>NW_023494799.1:35867499-36486249 GCF_904425465.1 Colossoma macropomum
GGCTCTTCAGAGCGAATCAGCACTTTGTCTGGAGCACTTCGTCTCCCTTGTTTTATGCGTAGTCTGACACGTAAAGGAGTGTTTTGGTGAAAAAATCAGATTCATAAAGTTTTACCCTTGTAGTCAATCAGCCAAGACCAGTTTGGCATCTGACGTTTGCTTCTTCAGTTTTGCAGTGGAGCTATGAGGATAATGTAGCTAACAGGTAGTGGAAGCTTATAAGCACCTGTCAGTGTTGCGTAAACCGCTCATCTAAAGCGTCATACATTTGTCTCAAATTCCATAGAGTTGTTATTTGATCTCACATAGACTTGCTTATGGACAAAAAAGGACAAAGGTATGTTACATAGCTAAAAACAGTAGTAGCAGCAATCTAGAAGCCTGAATTCTGCCTGTTTTGTCCTGTTTTGTCCTTTTTTGTCCGTAAGCAAGTTTGTTCACTTAAAGAGGCATTCCGCAGTCATACAGTGTTTTGAAACTTGCAGACTGAGATTTCTTTACAGTGGCAGTGATGGGAACCAGGAATCCTGCTGTCTACAACACAAATATAGCCATTTTATTTCCTATTCAGAATAACTATGTGTCCTCTGAGTTTTATATGCAATGTTGATGGTAAAATAGTAGTAAAATCTGAATTTTCTTTGAATATTTGCCTTACAGTCCTCTGCAAGTACAGTTGTTTGAAAAATATTGGGCACCCCTGGTCATATTTTCTTGATTTTCTAAGTTAAATTATTACATCCTGAACAGAGAACACACTTAAATATGACATCTGCAAATTTGAGTGTTCAATTTCTACGCAAAAGTTATGGCAAATTTAATTTTAATATTTTATTTTTCCATTATTGATAGAAGTTTTAGGCCAGAGCTGTTCTAAATCAGTGTCTCAGGTATCAGGCAACTTATTTGTCATAATAGCAATGATATTAACCATTTATTTATGCAGAAATTTTGAAATATTGGTAAAGTTCTTCTTTAAAAAACCAATGGGGTTTAAGTGTATTTGGTTTGCACTGTGCTAATTGATGCTCATAAGCTTCTGTTACATGTTAGCTACTCTTGTTCTAGTGCTCTAAAGTAGCACACTTGGGACAACATGTGTTGACTACGGTTGGGATGAGGGAAGAATTGTGTGAAGTTGATTTTAATCAAATTTTAATTGTTCCATAAATGTATTTATTATATCGTCGCTGTCCAAAGAAAACCATGCATCTCCATTTTTGTTGTTTTTTGTTTTCATCATTTCATCACACCAGCCGTCCTTAACGCTGTGCAAAATATTCACGATGCATGGAACAATATAAATGCTCTAAAATCACTTGGAATAAAATCTCTTTACATTGACTTACATTGAAAGCTCAGAGTGTTTTTAGGTTCTCCTGTAAAGTAACTATTTTGGAGATACTTGTTTTTCTTTGGACAGTGATGATACACTACGTGTAGATGGTATGTGTGAAGTTTATACTGTATTTCTGGCTGTTTAAAATGATATAAAGTAAGTTCTTGAGTGTGGATTAGTCACATAGATTACTGTACATTCATGCGCTGTTCCTCACTCATGCTGAATTTCTGAACTGCTGCCCAGTTGAGCATGAAGAGAATGGGCCACTTCAAACGGAGTTTGCATATGCTTGTGTGTGCAGCCCGTCGGCTGCTATATTTGGCGTGGCATAGCAGAAAAGCGCCAGATCAAAGCCTTTGCTAATTCCATCTAATATTTCAAAACAATTGCGAGGCCCGGCTGCTGCTCTAATAGCTGTTTAAACATTGCATATGTTTTACCCAAAACGAAATGCTAACTAGCGGCAACCAACAAAGTGGGCCCCGTCGTGGCCAGAGCGAGGCTGCTCAAATTCCGTTTGAAGTGACGAGCGGATCTGAATTTCAAATAAAGCGGCAGATCTGCACAATAATGCCTCTCCTGAATATTATGTGAAAATCTAACGGGCTGTCTTAATGAAGGGGAGAGCATGCCGGAGAGGAATATTTGCGTTTTTCTTTTTCTTTTCCTTTTATTAATTTTGATAATGAACATCGGGCCCTAATGAAAGAAAGAGGCCCACTGAAAGCTGTTCTTTTTCACGAGGGTGAAATAGCTTCCACGCATGATGTCATTTAATCTATTCTTTATCATCTGCCTTTGAAAGGCCACACTGATACACCGCTTTTTTAAATGGACACACGTGAAGGCCCAGATTGTTAGCTCAATGAAAGGAAAATGCAGCGCTGAAAATGAATAGTGTTTCATGAGCCAAACTATTGATTTAAGGGATACAGATCTCTCCTGGATATTTCCTTAATTTGTTCCTTAATGCACTTGAACAGATCAGTTTTTGTTCTTCTTTAGAGTAATAAGATGTCAGTCACTGCAGCGAGCCTGCATTAAGAATGCACTATGCTCATCATGTCCACCAGGTGGCAGCTCTTCACTCAGTGTTGTGCAAATAAAAATGCCCTTTCTTTATTGCGGTGTTCTAATTTGATATTTACTGGAATGAAGACTTACTAAATGTAGAGTTATTGCAGGCTGTTCTGTTCTCTGCTCACGCTGCTGTTGTTGTTTTCCAGGCTGACTTGAACTGCAACGTTCAGGAGGAAACCGGGGCATTCTATGGCGTCACCAGTCAGTATGAGAGCCCGGAGAACATGACCATCACCTGCTCCACTAAAGTCTGCTCCTTCGGCAAACAGGTGGTGGAAAAAGTGGAGGTAGGTTTTACATAAGCTTTTCCGTTAGTGGCTCTTTTGTTTAAAGGAGCTTAAATTTCTTGGGGGCCGTGAGCCACAAGATCTTCTCCAGGAGAGGCCGGTTAAAAATTTTTAAAAGTTTTTCTAACACTTTACCTAACGCTGTTTACCTAACAAATTTTAACTACATAACAATCACACATTACTCAGTGTTAGCCACAACTGCTACTAATAATAACAGTTATCATTATTACTAGTTGTAGTATAAATACTTAATGAATGAAGTATAAGTATTTAATAAATATTTTAATGTTCAGTTAAATTATGTCAACATGCATCAACAGTAACATAATACGGGACTCTTATTGTGGTAGCATTACAATAAGAGTCCCCTGCTTCACCTTCTAAGTCAGAGGGAAGTAAAGTGTTGGCAAAGGAGAGCAGTTAATTCTGTTTTCAGTGGATTTGTGTAAAAATTCCACTCATTTCTTAATTATGACTTGCTGTATCTACTGTGCCCTATGATGGACTGGTGACCTGTCTAGGGTGTTTCCTGCCTTCCACCCAGTGACTGCTGGGATAGGCTCCAGCTCCCCCTACGACCCAGAAGGATAAGCGGCGTAGAAGATGTGTGTGTGTGTGTGTGTGTGTGTGTGTGTCTACTGTTATGTCATCGAAGAAACCACAAAGGCAGATTTAACTAGCCATTGGACTAAATTAAAACAGTAGTTAAGTTAGTTATAGTTAAATTTCGACCGAGCCTGCTTAGTGTGCACTGGAGCTACGAGGCTAATATAGTTCACAAGTGAAGGATGTTTATATCCCATCAGTTAGTACTGCTCTGACCTCATCCCTAAATCGTCCCACACGTGCCTCATACCTGTGTTGAGTTGTTAAGTAATCTCAAACAGACTTAATCTTGTTTTTTTGACACGGCGTAATGTACTGTTATCTATAAAAATGGACAAAAGTGAGGACACAGTTCATGCTTTGAGGTGGGTTTACGACTGCAGTGTATTTCTTCATTTACTGCATGTATCTTTTTAACCTTTTCAACTCCTTGTAGGAGTTCAACTCCGGTAGTTCCAAAGCACACTTCGTCATGCTCTTCATAACTTTCATATTTCATAAACTACATTCAAAAGGTCATATGAGAGCTGTAACTGTCTTCTTTCCAGTCAAATAGATGGGTGATGTAATTTTAAACCCTTATAATAAAAGAAGCTGAACTGATAATTTTTTTTCTACTGAAAGTCGACCCATTTTTCCACAAATCTGGGCTATAAACTATAAACAGATGGCGTCTCTTCAGTGATCTGCTCTGTAAAAATTATTTTTATAAAAAAAATAGTGTCTAGAACGTCTTTCTGTTAATTTTAGGGGAGCTTTTACAATAAATAAATAAATAAACAAAATAAAAATTTGCATTTATTTTATGCAGTTACTGAATAATTTGCCTTACGATTTGGTCATGTAAATTCAGATGGACAAACCAAAATATACCCTGGTCAATAAGAGGTTAAATAAATGCTAATTGAAAGTAAAAAGTACTGTTAACTCAATATCTGCTTTCATGTGGATCTCTGTGCTTTGCCTCCAGACGGAGTACGCTCGCTTCGAGAACGGCCGCTTTGTGTACCGGATAAGCCGATCTCCCATGTGTGAATACATGATCAACTTCATCCACAAACTCAAACACCTGCCCGAGAAGTACATGATGAACAGCGTTCTGGAGAACTTCACCATCCTATTGGTGAGATGCCCCGCCTTTGTCGTTCTCTTTTGCCCTCTAGACCTATCCTGCTTCAGGGTGGTGGGCGGAGCCTGTGGCTCTCGGCTCGGAATTCCAGGCATTCCTGTGTTCTCGCGTGAAGCCTCCTAATCTCGAGCGGGGTGGAGGGGTAGAGAGTGCTTTCATTAAGACAGCAACCACGCAGGGATTAGAGGCCTTCTTCTCTTCTACGGAGAATGTGCTTGTGGGTGTGCTCTCTCAGCCTGTGTCCTCCTCTCCCCCCTTACGCCTTCTTCTCTTCTTCAAATTCCTCACGTTCCACAGACACACGGCCTGTAAAACTGACTGCAGCCCTGCTGCAAAGTCCATATTCGACCTTATATTACAAACTTTAAGTACTTTGGAGAAGAAGCACCCCAGGGGCAACATTTTTTGCCATGTTGCCCTCCGATATTGGGGCTTTTACAAGTTATTTTTGCCCTATAAAATTTTCAGTGTAAACAAAGACATTCAGAATGGTTTGATATGAAGTTTCCCACTCTGGAAACTTACTGAGTCAGGCTTGTTCACAACAGTGGTGATTGGAACCAGATGTCCAAAGCATTTATTGTGTCTAAAAGCTACCTCACAAAAAGATGGTTACAAATATGCTCCCTGTTGCCTTAGTGAATGTTTTATGATAGTTTTGAGTGAAATAATTGGTCTAAAATGTAGTTTTTTATTATACGTTCAAGGTGGAGAGGTACAGGCATAGTGGGAGCAAAATAGTACCCTTTTTCAGATTCACTACTATTTTTACCATCATCAACATTACATGTAAAAACTGAGGAGACACAATTAGGTTCACAATGGCTATATCTGCATTGTAGACATGGCGACCCCTGGTTCCTTTTACCACTGCAAAGAAATTAGTCAGTAAGTTTCTTTACAATGAACCATTTCACATCAAGCCACTCTGAATGACTTTGTTTACATCTCAACCATTTAAATATGCATAAATATGCATCTGTCGAAGCACAGAAAACGCATCTCCAAAATGGTAACTTTACAGGAGAAGGAAAAAACCTACTCTACTTTTAATGTAAGTTAATGGAACCAGACTTTTTACCAAGTTGTTCCGGGCCGTTTCTTTTGGTCCATTCATCATGAAATTTGCACACAATGTAAAGAGCAACAGGCATTTTCAAATTATGTCAAAAACTGAAAAATGCAGCAATATTTTATTTTAAAATAGTTCCCTACTGCAGTCATTTGTACTGTTTGGTAATATTTAAGTCTTCACTGCCATAACATGTCACCTTTCTGATGGTTGCGTAAATGGAGTGCAATGGGGAACAATAGCCTTGACAAAGGATGAGAATTTGATCGCACTTGATGGCGTCACTACTAATGACGCATTAAAAATGCCTTGAATGGTTCTGGTATTGAACTGGAACATTCCTTGTAGACGTGTGAGGCACTAACAGCATGTAACCTTGCGCTCTCTCTTTCTCTCGTTTCTTTCTCTGCGTGGCAGGTGGTCACAAACAGAGACACACAGGAGACCCTGCTGTGCATGGCGTGTGTGTTTGAGGTGTCGAACAGCGAGCATGGTGCGCAGCATCACATCTACAGGCTGGTGAAAGAATGAAGCTCGTGCCGGCCAGCAGCCCAGTCCTATAGACTCTGAACCTCAATAAAAAGTGGCAGTGCCTCTAGTTCAACACTCACCCGCAACGATTCTCGCTCACACCTGGGTGATGCTTATTGTTATTACATTTTTTTTTTTTTCAGTCTTTAATAATGTATATGTGTTTGACGTTTTTGACTGCAGCTGTGAATTGCGGTACAGTTGTATTATGTTTTGATACAGGAAAGAATCTTCATTTTTAAGGATGCCTAACTGACGTTTCTCCGTAGGTTGTATATATAAAGTAACACTATCGGTAGGTTGGGTTGAATTAGATTGAATCCGGCCGACAAATTCAAATGACTTAGGGTTTTCATTGCTGTCTTGTACACCCTGGAAACAGACTTTAGCCTTCTTTCTATGGTTCATGTAAAAGAATGACATCTATGAGTGTGTGTAGGCATACATTTGTGTGTGTATAGATGTATATACTCACAAAAAAATGTAGTTTTTTTTTCCAAAGAAAAGTATTTGAGGAATTTCATTTTGAAACATTTGGTTAATTAAAGAGAAACAATTATCATGGCCATCAGAATGATAAAGTAACCAACTTCAAAAGACCTTTGTAGCATTCAGGGAATTCAAAAGTCCAGCCCTTGAAAAGTAATTCTTTTCAGAAACTTTTTTTTTCTTTTTCTCCTGACTTCTTGATGATTGACTGCACTGTGATAGCGTTCCAGAGGTTCGTTCCAACTTCTGTCTCTCTGCTGTGGCTAAAGGCAAGTCATCACCTGCAATAAGGAATCGAAGCAGAGATTTAGACCCCTTCACAATTTCTAAACAGTTCCTGCTAAAGAGTTTCGCTAAAAGCAAGAAAGCACTACAGAAAGTACCAGGGGCTGATTGATGGTCACAATGTCCCAAGCACTTGGATCCTCTTGTAGGACGCGCCTTATTGAGCAATCCTACGCTTTCGTTTTGGATCGCTGACAATGCTCCTCGGATAATTCATCGAGACACAATCTCATCGTACTGACATCAGGGAAGCTTCATCTGAGGCTTGTTCCCTTTATGCTTGTGTCCTCTTAATAGTTAGGTGACAGAAAGGGTTCTGCCACTTCTGGGTCCCTAAATCAGTAGTTCTCAAACTGGTACCCCAGACGGTCCAGTTGGGGAATGACCAAAAACGTGAACTGTCTGGTGGACCCTGACGACCAGTTTGAGAACCATTGCACTAAAGAACCCTTCAGTGGCTGGTTTGACATTTGTGAGTGAGAGGAACCTCAAAGTTTTAACAGTCAACACTAAGTTAAGTTTCAACACTAGTTAAACAAAACATCTGAGCAAAGAACCCTTTGGAAACCTTTCGTTTTAAGAGAGTATCTGTCCCGTTTGGTTCCTCTGTTCTTTAAGGAGTCCCTCTGCTGCCTTTAACTCGAAAACACCAAGCCCATGCCTCTGTGGCCTCCTCCGGTCTTCTCCCAAGACTGCGAGCCTTAACCATGGTCGTGTGATATATATATATTTTGTTTTTCTCCAAAAGATGCCACTAAAGCTGTGAGCTCTTTCCTAAGCTGGAAGATTTTTCTCGTTCTTGTCACATGTCGTAGGAATTGTACAGTACAGAGCTGCCAAAGCGTAAACAATATCCAGCACAGTGCCTTAGCGGATGCCTCCCGACCTGCGTGAACGTGGAAGAACGTCTCTCTGGCCCGAGAAACACTACGATCCTTTTCGCGAAGATCCGGCCAGTGTGCGCATTGGCGCAAACTAACACTGCATCTCATACAGTACGGTATAAAAACACTACTCAAAAAAACTGACCATGCCTTTCTTATCGGAAAAGACCAAAAATTTCCTGGAGGTACAAGTATCTCCTCCTCGTCTCCTGCACTGTAGCATGAAAGTGCCTTTGGTTCACCTTTTTTTTCCAGCTTAGAAAAGACAAAATCTTATTTTGCATTACTAAGATTATCAAAAAAACCAAATAAGTGGATGTAAGTTAAATATTCACCACAATGCCTTGCTAAAATTTTATAGTAGACGACAAGGGACAGTGGATAAATATTAAAATAACATTATGTGACAATTATTGATTAGAGAAATTATTACTGATATTTGTTTAGGTTTTTTTGTTTTTTTTGGAAAACTGTAAAATGTCGTGAGAAGCACCTCCGTTTGTACGTGTCACATCCCGTTTTTTAAAAATTTCTGGGAAAAAAAAAACGGTTTCTTACAGTAAATTGGAACCCTAACCCTTTAGTAGCATCACTGTGCTATTGTTTTCTCTTAAAACACTAAAAGATGATCTTGGTTTCGCCAGTTGGGATGTTTCCTTTTCTGTAGAAGAATGTATTCGCAGTTTTTAGGTGGGCGTACTCGTCCGTCCACTCGGCTTATCAAACGGGAATTAGTTTTTAAGGCCTTTACTGTTAAACACTTCGAAACCTTCGACTCTCTTTCCTTTTGTTTTTACACTATTTACCCAAGTTATTCGTTTCAGTCATTTCTAAAGACGGTTGCAGACTACGTTCAACTGATCTGTATGTTGTACTTCTTAATGTAAACTGTGGAGTTTAGTATGCTTGACATGAAAAATGACAGACTATTTTGATTGTTTTTGTGTTTGCCCTTCATTTTCCTCTCTGTTCTCGTTCACATCGTGTGAATTATGGAGATTTTCCTGTATTACTGTTCTCTGTGTATACGATGGTTTTTGTGACGTCAGTATATTGAAGGCCCAGTCGGGCGGTGAAACTGTTACTGCTGCGCTGCTGGTACCTTTGACTTTGTCTGTTCCGCCTGAAAAACGATTCCAGCTGCCACCCCTTTACTTCACTATAGGGAGCTGAATATCGATGCCTTTAATACGACGAATGTTAGGACACTATTTTGATAGTAACAGACACTAAGCAGTTGCTTTCTTAAAGGAATCATGACACACGTCAGCAGTCTAGCTCTTGTTCTTTATTTGTATTTTGTCTATGTGTAGGTACTGGTACCTCCTTCGTTCATTACCATTTAAGACGTTGGCTTTAAAGTGAACTATTCTTTAGTTCAAAATAGTATCATGAAAAAAAAAACTATTGGGTTTGTGTGCAGAGATTTTTTTTTGTAAAAAGGTGCTTTGTATAAAATTATATATTCTGGCTTTTCTTGGTACAAAGGTGTGATATCTTTTAATATCCATAATGTTGGTAAAAGCGTTGGAGCAAAGGTGAGAGAGAGGAGAGAGAAGAAATCCTGCTATGTGTATGTGTTCTTTACTGCATATGGTCTTGTCTTTGCTCTGTAACATTTTGATGCCTTCTTGATAAAGTGGTAGATATTTTGTAGCTTTCTAGATACTTTGTATGTATACATTATTGAATAAAATAAGTAAAAACAGTCCTTTCCTTGTCTTTCATGACCCCCTGCACTCAAACTCCTCTTGTATGACTTATTATGATTATATAAACTAATATTTTTATTAAATGTATTACTATAGCACATAGTGAATTCACATTATGCTATTTTAAACAGACACAAACTTTCTCAGTGCATCCAAAAAACAGCAGCTTAATTTTGTTAATCACAAATGAGTTTGAACTGATCACGATCCACTACACTAAAACGTGCTAATGAGATGATAATGGCGTCTGACAGGAAACTTACCCTTGGCTACAGAACATGCCAGCATAGCTTACTTGTTTAATGTGTTTGGACTGTGCTTTGCTAAAATAAATAAACGATAAATGATGTTGGTATTTAAAATTATGACGGTGTCAAATTTATATTGCACATCTAGCTAATAAACTCAGTATGGTGCTGTTATAGTAGCAGGTAATGTAATGTAGCTTAGCACCTTTACAGCTTCCCCACGTCGCTGCACAGGTTCAGTTTGGCTCACTAGCTAAAGCTTTACTGACATGATTTTGAGGGTAAAACCCATAGATATACATACCATAGATATACATGCTGCCAGGACCAGCAGACTGGGGGACAGCTTCATCCACCAGGCTGTCAGGATGCTCAACCCTCTCACTACTTTGCCCCGCCCCCCTTCTGCCTCCACACACACAGAGTTCAGACCCAAACACAGGTTCCTGACCCCCCACTACCCAATTCTGAAGTCTGACATTCCCAGGGACTGTTACGCACCCATCACTTTACCTGCTCCATAAGCTCATTCCAATTTGCACTACTGTTTATATTTGCACTATTTATACCCACAGACCTTAATCTGTATGTGCCTTATGTCACTTAAGTGTTCATTTCAGGACTTTCTTATATTTATGCTATTTATATTATTATTATTTTTTTTTCTTCTTTTTATTACTCTATTTTTCTACAATTAGTGTTTATTTTGTTTACGATTAGGGGTTTAGTGTTTACACCACGGGGTCTGAGAGTAACGCAGTTTCAATACTCTGTATGTCCTGTACATATTGTAGTATTGACAATAAAGCTGATTTGACTTGACTTGACTTGACATACCGGGATGCCGCGTTGTCTGTTGTTCTCTATCTGAGGCGATACGTCTGCGCGTCCGCCATGTTGGAGCGGTCAAGACCCGCTAGTGAACAAGTTCACTTGTATTGAGAGACGAAGAGTCTCAGGATTAAATCAGCCACAACTTCCTTATTACTCAACCGAGTTTCACCAAATCTGTTTTGTTATAATCCTAAAAAACAGATTATTCCAGGCTGCAGGATCTGCTCTCGGTAGCGTTTACTACTCTAATAACTGATCGTGATAATTAGCCATCAGGACCAGCAGGAAAGAATTCATTCTGACGTTAAAACCGAGTTTAGCGCTCCGGTAGAGACATAATCACATCAGCAAATCCATCAATGAGTGAATCACTTCTAATCTTAATACACATAAAAATAAAATACCCCCCCCAAAAAAAAACACAGTAAGAAGGATGAAGCTGAAGTTGGCTTCCTATTCGCCAGCTTCTTGTTCGAGTTTTCCCGTTCCACCTTAAATGGTTCAGCAGTCACTTTCTGGTGCCTGAGGCTGCACCATTTAAGGTGGAACGGGAAAATTCGAACATGATGCTGGCTGATGCACCATTTAAGGCGGAACGGGAAAATTCGAACAAGAAGCTGGCTGATGCACCATTTAAGGCGGAACGGGAAAATTCGAACAAGAAGCTGGCTGATGCACCATTTAAGGTGGAACGGGAAAATTCGAACAAGAAGCTGGCTGATGCACCATTTAAGGTGGAAATTCGAACAAAAAGCTGGCAAATAAGAAGCTGACTTCAGGTTCATGTCAGAAGGTGCTAAAGTTAATCTATTATGAATATCTACACGGATTAAGGAATGCTATAATTTACTTAGCTATAAAGCATTAAACATAATTGTAAATAAATAACTACTACATAAAGTTAAGATTACCTGAATAGACTATTAAATGAAATAAGCTTCATATAAAACCAGAGGAAAAACAATCACATCAACAGGTTCTCTCTGCTTCACCGACCACACGACCTTAACTACACAAACATCACACAAACATGAGTGTGGATCGCTGCGTTCCCTCCGTTATATAATCCTATCCCGCTTTCTGAGAGTAATATTCCTGAAATAGTGTAATTTTTGACAGTATTTTACTTAAACTGCCGCTCTGTAATGGCACAGAATGACGTCCAGCAGCGATGTTGACCGCCCTAAAATGGCGGCGCCATTGACGTGCCTGGCTGGACCCAACGCGGCATCTAGGTATGTAAATATCACCGGCTCACTGAAAAAACACTGAGGCAGTTTTAGTGAATAAAGACTGGTGCCAGAGTGTCAATCTTCCGACTGTTAAAGTTACAGTGAGTTTTATCTCTATTAACAGTGTTTATAGATGTACAACAAATTTAATAGATGTCACAAATTAGCTTTATAGTAATTCAGGTCCAGACCTCTGGCTAATGAGCCAGTTTAGAGCAACAGTGGCAGGAAAAAGCACTAAGAGCACATAATGGAAAATTATAGCATTATTATGGATAAATATATATTTTTTTAAAATAATGTATTAATGTAAATGAGTACATTGACCTGTCAAATAAAGTACTTTTTTCAGTGCGAATTTTAATGTTTAGTCTATAAACCCAAATGACCAAAGGCTTGAATTCAGTCTGACAAATTAAGTAATAAAAACTCACTTTTTAGCCATAAAGTTTGGTCGGTTTTAAAATATGTCTTTACATTTGTTCACAGAACATGAACCAAAGGAAAATAAAAATGTCAGATATGGACATTATAGAGTTAACCAATCGTTCTAGACTTTGTCGCCCCCTGTCGGCAACGCCTGGAACAACTTTTCCTTTTTCTTGGCATTTTCCCCATTTATTTCTGCGGCCTTCAATCAATAAACCCAAAGGAAGTTTTAGGGTTGCTTTCCTGGATATGAATCAATTCTATTCTTAGACTAAATATCAGTGCCAGTGGTGAATCACCCTTGGAAATCCTTTTTACTCCAGCTTTAGCCTAAATCTGTCTCTGGGTACCGGCCCATAGTGTGTTTGTGCCACTCATAAGCTGCTTGTTCCACTTTTAGTGCCATATTAACCACATTTTATTGAAAAATCAGTTAAACTATAAATATATGTGATACATAGTAAAACCAAAGCCACGCAAACTGTAGTAAAAATTATTTGCCAAAGATAAGAAAACGCATAATGACTCATTTAGTTGTTACGGTGTTGCTCCTTGCTTATCCTGCTATTTAGCACAGCATGTAATTCTGATGTTGAACACTAGGGGGAGAGATTGTTCAACTAATTGCTAGTGAACGAATTCTCATCAAAACTAAATACAGCAGAGGTCAGTAGCGTGCTACAGTCTGACCAGCACTAACACTGAGCTAAATCTTCATCAAAACCTGATTTTAAAGAAAATGTTCTCTTCCAGGTTTTCCTTTTTAGGAGAGGATTAACTCCCTAAAATCTCCAGCCTACTACATCCTAAGGCATATAATTCAGTAAATACACAAACTATACTGTAAACTGGCTGAGTTATTCCTACATTATAAAAGAATATAATAAAACATTTGGGTTCTCATCACTTAACTAGTTTAAAAAGATCTGAACAGATTTGCTGTTTCCTACTGGACTATTTCCTACTGAGATTTTGAACCCAGTGACCGACAGTAATCATGGTTGAGATCAACCTGGAACAGGTTTACTGACTGTAAATACAATTCGGCTCAGGTTTATTGTAATTATACATACAGTTTTATGCTAAACTATTAAGTTTGAACACCCCTGGTCAAATGACGTTTTGCTGATTTTCTATGTGGAAATAAGTTAACAAATTCTATACAGGGAACAAACTTAAATGTGTTGAACATATTTGAAAAAAAAAATCATAAAATATAAAATGTGCCATGACTTTTATACAGACCACATATCAAGTGTTATTTTTTTCTCAATTCATTAAAATAAAATGTGTTAACTACTGTTCACTTAGAAAACCAACAAAAAGAGTCTGACTTTTATATGTCAATATCATCTTGTGCTGTTTTCAGAGCAAAGGGAGGCCCTACCCAGTATTATTGCAGTGTTCCTGATAAAGTGCTCAGTGAGTGTTTATGTATGTGCATATCGTGGAGTGTGGAGATGTGGAGAATGGACATTCTGTTATGGCATCAAATGCTATTGTATTGTTTGCACAGAAGCTTGCAAATGACCAGCACCAATCCACAACAAATGACCAGCACCAATCCACAACAAATGGCCAGCACCAATCCACAACAAATGGCCAGCACCAATCCACTCCAAATGACCAGCACCAATCCACTCCAGCATGTATATTAAGTAAGCTGTACAACAGCATGGACACTGTTATAATTTATCTTCGTTAGAACTTTTTTCAAAATAATGTGAGAAATCATGAAGCTGGTATTGATGATTGATTTATGAGTGTATCATGACACCCTTATAAACAACATAATGTAAACAGAGCAAAGCCTTACTTGCTATTGTACCTTAATTAAAGGGGAACTCCACTGATTTTTCTAAATCTCTACATAATTAAATTGTGTATGATTAAGCAGTCCGTTCAGGATGGAGAGGTACATGCATAGAAAGGCGAAACGGTCCAAAAACACAACCATTTTTCAGATTTAGATTTTACCATAATCACTATTACATATAAATTTCGACACATGCAGGTTCACTGGTCATTTTGAATAGTAGATATTGTGACCCCTGGTTCCTATCAGCACTACTGTAGAGAAATCTGAGTCGGGAAGTTTTTCTACAATGAACAATGTCACATCAGTCAACTCTGAATATCTGAATTACATCTTAACGATTGAATTATTCAAACATTGTAAAAAACTGGTGAAATACTGCAGTGATTTTCATCACATTAATGATGTTATTAATAACAAACAGGTCTGCTTTTACAGGCAGGTCAGCCAGATAAAGGCAAAGTGAACACCATCCCTCAGGAGAGCAGGTGAGGAGCATTCTTACCACACAGGCCTCATGTTTGGAGTAACATATTCACTTTACAGAGAAATCCTGTTAATGCTGCTCAGGTCAAGTCGGTTTCGTAACGTTCTCAGAAAAAGACATTTTTATCAAATGTTGCAGTCAAAGGTGAGTTATTAAGTCATACATAATACACCGTCATGGTTACGAAACTGTCTCTCTCTCACACACACACACACACACACACACACACACACACACACACAGTGATGTCACAGGATTCCACTTTTATCAGGGACAATGACATGCTGAACATGAGGGTAAATCCTGGTGAGGGATTTTTATGACATTACACACAAATCCTCTGAGCCTCAGTGAGCCACAGTGCCTCTTCCTGAGGGCTGTAAGTTGCTCTGAGAACAGTAGAGAATGATTTACCATTACAATCTCATCTCTTTTCATTTGTTTAATCTGTTTATGTTCACAAAAATGATCTTAAACCTCGACCTAAACCTCCACTCTGTACCAGGCCTGGGGCAGTCGTGGGCTGGAGGTTAGGGAACCAGCCCTGTGACCGGAAGGTTGCCCTCGGCTGACAGTCCATGACTGAAGTGTCCTTGGGCAAGGCACCTAACCCCCAATTGCTCCCCGGGCGCCGTGGATAGGGCTGCCCACCGCGCCGGGCAAGTGTGCTCACTGCCCCCTAGTGTGTGTGGTCACTAGTGTGCATGTATGTGGGTGTTTCACTGCACGGATGGGTTAAATGTTTGTGAGGGAAAGTCTGAGGCTAATTCCTCGCAGTTTACTGTTTCTGGTCCGGTCAGACATTATAAGTGCTATAAACCTAACAGGTTCTTTTTCCTAGCCAGAAAATACTAGGCTGCGTCCTAAACCACGTACTACCATACTTAATAGTATGTAACCACTTAAAGAAGTCAGTTCATTAGTGTAGTATGTTCAGTGTAGTAAGCAGTGAGCCGTTTCGGACGCAGCCTAGTGCTGTTGTTCCCACCCGTATTCCGAAAAGCCGACGCCCTTCTCGCTATGATTGGCTAGTGGCAGTCGTGACGCGTTCTAGAACTGCGCGTGAATGAACTACTACCCAATCCTAGCACAGGAGGGCGCATTTTTACCGAATACAGGTGGGAAATATAAACTCAGTATTTGTTTAGGGATGATCTACTGACCAATTGTAGCACTGGAAACGGGACGTGACCAATCATAGCCAATCCCAGCGCGGAAAGGCGTGGCCTGTGGGGTAAACGCCGACAGTGCTATGACTGTGAGTGGAAACCACTGGCCAATCCCAGCTCAGGTGGGCGTGGTTTGACGGAATACAGGCGGCAAAAGGAAAGAAAAAAATCCAAAACAAAACGACGCTGCTCTTAACTGTAACTGCGCCTCGGCTCGCGCCGTCAGCTCGCCAAAGCGAGCGCGAGGTTGGTGCTCGGGACGTCCGCTCGCCGCGCGAGCGAGCTCTGGAACCTTTTTCCGTAGCGTTTGCAGTTTGAGTTTGTAGAAGTTTAAAGTTTTTATCGTTTCGTCCCGTTTAGTTCATTTATTCACTTCAGCTCCGACAACGGGGACCGAAAAGCTCCACCAGCTTACCGGAGTAAGCGCGAGACATGGAGCCTGAAGAGAGCAAGATCTCCGTGTGGGTTTGCCGCGAGGAGAAGGTCGTGTCCGGTCTGTCCAAGCGCACCACGTGCGCCGACGTGATCAAGGTGCTGCTGGAGGAGCAGAGCTCCTCGGCGTGCCCGCGCTCCTACTGCATCGTGGAGAAGTGGAGGGGCTCGGAGCGCGTGCTGCCGCACAAGACCAAAATCCTGCGCCTGTGGAGCGCGTGGGGCGACGAGCAGGAGAACGTGCGCTTCGTGCTCGTGAGGAGCGAGGCGTCTCTGGCCGGCAGCGCGCCGCGGAGCGCGGAGGCGCGCGTCGTGCTGAGCCGGGACAGCCCGCGCGTGTGCCGGGCGAGCGCGCGCGCCTCCGCCGCCTCCACGGGCTCCTCGTGCCCCACTGCCTCCGTCGCCACCGCCGCCACAGCTCTCACGCGCGAGCGGCAGCGGCGGATCGTCCGCAAGGCGTTCAGGAAGCTCGAGAGGATGAACAGGAGGCGCGCGCGAGCCGTGGCCAAGGACGCGCGCTCAGCCGAGAGGATGGAGACGCTGGTGCACGTGGTGGTCTCGCAGGACCACACCATCCGCCAGCAGATCCGCAGGCTCGAGGAGCTCGACGCCGAGATCGACCGGCACGAGGCGCGCGTGCACCTCGACCGCGTGAAGGCGCACGGGGCCAACTACGTGCAGGACACGTACCTAGTGGGCGCCGAGCAGGACGGAGGGCGCGAGGAGCGAGGGGGCGTGACCGCACGCCCGGAGGGAGTCGTCCTCGCGCTGCGGCTGGAGGAGTACGCGGACAAGTGCGAGGAGGTGGTGCGCTTGCACGAGGAACTGGCCGAGCGCGAGGCTCTCGCGGCCAGCCTGATGAGCCAGATCGAGGAGGAGCTGAACCGGCGGTGGATGGAGCGCAGGCGCGAGGAGCCTTCGGGGGCGGAGGACTCGCTGCTGGAGGAAGAACAGGTCAGAACCGAGCTGGACACGAGCCTGTACATCGGCCTGAGGCTCAGCACGGACCTGGAGGCGGTCAGGAACGAGCTGGACCTGACTCACGAGATCTGGGAAGCGAGGGATAAAGAGCTGAGGGACCTGCTGGAGAAAGTGGACTCACTGGAGTTAGAGGAGGAGGAAGACGAGGAGGAGGACGAGGAGGAGGCATGTGCAAGGATGAAGGACGTTGACGGGACGGACACAGAGGGCCCCTCCGCGCAAAGCCCCAGCGGCTGGGTGGAGCAGGCCAGGGGCCTTTCAAAAACCTGCAACAGCAACGACGACGATTCAGACACGGGACTGAGCTCCATGCACAGCCAGGACTCGGACAGTGCGCCTGTCTGCGAGTCGTTAGTATAGCAGCAGCAGCAGCAGCTGACAGGATTCACTTGGTAAACTGTGTATAAAGCAGGGGTGCACAACTCCGGTCCTGGAGGGCCAGTGTCCAGCACAATTTGGTAGTTTCTCTACTCAAACACACCCACTAAACCTGGTGCTTAACAGATGAGTGTAATCAGCAGGTAAATCACCAAACTGTGCTGGACACCGGCCCCCCAGGACCAGAGTTGTGCACCTCTGGTATAAAGGAAGGCATGAACACAAACTGTACCAACACTGAGGTAATAATATGCACTTAGTAGGTCCATCAGTCTGTAGTGGTTGGTAAACACCGCTGTCCTCCACACAGCAGACTCTGGTTCATCTTCCCTCCTGGGCAAGCCTGCTACACCAATAAGAGTCCTTGGGCAAGACTCCTAATGCTACATTAGCCTACCTCCACAACACGATCAAACTGTCGGTCACTCTGAATGAGAACATCTGCCAAATATGAAAATGTAAACGTACAATTAGGTTAGGCTACTTCTGGATTTTTCTACATGACTCAGCAACAGCTCAGGAAGGCCATGTGGGCACGGTGGACCTCATGCAAGAACACTTTTACTAATATTTTAATTTTCTAATTTTTTCATTAAACTGGGCTCAAAATTTGCGCCCAAAAGATTCAAGAAAAAGCTCCTAACTTTAGTGAAACAGTCGTAAATTATTTGCATTAATGTGATGAATGTAACCTGCCCTCATGAGCTGGCATACACACTTAAAAAAGATGGTTCTTCAAGGGTTCTTTAGCAAAGGCAATGATTCTGTTTATGATTTGGAACCCTTGAACATGGCTTGTCAAGGGTTCTTTAGTACATGCAGTGGTTCTGTTTAGAACCATGAGCTCTATGTAGAACCATTTCCTGCTTAAATGGTTCTTTGCATGGTGAAATGGTTCTTCAGATTGATTGAGAACGTGTTGTATATGGTTCTCTATAGAACCTTTTTGGGTTCTGCTATTGTTATGATGCCAATCTTGTGAAAATAGAAGCAACATTTTTGGTGCAACACAGAACCATTTTCAAAAAAGTTCTGTATGCAACCCTATACGACACATTCTCCATCAGTCTGAAGAACCATTTCATGATGCAAAGAACCCTTTAATCATGCAAATAGTTCTTTGAGTGTCCATGGTTCTATAAAGAACCACTGTTTTTACTAAAGGAGCCTCTTTTTAAGAGTGTATACAGTCTATATAAACTATACAGTCTGGGTCGTTTGTCATTTTGCTTATCGCTGCTGTCGGAAGAAAACCTCGTATCTCCGATTTTTGACGTTTTTCAGTTTTTGACATAATTTAAAAATAGCTGTTGTCCTTTATATTGTTTGTAAATTTCATGAAGAATGAATCAAAAGAAACGGCCCAAAATGACTTAGAAAAAACTCTGGTTCCATTGACTTACATTAAAAGTAAAGTAGGTTTTTTCCTTCTCCTGTAAAGTTACCATTTTGGAGATTTCCTTCGACAACAGTGCTACATTACAGTTTTGGTAGAGCCTTCTCTTGAAATGATTTAACATCATAAAATTCAAGCTCAAATGTTCTTCAAATTAATGGAAGACACACAAAAACATAGTTTTTTCACTTTGGAGAAACTCTGGAAGTTTGTGAATGCAACATTTCTCTTAAACTGCTTGTACGAGCCACTTCGGAACAAATCTGTTCATTTAACTGGTTCTTACATGAGGCCCAATGTGTGCATGAGCCCCACCTCGATCCATTTAATAGATTCCTTATGTAAAGGAAAGCTGCACAAACTGTATCAACACTGGGGTAAAAGAACGCACTTAGCAGTTGTATTAGTCAGTAGGATCAGGTTGCCGCTTCTGGATGAGGTTTTCTACCTGTGTTCAGCGTTTTACTCTGGACTGAATCAGTGTTCATCTTTAGATGCTGCATCTCGTGTTTGAAGGGAAGGTTAAGGCCTGTTTCCTTTGAAGCTCACTGCAATTCGACTTTTTGAAGGTTGGTGCCATTTGTGCATAGTTATGCACAAAAGAATCATCAGGACCAGAAGGGTTTGGACTTTGTATGATAGCACATGTTTACAAAGCCTGTATATGTAGTCAATAAATGCTATATTACCAGATAAAGTTACAGTTTAATTGACGTTTTTTTGCTATTGTTAATTAGATATTATTGAAGTTGGATACTGAAACCATAAATTATTTCATTTTTATTGCATGTTTTATATTATGGGGTGTCAAGCTGGCGACCTTCCTGGCCTAAATGCTGTGGAGATTAGCGTTTACCCTCATCTACCACTCTGCATTCAGTTCATGAAGGCCTTGCTAATTAGCCAATGAGCTGAATCAGGTGTGTTTAATGAGGCAGTGAGCTGAAGTCTGCAGTGTTTTGACCCACGAGGACTGGACCCTGACACGTGTGTTTTACTCAAGCATAAGCACTCGCTCCTTATGGGTTTTTAACAGAGGTTAAAATGATTGTAAGAATAACAGAAGAAATGTCAGTTTGACGGTAGTTTCTGTAATGTTTAATAGAAAACCAGAAGCCAGTTACAGCTCTGTGTTATTAATTGGACACGGGCTTGATATGGGGAATGTTTGCAAAATAATAATGCACTGCAATAATATACAATACTACTCAGTTTTTCAAATTTAATATCAAGCTTCTGATGAATGTAATTCTACAGTTTCAGCTGTACAGACCCATGGCCTCATGCTCATATTATGAACCCCAGGCCCAAGCAGATTTTCTCTATGAGAAAAATGAATGGCATGCTTGAAAATCGCCACCATCGTGGTCTGTGGTAAACAAATTCCAAAGCTAATACATCCTGTGAACATGTTTCCCCTGACTATCACTGGATCCTCTGAATTATGAGGTAGTTTATGAGTCGAAATATGAATATTGCTACACACATACTGCCTAAAATGACACGTTATGATGTCACATAAAACAAAGTTTCCTGCTTACTATTAAACTTAAACACTATTATATACCAACACCAGCTATTCAAAGTGTAGGCTGCTACTGCCCTGTATTTTATATTATGGTTGCCAGTCTAACAATGTCAATTTACTGTCCAGCAGTGTGTTTACATGCTCTCAATAATCTGATCATAATCGTATTTCTGTGCTTATCTGATTATTCAAATGGTCACATAAACAGTACACTCTGATTTCTTAGACTGGAGTAAGGTTTATCAGAGAAATCTGATAAAGAGAGCTGGATTTTAGCTCAGTGATCAGATTTCTCAGTGCATGTAAACTCTTACTCTGATTTCTTTCGGATTTCTCAGTCTGTGCATGTGCGAAAACAGACTGCGGTACCGGAAATAAGCGAGCAGCAACCAACTACATGCTTGATGAAAGGGAGGCTTTAAATATTCTTCATTTCCTAGATGATGTATGTTCATATTTATGGGTAAAGTGGCACAAGTTTTACATTATGTTTACATAGTTTTCTGTGAGTTTATTGTCTGGTTGCAAAGCAGAAATCTAGTTACTACCGGACTCACGTAGACCCGGAGATTTCACATTATCTGATTACTCAAGTAAAAGATTTTCTGCAGTTAGGATTATTAAGTGCATGTAAACGCACTAACTGTTAGCTTGCATGTAGCAATATTTGTATTTTGGTTCAACAGCCTCGTAATTCAGACGATCCAGTGATGTTCGGAGGAAAAATGTCCTCACAGCAAAATGAATCAGCTTTGGAACATTTTTGTTTACCACAGGGTGTAATAGCAAGTTTTGAAAACACCATTCATTTTCCCATAGAGAAATCTGGTGATCTGGGGTTCCTGATATGGGCACGACAAAGACTACAGTTCCTCTCACACCTGAGGAACATGGTCTACCCACAGAGGCATTCTGTCATAACAGCTGTTGCCCAGTTGTGTGTGCTTTACATAATGCATGTGAAAGAAATTTTTTTGATCTAACATGAACATCGTTGCAATTTGTTGTTTCAAACCTGCCTAGTTTTGGTTCACTACAACAAAATAGTCCAAGTTGGGAGTGTAGCAGTTTAAACAGGACACTCACTGTTATGTATCAAATCTAAATTCCAGTCTAAATGTTCTGTGAAGCTCATCCAACATGGCAACAGTTGCTACAAAAGAATGTTAGTGGGCGGGGCATGGATAAATCAGTCATAGGCGTTGCAAGACCAACCATCACCAGAGCAATATGCATGTAACAGGCAAAATCTAGTGTTCAGTTTAACAGTGGATACATAGAATCTAATCCACTTTGCATGGTTAATGTGGTCATAGCAGAGCTCATATAGCACAGACTAAGGCCCAATCCATTCTTTTTAACCCTACCCCTCGCTTTCGAGTGTCACCTTAACCCTTTGAAACTGAGTTACAAGGGGTAGTGTTTGAAATGTTGCCCTACGAAATGGGACCCTCAAATAAAAAGAGCATTACTTCATTAACAGCTACTAGCGCTGCTCTCTAGACGACCCGGCCCGTCTTCCGTGATAGCAGAGAAGGGAAAAGTTCAGCTCCTCACTGCTGGGCTTTAGTTACATTTAGGGCATCATATGCTTTCAAAGAAGGGGGCAATTATTTATTACCACCCACACCTAATTCTTCAGGGATATGAAGCTGAAGTCAGATATTCACCAGCTTCTTGTTTGAATTTTCCCGTTCCACCTTCAATGGTGAAGCAGTTACATTCTGGCGCTTCAGGCATCAGAACTGCTGGACTATTTAAGGTGGAATCGGAAAATTAGCTAGCTAGCTACCGAGACATCAGCATGCTATTAGCAATTTTTTATGCTTGTTATGAAGGAAACAACCATGATACATTGAAACGACATTAAACTAAGATAATACAGTGGTTTTTGTCATTTTTTAACGGAGAAAATTCTCACATTTGTGGGTTTCTTTGGTCGCTCGCACAGCCATCTTGCCGGTTTTTCTTTTTTTCTCATAACTCTCTGTTTGGAGTCTCTGAAAAACCTCCGTTTGAAAGGTGATGTAGCCCTAACACTTCACCCTCACCCTCTATCTTAACAAAAATTGGGACACCCTACCCCTAGACATGAACACGCAAAACAGAGGGCTAAGGGCTAAGTGGTAGGGGCGAGGGGTGAAATGGGATTGGGCCTAAGTCAATAAGACAAGTTGCAGGGCATGAATGGCTGCTGGGGAACAGTTAAGAAGGTGAAATGCACGCAGCATACAGATGCTGGGCCCTGCCAATTTGAAAGCAGGCCGTTTACATAACTCAGACTTGCCTCACGTGTCCACACATCCCACAGCCAAGAGCACCACAGGCCTAACACAGACGGCAAGGATCACTACAGGTCAAACAGCCTGGGGCTCATCCAGTTGGGCATCACTGAACCCTGCAGCAGACTGGCAGCACCAATGCGTTAATAGGGAGAGAGTTACTGTTGTAATCTGGACCCAGGTGTTGTGTTTCACACAGTACACCGAGACCAGGCCGTTGATGTAGTTGTCTGCTTTTTGTCTTTACTCAACCAAATTTCAAGCTAACGGGATTAGGGTTTACAAATGGTGCGCAGATTAACTGTAAAATATCAAATAGCATATTTATGAGAATGAAATATGTAACTAAACCTCTAAACCTAAGCAGTTCATGGTTTCAGGGACGCAGCTCAAGCCCTGAGCAGGATTAAAATCCCTAATGACCTTTGAAAATGGCACCTGTCAGTTCCACATCATCAGCATCTGGCCAGAGGTATTACCACACCAGCACTGCCCGTGAGTTCAGTGCTTCAAATCCGACCTGACCTCATGACCACACAATGCAATGAGACATGCTCAAAAAAGCTTATGTTTGACAGAAAATGTTTAATTCGGATTAAAATAATGTAGTCAGTACTCTTCTTACCCCTGTTGTAGTTCTTGGTTGAGGACTGGAGTGTCTGCTAATTACCTAGCTAGTTAATTAGCCAGACTTAATGATTAGTAGTACATTTACATAAAGCTAGCTTTAGTAGCCTTAGTTCACAAGCAGACTGAATGTACTGGCTAACGTAGCTGGCTAACTACTGTGTGGTTAGTTCATCTGGACCCATGTGTTGTGTTACACACAGCCCTGCTGAAAAAAACAGCAATGACCAGCAAGCTTTTCATGCTGGTCTAAGCTGGTTTATGCTGGTCTATGTGCTGGTCTGGTTCTGGTTTAGCTGTTCACCCCAGCATGGTCTTGCTGGTTGACCAGCATACCAGCAACAAAACACACCATATCACTGCTGTCGGAACAAAACCTCGTATCTCCAAAATGGTAACTTTACAGGAGAAGGAAAAAACCTACTTTGCTTTTGGAACCAGATGTTTTTCCAAGTCATTTTGGGTCATTTCTTTTTGTCCATTCAGCATGAAATTTACAAACAATGTAAAGAACAACAGGTTTTTTCAGATTATGCCAAAAACTGAGAAACGACAAATATGGAGATATGAGATTTTGTTCCGACAGCACTGATATGCTGGTTTTCCTGGAGACAGCCATGCTGGTCTACACGTTTTTCTAGCAGCGAGTACCCAAGTAGACTGAATGAACTGGCTAACATAGCTAGCTAGATAACTAAGCAAAGGCCTCACAGACTGAATCCTTAACTTACTCCTTCTGCACTTTGGCTCTGCAGTTCCTCGCTCTGAAATCCAAACAAATTGTGTAGTTTCATGCATTCCTCTGCATCTTGCACCTTTTCACGCACACCCCAGCACGCTTGCTGGCCTTCATGGTTTATCTTTCCCAGTTGTTGTCATTACTCTTTGTCCTGGGGGGGGGCGAAGGATACAGTAGGCTGCTAATGTTTCTAGATACGTGCACTCCAGTATTAGGCTGGCACATGCTGTTTGTCCTGGGTGGTCTCTTTTCGTTTTATATAGGACTACACTAGAAACAACAAGGCAGTTTCTCTTTCTCGCTCTCTCAGCTGCCCAAACACCTAACAACCAATAGAGAATTGTCCTCGTTCTCCCAATGGTCAGTCCATCCATGACGATCAGCCATTTGCTTCTTTAGCTTTGCACTGGAGCCACAAGGGTAATGTAACTAATGAAAGGATGTTTACAGCTCAGCTCACTATTATGCAAACTGTAAACTCAAAATATCACAAACCACACGATTAAGTAATTTTAAAAAGACTTGCTTATGTCGTTTTAATATAATGTTGTCTATACAAATGGACAAAAGTATGTTGCATAGCTAATAATGGTAGTACCAGCCATCTTTGAGTGTATATTTTGGCTGTACTGTCCAGTTTTATGACAGCTGGGATAGGCTCCAGCACCCCACCGCAACCCAGAAGGATAAGCGGTTTAGATGATGGATGGATGGATGTCCAGTTTTATAGTTAACAGTATGTCATACAGTGAAGTGGTTTGGCCTGCAGTTTGCATGGTGCTAAACTGGTAGCTATATGCTTCCATTACTTGTTAGCTAGATTAGCCTTGTAGCTTCCAGTTCATCTCTGACGTCTGCTGAGGAACGCTAGGGAGTGTTTACAGGAACCTCCCATCCACTCCAACACCATAAAAGTTGCTGCGCTGCGAAAGTGCAGCGAGGAGGAATGCTGTAAAAGTGTCTAGCTGTGGATCCTGGGAGATAAAGCCATCTTACCCCAGTCTGTAAGTATCTGTAACAGGTTGTGGACCTGAAGTGCACCTTTGACGCACTGTCCAATTAGCCTCCCCAGCTAATCTTTCCGACACAGCTATGAAATTTCTCAGAATGTGAAAGACATGGAAACAATTCTGATATCCTGTTTTAGTGCATGATGTCAATGTAATCTTATATATTTGATCTCAGAAAGATGAACCCTTAAACGCATGTTTACAGAGTAAGGTGTACACCGCCCAACCGGTTTCTTGTTCCTTGCTGTGGAACCTTTGCCAGGCTCACTCCCTGAAATAAAAGCCAAAGGTTTCTTTCAGGTGCAGTGCAAACCTGGTTGAAGCTCTACGGTTGCATTGCTATGTCTGATGAGCAGAGGTGGAAAGAATTACAGCTACCCTTGTTTCAGTACTTGAGTTGATTTTTCCTCATAGGGGCATTTTTGAGTATAATTAAGTGATAATTTGACTTTTACTTCCAATAAACTATTTTCACTTTGTTATTTTAATGATTAATAATAACCACAATTAGTTGGTGGACTAAGCAATCTGACCTAAATAGCTAATGGTCTATTGTTTTTCAATAAACTACCCTAATAACTCCTACTTAATTTGCTTTATACTTTAATTTGTATTCAACTGGATAATCACTGTAGTAGCAGTACTTCTGTTAAGGTGGGTTGTCTTTACCTGGCTATATACACCGATCAGGCATAACATGATGACCACCTCCTTGTTTCTACGCTCATTGTCCATTTTATCAGCTCCACTTACTATATAGGTGCACATTGTAGTTCTACAGTTACAGACTGTAGTCCATCTGTTTCTCTGCATACTTTGTTAGCCCCCTTTTACCCTGTTCTTCACTGGTCAGGACCCCATGGACCCTCACAGAGCAGGTAGTATTTGGGTGGTGGATCATTCTCAGCACTGCAGTAGCACTGACATGGTGGTGGTGTGTTAGTGTATGTTGCGCTGGTCTGAGTGGATCAGACACAGCAGTGCTGCTGGAGTTTTTCAAACACTGTGTCCACTCACTGTCCACTCTATTAGACACTCCTACCTTGTCAGTCCACCTCGTAGATGTAAAGTCAGAGACGATAGCTCATCTGCTGCTGCACAGTTTGTGTTGGTCATCCTCTAGTCTTTCATCAGTGGTCACAGGACGCTGTTGGCTGGATATTTTTGGTTGGTGGACTATTCTGTGTCTGATCCACTCAGACCAGCACAACACACACTAACACACCACCACCACGTCAGTGTTACTGCAGTGCTGAGAATGATCCACCATCCAAATAGTACCTGCTCTGTGAGGGTCCATGGGGGTCCTGACCACTGAAGAAGTGTGTAAAAGGGTTACCAAAGTATCAGAGAAACAGATGGACTACAGTCTGTAACTGTAGAACTACAATGTGCACCTATATAGTAAGTGGAGCTGATAAAATGAACAATGAGTGTAGAAACAAGGAGGTGGTCATAATGTTATGCCTGATCTGTGTATTAACCACAGTGTTGACACGTCACCACTATGAGTTTTTTTCCCAGTCAAGACAATATACAATATATACTCTAAGACAAGACAGTATATGAATATATACACACCCACAGCCAAGCGTCTGTACTCTCTCACACACACATACACACATATGCACACACACTCCTTTGGCTGACTTGCCTCATCAGAGCCTCGTTATGTGCAGGTCCACTGACTCTGATATCAGAGAATGTGACTCTGGGACGCAGGTGTCAATTAAGTCATGAAGCATTGTCTGCCTTAGGGACATGATGTTTGTTTTGGAGAGACAGAGACAGAGAACTGAGGAAAATTCGCTAAGCCAAAGCTGTCTTTCCAGCTCAGCGAGCGAGACTCTGAATGTTTTTCTACATGATTATTATACAGTGCTTTTATGAGCGCGTTCTCGCTCCAGTGCAACATGCAAGCAAAAGTAAGCATGGAGGAAAACAATCACAGAAAGCTGCTATTCAGTGTTATAATTTATTATTCTTATTGCTTTTTCAAGGCTAAACCTCCCCCAAACCTGCCTGTCCAAATCTTTTTATACATTCAAATCAAGAAATTGGGAAAAGACAGCCATTTAGGACCCACTTCCTAAAGTATCTTCTTGCCAAATGGTTTGAATTGTTTTTTTCTTTATTTTGTTTACAACGACAATCAGATGATTGCAAAATCATGAACATATGAACAGCCAGCAATATTTAATGCAAGAGTCCTTGCAAACAACTTTGCATGTAGCCTTTTTTATCAGATTATCACCACTAGCATAAGGATCATTTCTGCTTGTGTCCGGTGAGATTCTCTTGTAATGTTAGTTGCAAGCTAATAGTGGTGTATATTCATATATCTTTGAATTAATTCCAAGCTCTAGCTTAAACACAAGCATTTGCAACATCAATCAAGTTGTAGTTTTACAGCAGCTGCTTCAGTAAATAAAGAAATGTAAGACCTGTCTCTGAATTCTGCTGGAGGAGCATGTTAGCCTGTTAGCTGTTCACTGAGTTGTTTAGTCTTCTCTAATGAAGCCGATTATCTTCCAGAGAATAAAGCCAGAGGTGTTATAAAATAGGAGACAGGGCACGATTTGAAAATCAATGAGCTTGTGATGCTCAGCAAGGCATCTCTTTATAAAGAAAGTCCCACCCATCAATAAAAACAGCCAACTGGCTTGCAGGTAGATCCGCAAGCGGGACAAACTGTCCCTCATTGTGGAGATATGCGCATGCACACTAGTTAGAACAAGCTAAAAAAATGTGTTTTTGTACTTTATTTGAGCCAAACTCTCTAAACTATTTATGCTGTTTTGGTCAGATTTTAACAGTGATTTAAAATATGCTTTTGAATTGATCATTTGGTTTTTTAGTTTTAGAGTTACAGGTCTTTTTCCTTTGGCCAAGATGGTCATTGAGGGGACAGACTCCTATAAGGACTTTGCTAAAGTGCAAGCCAGTTACAGAGAGCCTTTCACAGTGCCAGCTCTATCTAATAAGCAACATAAGCAGCTGCTTATGGTCTGACGGTCATCCAGAGGCCGTCTATTAGCTTCTAGGCTATTACTATATCATTATGTTGTTTAAGATGCTCCAATGGGTGCGAGAGGGAGGTAGGGTGGAGCACGTTCAGAAGAAAAGAAATCATATGAACTAATTATGTAGAAGGTAAAGCACTTTGTAACAGTTATAAGCAACGCTGTCGCTACTGCCATCAGATTGTAAGTTAATAGAATCTCAAATGAGCATTCAATGATCGCAATAGACAAATGATCCAGTTATAAAGTGATAAGGTTTTAGACAGTTTGTGGTAGTCATTGTTATGTCAAATCAAAAGGCTAGAGGCAGCCCTGGTCAGCCCAGCCCTTGAAAAAGATGTTTGGAGAAGTCAGCAGGAAAATACCACCGTGTGGATCTTCTGCTACTTTCTGTAAGTCTACCAGTTGTGACTGGGCTACAAATAAAGTCAGTCTGGGTTTCCATAGGTGCTGATTAAATGGCAATAATTAAGATTAGTTTGGAACAACAGAAGACTCTGATATTATCAGACTGCAGATCACAGATCACAGTCTCCTTATCTGTGTCCATTCAGCCCCAAACAACAACGGTACTTGGATTATCTTACAGAATGTATTGCATTTCACACACAGTCCATTGTATTTCCACCCTGATACCCTGAGGAGGGAGTAATGTGTTTGATAACATCAACTGTACAATGAAAACAATGAACTGGAACGCTTTTAAGTAATTAGTAAACATCAACAGAAACCAATAGTGAAGTGCTAGTAATTGTAAAGTCATGCTAGAGTAATTGTAAAGTCAATAGTGCTGTCGCCTCACAGCAAGAATGGCCTGGGTTCGATTCCCGGCCAGGTGACCAGGGTCATTTCTGTGTGGAGTTTGCCTGTTCTCCCCGTGTCTGCGTGGGTTTCCTCCGGGTACTCCGGTTTCCACAGTCCAAAGACATGCAGTCAGGCCAATTGGACGTGCTAAATTGCCCCTAGGTGTGAGTGAGTGAATGTGTCTGTCTGTCTGTCTGCCCTGCTATGTACTGGCGACCTGTCCAGGGTGTATCCTGCCTTCCGCCCAATGACAGCTGGGATAGGCTCCAGCACCCCATGGCAACCCAGAAGGATAAGCGGTTTAGATGATGTATGTATGTATAATAATAATAGTAATATTAGTGGTAGTAGTATTAAATAAGAGCAAAAATGTGTTATTGTTTAATTCTAATATGGTATAACTAATAATAGACAATAAGATGTCCTTTTACGCTGATTGCTTGTGATCTGTGCATATTAATGAAATGTGCGTTTAACAGTCATCTAAAGGCTGAAAGCTTATTACTGCTGTTAAGCATGGAGCGTGTCAGACGAAGCCCAGTGCTCAGAGGATGTGGGGGTGTTTATAGGTCTTCAGTGAAGAGTGTGAAGTTTTAGTGTGACCACCCAGGCAGGCTGTGTTTGGGTGTAATGATGCAGAAAGGAATTTCACCTTCCTCTGGCGGCCAGAAAGAGAAAGCCAGTCCATCAGCATCGTGCGTGTTTACTAGATCCTTCCGGAAATGCATAAATCAGAGTGGAAACGGCAAACGTCAAATCTGCGGAGTTCACCTTCGGGGCACGTTGAGGCCGATCTGAATTTCTCTGGGAGATTCTTCATTTGTTTATAACTTGTAAACTTTCAGGAAAGGTGTTACAGCCCCTGCTCCAAAAGTATTTGGACACAATTTAATCATTGGTAAACTTTAATGAAGTTCTTTGAGTTACTTCATATAATGTTTAACAAAACGACATTTGTTTCAGAAAAAGAAAGACACTTTTAACTCAACATTAAACAGGTAGACTCGTTATGTGGTGATGAATTCCAACCAGACTGCATTAAGAGTTCTGTAAAGCACAGAGGTGGAAACCTCACAGTCTGAACCCCAACCTTTTTTTTAGGGGCAGATATTACTAATGTGTCCACTGTATTTATTTGTTTCTAATTAAGTTATGGTTGAATCTAGAAAAGGGTGCATTTGTTTGATGTTTTGGTTCACTTTTATCACATTTTCTTGTTTTTTTTTATTATTACTATTTTTTGTTGTGATTATTTGAATTCTAGTTCAGGCATAGTTAACTTTTAGGTGTTAAGGGTGTATAAATGATAATCTGTTAATGTTGGGATCCTATTCAATTAGAATGTGATTGAGCTTGATCATACATACATAATCTAAACCGCGTATCCTTCTGGGTCACGGTGGGGTGCTGGAGCCTATCCCAGCTGTCATTGGGCGGAAGGCAGGATACACCCTGGACAGGTCGCCAGTCCATTGCAGATGGACATTACACATTCACACCTAGGGGCAATTTAGAGTGTCCAATCGGCCTGACTGCATGTTTTTTGGACTGTGGGAGGAAACCCACACAGACACGGGGAGAACAGGCAAACTCCACACAGAAACGGCCCTGGTCGCCCGGCTGGGAATCGAACCCAGGCCATTCTTGCTGTGAGGCAACAGTGCTACCCACTGCGCCACCGTGCCGCCCCGAGCTTGATCATGCATAAACTTATTTGTACTATTAGGGGTGTTTATGAGTGTCTCTGGGTTTGTCACTTTACCTCTAAATAATTAATCTATTGATTATAATTAATCAACACATTAACTGAACAAAAAAGCAAAAGCCATCAAAGAACTGAATACAGAGTTTCAGGTAGATCAAGCTGAATTGTCCCTTCAAAATATGTCTAAATCAGTTTGAGTTTGTTCTTTTACAACGTAGAGTGCAGTTGTCAATGTGAATGTCTGTCTGAAATGCTTAGATTCTCACAGTCGGAGGTGTCTGTTCTGTAGTGTGTTGCACTGGATCAGCATCTTGCTCTCAGCAGCGTTGTGTGTGGTAAACATGGCAGAATGAAGAGACAGAATCGAGGGAAAGAGGGAACCTTTTCACAGTGTTATAATACAGCTACGTTTACTGAAAGCCAGCAGAAGATCTTACATTCATGCAGTAAGTTTACCCTTTTACAGCACATACAGGCCACATTCACCCTCTATTAGTACTATACATCTAGACCAACCATGAAATGGTGGTTGCTCATTACATTGAACAGCAATGAAAATCCCCTTTTGTTTAAGTTTACAATTATTTGCACAAAAATATATCGTCTGTGTCCGAAGAAAAACAAACTTTTACTCCAAAATGGCAGCTTTACGGGAGAAGGGAAATATTGTCTTGAATTTTAATGTAAGTTAATGTGAAGAGATGTTATTTCAAAGCAATTCTGGAGCATTTCTATTGGTCCAATCATCATAACATTTTCACAAAACATATAGGGCGGCTTGTTTGCTCAAATAAAAAATGAAATATAAAAATATATTAAAAAAATAGAGATACTTGGTGTTTTTTTGACAGAGATGATACACAGTGAAATTGCTTTCTTTCAATTTTGAACAGTACACTAAAAAAGATAAGCTGGTTCTTTTTAAGAAAGCAGGCTAACTCACCAAGTTCAAATGTTAATAAGTGAAAGTATCGTCCAGATCAGTCTCAGAGAAAAAGGGTAAAAAACACCCAAAAAAAGTTCTAATATTGTGAGTAATGCTCTGTCCAACATTAATATCTCTATTTTTCAGAGTTCTTCTTATTTTTTCTGCTACCAAAGTTTTTTTTTTATTTCAGAGGCTTTGAAACAAGTTGCCATTATGTTGCCATTATATCCCCAAAGGTCTACCTTTTCATTTTTACTTCAAAAGAAAAGAAAACTCCCTTATTCATATATTTTCAGAAAGTGTATTGTGTAATTTATTATAGTTGTTTTGCAGATTATTGATCACTATAATCCAATGTCAAACATCTGTCCTGGAAAAGTTTTAGAGGTAATAAATACCAACTATGCAGTCATCAGATGGAATATCAGAATAAGACATCCACTAAATGTGTTTGGCCTCCTCATTTGATCAGGGGATAAAATAACGGGGGGCAACTTCTTCCCCAATGTTAAAAATCCCCAATTAGAAATATTTTGATTGCCTGTTCAACCAGAAAGGTATCAATAAGTAAGCAAGTATTGTCTGATTGCAAGAGTTTGCCAGGCCTTTTGCACAATACCAGCTCTCAACAGAACATATTTGTATTTATCTCTTTCTTAAATTAAAATAAATCGTCACTTTTCTTTAGAAATCTCAGTCTGTTTAAGGTGAGAACTGTGCTGCAGTTGTGAAGCTGCTGACCATGTGCAATTAACCTGCTGCTGTATTAGCTACCACCCCATCGCTAGCTCGGGTCATGTGGAGGAATTCACGGGTCAGACGATGACGTGGTTCAGGGGGAAACTTTCAGAGGGGATAAACGGTCAAGCGGTCATTCAGTGTCGCTCAGCGTGTGAGACTATAATTTGGGTGAGTAGTGTGTGTTTGTGTGTGTGTGTGTGTGTGTAAAGAGTTTAAAGTATGGGTGACTGAGAGGAAATGGAGTGAAAGAGGAGAGGAAAAGCCAGCTGTGCCCAACCACAGAACAAGAAACACACATATAAACACACACACACACACACACACACACACACACACACACACACACACCACACACACACACACACACACACTTACACATGCACAGAGATACACACTCACAGGGCCCAGCTGCATTCTAGACACAACTGAACTCACTCACTCTGACTGTTGTTTTAAGCCCTACATTGTTTCAATCTAATGAAATCAGATGATAACATGAGCAGTTAAGATGCTCTTTTCTCTGCCTGTTAAAAGAAACAGTTTCATCAAAAAAGCAAAAGTTTGTGAAGATAAGTGAAAATGAGGGGCCACCAATTACTGTGATGCCATCATGCTAATCAGCAGTGGTGAACTGCAACTATTAGAGCTAAATCTTTAGTTCGGGCCTTTAATGTCAACTCAAAAACAAGGAAAAAACATCTCTACAATAATGATAATTCCTGCTAGCGCCCCTATGGGACTCCTATTAGCACTGAGCTAACTGTAAGATAAATCACAGTAATGTTTTTTTGTGGTGCTCTAGCGGACTTTTGAAGCTTGTAACAGACATTGAAGCTTCTGAGAGACAGTTACATATCGCCACTGTGCAAAGAAGAACAAAGTATCTAAAAATGGTACGTTTATAGGGGAGGGCAAAAGCTTTTCCAGTCATCATGAGATTTTACACATCATATAGGGCAGCTGTTGAGCTTAAATTAAGTTGAAAGGAGAAAATTATAGCAGTACCTTATAACAGCACTTTATAGCAGTTTTACAGAGACTCCTTCAGTAAAGAGTTCTAGCACAGAGCTGCTGCTTTCTGTTTCTAACAACGGACTGAAATCTGGTTAAGCGCAGTGCATGTTGGTCTGATATTTTGTCTGAATTGCGTCAGCGTCCCAGGCACATGACAATGACATATCAGTGACCGCGGTTTTCGGCAACAGGCACTACAGTTGCTCTTCACACCACTGCATGAGCTGAGAGACAACTTGGTGACAAAAGAGCCTAGACCTCATTGGCTAGAAGCTCCAAGACAACCATGCAGACACAAACTGTGTTGAATACAGCATGTAGTCTTTTAAAATGTGTATTGTTTGTGGTTATTATTTTCATATTTCTTCAAAGAAGTGTCATATCTGATAAGCAAATGCTATAAGAGCTGCACGTGAGGTGCTGCTGGTAAAACTGTCTGGCTTGACGAATCTTTTCTTGGCTTCTACCCCAACGGCAACTACCTACTCTCGCTGACTGGAACATCAACAGGCAGCTCATCTTGAACAGATCCTAGGACTTCCAGAGGGCCTTGAGTGATGTTTTTCTCATGACGTTGGTCCCACTTATTTTAAGTCAAAACCTGATTTGTTGATTCCACTGTTGGTTATGACACAGCTCCTGAAGTTGTAACCAATAGGAGAGCTAGATTGGCTCTAGATACCACGTGAAAAAGAAAATATTCACAGAAATCATTCGGCCTAGAAGGCACTGGGGACATTAGCCACATTAGCATGGTTTGTCAAGCTGTTCATTTAATACAGAGGGTGTTCAACTCAGCACAGTTTGGTGATTTTTCAGCTCAAACGTATCTGACTCAACTCATTTATTAATTGCTTAGTGGGGGCATTTGAGCAGGAAAAGTCACTAAACTGTGCTGGACACCAGCCCACAGACCTGCAGCGGAACACGCCTGCTTTAACGTGCACATTTCATCCCCAAACTGAACGGATTTAGAGTCAAAATAAATTGATCTGGGGCTGGTCAATCACCCCCCCCAATGAACCACACACGAAGATAATCAACTCTCAGCACCCATCAGGCACTCCTCCACTTCCTGAGAGATGGGCTCCTAACGAGGTTAAAATTCTTTCATGTTAGAGAAGCTTTCAGACTTAATGCTCTCTATTGTTCCCATGCAATTCTACGGCAGATGTTCCTGCTGGGGTCTACAGACTGATGCGGCTAAGTGGAAAATCATGAGCTCGGATGGATGCAAATCCCATTTGTAGCTCTGAGTTTGCTAATGGAAAGCTCTCTCATGAAGTCAGTGGGATATTACTCCTGTGTGTTTTTAGCACACATGGCTGGTCTGTTGGACAACATGCTGTATCAGATTAAAGGCCTTAAAGGCCTGTGCATATGGCAGCGAGATGTAAACAACGTCATTTAGAGTGGTTTAAATGCTGCTTTCTTAAGAAATGTATGGACTCAGATTTCTTTTTCAACAGTGGTGATAGTAACCAGGGGTCACAATGTCTACAATGCAAATTTAGTCAATTTGTTTAGTTTACAAAATGACCAGTCAACCTACACATGTCTTCTGGGTCTTCTGAGTTTTATATATTGCTCTGTATAATGTTCGAGACAATTGCATATACATATATGGCTGATCAGTGTATGTATATAATATATATATAAACACCGATCAGCCATGTCAGCCATAATATCAAAACCACTTCCTTGTATCTCCTCCTTTTACCCTGTTCTTCAGGACCCCCACAGAGCAAGTGTTATTTAGGTGGTGGATCATTCTCAGCACTGCAGTAACACTGACGTGGTGGTGGTGTGTTAGTGTGTGTTGTGCTGCTCTGAGTGGATCAGACACAGCAGTGCTGCTGGAGTTTTTAAACACCTCAGTGTCACTGCTGGACTGAGAATAGTCCACCAACCAAAAATATCCAGCCAACAGTGTCCTGTGGGCAGCGTCCTGTGACCACTGATGAAGGACTAGAGGATGACCAACACAAACTGTGCAGCAGCAGATGAGCTATCGTCTCTGACTTTACATCTACAAGGGGGGCCAACAAGGTAGGAGTGTCTAATAGAGTGGACAGTGAGTGGACACATTGTGTAAAAACTCCAGCAGCACTGGTTTTAATGTTATGACTGATCACTGTATGTATTTTTTGCCTTCACAGTTTTAAAGTTGTACTCAAGCTATTCACATTTGGTTAAAGTGCACATTTTCAGATTTAATTAAGAGCATTTGCTTGTCAACATGAGGACCAGAACTGTTCCAGAGAACATAAAGGAAACTATTATAAGGCTAAGAAAGAATAGTACAGTAAGAGACATCAGCCAAGCCTTAGGCTTACCAAAATCAACTGGAACATTATTAAGAAGAAAGCTAGAAGCACTGAGGCCTCCACAGCCAATGACCAGAGAATTCTCACCATAATGAAGAAAAATTTCAGTGCACCTGTCTGAGGCAGGTGTGGATTTGCCTGGTTAAGCGGTTTCTACGTAAGTATTTCTACGTTACTACGTAGTAATTTCTACATGGTAAAACTAACACACATACAAAAACCCTACATTAAGATCTGAGAATGTGCACTGGACCATATGTGAATGATCTGAGTACAAATTTAAACCAGAAGAAAAACAACTTCTGCACTGAACTGTGTAAAGAAAATTATCTTACTGCATTGACACATAATTAAATTATGTGCCGGCACAGCCAGATAATTTCAGTGTCTAAAAATAGGAGCATCTTTTAACTGTATTACAACAGTCTCATAATGAGAAATATAAGACATGTTTCCAAGAATTTAACATTTTTGCAGCCAATAATCTGGAACTAAATGTCTTTAAAGGAGACCCCAAACCTCATACTGGAGAATAAAACCTTCCTCCAGACTCTAATGATGAGCTGCACACAGCATTTGAAACTGTAAATCATATAAGGGTGAAAGCCGATGCGAATACGTAGCAGTGCAGCAAAGGCTGAGAATGGGCATTCTGGCAATACTTCAGAGCAGCAGTCACGTGGACATGATGGCTAAATGGATTCCTCTTTAAAAACACAGGATTTGGTTACAGACCTCTGAGCTGCTGTGGTAACACACCCCCACTTTCACCCCCCACCCTTCGTGTTTGACTCTGTGTAAGCCGAAGACTTTGATCACTGAAATGTCACAAGCTTACAGTGGCGATGCTTCGTGACTTATTTGAATGTACAGACCAATAGCGCTCAAGCCTTGAGCAGCTGAATATCTTGTATGCAGGTTGCTCATCACTCTCTCATACACGCGTGCTCGTATCTCATCTCATCTAATTTAATATTTCACAGACAGCACTGCCAGATCAAGCAACAGTATACGTGTAAGCGGATTAAGGGCCTCCCTGTCCATATGCTCTGATATCTGTGAGCTTGGGTTTAATATGGGAGCTTTAAGCCTGTGTGTTAGCCTGTCTGAATTGTAAAGGAAATGTGTGATTTCCACTCTCAGGGTTGTGATTTTATGCATTTGTGTGAGTAATGTACAGGTTTAAAAAAGGCCCACAGCAGAAATTTTATACTGTAAAATTGTAATTTTCTGTATGACTGTATGATTAGCAGTAAGCCAGGGCATGTATTTGAGGGCTCAGTGGTTTTTTAAGGCCCAAAGCTACAATGATGCATGTACTTCTCAACTGCTTTGTACTTTTAGACAGTCAGCAGGAACAACACTGCTTATCACATCAACATGAAGGCTAAATAATTGCTGTTGGATGAATAAGTGTTCATATGTAAATGTGTCGATGATAAATATACACTTTCAGTTGAGCGAGTCTGAGTTGAGTTGCGAGTTGAGTCTTGCGTATTTTTTAGACCATTTTAGTTCAGTCTTTTTATTAGCTGTAGCCAATGCATTGCAAAAAAGCGAACACCTACTAAAAGCCTGACAGGTTTGACACGACTTCAAATAACAGGCCTTTCATTATATGAAAAGTTTCAGTCTGAAGGACAGACCGAACATTCTTGCTTCGACAATCTAGCCAACTGTTTCAAGTAGTTTTGTCTCTTCGCAGCATTAACTGCATGTAGCGCCTTATAAAGATGGTTCTTCAAGGATTCTTTAGTAAAAGAAATGGTTCTATTTTGAACCATAAGTTCTATATAGAACCATTTCCATGATTAAATGATTCTTAGCATGGTGGAAAAGTCCTTCAGATTGATGGAGAACATGTTATATATGGTTCTATGCAGAACCTTTTTGAAAATGTTTTTTTTTTATATCACCAAAAAACGGCTCTTTTATTGTTCTAAACTTGACATTGTAACAATACCAGAACCCTTTTTGGTGCAACATACAGCCATTTTTAAAAAGGTTCTATATAGAACCATATAGAACACATTCTCCACCAGTCTGAGGAACTGTTCCATCATGCAAAGAACCATTTAAGCATGGAAATCGTTCTACAGAAAACTCACGGTTTTAAATGGAACCATTTCTTTTACTAAGGAACCCTTGAAGAACCATCTTTTTAAGTGTTCACCTGATTAAATTTGTTTCTTATAATGAAAGTCTCATTATGTGAAGTCATATCAAATCTGACCACTGCGCTAGGACAGCATTGCAGTAATGACTGTAGCTAAACTATTGTATAGCTAAGCTATTTTTTCCAGAGGCCCATTTAAAACATTTCTGTAGTTTTATGTACCAAAAATATTTCTTACATGCTGATGACCAACCTCTCTTCATGTCTGAATTTTTATGAATTAAACAGGCTGTTTTGGTTGCTGAATATATCGCTGCTGTCGGCAGAAAACCTCGTATCTCCATTTTTGTCATTTTACAGTTTTTGACATAATTTGAAAATGCCTTTTGCTCTTTATATTGTGTGTAAATTTCATGATGAATGGGCCAAAAGAAACAACCCAAAATGACTTGTAAAACCGTCTGGTTCCATTGACTTACATTAAAAGTGAAGTAACTTTTTTCCATCTCCTGTAAAGTTACTATTTTGGACATACTGGGTTTTCTTCCGACAACAGCGATATGCTGATGTGTTGGTTTTCGTAACATCCCAGAAACAGTGAATTCAAAGCCGACTGTTTTTGCATCTTGGTTTCCATATATGGACAGAGTTGCTTGCCTTCCATAAAGGTCTAGTTAAGTTCCCTCATGAAGTTGCTCACTAGTGTGACGACAGTGTACTGTATTGCCTATTGTCCTGCGAGCCCACATGCTGCCACGTACCCATGTGTACATACCAGGGAGCTATCAGGTATCACTAGCGTAGAAAAGTACATGGAGGGTTGCATTGCGTACATGAGCTGTACTTGAGCTGAAACCAGACCCACAGATAGCAGACTGAGGGTCAAGTGTTAAAGTCCGATAGATGAAACCGGAGACGTCGCCTAGCGTCCACGCCTAATCGTCCGGTGACCAATACCTTAGCAGGAGTCTACAGAGTCAAATACTGCATTCACTGAGCTCTTTTCACTTCTTTGGGTGGCTCCTTTCTGTTGGAGAAATGTCAGAGTCTTTTGCACAGGGTCTCTGGGGAAGGGCCCACAATGCTGTCTCTGTGTGTGCATTTGTATGCTAGCACCTTAGTGATACAATAACAAAACACTCACGTCTTTTTAGAGTAACAGGGAGGAGCGTACACGAGATGCAGCAGGTAGTTTTGTTTTTCACATGTCAACAACTCTAGAAAATACATTGACACAAAAAATCTTGTCATTTCAACCCAAAAATGATCACATTTTTCAGTCAATTTGGTTCAATTCAAGATTTATTTATATAGTGCTTTTTTAGAACAGCCACTGTCAGAAAGTAGCTTTAAATAAAATCCACAAATGAGCAAGCCAAGCACAAGAGTGGCAAGGAAAAACTCCATAAGAGCAAGAGGAAGAAGCTTTAAGATGAAGCAATAACACAAGAAGTGCAAAGAAAAAAGAAAAGAAATGAGCCTCTCATTGGACAGAAGTATTTACATTAAGCAGTAATGACCACTATTGTGGACTATCAGACTAATAAATGAAATTTCTACAAAAAAGAGTCACTGACTAGTCACTGTTACTGTCACTGGCTACTGTTAGAGGCCTATCAGGGTAACAAATGAGAAGTAGATCTCTGAATACTAGTCACTGTTACTAAAGCAATCAGCCACTAGAGGCTGTGGGTTACTGTGATTTCATCACTGGGAAAGGGTGTTATTAGGCACGACGTGAAGTGGAGTAAAACTCACTTCCCCATGATAAAATTGCAGTAATGCACTGCCTCAAATGGCTTATTGCTTTTATAAAATGGCGGCCAACATAAAATATATCACTGTTGTTGGAACAAAACCTTGTATCTCCAAAATGGTAACTTTACAGGAGAAGGAAAAAACCTACTTTACTTTTAATGGAAGTCAATGGAACCAGACTTTTCTCCAGGTAATTTTGGTCCATTTCTTTTGGTCCCTTCATCATGAAATTTACATATAATGTAAAGGGCAACAGGTATTTGCAAATTATATCAAAAACTGAAAAACAACAAAAATGGAGATACAACATCGACAACATCGATATTAAAATACATAATGTTTTAGAGAATTATTTAAGTTATTATTAATAATCAACATAAACAAGTATTCCACCAAGAAATGTAGGTCCTTTAGAGTACGGTATCATTGCTAAGCAACCACTGACCGCTGAATGAGGTGAAGAATGTCCGGTCGCTGTAAACTGCAGACATTTCATGATTTTTTAAAACTTTTTTTTTCTGGATAACAGTGAACATATGATAACACAGCACTGTTTAATGCAAATACTTTCACTTTAAGAGTACTTTTTGGTCACCAAATTATCACAGTGAGTCCTCTGCCAGTCTGACGATGCCACTTTTCTCACGCTGGGGCTGAATCTCAAATGGCTCCCTGCTCCCTACATGGTGCACTACGTAAGAATTTAAATACTGACTCCTGCAGCCCAACAATGCAAAATATCGCTAAAAATGGTCATTTGGGATTCATACATGACAGGCAGTGCAGTATCTGACAGCAGAAGCTAGAATTTCTAAACTTAATGTTACACAGCACAGTATTCAGCTAGGGAGTATGGAGCCGTTTGGGATTCAGCCTGGGTTTGATGCTACTTCTGACAGAAACACAGACATTTAAAGTGTGTGGAACATTCAGGCGACATAAGTACTGCAATTCAAGCCTATGATATAATGTTAGAGTTGTTTAGCATGTTTGCTATCTTTTAGCCTGTTAGCTAGCTGACAAGCCTAGTTCTAGTAAAGAAAATAAGTTGCCAGCCCCTCAGTTTAAACAGAACCGGGTTCTTAATTCATCAGTTCACTCGGTGCTCCATACAATCGGCATTAGAGTCAAAGATCAATCCATTAACAGCAGGAGGGTTTTTCGTGCCGTGGTGCAGTGATACAGAGTTCAGTTGTTGAGAGGCGGTCATAGCCGTGGTATATCGTGGATCTTAAAACAGCTTTGAACGCGGCTCAGCCAATCAGATTTTAGGACCGGAACTATCTGTTTTATAATGACTTTTATAATGTTTTATAAACAGTCACTGTTACAGTCACTGACTACTGTTAGAGGCCGTAACAGAGTAACAAATGAAAAATACATCTAGGAAAACCAGTCACTGTCACTGATTAGTAACAGTGTCACAGGATTACTGTGACAGTCTCTGTTACTGATACTGACACGATCAGAGTAACGAAAGATCTAAAAACCAGTGACTGTCAAAACATCCTGTCACTTCAATGTATAAAAAATACACTTCATATGTCAACAAGCATATTAAATGGTTTTAATGGTTTTAAGGCAAATAATTCTGCGATTAAAACAAAGCAAAGCAAAACAATAGTTTGAATAAGCAGGAGAGACATTTATCTATTCAAATATCCCAAATGCATCAATCAACCTCTGTCCTTTCTATTGTTTATCATGCAAACCTAATACTTAGATGTATGAGCTGTTGTTGGTTTGTTAACATTTTCTTTACATTACAATGTTGCATTGAATTGTAATTACATAATATTTACATCATTAGTAACTTAATGAATTACATTTTTAACTTATATTCTGTGTTGATAGGTTTTCAGTCTGCATTTCTGGCATTTTGCTGTTTTCACAAAATGACAAAAAAAGCAAAATTATGTTTTTGTCTTTCTGTAAAGAAGTGCACAACAATGAACAACAACAGTGAATAACTTTCAATCAAATTCAAAGTGTAATAAAATATCTCCTATTCTACTTTTAACAACAAATGTGGCAGCAATTAAATGTTTCTGCTCTGCCCTTGGAACAGAATGTTAAAATCATTGAGAAATAATGAATTTCTAACTACAGCTTGCTTTTGTTTTCTCTGCTGATAACTGCAACTAAACTGTTAAACACTTTAAAGGTCTGACGAGACAGGAAATTCCATTCCGTACCATATCTCTACTGCTTGTTTGCCCTGAACCTTAAAAAGCTTTCCCCCCTTTTTTTCAGCCGTTGCTTTTGTGTGAAATAAAGGCCCGGTCTGGAGGGACTGCTGCGTTTTGGCAGATTTCTCTGGCTTCTCTCTCTGATACCTGTTCACTGCTCTGCATCTCCGCTAGTCACCAGCCTCTGCAGGCCTAGCTGGGTACAAAGCTGCCATTCTTCTGCCACTGCAGCCCTCAGCTGCCCAGATAGCATCAGCTCTCACACATTGTTCTCCTCCCCAAGGACATGCTTTTAAAATGTTGGCAGGGAAACAATCAGGGAGAAAAAGAAAGAAAGAGTTGTTTTTGGAGGGGTTCGGTTGAGTTTGTGAAGGGGATTCGAGTAAATACTTCGACTGTGTGGTTCTTGGTGATCCTTTAGACCTTTTCTTGACTCAGTTAAGTCCAAAATAATTTCTGTTTCTTTGCAGATTATGGATGTACAGTGAAAAATAAAAGTTGATATATAATTCTTGGTGTGGACATGCAGTACTGAGTAGTGTTGGGCAGTATCCCATTTTTTAATACCTTAAAATTATCCAAAAAGTATATGGTATGACCGGGGTGACCGGTAATTAAAAAAAAAGTAGTTCACTTTACATGCTTATCAAGTGGACACAGTGCATGATTCTCAAGCTATCATTCAGTAAATGTCAACTCATCTATTGAACAATTGATACATTTTAGTGTTGCAGTGCTGCTAACTATGAGAGAGGAGCTTTGCTAGTATGCTAACAGCTCTGCCCACCACAGATCATGTTCAATTCTGACTAACTAAAGCGCTGACGCAAGTTTAGATGATTGAAAATAATGATTAAAATACAGAATGTGAAGTTGAGCAACTGGTGAAGGGACAGAAATGCAAAATTAAACCTGTTCTGTGGTGTTTAGATCTGTAGCACGATAGACTACCTTAACATTAGCTTAGCGAGCAGACTACAGACCCAAACAGTGCCACCCATCACAGTTCAGGTTTGATTCTGAAAATTGGTGCTCTGCTGACACAAATTTGGATGATAAAACGTTTGAGAGAGCAAAAGTAGAGTACTGAAACTGTTCTGTGGTGTTTGGGAGACAGCTTAGCAGGCCAAATGTGCCACACCAGAGCACAGGCTTGGTTGTAGCTAGCTGATGCTGAAATGACACCCGTTTAGAGGAAAGTAGGCAGTTTAGGACAGGCATATCAAACTGGGGACCTACTGGGTCAAAGTGCTGCAGAGATTAGCATTTAACCTCATCTAACACTCTGAATTCAGTTCATGAAGGCCTTGCTAATTGGCTGATGAGCTGAATCAGGTGTGTTTAATGAGGCAGTGAGCTGAAGTCTGCAGTGTTTTGGCCTGCAAGGACTGGAGACTGACACATGCAGTTTAGGGGACAGTGCACTCATTTAGAGCATAGCGCACCCATTTAGAGGATAGTGCACCCATTTAGAGGATAACTCACCCGTTTAGAGAACCCGTTTCCTGGCTCTGATTTTCCTGGAAGCATATATTTAACAGAAAATTACACAAATGTTCCAACAACTAAATATATATTAAATACTGTATTTTTTAGTATTTAATGTGTTCAACCTTTGCCTTTACTACAGTTTCCATTCTTTTTAAGAGTTTCACTTTCAGATTTCCAAGAAATCTACAGGGATACTTTTCCACACCTTCAGTCTTAGAAGTTGGTGGTATTTTCTGTGTCTCACAAACAACTAACCGCAAACACAATGATGTTGAGGTCTCTGGAGTGACCAGTCCATTGTTCTGAGTAGACCAGCTGCTTCTCCTATGTCTTAGTATTGACTTCTTGATATACCTTTGCAGGCCCATAGCGCTGAGTCGTCTTCTCACAGTGGAAGGATGGACAGAAACACCTGTGGATGTTTTCAGATCTGAAGCAGCTTGATTTTCTCCTCCTTCTCAACACTCTCAGAAATAAAGGTACTAAACAATCACTGGGGCAGTTCCCCTCTTGTCACTGGGGTGGTTCCCTCCAGGATACATCTCAGTACCTTTAGTCAGGGAGCATAACTGAACCATAATCCATTGAAATTATATTTTCTAAGCTGTACTGACTCCACACACCCCGTCTCGCCTCCAGGCTTTTTATTTTATTGTTCTGTTTTAAAACATTTGGTTATGAAAAGGTACAAATATGAACTTTTCACCTGAAAAACTTATTGAAGGTTCACAATCAGACCTTAAAACCACTGTTGTACCTCTACATTGTTTGTACCTTGATGAATGACAAATGTACCTTCACAGTACCTTTATTTCTAACAAGTGCTGTTTATCTGATGGTGACGGTTTTGGTGGTCCACCAGGTCTTGCATGTTATAAGCCAATTTAATTTTTTGAACTCCTAATTTTGGAAACACAAAATCTTTTGAAAAATCAGTAACTTGTACTTAATGGCCATTTTGACTGGAAATGAAATAAGCGAAAGAAAGTGTGGCTTCTTAGATCTCAATCACAAAAGTGATTCTTTAAAGAACAATTCTTTGAAAGTTTCTTCAGAGTTCCTCTATGGCATCATGCCAAAGGAGTCTCTTTCTCTTTTTGGCACCTTTACGTTTGAGTGTTCAAACCCCCCTATAACCCCCAGCCCTCACGACAATGCGATGGTAATCTGACCTAGTGGAGCCTTGCTGCGCTGACATTCTTAAGGCAGCGTTAGCAATTATTGTCTAACGTTATGATTTGCCAGTTCATACAGAGCATGTCGGTTTAAAAAGTTTTCTCAGCAGATAAATCCCCCACCTCCCCACTCAACCGCTACTTCTTTTGGTCACTGAATAGACTGAGGTGAATTCCCCGCTATCACTGTGGCTTCATCTGGTAACATACACAAACACACACACACACAACTGTCTGGAAGTCATGACTCATGTCTCCAGCACAAAAAGCAACTCCTTCAGGCTTGATAGAGATTTTGTAGGCCTCCCGGCATTGTGAACATGTTGGAATCTCGTTTGCAGAAACTTCAGCCTCCAAAACTTCAGCCTTGGCGAGGAGGCCAAAAATCTCTCCCATCTTACCGAGTGTCTGCTCAAAGCACGCTGTGACTCAGTCCGGCTATTGTGTGCTTGTCTGACCTCAGGGCAAAGAGAACCGTATCACACCAATGAATCAAATGAATGTGCAACGAGCAGACTTCTGCCCGAACCCAATTTGATCTCAGATAAGCTGTCCCTCAGGTGTGCGCACACTTAAAAAGAGCTTGTGGTTGGGATTTAATCAGACTGTGGAAAGGAGTGACTGTTTGCTTGGGTTATTTTGCTGTTCTCATCCTTGGGGTATACAAAGACACCGCCAAGCCATGAAGTATTATCTGGTGAAACAAACGTCGCTATACAAACCAGAAAAATCCCCCAGACTGAGTAATATACCAATGAATCAATGTCATATTTATTACTGAACAGTAATGAAGATAATACACTCAATCGCCTCCTCGAAGTCCAAGGTTCCATCCCTCACTCTTGTACATGTATAGCCTGCAGATTTCTTTAAAAACAGTTTCACAGTCGGTACAGATTAATAGTAGTTATTATGTAATAAGCTATGAGAAAGCAAGCACCTTTAAAACATGTGATTGAGGACACTAGAGGTCAATATAAAACATGGTAAAAAGAACCAAACTTCAAGCAATTTCTCCAGAATTCAATCATTAAGACTGTTCTAGAGAATCCTCAGTTCTAGAAAAACATTCTGGATCAGAATCGCTCACAGTGGTGGTGATAGGAACCAGACGTCCAGTGTTTAAAGGCTCTTATAGCTCAGGCAAATCTTAAAATCTTATTGCATCCTAAAGGGTATTATTCAGTAAATACATGAACTACAATGCAAACAAGTTACTTATACAGTCATTTGCAATAATTTGGGCGCCCCTGGTCAAATTACTGTAATGTATTAACTTAATTTATCTGGATTAATGTTTTGATTGACAAGAGAAAATGCATGCTTTAGAGAGACATGTTGCTCTGGTTGCTGGGTTTATGTTTACCTGAGCTCTCATTAGTGTTTATGTAATCTTGCTACTGTTTCGTCATGACTGGGAAAAAAAAACTCATAGTGGTGACGTACCAACACTGTGGTTAATACACCAATCAGGCATAACATTATGACCACCTCCTTGTTTCTACACTCATTGTCCATTTTATCAGCTCCACTTACTGTATAGGTGCACTTTGTAGTTCTACAGTTACAGACTGTAGTCCATCTGTTTCTCTGATACTTTGTTAGCCCCCTTTTACCCTGTTCTTCAGTGGTCAGGACCCCCATGGACCCTCACAGAGCAGTTATTATTTGGGTGGTGGATCATTCTCAGCACTGCAGTAACACTGATGTGGTGGTGGTGTGTTAGTGTGTGTTGTGCTGGTCTGAGTGGATCAGACACAGCAGTGCTGCTGGAGTTTTTAAACACCTCAGTGTCACTGCTGGACTGAGAATAGTCCACCAACCAAAAATATCCAGACAGCAGCGTCCTGTGACCACTGATAAAGGACTAGAGGATGATTAGCTCATCTGTACAGCAAGAGATGAGCTATCGTCTCTGGCATTATATCTACAGGGTGGACCAACAACGCAGGTGCGTCTAATAGAGTGGACAGTGAGTGGACACAGTGTTTAAAAACTCCAGCAGCACTTTTGTGTCTGATCCACTCGTACCAGCGCAACACACACTAACACACCACCACCACGTCAGTGTTACTGCAGTACTGAGAATGATCCACCACCCAAATAGTACCTGCTCTGTGAGGGTCCATGGGGGTCCTGACCACTGAAGAACAGGGTAAAAGGGGGCTAACAAAGTATGCAGAGAAACAGATGGACTACAGTCTGTAACTGTAGAACTACAAAGTGCACCTATATAGTAAGTGGAGCTGATAAAATGGACAATGAGCGCAGAAACAAGGAGGTGGTCATAATGTTATTCCTGATTGGTGAATGCTGCCAGTGTGGTGCTGCATGGGCCTTCTTTATCTTCTTGTGATATCAAACAACAAAATCAATGACCACCCAAGAAAGGTAGCCAGGTGGGGGCCCACAAAACATTCATGCCCAGGAGCCCATAACTTGATGGTCTGGGACTGTAGTACACATATCTAGACACGTTAGTGGCCCACTGCATTCTCCGTGTGTGGCCGCTGGCCAATCACACAAGTGCCGCTGCCCTCAGAACAGAGCATAATGTTTACAACCAGTTAGACTGTGAGAGCTAGCTAGAAAAAACAGAGAAAACCTCACAGAGTGGTTGCAGTGGGCTGGTCTAGACAAAAGTCTAGGGCTGAATTTAGTTCCCAGTCCAGCCCTGGAAGAGTATAAGTCTTGCAGCAGGAACACGTAGAGATAATTAAAGTTGCGAGAGGCACAAGTGACATCAGCCTTAGGATTGGTGAGGATTAAACAAGCCTTACCCAAGATTAAGACCCCCTGAGTTTCCATCAAAAAGGAGAAATTCTGACTAAGTACGTATAGACTCTAGTTATTCATGCCTACTTTGTATGCGTGGGTTCCACAGATCAACATTACATGGATACAAGTTCCCTGTGTCTTTAAGGTACAAGGTGCTCTGCATGTTCTAGTGCATTTGCAGAACAAACAATTTCCGTTGCTTGACTGGGGATTGTTAATGGTGTGAAAAACCCTGTACTCACAAAGCAGCCTCTGATGCTCTTCTCTCAAGTTTCCTCTGGGGATGCTGGGCATTGTGGTTTGACCTGTAGCCAGGGGAGATGACCTTCATTAGGCCTAAAGTCCACTCTGTTAAGCTCTGCGTATAGAAGCGCTGTGCCTGAACAAAAGCTGGAAAAAGGTGGGTCACTACATGCCCTCCACTGAAAACTGAACACTAAAGCCGTCCCCCGAAGACACTCAAATCCCCCCAAAAGACAATACTGGACTCTCGAGTGAGAGTTTTCTTGTGTTTATCTTGCTGGGGTGAGAGAGTGTCAAGACTGTGGCTTGAGTGACACAGATTTGTTGTACAGATGTAGCATAGTGAATTAGCGGTTTTCCTTTTAAAATGGTTGTAGAAATTGTATTATTGATATTGCATTTCAGCTAAGTGATCAAGACACATTGTATAATATGGCTGAATCATTTGATAAACTCAACAGCAGTCTATAAACTGGCGTGGGAATGATTGATGTTGATTATTTTTAAATGTATGCATGTTATTATAGCCTCTGTACGGCGGTGAAGTGTGACTGTTAGAGCCAGGCCTTCAGTTCGGATCACAAATATCAAAACTCAAAGCTTCGATGATCATGCTAGCTTCTGCTAGCTCCCCTATGGGATTCTAGTAGTATATATTTGGCCTTCCTAGATTAAACATGGATATTCAAAACTTGTAAAAGACACTGAATGTTTTATTTGAAACTTGTAAAAGACACAATAACCTATGAATCTTTCAGTAAAGAGTCTGGCACAGAGCTGCTGCTGAAATGCCCTGGTCAGACTACAACTCTTACTCACAGTCTGTGACATATTTAGGACTTCCAGACGGTCTAGATTGCTGCTTTTGTTTCTCACAAAATTGGTCCCACCCATTGGAAATCAAAATGTCACTTCCTAATCATGGTAGTGGTTAATCTGACACGTTAGGCCTCCAGTTAATGTCCTGAAGTCCTAACCAATAGGAGAGCAAGAGAGAGAAGATCCTGTTTGGACAGTTTTCTATTGCATGTGTCAGTAATTAAACCCTTGTGTTCCAACCAAAACTTAACCATGGGCCCGCTCCAGTATCTGCTCATTGTGGTGTTTGGGCATGGATTCCCCTCCTTTTATGATCTGTCATTTGTCTCTTTTGCCACCTGAACGCTTCAGCTCAGTGGGCAAAGTAGCATCGTATCATAGCCAATGCCATGCAGAAAATCATGGCAAAAACAGGCAAAGAATGGTAATATTGAAACATCTTTTCTTAAACCACACACGATTACTTGTCCTCAATAAAGACAGCAACAACATTTTTTAAGGACATTTTTATTTTAATTGTAGATTTACATGTAAGTGCAGCCACAGTCAATTTAAATGGGTTTCTCTGTCCTTCCTGCTACATAAAAAGCAGCAATCCAGCACAGGTAAATGAAGAGCACCCACAGAAATAGGAATAGCACTGTAGTACCTGCAGAGTAAATAAAAAAAATCATGAGGATTCTATTAAATAAAAAAACTGACAAACATAATTTTCTTTTATTTGACAGAAATCTGTGGGTTCCCCTTTACAAAGGCTGCTATTCTTCATTTGCCAGCATACATGGCAGGTAATATAACAACATTACAAAACAAACATGTCATGAATTCAGTGATGCTCCTACTCTTGCACTTACAATGGACTGTAATGCTACCATTTTCACCTTTTGTTTAGAAGATTTTAAGTCATCTTAAGTCTAGTCTTGAGTAAGAGGCCCCTCAGTTTGAACAAAAAACGGGTTCCTACTTCATCAGTGCACTTGATGGTCCATACAAGCAGCATGAGAGTCAAAGATTATTCCATTAACAGCACTTTTTTTTTGTGCCATGGAGTAGTGATGCACAGTTTAGTTGTTGTGAGGCGGTCATAGGTGGATTTTACAACGGGATTTTTTTTGAACGCGGCTCAGCCAATCAGATTTTAGGACCGGAACTATCCCTTTTATAAATGTATGTATTGACCACAAGCTCATGTTGCAGTATGTATAAGCCCTGTTGACCACCTCTTTTCAGTGATGGCTTCACCCACATTTTTTCTTCTGCTTAGCTTTTCTTTGTGCAGAAGATTCCCAGTATACTCAGTGTAGATACTTTCGGAAGAAGCTGCCAAACTTTGACCTGATAGATTTATGACACAGAGACAAAACATCAGAATCTGTGATTGTCCAGTGGTGCAAGGACTGCCCTGAACCATCATAGGTCTAACAGCATTGGCGCAGTTAGTACCAGTGGATCCATGAGAACGTTCTCCATGCGTCTCAATGAAAATTTACAAACAAACAAAAAACACTGCCAAAACTGAAGGACAGAGATGCCCTTTTTAATGGTCATGGGGGAAAAACCCTTATCAGCAGTCGGTCCCTGAGAGGTGGTGCTTTCATTGCATGGGGCATGCAGGTCACTTGGCCTTGTGTTTTGGTGTCTGAACAAGCGAGTCGGGGGAGATGAGATGAGACATGGTGATTGATGTCCCCCAGAGCCCCCAGCTGACAGGAGGCCCATCAGGTAGAGACGCCCCGCTGCTGACAGAGGCGTACAATAGCCCCCCTACGTCATGCCTGAGTCCCTTTTGTACCGACTGACGCTCTTCAAGTCCTTCCCACCAGGATAGAGAGAGAGAGACAGACAGAGAGATTCAGGCAGTGGCCGTCGAAGACGCTAGAAGACGTCAGCCATTCAGGCTGGAGCTTAATGTGTTACCAGACACTTTTCAAGGAGGAATATGACTGAGAGGAATTGCGGAGGCCATCCATTATTTACCAGTGACAGGCACCAGCCTTCATCAGCCTTTCAAAGCTGCCCACTTCAGAGGCCATTCAGCTGGAGGCCAACGAAAGCCGCTCTCCTCTTTTTTCGACTTCTTGAAGGATGTGGGCTCACTTCTTCCTAAAAGAATGAAGATGAAGAATTACAAAAAGATTGTTTCCCTAAAAAAATTCATTATGATATAAGACTATATCGCTTTTCATGTAATTTTCATGTAATTTAATTCATTGAAATTTTAGAGAAAGTTTACATCTGACCAATTTTCTCCATTTGTTTCAATAAGCTACAAGTCAGAAATTATTAATAATGAGTTACACCTTATTTTTCTTATGACAAGGAGAGAAATGGAGTGATGAAGGTCTTTGAGGAGTATCATACCTGAAGCTCCTCTTCTTATTGTTCATTGCTCACATTGCTCATCATTATTGTTGGGACAAAATCTTGTATCTCCAAAAATGTAAGTTTACAGGAGGAGGAAAAAGCCTTCTTAACTTTGAATGTGAGTTAATAGAACCAGAGCTTTTGGAGCATTTCTATTGGTCCATTCATCATCAAAATGCTAATACAATGTAAAGAGCAGCTAGTATTTCCAAATCATGTGAAAAAATGCAAAATGAAAAAATGGGGAAACAACATTTTGCCCCGACAGCGATGATATTCAAACCTAATTTAAAAATTTGGGACAGTAAGAAAAATGCAAATAAAAACAGAAAGCAATGATCAGCAAAACCTTTTTGGCCTCTATTCAATTGAAAAATAGTACAAAGACAAGATATGTAATGTTTCAACTAATTAACTTTATTGTTTTTTGTATACATACACTCATTCTAAATTTGATACCTGTAACATGTTCCAAAAACATTGGGACATGGGGAGGTTTAACACTGTTTAACAACATTAATTAATCATTTGTGAAATGAGGAGACTAATTGTTGCAGTTGTGAAAGTATTTTTTTCTCCCATTCTAACTGCTCGACAGTCTCTGCTGCCGCATGCTGTACTTCGTAATGCGCCACAAGTTTTCAACAGGAGACAGGTCTGGACTGCAGGCAGGCCAATCTAGCATCTGCATGCTCTTAATATGAAGTTCGTGCTGTAATACGTAGAATGTGGCTTGCCGTTGTCTTGCTGAAACAAGCAGGGATTTCCCTGAAAAAGACGTCATCTAAATGGCAGCATATCGCCGTTGTCTGAACAAAACCTCGTATCTCCAAAATGGTAACTCTACAGGAGAACGAAAAAACCTACGTTACTTTTAATGTAAGTCAATGGAAGCAGACTTTATTCCAAGTCACTTTGGGTCATTTCTTTTAGTCCATTCATCATGAACTTTACTCACAATATAAAGAGTAACAGGCATTTTCGTATTAAGTCAAAAACTCAAAAAGGTCAAAAATGAAGATATGAGGTTTTCTTCCGACAACAGTGATATGTTACTGTAAAATGAAAATGCAACCCTCAGCATTAATGAAGACTTCACAGATGTCCACACCCCTGTACCCTGTCAGACATTAGCTTTTGAACTTCACTCTGGTAAACAGTCTGGATGGTCCTTTACTCGTTGGCCCGGAAAACACAAAATCATCTTTTCCAAAAACAATTTGAAGGCAGACATTACTGCACTGCATCAGTCCATTTAACATGAGCTTTAGCTCTGAGAAGTTGGCAGCGTTTTTGGATATTGATAGATGGCTTCTGCTTCACACAGTCTTAACTTGCATTTGTGGATGCATCAACCGATGGTGTATATTGACAAGCATTTTCTGAAGTATTCCTGAGCCCATGTGGTTGAATTCATTACAGAAGGAGTCAAAGGTCACAGGCATGCAGTTTAGGTTTTCGGCTTTGCCTTTAACACAGAGATTTTGCCTGGATTCCCTGAATCATTTGATGATGTTATGCACTGTAGAGGGTGAAATATCTAAAATCCTAGCAAATACTAAATGAGGAACGTTATTCTTAAAATGCTGATGTATTTTGAGGCAAAGTCACGAGTCTCGACCCATCCTCACTCCTAAAGGACTGAGCCTTTGCTGGATGCTCCTTTTATACCTAAGCATGATTGCATCACCTGTTTAAGATGCATTTTGGATACATTTCATAATATTTCTAGTCTTAAATTTTCGCAGGAATGTTGCAGGGCTGTTTCAGAATAAGCATAAATTTACAAAAATAATGAAGGGTTTGTATAAGTCATCTCTGTCAGCCAACGACAGTGAAATAAAAAAACTAGATTTTTTTGATTGTTGACCTGTGTGGGCTTTGTATGTGATCGTTATATGGTAACCTCAATGAAAAAAGCATTTGCGCTTATGTAATTCATACTACATTTTACAAATCCTTTACTATGGGCTGAGATTATGTCTCTCATCATGATCCAAAGCATATCAGAGCCGAAACCGGAGCTTTAGGCTACATTGCTTTGAGCTGCGTTCCAAACCGAGCATTTGTTTTGTGACACTGATAACACGAACTGACACCAAGAGCCTTTTGTTTAATGGAGGATTCAGACATGTGGGTTATTAGTTGTAGATAAGAAACCTGGACGGTGGATGATCCACTCACTGGTCCTTTAGTGGTCCAGGGGGCAGTTTACAGACGCTGCCGTGGGAAAAAGTGAAAGGGATTCTTCTCAAAGCGTGAGAATCGAATTCATGTTATGGAAATACATGAGAAAAACAGTAGAATTCACCTGATGTTGTGGAAATAGCAGTTCACAATAGTTTTGTGCACAAACAAACCGCTCAGTACATCAAATATCCTCTCCGATTGTTTTCAGGTCTTTGCATTTGGTCTTGCTTGAGTTGCTGGTTGAGTTGTGGGGGTATTACTGAGGTGGGAGTCCCAGCTGGGGAGTTCCCAAGTCTGTTTATTGTGGACTGAAGTATAATGTGTGACAAAACCCTATAAGCATGTCTTTGTCCCAAATCAGAATGCTCATTCATATTACTTCTGTTAGCACAAATATTCGGTGACAGACTAAAGCTGTTGTATTGTAGGTAGAATTTACTGCTTAATACCTTCACTGGAAAGAGTGACAGATTGAATGTATTTGATTCAGAACTGTGAAAAAGTCCACACTTCAAGAGACCACCCTCTACGGTTTCGTAATATTCAGTCAAAATGGCCAAAAGGTACAAGTTACCCATTTCTCAGTGGTAGGGAAAAGTCAGAAAGCATTTGTCTACTACATTTGTCAGCATTTCCAGTATTTAGTGTGTCCACTCTTTATTACAGCAGCCATTCTTTTCAGGAGACTCACCTTCAGTTTTTCTATAAAATCTGCAGAGATATTTTTCCACACCTCCAAAGTTCAGACTTAGAAGTTGGTCGCATTTTCTACTTCCCACAATCCAACTAATCCCCAGTGATGTTGAGGTCTGGACTCTGGGGTGGCCAGTGCATTGTTATGAGAACATCAGCAGCTCCTTTGTTTGACTGTTTGCTTGTTTGTTTGTGGTTTTTCCTTTTTTTTTTTAGTTCTTCACAGGTAAACATCCTTTCAGACTCATTGCGCTGAGTCGTCTTCTCGCAGTAGAAGGATGGACAGAAACACGTGTGGATGTTTTCATATCTTACGCAAGAGCGGAGCTTGATTTTCTCCTCTCTCTCAAAGACAAAAGCTTGTTTATCTGATGTTGACAGGTTTGGTCTACCAGCTCTTGCGTAATTGTTAGGAGTCACATTGTTCTCTGGATCTTTTGAATATTTTTGGGAATGCCAGGTTTGGAAACTTCTTCCTTATGAAAGTGGAATGTCTTATATCTGTGCTCCTCAGAAATATCGGTAACACTTTCTATGAATGTCACCTTTGTAAGCATCTATAAACACATTCATAACATATTATAATGCGTTCATAAGGCATTATAAACATGGCTATAAATATTTATAAAAATGTATTACATGTCATAGCCATGCTTATCATGCATTATGAATTGTTAGCATAATACATTATAAGTAGTGTTCATAACAAATTATAAGAGCTCATAAGTTGTATTAGTCTGCTCTAAGTGAAGTGAAGCGTACTGTACTAAAGCCTCCTCCAGTGTTCAGAGTGAGGCTTCAAGTTGAAGTATTTACTGAAGGATTTACTGAAACACTAAAACATTCACAGTAAAGCACATTACAGGCTTCAAATGTCAGAGTTTAAACTAGAGCTGCCATCAGTGTTTTACCCAGTGTGGGAAAGGTAATGTACACCACCGTTAGCTTGGTATTTGTCTTTACTTTACACTCTCCAAGCTGGGACTGACTTCATTGGCACTGACATTATGACATGTTATCAACACTACTTATAATGCATTATAATTAACAATTCATAATGTATAATAAACATGGCTATAAAGTGTAATTACATTTTATAAATGTTTATAATCATGTTTATAATGCCGTATGAATGCATTATAACATGTTATAAATGTGTTTATAGATGCTTACAAACGTGACATTCATAGAAAGTGTTACCGAAATATCTCCTAAAAAATGAATAATTGTACTTAATGACAATTTTGACTGGAAAGGCCTCAGTTTTTCTCCAAACACACTCAGCAATGTGTTAATGCAATATGTTTTATTCATGTGGAAATGCTTTCAACACCTGTTGTCTAAAATGGTTTTGTTCATGTTTATAGCTCACAGTATGTCATACTACACTATTAGAAATAAAGGTTCTGTTCAGCTACATTTTTCATTGATCAAGGTACAAACAATGTAAATGTTCCCTCAAAGGTACAACAGTGGTTCTAAGGTCCAATTATGAACCGTAAATAGTTTTTTTTTCCATGTGAAATGTATGTATTTGTACCTTTTCATAACCTGATGTTTTAAAACAGAACAATAAAACAAAAGCCTGGAGACGAGACGGGGTGTGTGGAGTCAGTACAGCTTAGAAAATATCATTTCAGTGGATTATGGTACAGTTATGTTCCCTGACTAAAGATACCAAGATGTACTCTTGAAGGTGCCCACCCCAGTGACAAGAGGGGCCCCGGTGACAGTTTAGTACCGTTATTTCTGAGAGTGCATGTTCTAGATCACATTGACAAGTCTGCACAACCTTGATGAACATATGAATGTGATTGAAGCAGTTTTTAGTGATCAAATATTTATTTTATATTCTGCATTCCCCATCCTACCAGTCCCCCATCCTCTCTGTCTATACATTACATTGCTCACAATGTAGTAAATAGGATTTTAGTGAATAGTATAAGATAAAGAAAAAAAATGCTGGCCTATAAAATGTGCATCATATCATTTGCTCCTGTCTTTTCATCACATAAAAACAATGTTTAAGCAGTTTGAGAGAAGTTTTAGGGGTATATTTATGGAAAATATGTGGGTGACTATTGATTTCTATTGTTTGTTAGCACCATTAGCTGCTCGGCCCCGGGGCTAAACTAAAGAAGAAAAATGTGGACACCCAGATTTCTCTAAAGCTACTTTGTGATGATCCCTGTTGTGAGAAGCATCAGACAAATACATTTGAATAAAATTCAATGTATAACTTCTCAGTACTTACATATAGGACGTAAAGGCTTTTATACACTATTAAATACTATAATTATAACTATGTTTAAGGCTAGTTAACTCCTTTAACATCCAGGGCCCACCAGCAGGCCCTCAATTTTTTAACCTAAGAATATCTCAGCCAGTTTGCATTGAAGTCCCTATGTTTACTGAATAATAGGCCTCAGTAAGTAATAAGCCTGAGATTTTCAGGGGTTAAATAAAGTGTCCTGAATAGAGTGAGATATATATGTTTAGCCTGCTGTAGCATGCTGGAAGGAGGTTTAAAAGCTCTTTAATTACTGACTGCATCTGTATTAGCACAGTCACTGCCGCTCTTTAAGGGAAAGCCCCTTTATTCAGGAGCTTGTTGGATAATGGGTTCAGAGAGGACAGCACTTTACCTAAGGGGTCAGAGGAGCCCTTTTAGTTTATTTTAATACATATTTCCTTCCCCACAGAGCCCCCTCACTTTATTATGAGGAACTGAAGTGGGTGGTACAGTATCTACTCATGCGATTAATTCTTCAAATGCTACATATTTTGCTGTAATGGCCTGTGATCGCTATAAGCCCCTCAAATCATAAACTCAAAAAAAGAGCTATAGGGGGTAAGGGCTGTGACACGTTGCACCGGTGGAGGGTGGCCAGTTTAGTGGGTTATCTGTTATGAACTTCCAAGCACATCTTCCTAATCAACAGATGACCAGTGCAGTAGAAAGCCCTGTTTGGCTCACATCCTTATGGTGTAAAAAAAGTGTATGCTTCTCTGATTCTGGTTCAAATTTTGATTCATTGTTCACACTTTGCACTAACATGTATTTTTCATGATCGGATCACGTTTAGATTTCACTTAAACACATGAAAAGCCAGGTGTAAACACTCCCAGGATGCACTGTGAGCAGATTACTCGAACCACATTCGGAGGTGGTCAGTGATGGATCCTGACTGCATTTAACACAAGTGTAAATAGAATGCGTTTCTATTATCCGAATACAATGACCTGAGTGTAAACGTGTGTGTTGAGTTATTCTCTTCTCTAGCAGGGAAGAGAATAAACAATGAAACGAAAGATGAAGGATAAGTGAGGCTGAAGTCTCTGAAGAGTCTTTATGCACTCCAGGCTGAAGAAAGCTTCCAAGCCAAGCTTATCTGCACGTATTGTGGTGTGGAAAAGATTAAACAAAGGTAAAACAGAAACGACGTAAGTGTCGATGTGCTCTTTAGGTGGGAGAAGTAAAATCGGGTCTCATCTTAGTCACGCATTTTAGTGAAGAGTGTAAATGGAATTTGGCCAAAGTATATCCAGATATGAACCAGACGCAAAACACATGTTAATACTAGGTGTAAACTGGCTCATTAGGTCAAAACAATTATTTATTAAAAAAATGAAAAAATTAAAAAAAGTTTTAATAAGTCAAAAACTAAGCTTACTTGTCAAGAAAGCATTATTATTTCAACATGATAAACAGTTATTTTGGAAATAATGGTATAATGCATCAGAAATGTGAGGAAGGACCTGCACAAAAACCTCAGTGTGCAAACTATAAAGGTGTAAACATTGAGGCACATTAAAAAAATCAAATATAGTAAAAAAAAAGAGTAAAAAGCGATAGCAACTTTTTAATCTCAAAATAGTTTTGTGACTATTCTGATCCAAAATACACTACACAACACATCATACATACAAATACACATTCATACAGCAAAACGTAACAGGACTTTTACTGTGTTGGTACCTTGGATTGGGAATACAGGCTTGGTCCTTCTTTACCTCACTGTATCCCAGCTATTGCACAAATTAGTCTAATTCCACCTCCAGCACACCTGATTTATCCAGTAAAGTATGTGTTAATGAAGTCCTGATTAGCTGAACCAAATATTGGATGGCAAATATTGCGTTGTTTGGAAGTTTGGAAATGGTTAACATATTAACAGACGTTAAATCATTATTCATCCAACAGTAAGTGTGAGATTTTTATAGTGAACACATTAAAATGAACACAAATACATTTTAATACAGTAGCAGTAACATTACTTCATGGAAGTTATTGATATTTTCCGAGATGGTTAGAGGAGCACAAGTTTGGTTCCTGTTCTCCTCAATACACTCCAGTTGTTGCATGGACTTTCCACCACCTAAATATGATTTAATATAATGTTGGTATAGTGCAGTGGGAAACATCTCTGCCTGCCATTCTGCAGACTGGGGTACCTGGACAAGCACCCTACACTACACCAATAAGAGTCCTAACACTACCTTCACCTCCCTGTGTAAAAATGATGAAATGGTCAGCTGCTCTGGATAAGAGCGTTTGCCAAATGCCATAAATGTAACTTCAAATATAGTTTAACATAGTAAAACATAACTGACAAGCCTAGTCAGGTACTGCATGGTAACTGCTGATACAAGCTGATACAAGGATAGATTTGGAGATGGATAAGCTCACACACCAACAGACACAAAATCACAATTTGCTCTATTAATGTTGATGTTTAATCCAACCATATTTTTTTAATAGAATAAACAATGTACAATTTAGTAACCCAGATAAACATCAGTACATCAACCATGACTGGTTTCCCTTCCTTGCTCTGTGATCTACAGCAGGTCTTGAACTTCCCCATGTAATATTTTACTGTGTACATGCGCCGTTCAAAGGGTTTATGTGTGATGTGTGTGGAATTCTAGTGTGACAGTTGTGCCTGAGGGGCGGGAGCTGGTGTTGATCTAACCTCTGCTTTCATGCCTCGTTCCCAGCATTAGCGAGAGCAGAGCGGCCCGTGTTAGCCCTGACCTTGCCCCACCGTCATCTGCTCTGCAATGGAATGGAGATAAGATTGCACCATGCCACGACACCATTTAGGACCTACACTCATACAAAAAGAGAAGGAGAGAGATAGAGACCATATCATTGGTGTCCTCAGAAAACCTTGGATCTTCTGAATGGTAACTTTATAAGAAAAGGTGAAAATGTTCTTAACTTTAATATGCGTTAATGTAAGAAGTCGTTTTGGGACGTGTTTTTGGGGTTCTTTCATTACGAATTGTTCACACAAAGTAAAAGTCAGCCGGCATTTTCAAATGACGTAAAAAAAGTGGATTTACAAGCACAATCAAATCTCTACAGCCCTTGAACTGTTTCAAGAAGAAATAGATGCTACATTTTTTTGCTTTTATCCTTTTTTACACTTTGTCCCAAAGCAGCTTAATGGAAATATGGATACAGGGTCCAAATGAGCAAGCAAGTTAACAGACACAGGGAAAATGAGGAGGGAAAAACTCTGTTGGAACCAAAACATCCTCTTCTGATTGAGTTGTCTTATAAAACAAAATAAAAAGTTTTATAAGAAAAAGTTATAAAAGGTTTACTTCATATATAAGATATATATAAGATCAGAAACACTGGGATTATACAGGTGGAAGATCAATGAGATAAACTATTGGTTATTTACTCTTAAATCCACGCCTCAGGCTGCGAACAACCCTTTGACCACATTCCTCCCATTTCCTTGGGATTTTCTGGTTTAAAGAGCAGGAAAACCACTTTCTGATAACGTATCTTGAAGGTAGGAGGAACTTGGAAAAACTGCAACTACTGTGGGGTGGATTTTTGGATCAGGCTGTCTGAAATGTTTTTGTTAATTCAGAAAACGAAAGAGAGTGTTGTAGCATTGGCACAGAAGAAGACCCAGACAACTTTGTGTGTGTGGTCACATGTTCTTTATGTATTTTAAATGGCAGCAGGTGAACTGCTCAGCCTACTGCTACCCCAGCATGGAACACAGGGTGGACACAACATATGAAGAGGGTAGACACTTTCAGCACACTGTAACCCATCCTCTTCGGGAATAATCACACTAATAAGACAACTAGACTCTGTAATTAACCCACACACAACAACAACATCAACAACAGAGAGCCACTTTGCATGGCCACACCCCCTAAACTCCTCACGGCAGTGCAGCCTGTGGCATCTGCCATTATATCTATAGTTATATTGTAGTTATATAACTGTAGAAGCTCAACATAACGAAGGAGAGAATGGATTATTCACAGTTAACAGGGTAGCCAACTGCCTGTCTGGAGACCTTGCCTCAGTTTGGCTTCTTTCTCTGGATGAAGGGGTAAAAAATACTTCTCTGGCATCAATTTTGTGCTGAATAAATGAATGAAATGAACCTTTTAGCCAACTGTGTCTGAACACATTGGAATTAGACCTCCGCATTTAACCCATCCGTGCAGTGAAACACCACATACACACTAGTGAACACACACACACACACACACTAGGGGGCAGTGAGCACACTTGCCCAGAGCAGTGGGCAGCCCTATCCACAGCACCCAGGGAGCAGTTGGGGATTAGGTGCCTTGCTCAAGGGCACTTCAGTCACATACCGTCAGCTGAGGGGATCGAACCGGCGACCTTCCGGTCACAAGACTGGTTCCCTAACCTCCAGCCCACGACTGCTACAAATTTGCTGTTCTATTTACAATTCAACTTGAAAGATGAGGTAAGAGTCATGATAATGCTGGCTTGGTTGTTTTTATTAGTCTATAGATTAGTTGCTAGGCTAGCAGTAAGAACTGGTTTAACGCCACAGTTATTTCCATTGCCTTATGATGTATTTGCATGCTGGGTATTGTAGTGTCAGAACGTTGATGAATGTAAACATGTAAACAGTAAAAAATCATAAATTCTGCCAAACTGATGAGGCTGAGGGATCTGAAGCTGTGCTGTCAAATCTTGTAAATCACAGCAAACAAGAATGCCCAGAAGGCCAGAACGCCCCTTTTAAGGGTAACAACTTCAAGTTAGGTATTCATGCAGGGTTTGGCAACCATGAACGTTTTTAGAAATCATGGCAGAATGTTTGATGTTTGATAGAAGCCTATTCAGTGAAGTCTTCGGGGCATCCAGGTGAAGCTTTTCATCTCAGCAAACGAAAGATTGGCACGTGTAAGTGTCTCCAAAGTGGTCACGAATGTCCAGAGGGCTGGTGTACCATGTAGGGATCTAACACTGGCATCAAACCAGGCAACAGGAGCATATTTCAATCAGTACTCCAGAAGGAGCCAATGTGCCAAACACTAGAAACTCCCACTACTGATATCTTCACTGGAAAACAGTGTACTAGTTGTATAGTCCAAGCAGCTCCTCTCCACCAGGTCATATGAGGAGAAGCACCAGAAAAGGGAAAAAGGGAACATCTTTAGTAACCCAGCCATGTCTCTTCACCACTCGCAGTGCAATGGAACTGAACAGTGTGGCATTGCCAGGTCCCTTTGCAGTAATCTCAGTGTCGAGAACTGTCACGCCTAGAACTGCATCGTATTTCATCCATTAATCTTGGCTTTAGAAAAATGCAGCTGGCGAGTCATACCTGTCCTTAGAGCACTGCTCCGACAACATGTGACTCTCTAGAATTTCAAAGCATGCTCATGCCCTGCAGGAGAGCACACTGCACTCTCAATCCAAGATCCTCTTCTCTTCCTCTGAGCCTCTCTTTAACCCTGGCCAATCTGTAGTAAGGACACGAGTGGGAGAGTTGGTCTCTGGAAAGCACAGAATCCTAACAGTTTACAGAGAAGGGGGAAACTGAGCTTAGTACTACGTAGAAAGCTTTTAGTGTGTTATCTACACCGATGGCATAATTCAAAACACACAATAAGAATACATCATTGATTAGGACCACTCACAGTCGGGGGTGATCGAAGAAAGAACAATGCAGTGATTAGGACCAATCACAGTCAAGGGGTTGCCTCAGAATGAACAACGCAGTGATTAGGACTAGCTAATGTCAGGGGAATGTTTCAGAACAAGTGAGGCAGTGATCAGGACCCGGGGAGGGTGAAAACATTATTTTATTGGTTATTACTATTTTTTCTGCTGATTTGTTTTAGACATGTGCAAAGGTCATTACACTTCCATCAACAATTATAGGAAAATATGAATTTTAATATTTTAAATAATACGGTATGATGAATTATGCTTAATATAACCAGAAACATGAGCTATCGTGAGCCAGTTTGGACTTCACAGCTTCACAGCTACCTCTAAATCCTGAAAGCAGCGACTTCGAAGCACAGCTATAAAGCTATAAACCCGTTTTAGTTAAATGCATGTGTTGGTACATAATTTCAATGCGTATTTGCAAATCTTGATTTACCTTTGTTGTGTTTCATGATAATAACAACAACAACAACAACAACAATAATAATAATAATAATAATAATAATGAAGTTACCTACTGATAGCTTTAGGAGTAAAAAACCTAGATCAACTCAAACTGGTTCAACACAAGCTTCAAAATTACCACCATTGGTTTTGACGCCTATTTGGTAAATAAAGAAGACCCACTCCTCCAGACCCTCTAGATCAGGGGTCTCCAATCTTGACTGCAAAGGGCTGGTGTGGCTGCAGGTTTCTATTTTAACAAAGCAGGAGTTCGCATGGTCAATTGTTTTAAGACTGAGACTGACTGATTAAATGAGTGGAATCTGGTGTCCTCTTCTTGTTTTGAATGGAAACCTGCTCCCACTCTGTCCCTCTGTGGATAAGCTTGGATGCCCTGCTCTAGCTCTACTCCGAGAAAATAGAGGCAACAAAATTTAAGAAAGGAGGACATGTTGCTCTAAAACATGGAAAAAAATTACTATGTTTCTTGTTTTAAATTGTCCAACTTTTTGGGAACATGTTGCAGACATCAATTTCTGAATGAGCATATATACACAAAAATGATGATGCTCATAAGACAAAACATTCAATATTTGCACTGTCAATGAAATAAACTAATGGTTATGTACTCTTAAATCCATCCTCAGGCTGCTAACAACCCTTGACCACATTCCTCCCATTTCCGTGGGATTTTCCGGTTTAAAGACCAGGAAAACCACTTTCTGATAACGTATCTTGAAGGTAGGAGGAACTTGGAAAAACTGCAACTACTGTGGGGTGGATTTTTTGATCAGGCTGTCTGAAATGTTTTTGTGAATCCAGAAGAAGAAGGAGAATGTTGTGTGTACGGACAAATGCTCTTTTATTCTGAACAGCACTGTTTTCATGTAAATACATGTCAAAGTAGGTTTACAAATCACTGCTTTCTGTTTTCATTTACATTTCACATACTGTCCCCACGTTTTTGTAATTAAGGTTTGTACATGTCGGGGCTCGGCCGACTCTCCTCAGTGCTGCACGCATTTTAAAGACTATAGTTTTCCTTACGGATTTATTGCTGTGTGAGTTATAGCCGATGTTTGACGTCAAGGCAGCAGAAACCTATAAAAGTGGTTAAGAGCAGATAAATGGGAGTATTAATGCCATGCTCAGTGTTTGCTGTGGGTGTTAGTCTGAAATGTACTCTTCCGATAACTGCCCTTTTCACCGCTATGATCTCAGCAAACGCAAAAGATGGCTGGACATCTCAGCAAATCCATAAATCATCATTGGCCAGCGACTGTTGCCAGGAAAAACACTGCCTATCACACACTTCCTATTCACCTCCTCAAAGCAAGTGGGCAAGATAGGGCTAATGGATTTAGTATCATAATATCATAAATCAGTGACTGGGTAAGTCAGACACGTCTGAGTGAAGTACTCTACCCTTTGTGTCCCGGCTTTGTAAACATAACAAGTCTACCCCAATAGAGCTGCCGCTGCGTTTGGCCCAGATAAAGTAAAGCAGAGGGGAATCACAGGTAACGACACCCCCCCTCTGCCCTCCCACACAAACATACACATACACATACACAGACAAATGAAGACACGTACACCGATCAGACATAACATTATGACCACCTCCTTGTTTCTACACTCATTGTCCATTTTATCAGCTCCACTTACTATATAGGTGCACTTTGTAGTTCTACAGTTACAGACTGTAGTCCATCTGTTTCTCTGCATACTTTGTTAGCCCCCTTTTACCCTGTTCTTCAGTGGTCAGGACCCCCGTGGACCCTCACAGAGCAGGTACTATTTGGGTGTTGGATCATTCTCAACACTGCAGTAACACTGACGAGGTGGTGGTGTGTTAGTGTGTGTTGGGTGTGGTATGAGTGGATCAGACACAGGCACAACATTATGTTGAAAGCGAACTAGTTGGCTAGCAGAGTCAGACTATTAGTAGGTAACAATAGTGATCATGCTAGCTAGCTATGAAAGTTGAGACTTTAGAAATCATATAAACTAAATTGCCCAAAATTGAGGTTTTCATCTACATTGGCTTCTTTCTCCAAACTGATTTTTATACTCTTGTCGGCTGAGTGACTGACATATTATGAATCCAACTGTAGTTAGCTGGCTAGCTAACATTTCTCACACTTTGCGGAGAAAGAGTTGAGGAGGCAGTGGGTTAGGGCTCACTTGTAAGAGATTTTTCATCTCAATGTGATTTCTCTGGTTAAATGAAGGTAAAGAAAGCTAGCTTCAAGAAAGGAAGTTTTTTCTATCATTTAGTCACATATTATCCCTAAATGATGAACAGTTTTTCCAGTATTTCATAGTGAATGAGCTGGGTTCTGACTGGGAACCCAAGAAATGCTAAAATGATGAGCATGAAGACAGAAAAATGAAGCTGAAGTTGGCTTCAAATTCGCCAGCTACTTACTCAAATTTTTCATTCCGCCTTGAATGGCACAGCAATTACATTCATGATCTCAGATTAAACACTTAAAAGGCCAGAGCCCACTATAGCGTTTGCACACTTCTCTTAAGAATAGCTCAGCCAGTTTGCATTGACATCACTGTAGTTATTGAAAAATAAGCCTTAGTATGTAATAGACCTAGGATTTTAAGGGGTTAATTACTGATCATCTCATTGGTTTATCAGTCTACTCAGGCTTTAGCAGGAAGGCGTTTGTAAAGACCACCATGCCCTGATTTAAAAAAAGTTAATAAACAAGCACTGATGGTAAGTGTATTCTCAATACTGCCCTTTAAAAAAGTCACCTGAACTAAATACACATACTTAATTTGTGTATTCTGAATATCAAATGTCATCAAGGTGTGGAAGACACCACAATGGCTAAGATGGTGAGGATGGTAAAGAGGACAGGCAGGAGTAGTGACCTTGAGGGCTGGAGGTTCACCCTGCTGTGTCACAGCGTCACTCCTTAATTGCTCAGCCCCCTCCTGTTCCTCCCCCCATCAGCAGAAATGAGGAGAATGCATAAACCGTCTGATACCAGGAAGTATGAAGAAATGAGAAAGCAGGCTTGAATGAAAGTGGCATAATGAGTCACAACAACAGTGATCCAATCTGTTTCTGTGAAAAAGGCTCTGTGCTGAAGCTACTCTGCATACTACATCAATATATCAGCAACCATGCAGCATAGCCTGGATTACTGAGCAGGATAAATAAGCAATGTCATGACAACATGTTTATTCAGAGCGATGGTTTATAGGCTTTTTACAATCCAGGCTAATCATCAGAGCTATTTGAGCAAACCTTTTCAATTCAATTAAGGTCTAATGCATCTGGCATACTGAAAGCTAGTTTCTGTGAACAGAGTGCGTGTGTGTCTGTGTGTGTGTGTTTGTGTGTGTTTGTGTGTGTGTGTGTGTGTGTGTGTGTGTGTGTGTGTGTGTGTGTGCGTGCATGTGGGGGCCTTGTGTTCTTTCTGTTTTAATAGGATGAGCAGAATTGCTAGAGGCCTTTTTCAAGAGTATGAGCTCCACTTCCCCCAGCGTAAACAGAGCCTCTCTGTACACCCTGGAATACAGCTTAAAACTCAGGATGCAGGGAGGACAGTTCTGAAATGAAATTCTCTGAAGCAAGAAAGAATAAAGCCATGGAAATTGGGGGCATGGGGTATTTTTAAAGACCAATTAAACCTCTTAATTTCAACTTCAACTTCGCATAAAAGAGCAAACTTAACAACAGTCCGATTAATTAAAGAAGTAAATTTGCTGGCAAGTTATGTATAAGTTTTTTTTTTATTATTAAATTAAATTATTGCATTAGCTTAATGATCTGTACACTCTTCAACAGGGCTGTGTTTGAACATTTGGGGACCCTAATTCAAATTTTAGGTGCCCCCATTTAGTCCAATCCTATAATTTTGTATGCAAGAAAAAAAATTATATATATATATATATATATATATATATATATATATATATATATATATATATACAGAGAGAGAGTATATAAGACAAAATTAAAATTAAAATAAATAAAATTAAATAAATAATCAATAAAATAAATTATAATAAATGATGTGTGTTTTACTGATGTGTGCGTCACTTTTGCTTTCTTTACTTTTTTGAGAAATGGTTGATATCGACATAAGCCAACATCATGATTGACAAAAACAAACAAACAAACAAAAAACTTACTCACAGGACCCCTGGTGGCTTGGGGGCTCTAATCGACTCCTTATACTAGAAACAGCCCACCACTCTTAAAAGTACAGAAGCCAAGTTATAATCAAGTGATAAATTATTGAAGAACCACCTTTGATTGTGTAAAGAACCTTCTGATGGTCACAGATGTTAATTACTTTTATGTATCTGGCAGTTAACCCATTCAGAGAAACTCACAGTTTAACCTTGTTACGCAGGTAGACTCATGTAGAGTTAGGACTCTTTCCCAAGGACTCTTATTGACATAGCGTGTTGTATTTGTTCAAAGCGAGGAATTGAACCCCAGTGTGCTACATTACAGTGTTACCCACTACACTATGCCAGTATTGCTTTTTCGCTGTATGTAGGACAGTTTAGACAGAAACCAATGGCACCTTTATTTTTAAGGGTGTGCCCCCTACCTCAGTGGCCATGAACTCTCCTCCTGAAGAGTTTAGTTGCAACTTGTTTCTAACATGCTGCTCCTCTTTTCTTTGTCACAAGCCCGTGTCCATTTTGGGTAAAAATTACTGGAATCCTGGAGCTCCAAATGTCTAATATCCCGCTGGGTAAAACCTGTGCAAAACTTTGGTCATAAAAGAAGGCCCACCAGTCTCACCATGCTGCCCAAATGTTTTTTCCTGCTGCTTTCAGTTTGTCAGAGGACAGAACTAGTTCCAGGGACGAGGGGCCCAAATGAGCTGCAAGAACCCCATGAAAATACAAATAAGATATACTGTATGTATTGATTTTAATGACCTGTTCCGAAACATGTATTTATGTTAAAAACACAGCTGCTGTTTGCGATGGTAGTGATTATGTTCAGTAATTTCAATGCTGCCCCACCCGTCGGTTATACTGTACTATATCGGACACAACTGCATAAAGACAGACTGGTTTGAAAAAGTCAATTAAATCAGAACAGAGTGCTGCACAGACTGAGCAGACCCAATAATACTAGCGCTAATGTTAGTATAGATAACTCCAGTGTTGAGGTCCTTATTCAAAGAGTTACATATTACTTCTCTCACTGGTATGTGTACTGGGATTATATTACTGATTACTTTGTGGAAAAAGCAGTCCCATTACTCATCACTCCGCCGTTAGTCCATACCAAATTACCTCATTATATTGGCAGATCTTTTTTGCTTACCTCTGCAGTTACAGAAGGTTTGCTTTCCATTCACCACCTTCTTTGATTTTCCGTTCCACCTCAAAAACCTCTTCAACTCCTTGAGACCACCGGTGGTTCCAAAACGCACTTCGTCATATTCTTCATAACTTTCATATTTCATAAGCTACATTCTAAAGGTGGGGGTCGTATGAGAGCTGTAACTGTCTTCTTTCCAGTCAAATAGATGGGTGATGTAATTTTGAACCCTTATAATAAAAGAAGCTGAACTCACAATTTTTTTTGTCTACTGAAAGTCGACCCATTTTTCCACAAATCTGGGCTATAAACTATAAACAGATGGCGTCTCTTCAGTGATCTGCTCTGTAAAAATTACTTTTATAAAATAATACAAAGAGCGTCTAAGATTTTTGGCTTTCAGCAGTAAATTGTAAGCATATAGCAATATGTGTGATCATAAAACTGTTAATCTGTGGGGAGCGTTTACAAAAAATAAATAAATAAATAAAATAAAAATGTACATTTATTTCATGTACTGAATAATTTGCCTTACAGTTTGGTCATGTAAATTCAGATGGACAAACCAAAATATACCCTGGTGAATAAGAGGTAAAATGATGTGTTACATTCTGACACCTGTACAGGAGGGATAATGTAACTGCTGCACCATTTAAGGTGGAACGGAAAATTTGAATAGGAAGCTGATGAAGAAGAATGAATTATCTCTGTAATCTGTTATCCTACTTCCTACAAGCCTGACTCCTGACAGAAAATAAAGGCTTAAAAATGGAATGAAGAAAAAAGGACAAGGTCTGCTACTATGGGACTCTTTATGCTGTCATGGTTTCAATGACTGTATGGGCAGAAGTGGAGTTCTTATAGCTGTTAGCTCCATTTGAATATTTCTTTAAATCTGACTTTTGTTTAATGATCATCAAGTCACATATCTTTAGGACTGAGATAGTTTTGATATGATATACAGTTGAGTTGCCACGATATTAGAATAACTTTGTTTATGTTGGTATTTTCAAATACGGACAATGTCTTCATATGAATTCTTTGTGAAGTTCCCCCACAAAAAAATGCCCTTTTGAAACATCTCAGCCTCTGTCTTTGCCGAAGTCTGCACACCACTGCTCTGAAAGAGGGCAGATCTCCAGGTCATGGGTTGGTCTCCCAACCTGTTTGTCTGTACCTCGCATCATGCACGTTTTAATGTACTTATCTCTTTAAAAGAGGTATTAAGGTTTGAAAACATGCATTGAATTTCCATCTATACAGACAAACAGCTACCTGCTCGTCCACAATCCATGATCTGACAAGCTATAAATATCTCCAATGAAAGGGCTGGCACACCCACACATAGGTGTGTGTCGCATGTGTACAAGTGTACTGGTGTGTAAATGTGCTTATGAATGTGTTAATGTTTGTGTGAGTTCACAGAAACACACCCCTTTTACAGGTACTTAGAGCTGATTTCTAAGAGAAGATACGATTCTGAGGGTGCAATAGAGATCAACACATGTATGATAACCATAGACACAACATTCCACTATCTGCAGTGTATTTACTCAGCAGAGAATAAACCGTGAATAACAAGTTATTTTGTGTAATGTTGCTAAATGTAGTAGCCATTGCTATGGAGTCACACAGGCCATAATGATACCCTTAGGATGTTTACAATCTAAAGAATCAGAAGTGTCCAGGATCTAAAAATATTTTTAAGCGAGGCACAACCTAATACTTTGTTAATCTGGCTAAATAATGTTTCAAATATTTGAGAAAGATTAATCATTTTTACCCAGGGAACCTCTACAGCTACATGTCTACATCTCTGCTTTAGATAAAAACATAAACGTTGTGTCAAACCATGGGCTCAGCTGGGATGAGGCCTATGGGGGCCTAGGCCTCCTCACTTGAAAGCCAGGCCCAGATTTCTGACCACTCGAAAATATTACAAAATGTCATGGTTTTGTGCATTTACAGTGCCCTCCACAAATACCAGGCACCCCTGGTAAATATAAGCAAAATGAGCTCTGAAAACAAATTTTTAATTGCTTATACTTTTGATATTTCATTCAAAATTTTAACACAAACTTTTATTTCAGGTACAATGATTGAATGAAAAAACCTACATCTTATCCTGAAATAAAATCTCAAAGTGTATGTGTGCCACAATGATTGGTACCACTAGATTTTCTTATGAGTGAAATCAACTTGAATAATATTCTCATTCATACTTTATCTTTTAAGTTCACCTGAGTGATGAGGAAAACGGAAATGATCAGCCGTGACTTCCTGTTTCACTGGGGTATAAATATAAGGTGACACCAGGCCACATCCTCTCAATCATCTATCACTATAAGAAAGACCAGAGAATACAGCAATGACGTGACAAAAATCAGGAAATGAGCTAAACAATTAAAAATGTCCAGTATTTCTATCATCAAGGCAATAATTAAAAGTTTAAAGCAACTGGAGATGATAAGAATCTGCAGGGAAGAGGACGTATGTCTATACTGACCCCCTGCACAGTGAAGAGGATGGTTCAAGTGGTCAAAGAATCTCTAAGGGTCAAAACTGGGGAGTTGCAGACGTCAGTTCAGTCTTGGGGTCTGTGACTGTGTTCTTTGGTCAGATGAGACCCAAATAGAGCATTTTGGCAACAAACACCAAAGGTGGGTTTGGCATAGACACAAAGAAAGCCATGCAGAAAAGTACCTCCACCCCACCATGAAGGATGGTGGTGGTTGTGCCATGGTCACCCCAGTCCCCTGACCTAAACCCCAGAGAAAGCCTGTGGGATGAGCTGATAAGGAGAGTCTACAAGTGTGGACCTCAGAATCTGAAGGATCTGGGGAGATTCTGTTTGGAGGAACGGTCTCAGATCCCTTGTCGCGTATTCTCCAGTCTTATTTAGCATTATGGGACAAGAGCTCTTATCTTTGTAGGTAACGATTTTTTTTCAATCAATGTACTTCAAATAAAGGTTAGAAAGGCATTTCATCCATATAAAAACAACATATTTATCTGTATCTCCAAATTTTAAACCAACAGAGTTCTATGTTGACATATATATGTCCATAGGGACTGAACATGTGCCAAAGCCACTATAAAGGCTTTGCTTTATAGCACAGACCAGGCCAAATACTGCTTATGCCAAGTATGTTTTCTTTTCCATTTTATTTTAAAACTCAGCAATAAATTGGATTATAATACTAAATAATTTTTTCATGTTTTACATCACTTTTTTCTTCTTCTTTTCTTTCTTCTTTTCTTTCTTAGTTCTTTTTTTACTTGTTGTGAAAAAAATCCATCATCCTAAAATACCATAGACTTACCCAGACAGAGAATAAGAGCTATACAGTTTTTTTACTGGGTTTGCACATTTAATGAATGTTCTCAAACTTGGAAAAACTTGAAAAGACATGAAATGCAATGAAATTGGTGATTTTATTAAAAACACCTATCATATACAGTACTGTTCATACAGACCTTCATTTACATCACTTCAAGTTAAAACTGACATTAAGTACAAGTTATTTATTTTTCAGGAGATAATTCTGAGGAGATTACATACAGTTATATGCAATGGGGGCATACAGTTGTATATACGGGGGCAGTCGTGGGCTGGAGGTTAGGGAACCAGTCCTGTGACTGGAAGTTCGCTGGTTCGCTCCCCTGAGCCGACAGTGCGTGACTGAAGTGCCCTTGAGCAAGACACCTAACCCCCAACTGCTCCCCGGGTGCTGTGGATAGGGCTGCTCACTGCCCTCTAGTGTGTGTCCACTAGTGTGTATGCGGTGTTTCACTGCATGGATGGGTTAAAATGCAGAGGTGAAATTTCCCTGTTGTGGGACTAATAAGGGTCACTTAATCTTAAAAAGTTTGAGCACTCCTGGTCAAATGACGTTTCGTTGATTTTCTAAGTGAAAATAAGCGAACACATCCTCTACAGTCAGCATACTTAAATATGACATTTTTCTGAAACTTTTAGTGCACAATTATTTATTTATTTATCGAGTTAAGCATATTGGAAAAACAGAAAACATAAACGTGCCATAACTTTTGCACAGGCCACTTTTTATGTTTTACTTTTTTTCCCGATATGTTCAACATATGTTCAGTAAACAAACAGTAATTGTCTGTCAAAATGTGGAATAAAATAGAATGGAAATATAGTTTCACATGATGTCAGGCATAACATCACACTAAACTAGCAGGATATACAGTTGTATGCGAAACTTAAGGCGCCCCTGGTCAAATGACATGTTTTGTTTTCCAAGTCAATATAAGTTACACGTCCTCTACAGAGAACAAACGTCTGCACATTTTAATGCACCTTTACCACTTATTTTCTGAATTTAACAAACTGGGAAGAAAACTAAACATAAAATGTGGCCTGTGAAAAAGTTATGGCACAGTCTGTATATTATGTTTTATTTTTCTCCAACATGTTAATCTCAGCAATGACAATGAAATTGTGCAAATTGTGAGATCTGCAGAAAGATGCCCTATTTAAGAGGATGTAGAGGATGTGTTAACTTATTTTAACTAAGAAAATCAACAAAACATGTAATTTGACCAGGGGTGTTTCAAACTGTGGTGTTTAACACATCGTCCGTGCCTGACCTGCACTAAAATATTTAGCCTCACTCCAAGTTCTCCTTTATGTAAGAAGAAATAAGACTTCATTTTTTCTTCTTTGTCATTTATGGGACAAATTCTGAGCCACATGAAGCAAAATGCAAGACCCCTACCTAGTCTCCTCTGCAGACATGGCACTGATTGCAGTGCATTTCAGAACTTTCCTGTACACACAAACACAAATCACAGCTCAGATGCAAAGTCATTCTCTTCTGAGCGACTGGGTCGCGGTGCTTTTCATAAAGAAAAGATGAGGAGGTGCTAATAAAGGCCTCCACAGTGCTGTACACGGCTCAATGTTTGCTCAACAGTTTGTTAATCTGACAGCTGCATGCATGTTATTACTGAATTAGTGTCAGAGTTAGTGTTTCAGCTACTTGGAGACAAATGAGCTCATGACAACCAGGCAGTGTTTGTTGTGGATTAGCCTGATGAGGGACTTTACAGTGGGTTTACACACTAAAACTGCTCTGCTGAGTTGTTATCTTTGCTTCCTTGGTATTTGACAACCTGCATCAATCATCTACGACCATGTCCTGAAAAAGCTGACGTGTTGAATTTACTTAATTCAAATGTGTAGAGGAGAGCGTGGCACCAACTAATGTGGGCTAAAAGATAACAAGGCCTTATGTAGGAAAACAGGTTTCAGTACAATGTGCTATTGGTCAACTTCTTGCATTTCTATAATAACATCATCTGTGAATATTGACAGCAAAGTAAAGAATATGTTGTTTGAATGTCAAATAAATTCAAATAGTTCATTTTGAGCTCTGTTTTGAAACAGCTAGCCAGGCTACAGCACAGCCTCCAGACAGTGGGGTTAGTTTGAACATGGTCTTACAACTAACCTTGCTAAAGTAAGTGATGATGATGGTCTATATGCCCTTCACCTAAATTAAAACAGTTCATTTTTAAATACTGTTTTCTTTGTGAGAGCCAGGGTAAAGTACAGCCTCCACATGGTGGAGTTAGTTTCAGCATATTTGCCATAGTGTAGCATCTTGGTGAAAAAGGAGACACAGGAGAGGCCATAATCATGATTTCTGCTATGAGAAGCGCTCTTTATTTAGGCCTACACCAGAAAAGGCACACACAGCAGCCTGAAAACAGAAGGAAGGTCCCCACAAATCATATAATCCCGGCTGACAGTGACCACCACAACATACACACCAATCAAAACACATGCAACACACATCTTCAAACTAATAAACAGCACAAATAGCAACAATAAGTCCCTATAGTTGTATGTACGGGGGCAGTCGTGGGCTGGAGGTTAGGGAACAAGCCTTGTGACTGAGCCGACCTGAGCCGACAGTGCGTGACTGAAGTGCCCTTGAGCAAGACACCTAACCCCCAACTGCTCCCCGGGTGCTGTGGATAGGGCTGCCCACCGCCCCGGGCAGGTGTGCTCACTGCCCTCTAGTGTGTGTCCACTAGTGTGTATGTGGTGTTTCACTGCATGGATGGGTTAAAATGCAGAGGTGAAATTTCCCTGTTGTGGGACTAATAAGGGTCACGTAATCTTAAAAAGTTTGAGCACTCCTGGTCAAATGACGTTTCGTTGATTTTCTAAGTGAAAATAAGCGAACACATCCTCTACAGTCAGCATACTTAAATATGACATTTTTCTGAAACTTTTAGTGCACAATTATTTATTTATTTATCGAGTTAAGCATATTGGAAAAACAGAAAACATAAACGTGCCATAACCTTTGCCATATTTGCCATAGTGTAGCATCTTGGTGAAAAAGGAGACACAGGAGAGGCCATAATCATGATTTCTGCTATGAGAAGCGCTCTTTATTTAGGCCTACACCAGAAAAGGCACACACAGCAGCCTGAAAACAGAAGGAAGGTCACCACAAATCATATAACCCCGGCTGACAGTGACCACCACAACATGCTCACCAATCAAAACACATGCAACACACATCTTTAGACTAACAAACAGCACAAATAGCAACAATAAGTCTCTTCGACAGAGGGGATGTGTAGGCTCCTTCTGAGCCATGGATCAAGTGGTAGCCACCACAGTGTTGAAAAAAAGTGGTCTGTGCAAAAGTTACAGCACATTTTATGTTTTATGCTTATTTTCTCTATTATGTTAAACTCAGCACTAAAGTGTAAAATATGGCTTTTTCTGCTAGTTTTAGTGCACAGTGTCTATTTTTTGTTGAGTTTAACAACAACAAAAAATATTAAAAGGTGCCATTACTTTTGCACAGGCAATATCTCTGTGTTATATATTTCCCAATTTGATAAATTCAGCAAATAAACAGTTATTGTGTATTAAAATGCGCAGACGTGTGTTCTCTGTGTGTTAACTCTCTCGTGTAATCAGTGAAACATAATTTGACTGGGGCGCCCACACTTTGGCTCATGGCGGAGGGACTTTCAGCCACACTTCCAGTGTTGTGCAGTTCAGTCCTCTAAACTAAATTTGTTCCTGAAGGACTTCAACAGATTCTCTATATAGCATGCGGTCTTACTGTACTTGTATGCCAGGAAATGAAGCACTCACAAGTTAATTTACTGTTTGCCTCTGTAAGTTGAGGGCTTTGAATATTCACTGTGGTGGGTGTTTTCACGCCAGCTGTGCTTTCTCCCTCTCTTCCTCAGTTTCCAGTGGATCCTGCAGTGCTGTTCTCTGCTTGTGGCTCTGAATTATGCATACACTTTGAAAAAGTAGTGGATATACTTTCTCATGCTGAGGCTCAGCCACAGTCCATGGTCAATGCTGTTTTTTTTACCAAAGCATTAAATATCTTTGGCCCATAGTGCTCTGTGAAGGCCTGCCAGACAGAGGCCTCATTTGCTTAGCGGGGTGTTCCGCTGCATGGAGTGATCAGGAAGTGTCCAGTCAATTATTCAGAAATGCAAGATGCTGAGGAAAACTCTGCATAATTAAATGAAGCTGTGAACAAAGTCATTCAGAGTGGTTTATTGCAAAGACTTTATTTTAGACAAACTTATCCACATTGGTCACAGTGGGGATGACAGGAGTCAGATGTCTAAAGCATTTGTGCCTCAAAAAGCTGCCGAACAGAAACTTATTGCACAAAATTATTATGAATATACTGCCTGATGCCTGAGACATTGTTTTTTTTTGGTCAAAAAATATTGTCACTGTTATATGTTTATATAGCACTGTTTATACCTCCAAAAGTATCTCCATTTTTTGTTGATTTTTATTTTTTTACGTCACTTAAATACAGCAGTTGTTCTTTACACTGCGTGAAAGTTTCGTGATGAATGAACCAATAGAAATGCTCCAACACAACCTCAAATAAATTCTTGTTGCATTAACTTACATTGAAAGTTAAAGTGTTTGCCCTCTCCTTTAAAGTTCCCATCTTGGATCATTGTGGGTGGGCAGTGATGATATATTTTTTAAAATCCATTCATGGTGGAGAGGTACGTTGTGGAGAGGCACTGTAAGGCAAAATAGTAGAAAAAAACCCTTCTTTTCCAGATTTACCACAATCTTACTATCATCAACATTACATATAAAACTCAGGACACACGTCGATTCATTGGTTAGACAGTCAATGAAATATTTGCATTGTAGGCATTGAACACCTGGTTCCCATCAACACCACTGTAAAGAAATCTGAGTCCCTACAATCAACCATTTCACACCAAACCACTCTGAAATCTCAAAATTATCATATAATTATACATAAACTTTGAAAATCGCTGGATGTACTGTTTCACAGTGAGGCTCAGCGACAGTCCACAATCAATGCTGTTATTTACCAAAGCATCACAGAAATCAATAGGCTGTCTCTGAAGGCCTAGAAAGCCCTGAGGGTTCCCTACTGATGGTAACCGTGGGCTTCCTCGAGGAGAGCTCTGGAAATGGTTACGCTAACACACAGAGACACATAAAATCAATGGGCCTTATTCACCATGGGCCTAATGGGCCAAATTCATCATTCTTCTTCATCTCAAAAGCCACTTCTGCAGTTTTCATGAAGATTCTGACATTCACCCACATTTTCTTATGTGGGATTTGTTCTTAGGTAAGAACAGAATCTACACACACTCAAGAGCACGAAGGTGAGAACAGTTCTGCTGTTTAGAAACACACCATGAATCTCACATAGACTTTTTCTTATGACCTTCTTTAAGAAAATATTTCAGAATAAACTTAGGAAGATCTCGGTGAACGAGGACCAGTGTAGTTTAAGCGTTTATTTGTATTTATTGTAATGGTAATGTTTTTTGACCATTGAAATAATACATTTTGTTATATTTTGATAGTGCATCACAAAAATGGGCGTAGGCCAAATGGAATGAGATCATGAATCACAAACTTTAAAGGTTAATGCACTTGATGGCATCTACATCCTCATTGTCATAGCTGTGACAATTATACTTTAAGAGACAGCCTCGTGAAATATTGCTTTTGACACCCTTTCAAGTTCCTAAACGACTTGCCTGAGGACAGTACCCAACAAATTCATCATCAATCCCCATGCTGAACTCAACGACATTGTGCAACTGTGTGGAACACGGCACTTCTGCCAGTGAGCTGTGCCAGATCTTTATGTGCGGTGCCAAAAACATCTGAGAACACAGCCGTTGGAAAGGTCATGAATGGGAGAGAATAAGGGCACAAGCAAAGCCTGAGAGACTCTTTGCTCTGGAGTTGACCTGAGTCTCAGCACTGCGCTACTTTGCCGCATACTTTACTACGGGGACACAAGAAGTCTGGAAATGTCGCACCTACCTATTGACCAGTTATGGTTCCCCGGCTGAAGTGGTTTTCAGGGCGCTGTGGGGGTCTGAACATGTCGTGTGACTCACATCCTCTCTGTGACCTGACAGCAGTGACTGCTCTGGGGGGAGGCTCCCACCGAAATCCACAGGTCACTGTGAAAGAGCACAATGAGGTAAGAGTCATTCCACAATGCTGTGGAGCTCCATTTGAGTCCAGAGCATTGTGTAGGAGACCTGCTTTTTCCAAGTGTTAATTGAAAGTTCAGCATTGGCACAGATAGAAAAGGGTTCATTATTGAAGCCTGGATGGCAGGAACCTCAGGAACCCCCACAAAGACTGGTTAACTGGCTAGTGTTTCAATAGGAGCAGTGACTAAAGATCTGTATTTAGATCCATAGGAAAGACATCAGTAAACAGGGATGAAAATTGTGGTATAAAGAGCTAAATCAATGACTCATTAGTGCGTTGGTGTGATATGGGAGAAAACAGAAGAGCAACATCAATGCTTGTGAATGAATGTGATCAGACTGTGTCAGCAAGAACAGTTTGTCTACAACTACATTGATATGGATTTTATAGTAAGGTTGTGGTGAAAAAACGCTTATTAAAAAGACAAGTTTTGAGAGTTTAGTAGTGTAAAATCCATAGACACTGGATTAGAGATGTAGAATAGTGTGTGATACAGTCAGATGAGTCACCCTTCACCATTTCCTCCACATGTGGGCGAGTGCATGTGCAGCATATGCTAAGAGAACAATACAGGCCTACATGTTTGACTCCTATAGTAAGGGGGTTTGGTAGCACTGTTTTTCTGTAGGGGGCTGTAGCACAGCCTGTGCTACCCTGGGCACAGGAAGGGCACTGGAGGCAGGGTTGAAGATTGCAGCAGCCATTTTAACTTTATTTTCATGCAAAACAAACAAAAACTACTCAAAATCAAACCCAGACACTTTTCAGTGGCTTCAAAGCTGGACTTTTCAGTCCTTTTCTCAAAACCAAGTCTTTCAGCTCCTCAGTCTTTTATGCTGCTCATTCCTCTCTCTCTGTGTTGCCTCTCCGCCCTTCTTAAGCTTGAGCGCTTGAGCCAAGAGGGAAAGAGCGCTGGTTGCCCTGCCTCCCCATCACCATCACCACTCTACAGCTTGGCCACCAGGATCGAATGTGAGGCATAGACTAGCGGCCTTGCTGCGGAACATGAGGCGGAGTTCGGGACTCGTGTGTCGTCTTCATGTCTCTGGTGGCCGTCGTCGTTCTCCTGCTCTCTCTTGCGGCTGACGTCCTCCTGCCGCTGTCACTTGCGACTGTCGTTGGCTTGCGAGGCTCGGGCACCGCCTTCCCGTCCTCGGGCAACTGGTACAGGGCCTTTGGCTGGCAGGGTTTTGATCCACTTTTTAATACAGAGTTGTTCTGACTGAACATCTTTGTCCTGTGATGACAAGATGACCCCTTCTACAACTGAATGGTTTGATGAGTATGATAATTCTATAAATCTTATGCTATGGCCTTTGCAGTCACCTGATCTCAACTCAATTAAACACCTATGGAAGATTTTGGACCTACATGTTAGACAGTTCTCTCCACCACTATCATCAAAACACCCACTGAGGTAATATATTTTGGAAAAATGGTGCTCTATTTCTCCAGTGCAGCTCTTGAACAGAGTTGTCGAATTTATTCTAAGGGGTGTTAATGTTGTTCTGGTGGCTCAACACCCTTCTAAGACAGTTTTTTCCTTTAGGTTTACTGTCATTTTTACATATGAACAGGCATTGTTCTACTACATAAAGGTGCATTAATATCAAACATTTCACATTAACTCTACATTTATCAAAGTAATACAAAATCATTTATTTTATGTAAAATATAAAAATGAGTCCTGTCCCTATGGTTGCAATAACCTATAAACATATAAACACATGTTTGCCCATAAACATGAGATGGGGCACAACCTAACCCAACCTAGATCTGATAAAACCCACAGGTGTTTGCGTGTTTTGCGAGAAAAAGGAAAGAAAAAATCAGAAAATGTGCAAATCAAACAAAGACGCTGCTCACGTTCTCAGAACAGTGGAGTCCAGACCTCAACATCATTGAATGTGTTTGAAATTACTGATTGTGAGAAGCAGAAAATGCAATCAACTTCTAAGACTGAACTTTGGGAGGTGTGGAAAAACATCCCGGCAGAAAAATGAAAGCAAGTCTCCTGAAAAGAAGGGTGGACACACAAAATATTGAAAAATGACTTTTTCACCGTACTGTTTAATGAAAAAAGTTACTTTCATGGTACAAAAACGAATATCTTTCGGATTGCTGTCAAAAATCATAGATGATGTTGCTATGGGAATACGAGATCACCTAATCTAGCAGATGTGGATTCACACGCTAGTCAGCTTTCCCAGTGAGGCTGTGAGCTAAAGATCAGGCAAAATTAGTTAAAGCAGATAGGAAAGAAAGTTTCATTCAACTGTCTGGTCACAGCCTTGGTGTGAGCAGAGAGGAAGGGAACACTCATGCAAGCTGCATGGCATCCAGCTTGGTTGCTTTCTCATGGCTCTCAAAAAAGCCCCTTCATGCTGGAGAGCCTTGGTCCAATCTGCCGTCTGTAAATACTATTTTGCATGCCTCCGTCAACAAAGGAGGAGTCCATCTGCGCCTTGATTTACTTCTTTTGTTAGTCTGGGCAAGTCCAGGATGAGGTGGTTGAAGTGGAGCGTGGGAACCCACACTGGGCAGACCCTCACTGGCATTCCATTTTTGGTAGACAGACTGATATGGAATGTGTAGTAAGCTCTTTTATTGATTATATCAACAGAGGAATGCGGACAGCTTTTAAAGAAGGCCTTAATAGAATGGACGCTCTTTAAAGCTGATGTGGGGGTCATCTAATGATTCAGCCAGGAGCACACATGGAGTCATTGTATTTTCTCTTTTTGAAGTTCTATATAAAGCGTGTACGCCAGATGTGACTGTTTACTTTGAGTCATTGTATTGATCTACTAAGATTGCATGAAACAAGTTCTGGGCCTGCGTGATTGGTTCAGCAGAAAATGACCCCGGCTCTCTGTGCACTGTTGACGTTTGAACTCTCTCTGTGTAAAGAAAGGCGTTCTTTAACATTTTGACAGGTCATTTGTGTCGCCCTAAGTCTTGGAGGAAACAGTGTGTTTTCCATGTTGTGTGCTGAGCAGTGCTTTCTAAATGTTTGTTTAAGCCTAGCGACTCAAAAGAGCGCTCCCCCACAGACACTATGACACCCAGCGAATCCTACCAAAGAAGACATTGTGAGCATTTTAGAAGTTCCTTACTGTCATTTCTACAAATTATACCAATATGAGAATAGTAGGAATGTACAGCGGGGTCCAAAAGTCTGAGAGCACATTGAAAATCTGGTACTTTTTTAATTAAAGCCTAGAAATAAAACAACAGTAAATGTAAAAATTTTGAAAAAGTTAAAATAAAAAAAAAAAAATGAAAAAGAAATATTCAAAATTCTGCACAATTCTTAGATCACTGTTCAAATTAAAGCAAATTTGTGAAATTGATGATGTTGAATGACCATGTAAAGATTTTTTTTGTCTTCTTTCTTTCATTGAAACATGTTCAGACAACTCTCAACGTATTGTTTGCGCGCTGTCATTAAAGCAAAAGGGGGACACACCAAAAACTACAAAATTCTGAAATTCATGTAAACCTTCAAAAATGCTATTTTCCCCTCAACTTGTTATGCTAATTACATCATTTGTAATAAAAATCTTTATATTATCATGCAAAACAGAAGCATTTTCACCAATGATCTAAGACTTCTGGATCCCACTGTACACTGATCCTCCATGAAGTGTATAATGACTAGGTGGGGCCTTTAGCAGCCGATTTGTCCATTATTAGTGGGTGTGGAATGGGAAAGGTCAAAGGCCAAAGCTGGTTTCAGAGGTCAAGCATGCGTCTGGGGAAGGAAAACAAAGTCCTGTATCCTCCCATTTACTTAGAAATTCTTCTTTTACCCCCACTTTGGATGGAGTCCATAAGGAAGCACTGACTTTACACTCTCTCTTCAGTGCAGACGTGTAATTTTATGAGCACGATGCTAAAACCATGCTGAAAATGTAAGGCATTTGCACAAGTCATTATCTGCTTAGTGTCATATGTCTCAGCCAACGTTAAATATCTTTTCTCTTGTTTCGCCTGTAGTACCATGTAAATGACATCATAAATGGTATTTAACTACATGAGACAAACAAGGTGTTGTGGACTTTAGTCGTGTAGTGCAGCTTGAATTTAAATGAAGTAACTAAAGAGTGCGTATCTTTTACAATATAGATCGTTCTGCCAAATTAGTTCAAACTGTGGTCCCACAGTTAAAAAAGACAACTTAAAAAGTGATGTATTCAGACTTTAGACGTTCAGAAGGGTGTTGCTATGATCTATATGAATCCAAGGCACTAATTGATATAATAATAAGCCATTGAAGTTAAAAGATATCAATTTATCATGAGTTAAATTTTTAAATAAAAAACACTTCTTCAAAAAATGCCGCCTCACGTTTTTATGTCACTACTGAAACACAGAGGTTTAGTCTGTAGGCGGAGGCTTGTTTTAGCCACACCCCTGCATTTTAGAGCAGGAGTCCCTGTCCCTCATGGCCACGTGGTGAGCAGTTAGATCCCATTTTTTTGGAGTAAATGTGTCCCAAAGTCTGAAAATCAGTGTGTAATATTAAGAACTGTCACCACCAAAATACATATTTTCTGCAATTAAGTAAACGTGTTTGTTGAAACAAAAAATATGATTTTATGTGTGTTCTGTTCAAAGCTGTGTTGGCTAGTCATGATCTGGCTAGCATTTTTGAGCTGTGCTCAAAATTGGCTTAAATGGTCAGTACTACAAAAGAATTCTTCAATTTTTTATTTGATAAAAAAATACTAAATGTGGCATGTGCAAAACCTTTGCTCACGGTACTTTACTTGAAAAGGGTTGGACAATACTTGTAGTGAAAAGACAGGCAGTGGTCAAATCCAGAAAGGCCAAAATACAGAGAACGACAAACATAACAAACAATATTGGGCAACCAGATCCAAAATGGCAAAGAGTCAAAAACACAGTCAGGAAACACAAAAGGCAATAAAACAGACAGAAACACCTGGTAGCTCTACAGAGAGAAGCAACACCTCACAAAGACTCTATGCTAAAGCCTGGGCTTATATACTAAGCTGAATCATGTGATACACAGAGCAGGTGAGTTAATACTCAGGTGAACGGCAACTGTGATTGGTGGATTGTGGAAGTTCTACGGTCACATGATCTCTCAGAGGTTTCTGGGAAAAAGAGTCTTTTGGTGAGTCACAGCTGGAGGATCTTTGGCAGATTTCACAGCTGGGAGTCTCTCTATTCCTGTTTTAAGAATTTTCATCAACTCTTCAACTCTTCTTCTGATGACTGTTCTATACAGATCATGTTTATGCACCACCACTCCTGTGTCAGCGAAACCTTCCTGCAGTTACTTTGTGGTTATTTGGGGGTTTTGCTTTGCATTTCTGGCCAACATGTGAGCAGTTCTATCTGAGTGTTCCTGGTCTTCCAGATCTTGCCTTGCCTGCCACGGTTTTCTTAATTGACATTTCCTAATGATATCTTGGACAGTGGAAATCACAAGCTGCAAGCACTTTGATATCTTTTAATAGCTCCCCTGCTTTGAAGTAATCAATTAGCTTAACTTTCTGATCCTCAGCCAGCTGCTTAGAGGAGAGTTAGCACAAAGTTGTAAGAGTCAGAGAATTAATCATACTCTGGAGTTATTATCATAGCACTTGTCCTGCCTAACCAGTCCTAACAAGTGAACTAAGTCCTGAGACTTTAAACCTGGAAGGGTGTCTGAACTTTTAAGTCGACATTCTAAAATGTACTGCTATTTATTTCTAGGTTTAAATGAAAAAATCCCAGATTTTTAATGTAGTCTCTGACTTTTTGACCTCACAGTTTATATAGCTTAGCTCCTCAACCAAAAAGAAGTGAAATGCAACAAAAAAGAAATGCTGAAATGTTGTTTTTTTGACTTCTTTGTTTTTTTGTTTTTTTTTTTCAAAAAACTACATGAACCACAATAGCTGAGTTACACTATGTTAAGTTATACAGGTGTGTGTTAAACATTTGCATCTACTGACAGGTCCTGGCCATATAAGAGGTTTTTAAACAAGGCCTCTTTCTTTCCTTGGTTATCCTAGGACTGATCTGTATTTTGGTTTGTGGAGGCTTGCTTGGGTACACATGTACAAATATACTTCCTGCCGAGTTTCCTCCAGCACTGATAATGCTGCGGTGTCAAAGGCTGCATTATTTCTGTCAGCCTTGAACTGTTTTGTCTTTTCTTTCGACGCACAAGCTTCTCTGTTTTCATACAGTATATCTAAACATGAGGATATGATTCGGGGCCATTTTAGCTCTACATGCTCAGGGATGGGGAGAAGGTGGGAACAAGGAAAGGGTGGGATGAGCTGTGACTGAGCTGGAAAACAATCTAATGTAGGACAGGAAAGGTAGTAATGTAATGTAGGCAGTACAATTTGACCACTCAAACCACATTTGGAGGTGGTCAGAGATGGATCTTGCCCACATTCAACACAAGTGTAAGCAAAATGCCCTTGAACTGTGCAAAAGATGCGGCAAATGTAATATTTTATTTTATATTTTTCTCCAATATATTAAATTCAGCAAGTAAATAGAAATTGTGCAATAATGCATACATACATACATACATCATCTAAACCGCTTATCCTTCTGGGTCGCGGTGGGGTGCTGGAGCCTATCCCAGCTGTCATTGGGCGGAAGGCAGGATACACCCTGGACAGGTCGCCAGTCCATCACAGGGCAGACAGACAGACATACGCATTGTGCAATAATATAAGCAGGAAAAATTCCATATTTAAGTGTGTTCCATGTACATTATGACTTATTTTCACTTTAGAAATGTAAAGATGTGTATACAATTTGACCAGAGGTGTTTAAACTTTTGCATATGACTTGACCACTATGTTCTGACCACTGAAGAACAGGGTAAAAGGGGGCTAACAAAGTATGCAGAGAAATAGATGGACTACAGTCTGTATATATATCATTGATTCCACATGTATGCACAATACTGTGCAACTGTTCTCGTTCCTGTCATGCATGTTATTGTCTTTGTAGTGCAAGCTGGTGTTGTTTGCTATGCTGAAGTCTTCAGATTCCAGATCCAAACCCCATGCTGAACTGCACTGCACTGAATAATTAAAGCGTTTCTGCTGGATCTGAAGGAGATGATGAAAAGCGAACTTCAGCTTAGTTTGAAAAACTTGTCGAAGAATAAAATGAGCAATCAGTTAAAGAAAATCACGTATTTAACTGGGCCACTGACTTTCAATTAGCGTCATAATTCATGTGCTATTTTCTTCCTCTGAGTGCGGATCTGAATTTATTACCAGATAATGCTTCCCCTTCTGTGGGAACTTGCCGTCGGGTGTCCTGTGATTAGAATGCACAGTTAAGGCCCTTTATGCTGCACCATATGTATTCTGGCACAGACTCAGCTTGCATTAAAGAGCCCGTATGTTACAGACAACTGATTTTTCTTAGCTTTTTTGAAATAAAAAGTGTTAGATGTATTATATAAACATTGTTTGAACCATTTACTCCCCAGTCCAAACAGTTTATGCATGGAAACTAGGCTGCAAAAACAGCCTGTTTTGAATCCTTCGGGTTTTGTGATGTCACAAAAACTAATAAATTCACATATATACAGCTATTCAGCCTACAGCAGTTAAGCTCCACCTATTTGCAAAGAAGTTAGATAGAATGTCTCAGAGAGCTCCTTTTTAAATGAAGCACAGGGGCAGCCAATCAGAATGGAAGTCGTTTGCATGCAGTCATTACATGCTTTGCTTATTTTAAGTTACCAAATGCAGCATTTTTGTGCAAATGTTTGTGCGAAAATCACTGTCTGTGTGTTCTCTTTAGAGGATGTGCACTTTTTTCCCACCTAGAAAATGAACTAAACCTGAGGCAAGGGGTGCCCAAACTTTTTGCACACGACTGTGTATCGGTCCTGAAAGGTCCATATTTTGACATTTTTCTCGTACCATGAGGTCCTTTAATGAAGATTTCTCACGTACCCAAAATAAACATAACTTGTTTTTATATAATTATGACATTTTCCAACCTCTTTTTATTCATTAGAATAGAAAATGTGTTTTTTTTTTTACTGTGCCTTTAAGACTGATAAATGTAAATCACATCTGTTTTGATTGGCTGCCCTGTACTGTGCATCAATCAAAAAGGAGTCTGGGACTGGAAAACACCTTATGACCTCAGCATGAATGGGTGGAGCTAAACTGCTGTAGGCTGAAAGGATGGATAGATGTAAATACTGTATGTTGATTTTGTGACATCATAAAAGCAATGAATTAGAAATGAGCGGGTTTTGCAATGTTTTGAAATGTCAACAATGTTTACATACTTTTATTTAACTAAAAATAAAGGTTTTTCTATGATGTGGGCCCCTACACAAGAAAAATGCAGGATATGAGCCCCTTAACCAGTTTTTATACATCAAAAACATCAATGTTACTTAATAAGGAGGAAAATAGAACTGACTTTCTTAAGAAGCCTCATCATTTTCTTGTATTTCAGGGTATAGTATCTCCATTCAGAGGGTCTTGTTTCACCTTTGGTGGTGCATTATAAATAATGCTACATAAATGGTAAGAATTTGCCCTACAAAATGCTGCAATTCAATACGGCTCTATTGTTACATACAACAAACATCCCCCCCATCAACTGATAAAACCCTGCAACGGCAGCAATTGTTTTGGCCCGTGATATTATGACTTTCGCCCCAGGCCCATCCTATCTATTCACTTGACTGTAATTGCAGATAATTCCAGTGGCCTCCTCAGCACGGTTTCTGTAACCGACACCAAACAAATCCATGGGATCTGCTGTTGTGCATGATAAGAGCTAATGCATCATACAGCAGTAAGTCATTCTGTAGACTTCACTGCAAAAGATCATCCCTTTTTCCTGCCGTGGGTGTGGCTGCTTATCTAATCTGGGTTACTGGCTTCAGTGTCTTGTTTCTCCCTCTTATTTTACAACAGTTTCAGCATCACTGGATTAATCTCACTATAAGAGAAGGTTAGCACAAAAGCAGGAGAAGGCATGCTAGTGTGTAAATGTGTGACTACTCAGTGGGAGGGAGCTAGAAAGACTGGAAGTGCAAGACTTGCGCTTCATTGCATACTTCATTAGTTCATTAAGTTACAAATGTAATTACACTGTCATTATACACAGAAGGACCTGATGGTACTTTGTGGAGACGATGAAGTTGGAGTGAAAAAGCAACAACACATAAAATGGTTACAAACTCGATGTTGAAGTTGAAGAATGAAAGAACAGTACAGACGTATGCAAACGTTAAAAAATAAAAAATGAGTAATCAAAACATCAATTATTTAATGACTACTGCAGATTATGTAGTGGATCCCTTAAGATTTCAAGGGGAATCACATCCATCAAAAATTTTCCATATCGTGTGTGTGTGTGTGTGTGTGTGTATAAAATCACACACATATGTGTACACACACACACACACACACACACACACACACACACACATATATATATATATATATATATATACACACATATATTTGTATATATGCATATACATAAATGTGTGTGTTTAGAGGTAAACATCCTAAATAACACATTCCAGTCATTGAGATGTAAACAAGCTCGTTCAGAGTTTGATGTGAAATGGTACAGTATAATAAAATGTACCAGTCTTTACAGTGGTGGTGATAGGAACCAGGGGTCACAATGTGTACACCACAAATATAGCCATTTTATTTAGCCATTTTATTACCTAAACGATCGAATGAGCCTACATCTGCTGTCGGAACAAAACCTTGTATCTTCAAAATGGTAACTTCACAGGAGAAGGAAAAAACATACCTTACTTTTAATGTAAGTCAATGGAACCAGACTATTTTTCCAAGCATTTTCAGGCCGTTTCTTTTGGTCCAATCACCACAAAATTTACACAATATGTAAAGGCCAACAGGCATTTTCAAATAATATCAAAAACTGAAAAACAACAAAATTGGAGACAGAAGGTTTTCCTCCGACAGCAGCGATATGTAATACTGACAATGGTAAAATAGCAGTGAATGGATTTTAATAATAAAAGTTTGGGATGGATTTAGGCCAAAACCATCTCAATACCATCATAAATCAATGTCTCAGGCATCAGGCAACACATCTGTAATGATTTTATCTAATAATTTTCTGTGAGAGAGCTTTTAGAAGCATTAAACGCTTCAAAGGTTTGGACCCTATTGGTCAAATGACATGTCACTTGACCAGGAGAGTCAACTACTACCTTTCAGTGGGTCTTCAGGGAACTGAATGTGCTTTTGGAAACCTGAATGCAGTCTGTCTTGGCAACTAGAAAACAAATGCAATTTCTAACCAATATTTTAATTGAGGCATATTGATTGCTTTGATGTACTGCTTACAGTGATTATTGAAGCCAGGCTGGTGGGGAAGCTGCTCCAGTTTGGACATGTTGCACTGCTGGCATTCCCCCTGCCTGCCCCACTGCTCTGGTCACACATCTGTGACTGCAGACAAAACATCCAGAGCGAGCGGCTTCCGAAACTTGTTCATACCTGACATACCTCCCTGTTCCCATGTCAGTGTGCGAGTGGCTGAAATTTCCTCGCTGAGCTCCGGGTCAGCAGGGGTCACCCGCAGGATTATTCCAATTCAACAGACACTTGGCACAACAATGGCTTTAGCCCTTCATTCATCGCCTGGCCTCGGACCTGTGTTTGCTTTTCAGAGCGCTGGAAACCTTCCCCGACACTAATAGAGCCGCAGATCTGAGCTGGTGCTCACCGCAGCAGAAGGTAATGACCACGCAGGAGCCTAATGAGGCCCTTTCCTCCAAAGCGCAGATTAAACAGCGCTGATTGAATTGAAAGAGACTGGGGAGAAACTCGGTGACAGAGCATGCAGGGTTTGTTTGCTGTATATCACATTGCAGTATAATTCCAACAGGAATAAAGGCAAACATCTCACTAGAGTAAAACACATAGAGAACATTGATTAGCAACTTGCATACACTTTTATTTCAAATCACTTTTTAAAATCAGTTTGTTTTAACAACATAGAACCAATTAGATTGCACAAAAATGTACAGGGTGATTCAAAAATATTCATCCGATTTCAAAATGATTTATTTCACTTGTAAATCATTGCAGAACAATGCAGTAAATTGTGGTTTAAATGAGCATAAAGTTTATTATGTAATTTTACAGGTGCTCAATATGAACCTCCTCCAGCTGTACGGACAACATCAACGCCATAGTCAAATTCATCCCATGCTCGATTTTCATCAGAAACACGAGGTCGTCTGTGCTCTTCCCTTTTCTTGAAAAATGTTTTTCTTGAAACTTTGGTACCAACGACGAACTCTCTGCGCTGTTGGAGCTTCACTGCCCACGAAAATCACGCTGCACAGTTATGACAGATTCACTCTTATTGAAGTGGAGAACACAGAACGCTTTCTGCTCAGGGGTCTCATCACCTCACAGACTGAAGGGAGCCATCTGCCACTGAGAGTGAGAAACTCTGTGACCCCCTCTTTCAATTGGATTGTGATTGGTTCCTCGGCGCCTCACGGTTGTAAAAATATGACGCTTTGAAATCGGATTAATCTTTTTGAATCACCCTGTATATATGTGATTCTAATAAGCTTGTCCTATGCAACTTTATAGGAGTACAGTATAGAGAGACAGGAAGCTGTAAAAGTTTGATTTTCCTGGAATGATTTCTAGAAAAAAAAACAAAAAAAACAATATATATATATATATATATATATATATATATATATATATGTGTGTGTGTGTGTGTGTGTGTGTGCACATATGTATACATATATATGTATATATGTATATACATGCAGGTGTGTGTTTGTGTTTAGAGGTAAACATACTAAATAACACATCTAAATACCCTTTAATATCTAATAATCACAACCTTTCGGTAAACTGCTGGTTATTATTGTATGTAAAGTTGCATTTAAAACATTTGGAAATACTTTTAATTAATTCATCATTTTTGTTATTTTATCTACAATAATAACTCATTGATTCTAGATTATGAATAAATTGCTAGATTTGATCTGCACTTTGTCAACATGATGAATTCTGGATATTGACTCTATTTTAACTTCATTCTCGATGGTTCTCAGTTTTCTTAGTCATTTTAGAGCCGTCTGCAGTTCTGTTTATTATTCTGGACTGTACAGCTCTTTCGTTTGTGTTTATAGCTTCTTAGCGTCCTGCTGGTTGTTTGAAAACTGTCATGTTGCACAGGATTAATATATTAATATCATTTTATACACTTGTGTAGAAACAAATTGGTTATATATTTAACCATTTAAAATCCCAGGCTTATTACATGCTAAGGCTTATTATTCAGTAACTACAGGGACCTCAATACAAACTGGCTGAGCTATTCTTAAGTTATAGAAGTGTGTAATAAAACTTTGGGCCTGCTGGTGGGCCTGGGCCATTTAAGGGGTTAAAACATTGATTCCAGACTTTTGAATGCTAGTGTATATAAGTTACAGCAGGACACTCACATCTCACGAAAGAGACTAAAATCCATTAGGCACAATGACAATATACTGGCAACCATTTTAACAATATCTGTATAAATGGTACATTAATAATATAAAAGCCCATATGTCATCTCACAGCGTAAGTGCTTTTATTAGCTAACTGTGTTTCTGTCCATTTGGAGTTCAGTGGTGCAGCAGCTGGTTAATAGACGTCCCATAAAACCCCTCTGTCACTTCAACCTGACCAGCAGTGTCCTGACCTTTCTTGCAGCCCAGTCACCACTTGTCCCATGCTTTGTCAGGCTTCTGGCCTGGAGTGAGGTGAGTGGTCATCAGCATCTGGTCCATTGGAGAGGACCTCCAGCTCTGCAGGTGCTCCTCTACTGTGGTGGCCTGCCTGGGGCTCATCTGAGTGTAAATGAATAGGCCGGCTCACTAAACAGCCGTAAAACAGAGGCCCCAGGGTGACTAGCTGGTGCTGATAATAAAGCACTGCAAACCGCGTCAGTGAATCATCCTTGACAAGTGAGCAGTGTCTTCGTTTTGACTGGGCCTGGCCTTGTTGTGACTCGTGCATTGATTCTTGGTGATCAGCAAACACAAAACAAGGGCTGAAGCGTTTTGTGGAGCTGTAGGGAAACTGTGAGTTAAACAATGACATTCATACAATGACTTTATTACAGCTTCTATTCTTTTCAGGAGACTTGCTTTCAGTTATTCTAAGAAATCTACAGGGATTTTTTTTACAACAACAAAGTTCAGTCTTAGAAGTTGCATTTTCTGCTTCTCACAATCCCAATCCTTAACACATACAATGATGCTGAGGTCTGGACTCTGGAGTGGTCAGTCCATTTTTCAGAGAACTCAAATTTTCTTTTACTCCATTTCATTTTGTAAGTAGTGATTTCTTGGACCTCTCTTTCAAAGATGAAAGCTTTTTGCTTGTTGCTTAAATCCACTCACTGTCCACTCTATTAGACACACCTGTCTTGTTAGTCCACATTGTAGATGTAAAGTCAGAGACAGCAGCTCATCTGCTGCTGCACAGTTTGTGTCAGTCATCCTCTAGTCCTTCATCATCTGGTCACAGGACGCTGCCCACAGGACGCTGCCCACAGGACGCTGTTAGCTGGATATTTTTGGTTGGTGGACTATTCTCAGTCCAGCAGCGACACTGAGGTGTTAAAAACTCCAGCAGCACTGCTGTGTCTGATCCACTCAGACCAGCAATGATCACCACCCAAATAGTACCTGCTCTGTGGTGGTCCTGTGGGGGTCCTGACCTTACAAGAACAGGGTAAACGGGGAATCATAAATTATTCAGAGAAACAGACGGACTGCAGTCTGTAATTGTAGAACTACAAAGTGCACCTATATGGTAAGTGGAGCTAATAGGTGTTCTGAATAAAGTGGCTGGTGGGTGTAGGGACGTAGCTGGAGGTGTAAGTGAAACATGAAATGTTATTGGTTAAGATGACTTTTTCCCCACCCACTGGTGCACAGGGATGTAAAACTCGGATCACAAATTAAAGGCTGGGAAATCATTCCATTTTGGTGGAAGATTATTGGAAAACAAGAATTTTGTTTTTTAAATGATATTATATGATGCTTAATATGACCAGGGATATGAACCAACGAGGTAACAAAGGTCAACTTTGATTTCAGCTTGGCGTTAAGACACCTCCCAGTCATTTATCTTTACTTCCTTTGGGGTCCTAGAGCCTTAAATAGAGGGGGCAGGACCCCAAATCCTCCTATAATTCGCAACATGGTTGATAAAACTTGTGAGTGAAAGTTACTCCACGTAACCAAAGTGGGCCACTGACTCTCTAACCCAGGGGAGATTTCCTCCAGGCACGGAACTCTGCTGGAATTATTCAGTTTGACTAGCAATTATGCAAATGCACAGTGTTGCATTTCAAATGTGAGCTTTAGCGAGTCGCCGCCGGTGGAAGAGCATGTTAAACCAATAAATATGTTATAATATTCAGAATACATGAATCTGTTCATAATCAGAGCAGATGAATCTGACTAAAGCTGCTCTACTGCTGAAGATCTCTGGAGTAGCTGCCAGCAGTTGGAAGGAATGTGTTGTATAGCACTGAACCAGCTTCATAAAGTATTGGTTATCTTTGGCAGGAACCGATTTGTTGACTTTTCAGATCCCAGACTGATGCAGGCTTTAATTATCTGTTTGGCCCTTCAGCCGATACAGACCATTTAGAAGATTCAGAACCCCTTATTGGGCGATGTGCTCACCCTGTCACATAAACTATGTTTTACGAGACCACTCCCAGATCCTTGTGTGTTAGTGCTTCTCAGAGCAGGGGGCCTTCCTGGGGCCGCCTGCAGGCTTATTATTCAGTAACTACTGTAAATTATTCAGTAAGTACAAAAATAAAATATGTACACTGCAGCTCATTGCCTGTCAATGGTTGTTGTTAGTTTATAGACAATAATAACTTATACAGTGTAGTATTAAACAAAGTACTTGAGTAGCTGTATCTCTTTACTATATTTACAATGAAATTCCATCAATTTTTAAAAACCTTTACATAATTAATTCAGTTCAAAATGTAAACAAAGTCAGTCAGTGTGGTTCGATGTGTAACGCCGTTCTGGAGAAACTTGCTGAGTCAGAATTGTTCACAGTGGTGGTGATAGGAACCAGACGTCTGAAGTGTTTAATGCTGCTAAAAGCTCCCTCACAGAAAGTTATTACATTAAATGGACATCAGCACAACTGCTTGATGCCTGAGATGTCATAAACATTTGGCCTAAAATGCAATTTTTTAAAGGCATTCATGGTGGAAAGGTCAATGTGTTGTACGGCAAGTAGTAGCCAAAGAATTTTTATTTTCTGATTTACCACTATTTTACTATTATCAGAGTAATAGTAAGATTCGCTGGTCATTTTGGAAACTGAATAAAATATCTATTTATGTGCTGTAAATCTCTGGTTCCTGTCACCACCACTGTCTCATTAAAGGGTCAGTTCACATCAAACCACTCTGAATGATTTGGTTACATCTCAACAACAGAAATTTTCAAAAATGTTGAAAAATCAGTGGGATTCCCCTTTCAGTATAATTTTTGTTAGAAGATTTGCGCTTTTTGAGTATTGTTGAAACTCAATACTTGTGCTCAAATATATTTCCAAAAGAAAAAAAACATTTTTTGTTCCATATTTCATTTCTTATTTATCATTTAAACCTTCAAATAGTCATTACAAACCTCTGATGCCAGAAGATTTTCTCCTTTTCTCTCTTACCAGTTAGTCGAGTTCCTGTGCCTTCAAATTTTTTGTCAGCACATCCAAACTCATATCAGTACTAAGTGAATCTACCTGTCCCTGGTTCTGCCTTCTTGTCATCTGTCTCACCTGTCTGTTGTCTGTAGCCCTCTAATTAGTCCCAGGTGTATCTGTTCTGTTCAGTGTGTATTTATACCCCTACTCGTGTGCTTCGTGTTTCCTTGGTGTTCTCTTCTCTCTGTTTTGGTTATCGCTTGTACGTTTTCTAGCTTTCTTTATTCTGTTCTGTGTTGTTCTATCTTTTGTCACCTTTGTGGATACATTTATGTCATGGATTTCTAATAAAGCCAAACACTTGCATTTGCATCCTGCCTATTCTACACTACCCACAGCTATTTTAATTAGTCTTTGTGTGAGGACTGATATTGCCAATGAATCGCCACATCACACAACATCAAACAAAGAAAAAAAAATGAAAATCTGCAAATCAAACAATGACACTGCTGGAGTTCTCAAAAAATATGGACTGACCACCCCAGAGTCCAGACCTCAGCAGCAATGAGTGTTTGGGATTAGTTGGGTTGTGAGAAGCAAAAAATACAACCAACTTCTAAGACTGAACTTTGGAGGTGTGAAAAACATATCCGTGCAGATTTCTTTGAAAAACTGAAAGCAAGTGTTCTGAAAAGAAGAGAAGCTACAATAAAGGCAAACAGTGGACACAGTCAATGTTGATATTAATTTAAAAAATTGATATTATCTTTAGTTGTTAAAGCTCCTGTGTAATTTTCTGTTAAATATATGTTTTCTACTTTTTTTTCCTGACACTAACAAATGAATAACTTGTACTTAATGGCCGCTTTGACCGGAAATTAAATTAATAAAGGGTCTCTGACGTTCGCACAGCACTTGAGTATGAATTAATATTTTGAGAACAGTGAAACAGAAGTTAATAAATGAAAAATATATGACTGTAATGGTCCATCTACACCGATCAGGCACAACATTATGTCCTTGTTTCTACGCTCATTGTCCATTTTATCAGCTCCACTTACTATATAGGTGCACTTTGTAGTTCTACAGTTACAGACTGTAGTCCATCTGTTTCTCTGCATACTTTGTTAGCCCCCTTTTACCCTGTTCTTCAGTGGTCAGGACCCCCATGGACCCTCACAGAGCAGGTACTATTTGGGTGGTGGATCATTCTCAGCACTGCAGGAACACTGACGTGGTGGTGGTGTGTTAGTGTGTGTTGTGCTGGTCTGAGTGGATCAGACACAGCAGTGCTGCTGGAGTTTTTAAACACTCACTGTCCACTCTATTAGACACTCCTACCTTGTTGGTCCACCTTGTAGATGTAAAGTCAGAGACGATAGCTCATCTGCTGCTGCACAGTTTGTGTTGGTCATCCTCTAGTCCTTCATCAGTGGTCACAGCACACTGTCCACAGGATGCTGTTGGCTGGATATTTTAGGTTGGTGGCCTATTCTCAGTTCAGCAGCGACACTGAGGTGTTTAAAAATTCCAGCAGCACTGCTGTGTCTGATCCACTCAGACCAGCGCAACACACACTAACACAGCACCACCACGTCAGTGTCACTGCAGTGCTGGGAAGGATCCACCACCCAAATAGTACCTGTGAGGGCACTTTGTTTTCTTATTGAACACCACACTTTTGAATTATACAAACAGCAGCGTTTACAGCACAACCCCCCACCCCCAACCACTCCCTCGTGCGTTAATGTTTCTCATGATCAGGGGCCTTGCAGGGGTCTCTAACCCAGGTGGAAGTCTCCTGTGGTGGACACAGCGACACACCCCTCCCTATGAACAGGATCAAAGTCCACTGTGGGGCCCCACTGCTCACCACACCTGTAGAGCTCTTACTGACCGGGCTCTAATGAGGTGGAGCCCTGCTTAATTCCAGCGGACACTCCACTGAGCCCCCGGTCTCTCGGCTCGGGGAATGCGTCCCCCTGGCCCTGTGCCCCCATTAAAGCGGCTGATTTGGGTGAAGTGCACTTGAGCGGGTCAGCCTCTATTGCCGTGGCTGATTGGCACCCTGCAGGACTATGGTGGCTTTGGCGAGTTTTTAATGAAAGCCAGTCTCCAGGTTCGGCCTTCATTAGCGAGCCGACAGCAGCGGGGCACAACGGCACACAGCGACACAAAGTGACACATTCCAGGGATTAGAGGAGGGCCAAAGGTTGCGCTACCAGGAAAGAATTGATCTTACCTGACAAGAGGAAGCTAAGTTGTACTGAAAATTAGGTTGAAACGGTGTCAACAGTAGTCAACTCCCTTCGGTTTAGTGCCTTTAAATACACATTTTTAACCTTCTGAAGTTGAAGATTTTACATTACATAGTTATTAAAGTTATTTTTCTTGAATTTTATTTTCCCCACTTATAATGTTTGAGTCATAATTCATTATACATTTTACATTTTTCAGCTTCTCTTCACCGTTTAGAGTTAAACAGACTGTTTTTGTTACTGTCTCTTTAAAGGGGAATTCCACCAAGTTTTCAAAATTTCTGATTAATTTAGTCATGGACAGATCAGGTCTTGTGAGGCCCCTGGGCAGCAGCATGTTTGGAGGCCCCCCCAACACTAACTATTACAATCAATTAATCAATCAATCAATCAATCAATCAATCAATAAAAGTGTTTATCAGCAATGCAATTTTTTATCTTTTTTTGTTTTAAGATTAAACAGAATTAGCCTTATTAATGATGAATATGAAATATTCTATTGTGCCTACATAACGGTTTATGGTAACGGTTACGGTAACGGTTTATGCTTCCCATTTGAATGGCAGCAACAAAAATCAATGATATTATGAAAACTGCAGGGTGTGAAATGTTTTGTTTTTGTTTCATTTAATTATGCCCCATGTATTTAAGCCCCCTCTGGCCTTGTGGTCTGAGGCTGCCCAAGGCCCATGGGCACATTTCAGTAATCCTTCCCTGAATTCAGTCGTTGAGATCCAGAGTTTTTTGTGGTGTCTACAATGCAAAAATAGCCATTTTATTTACTTTCCAAAACCACCAGTGAACCAGTGAAGTCTCCTGAGTTTTTATATGTAATGCTGATAACGGGGAAAATGGTGGTAAATCTGAAGACAGAAAGTTTTCTTTAAGGACCATTTTGCCTCACAAAGTCCTGCATGTATCTCTCATCCAAGAATGGATTTAAAAAAACAGATTTTAAGCCAAACCTTTGTTTGAAAACTATCCTAAAACAGTCAGGCAGTGTATTTCTCAGCCATTTCATGTAATGGCTTTCTGTGAGGGAGCTTTAGGGGCTTTAAAGTCTCCAGATGTCCTGTCAGCACCACTGTGAACAATTCTGATTCAGTCTCTCAAAAACGGAGTGCTTCACATACAACTTTGTTGTGATTTTGTTTATATGTTAACAACTTTAATTATCCAGATGTTTTGAAAAATTGGTGGCATTTCCCTTTAGGACTGACATGTAAATAAGCTCTGTTCTCAACGGCTGCCCTGTATTGTGCATCATTCAAAAAACAGTCCCTGTGGAGTGATTAGATGGACATCTATCTATCTATCTATCTATCTATCTATCTATCTATCTATCTATTATTATCTTATCTAGACACATTTGGGGGTTTTAAACCCCTTTATGAAACCCAAAGCACATTCCCTGTAGGACAAGCAATATCACTCAGGATTATAGCAATTGTATCTACTGACCAGAGCATAGCTGCTGACCTCCACTCCTCTCAGATGTTACTAAATAACATTACTATCAATGTGTGCATGCTTATGTATGCAGAGTCCCTGTGCAGGTGCCTCTGTGGTGGAGAGCGTGCTTATAGGCCATGCATATGTTTCTCTCATTACTGCCAGGAGATGAAGACGGACTCATTAAAACAGCCAGGGAGGAATTTGTGGGAAAAGGACCCTTCAGATTCCAGCAGGCCTGCTCTAGTGGGCAGGCATGCTGGATTATGGTGGGTAACTGAAACTCAACAACATCACCTTAACATAGAAAGCTTTTGTGTCTGCCAGTCAGTAGACTCAGTGAACAAATTGGCTTTGTGAAATGTACACTGACTGGAGCACAAAACATTATTTATTTATTTTTTTTTACAGAATTTGAAAATTCCAGCACACTTACATTGAAAGTTCAGAATGTTTTCCTTCTCATGAAAAGTTACTTTTTGGAGATACAAGGTTTCACTGCGACAGCAACAACATGCTGAATATGCAGTGGCGAACCATAAATGTCAAAACTGGGTCAAAAACTGGGGAAAAACACGTCTATAGCAAGGCTAATTTCTACTAGCGTATTTATGGGATTCTAGTAATGTCATCACTGAGCTAACGGCAATTCACATGAATATTTTTAGGAGTTCTATATTAAACATGGGTGTTGAAGCCTGTAAAAGACCTTCCATCTTCTTTTTTAAAGCTTATAACAGACATTAACACATATTTGACCTTGTATGTAGTAGTTTTGAAGCGACTGGCATGGAATTGCACCTGGTCTCCATTTCTAATAACTGACTGGTCAGGCTACCACTTGTAGTCTCAGTCAGTGACACATTTAGGACTTTTAGAAGGCTTAGAGTTAATCTCTTCTCACCAAATTGATCGCATCCATTGGAAATCAAAACTGAGTGTTTCCACTGTCAGTTCTTGAGTGTGTTGGCAGTTGATTGTTATGTTAGGCCTTCAGTTCAGCTCCTGAAGTCCTAACCAGTGGGAGAGCTCATTTGGCTGGACATAACTGAGAAAAAAGGCTGAATTGATAAGTTCCTGTTTCAAGCTTAACAGTGAAATACAAGTATTAGTACAACAAACATGATAATTATATTGAATAAAGATTGAACCAAAAATTACAGACATGTACATTTCACAGAAGTCATTAGGCTCCTACAAGGCTCTGAGAGTTCCTCACTGTGGGGATGTCATATTTATCTTTTTTTGATCTATTATATCCCTTAAAATGATAACCATCAACTTAAAAACACTTCACTGCGCAGCTCTTGGAGGTGGAGTAGAACCAGTTTGGTTGGCCTGCTATGGTTGATTTGCCAAGATGTTTGAAATGGTGAGGTTTCTCAGTCGAGTTTAATAAGTACAGGGAATGTGCGGTTGACCAAACGAATACCTCAAATATGCTTACTCAGCCGTGAAGACATCACCCAAATGTCTGACTTACTGGAGTAAAGGGAAAACACAAAGCTAAATTTAGCCAGATTCTTGTTCAAATTTTCCATTCCACCTTAAATGGAGCAGCAGTTACACATTACTGCTGTTCCATTTAAGGTAGAATGGAAAATTTTGAAAAGCTGGGAAGCCACAAAACATGAGCCTCAGCAGCTACTTCTCCCCACAGGATTCAAGCAGCTTCTAAGTGCAGATTCTGAACAGGCAAAAACAAACAGCTCGATCAATAGGAATGTTAACAGTTTGCACCTATGAGGTTGTAGAGTCCACCTCCATTCGGTTGCAGAGTCCACTGTTATTCCGATGTAGAGTCCACTTCTATTCGGTGGTGGAGTCCACCTCTGTTTGGTTGTAGGATCCACCCCTATTTGGTTGTAGAGTCCACGTTCATTCAGTGGTGGAGTCTACCTTTATTGGGTTGTAGAGTCCACCTCTATTCGGTTGTAGAGTCCACCTCTATTCAGTTGTAGAGTCTACCTCTATCCAGTCGTACAGTCCACCTCTATTTGGTTGTAGAGTCCACCTCTATTCAGTTTTGGAATCCATTTTTATTCAGTGGTGGAGTCCACCTCTATTCAGTTGCAGAGTCCACCTCTGTTCAGTTGTAGAATTCACCTCTGTTTGGTTGTAGAGTCCACCTTCATTCAGTGGTGGAGTCCACCTCTATTCAGTTGTAGAGTCCACCTCTATTCAGGTGTAGAGTCCACCTCTATTCGGTTGTAGAATTCACCTCTGTTTGGTTGTAGGATCCACCCCTATTTGGTTGTAGAGTCCACGTTCATTCAGTGGTGGAGTCCACCTTTATTGGGTTGTAGAGTCCACCTCTATTCAGGTATAGCGTCCACCTCTATTCGGTTGTAGAATTCACCTCTGTTTGGTTGTTGGATCCACCCCTATTTGGTTGTAGAGTCCACGTTCATTCAGTGGTGGAGTCCACCTTTATTGGGTTGTAGAGTCCACCTCTATTCAGGTATAGCGTCCACCTCTATTCGGTTGTAAAGTGTACTTCTATTCATTGTGGATCCTGCAGTTTGCTGGGAGTGATTGAGCCACATTAGAAAATCCTCTCACAGTCATTTCAGTCAGAAGGTAAGAGTTCACTTAATATTGAGATGTGACCTCATAGTTTACATCTTTTGTTTACTTTTACATAGATATTGCACTTTAGTTACTGTTATTTTTTTTATATTTATTTTACTTTAAAATGACCAACAACCACTGGTGTGTTTTAGAGACAGTAGTGGAAATTACAAAAAAACGTTTTGAGAATTATCAAAAATAAATAGATACCAAAATAAACGTTAAAGTTATGTTGGCATTGTTTTCTAATTCTGTATCAAAACTGATATTTGAATTGCGATGAATTGAATTGCGATGCAAAAAGACAATCGTATTGTATCGTGAGGTTTGCACATCATTACACCCCTATTGCACCACATGCTTGCACTGCTATTCTGTGCTCTTACATTTCTAGATGCATTTTAATACACTGTTCCAAGTTTAGTGAGAGTCCATACACTCTGTGGTCCCATGACGCATTTTTCAGAATGTAATTATTTGCTCTCAAAACTTATGAGTGTACTGTAAGTGCTGCTCTATGGAGATTATGTTTCCTCTGAAGAAGCAGTGGTTGAAAAATAAGACGTCTGCTTTATTGTCTCTTTATATAATACAGGATGCGAGACCTACATAAACCACAGAATGCTAATGCGATTTTTTGTGTGTCCCAGACAGGAAATGAATGAAAGCAAAGCCTTCTTCTTCTGTGTGCGCCATCATTTCATTTTGCTGAATATGCTTCAACACTTGTTTCATTCACTTTAATAATTTTCTGTTACTTTTTCATCAGGAATGAGCTGCACCCACCGTAGAACACAAGACAACCTTTCACTGTGAACCCTTTACTGTACTGCAGTGGGAAACATTCAGCCATAAGCCATTTTATGCTATCTGTAGTAAATGCTATCTAGTAAATAGAAACAACCAAGCTTAGAAATATGTCATAGTTGTACTTATACAGTGCTGCTTGAAAGTTTGCAAACCCTTTATTTTCATATTTTTTGAATATCTACATAAATGTGACCTAATATGATCAGATATATAAATAAGGAGAGCCCAAAAAACATAAGTAATTATATCGTTTTTAATCCCATTATTGAACAAAGTTATCCAACATTAGATGTCTTTGCTGGAAAAAATCTATTAACCTCTAGGATTATCAGTTCAGTATGGGGGTTAAATAGGGTCAGGAAGTTCAGTCAATTGGGTGATATTCAAATCAATCAAATTGTGTTGCTACAACCCCATTTAAAAAAATATCATCCTGAGTCTTCACTATCAAAGTCTGGTCTTTACCACCCACATTTGTTAAGTACATGCTGTGTCAAATGAGATTTCTGAGGACGCCAGAAAATGATTTGCCTGTGCTCATTAGGCTGGAAGAGGTTCCAAAACTAAACGAGTATGGACTTCACTGATCCACTGTCAGGCAGAGAGTGTACAAACAAAGGAAATTCAACACCATTGTTACCCTTTCCTGGAGTGGTCATCTAAAAAATGACTCCACAAGTAGGGTGTAATACTCCTGGAGATCACAGAGCCCCAGGGTAACATCTAAGGATCTGCAGGCCTCTCTTACATTGGCTAATGTCAGTGTTTATGAGGCTACAATCAGGCAGACACTGAACAAGACTAGTATACATGGACTTGTAGCAGCTCCAGTGGCAAGGAGAAAGCCACAACTCTCCAGGAGGAACATTTCTGCCTAGTTTTACCACCTAAATGAGCCAGAAGACTGTCGAAATAATGTTATTTTGAAGGTTGCGACAGATTTTAGCATATATTTTACCTAATATGTTACATAATGTTTTAGTAAAGAGCCCTGGGATAGAGCTGCTGCCACTGTTTTCCATTTCTAACAACTATATGAAACGTGGTTAGACTTGTACTCATAGTGATGTATTTAGGATTTCGAGAAGGCCTAGAGCGACATGATTTATTGTAAATTAAACAGGATTGGTTGATTCCTCTGTCACTTTCTAATTATGTTGGCAGTTAATCAACACAAAAGGCCCTCTATCCAACTCCTGAAGTCCTACCCAATGGCAGCACTCGCTTGATTGTATCTACCTGAGGAAAAAAGTTGATTGGACAGTTTTACTTTGAGCATTTCAAGATCTTAACTTTTTGTTTCCAATCACAACTTAACAGTGTTAAGAGAATTGTTACAATAGTTGCAAAGTTAAAGTACAACAAGCAAGATTATAAAAATGAACAACAAGTTACAGACGTACTTTTTGATTAGGCCTTCTTGGAAGGTCTAGAAGTTCCTGAGGTTCTTCGATATTTTTGCATTACCAGAACTAATTCAAAACTGTGTGACAATTACCATGTTGTGAAGATTCTCATCTCTACACTGAGACTCTATTAACTGACCTAGCTGACCTTTTTATTGTCAGCAAAAAGAATTCCAACAAAAAGAGTCAGATAAGAGTAAACATTTCTAAATAGCTTGTTTATTTGAAAAGAGGATAACAGATGCATTAATAACACATGATGTAAGTTACACTACAGGGCCAAAAGTCTGTGGGCACTTTTTCTAATTAGTGAGTTAGTAGATCAGTAGAGTCACACCGATTGTTAACAGGTACGTAAAACCAAGCACACAGCCAAGCAATCTCTGTACACAAAAACCAGCAGATAAATGTGCCTGAAGAGGTCAGTGACTTTCAAAGTGACTCATAGGATGCCACCTTTTCAACAACTAATATTTCTGCCCTGCTAGAGGTGTGCTGGTCAGCTGTAAGTGCTGTTGTTTTGAATTTTGAAGTGGAAACATCTCAGAATTTTGAAGTGGAAACATCTCAGAATTTTGAAGTGGAAACATCTCAGCCATAAAACATCAGGCTACCAAAGTTTCCCAAGTGTTGTTTGTTAGGAGCTTCATAAATAGTTTCTACGGCTGAGCTGTTATACCCAAGCCTACGATTACTATGTGCAATGCCAAGTGTTGGATAGAAAGGTGTGAAGCGAACAACCATTGGACTCAGTGAAAACACGTTATCTGCAGTGTTAAAACAGATTCAGTCTGATGGACAAATCCGCGTTTGGAGAATGCCAGGAAAAGCATACTTTTCCGAATGTATTCTGGTAGCTGTTTGGTGGAGGAGGAATGAGAAATGATGGTGGAGGCCTGTTTTTTAATGGTTTGGACCCCATACTTATAGTAAAGAAAGCTCGAAAAGCTTGACTTTCTCAAGAACTGTGTGATTGCAACTTTGTGGTAGCAGTTTGGGGAAATAGGGCCTTTCCTATTTCAGCATGACAATGCCTCTGTTTACACAGTGAGGTCCAGAAAGAAATGGTTTGCCAAATTTGGTCTGGAAGAACTTAACTGGCCTGCACAGAACCCTGACCTCAACCCCATCCAGCACCTTTGGGATATATTCACTGCTCAACCTCACTTATACTCTTGTGGCCAAATAGAAGCAGATCCCTGCAACCGTGATCCAAAATCTTGTGGAATGAGATGTTCAACAACCACAGATAGATGTTATGTTTACATGTTGATGGAGGGGCGAGAACAGGACTAGGGTTGTCCTCAGTTCTCATGAGCGTACTCAGATGTACAGAGATCACATTTCTTTTAAAGAGACTGCAGTGATGGCCGTTTGGCATGTTACCCAACTATTGCTTGCTTTGCTTTATTGGTTCCTGCATGAGTCAGTGTGTGTGTGTATGTGTGGGTGCTTGTGTCTTCCACCGACGGTCACTCCTCAGCTCCTCTGGTCTATTCAGACGTGTGTTTGTCTGACACAGGCCCCCACCTCCTCCCAGAGAGTGGAAAAAGGCCTCTGTTTGTGCTCCAATCAGTTTTCTATTCAGTTGCTCTAAAAGAAGCTGTCACTTGGTCGTCACTTGCGGAGCAAAACAAGGAAACAAACAGCACCTCACCAAGAACCAGAAATCACAGGCACAGTGAGTGACACAAACTGAAGACGCTTCCGCAACCCAATATTACAGCTCTGCCTTGACTTGACAGTTGTATGAAACTGAATTCTGCGAACATTTACAAGAATACAAATTCAAAATCCTCATCTTACCACTCACAAACAAACAAAACTGAACAAGGACACGAGACTGTCAGAGGTGTTACAGCACGTCCACGTTTGCCAGGTGTGCTGCCAGGTTTTCTGTATAAAAGAAGCACAAGGATTCATTCGTCGTGGGATTCACTGTGACCTTTTCTGAGTGATCATATGAGGTCATTCAGAGCACAGTCCCACTGCTAAGAGCTTGTTAGAGATTGTTAAGTGAGTTTAGTAATGATAAACGTCACTCATGTGTGGCTTAAATGTCCTATTCATTCCTTTGTCTTTTTCAAAAAATTCTTTTGTGATATTTACAACGATTTTGTTATGATCTATTTAAACCCAGGGCATTAATTGAGATAGTAATGAGCTAAATATATATAAAATCATCGTTCTATTGCGAAGTGTCTCTCTCAAACCCTAACTCCCCATCTAATGCTTATATATATATATATATATGCATTTTTAGTGTTTTTTTATCATTTGGACACAACTGCTCTCCCATGTTTTCAAGTCACTAGTCCATAGGTAGAGCCTTATTTTAGCCACACCCCTGCATTTTAGAGCAGAAAGTGAAACTGCATCCTATTGTTTTGAATCAAATGTGTCCCAAAGTCTGAAAATCCATGTGTAACCTTAAGAATTTTAGGAATTTTGCAGGAATTTTTCAGACCATGTCATTTGTCTTCATACGCACATAGTCAAAAAGAAGGTCTGACTCATGTTTAGGTCTCAAATGTCCACATACACAGCAATAATCTGAAGACATTTAAGGTGAGGTTTTGCAGATGCAGCACTGGACACTGTTTCTTACAATTACAATAGACGTTAAAGAACATTTCTCATGATTTCTGCATAATCAAATCATTTAGATGTAAGAATCATTCAAAGTGGTTTGATGTGAAATCCTCCATTCAGCAGAACTGCTCATAGCAGTGGTGATAGGAAGCCAAATGTTTAGTGGTACAGAAATTAACTACAAGAAATGGTCATGAATGCAGTGTCTGTTGTTTTAGAAATCATTTTTGGGCTAAAACATATACTTTTATATCCATGATAGAGGTAGTTGCAGGCATTGTAAGACAAAATAGTAGCCAAAGCAAACCTTTTTTTATATATTTATCACCCCTCTATGGCTCCAAAACAAGACGGGAGAAGCCAAAAGGGTACCTGAGTGCCCTCTAGTGCTCTGTGGGAAATTACCAGTGCACACCAGCACCTCGAACCTACGCAACTGACCCCACCATGTGACCGTGGAAAATTATGGGACACTTGAGTCTATAAACTTTAAATACCCTGAACGTTTCTTGAGCGTCGATTCGCTTGCGCAGTGTTTGCACTGTACAGGACTCATTTCAGTGAGACTGTAATGCTCACTCTGTAAAGTTGGTGCCTCTCAAGAGCTCCAAAGTTCAGGAAGAAACCAATCTGCTTCAAGTCTTATCACATCATTCAGTCATGAGGCTTTTCACACATCAAACAGCTCATCAAAACTCAATGATTTACCACGATGTGTTGATGTGTTCATGCATGCGCTGTAGGTGTTTATGCATGTATGTGGGATGGAGAGCGTAGAGAGATAAAGAGGCCCAGGAAGCCATAATCTGCCAGTATGGTGATATGTTAGCGTTATCATGATAAGCACATGATACATCACAGTACACATGTATCTTTCAGTTCTAGGCAGCACCAAAATGGGTTCTGTTATTGCTACGATGTCAAGCTTGTAACAATAGCAAAACCCTTTTCGTGCTATATAGAACCCGTTTCAAAAAGGTTCTACATAGAACCATTTATAACACATTGTCCATCAATCTGAAGAACCATTTCGCCATGCAAAGATCCATTTAAACATAAAATGGTTCTATATAGAACTCATGGTTCTAAATAGAACCATTCCTGTTACTAAAGAACCCTTGAAGAACCATCTTTTTAAGACTGTAGAGAGCCTGTAAACAATAATAACCACTGTACAGTAATTGCATAAACTGTGTATCATGCAGTAACATGTGGCTCATTAGATGTCAGCCCATTGTAGCATCTTCTTATTTATTAGTTTGTTTATAACCATTTGAATGATTGTTTTGTTGTTTGTTTTTTGTGTTCCTGCTTAAATACATACTCAGTTTCAAACCAGCTGAGACAGTTTGTGAAACACTAATAAAAACAAAAAGCAGTGATTAGTAAATGCTTAAGCTGTATTAAACTGAAAACTGTACAAAAACACTATTTGATGTTTTTTTCTTTTAGGAAGTGTATTATTTTTAGTACATATTTGCTTAATCCAAATGTGATGCCTCCAAAATGTTCTAAAAAAGTTAGGACTGCAGTACGTTTACCACCATGTTACATCACCTTACATTCTATCAGCACCTCGTTTGGGGACTGAAGACACCAGTTAATCCAGTTTTGAAAGCATATTGTTTTTGACATTCTTCTGTTACAGAAGTCTTCAGCTGCACAACCATAGAGGGCCTTTGTTATTGTATTTTGCACTTCACAATGTGCCAGATGTTTCAGTGAGAGACAAGTCTGGACTGCAGGCAGGCCAATCAAGCATCCAAACTCTCTGATTACACAGACATACTGTTGTAATACATGCGGAATGTGGCTTGGTGTTGTCACGTTGAAATAAGCATGGACGTCCCTGAAAAAGACATTGTCTAGAAGGCGCATGGTTGATGTTGTTGTGTTAAATGTGCTCTATAATTAATATTTATTTACTTATTTACTATATGGAAGTTATCTATTCCATGAGCACTAATACCCCCCCTGCCAAGACAGACATCAACTTTTTAACTTTAAGCTGGTGACCGTCCAGATGGGCCTTTTCCTTTGGCCCAGAAAACACAATCTGTGTTATTTCTATAAACAATCAGAAGGGTTGACTCATCTGACCACAATACACTTTTGATCATGTAATTGCTGGACTGAGAATAGTCCACCAACCAAAAATATCCAGCCAACAGCGTCCTGTGGGCAGCGTCCTGTGACCACTGATGAAGGACTAGAGGATGCCCAACACAAACTGTGCAGCAGCAGATGAGCTATCGTCTCTGACTTCACATCTACAAGGTGGACTGACAGGTAGGAGTGTCTAATAGAGTGGACAGTGAGTGGACACAGTGTTTAAAAACTTCAGCAGCACTGCTGTGTCTGATCCACTCGTACCAGCACAGCACACACTAACACACCAGTGTTACTGCAGTGCTGAGAATGATCCACCACCCAAATGGTACCTGCTCTGTGAGGGTCCATGGGGGTCCTGACCACTGAAGAACAGGGTAAAAGGGGGCTAACAAAGTATGCAGAGAAACAGATGGACTACAGTCTGTAACTGTAGAACTACAAAGTGCACCTATATAGTAAGTGGAGCTGATAAAATGGACAATGAGCGTAGAAACAAGGAGGTGGTCATAATGTTATGCCTGATTGGTGTTTTGTATGATGTTGTGTAATTACGTGCATATGTGTTATGATGAGTTTAAATGAGGTGTGGTCACTATTTCTGAGGATCTGTATCACATATGATGAATAGGGTCAGGGGTGTAGCTAGAACGTTTAGGATGGGGTAGCAGGTAAGACACCAGAGATTTTATTGGAGCGGCAAACTGCTCAGAAATTAAATTAATAAATGAAATAGCATTACTGTATTAAAATGACATATAAATCGATGTGTTGTTTTTTTCTCTGTACATAACTAAATGTGTCATATCCACATGAATACAATATTACACCAATACAGCTATTGCTGAAAGTAAAGTGAAAGACAAAATTGTGCTGATGTAACATATTTTAGTCATTTATGAGGAAATGATGGATTTAAAGTAAATGTATCAATGCTTTATTGCGCAATGTTAACTCTAAAGAAAACATTTCATATAGACAGTCCATAGAAGTTATTCATTTAGGTTGTGTTGACTACAGATTATAATTATATAATTAATGATTGCAAAGCCAGGCAGGCAGCACTGTATAAGGTAACCTACAACACATGCATGTGCTCAGCTGTAAAAAGGAATTAGTTAGCACAATAAATGATGCGGATAAATTAGAACTGACTAATTTTTGATAGTTAACTCATCTTTACATCACATTGCTTCCTTCATAATGTAGCTCACAGAGCAGCACTGCTGAATTCATTCGCCTGTTTGCTGAGCAGATTAACCTGTTATTATACATTATTAAATGCAGCATCATCACTCATAAAACTAGTTGGTAACCAGATTTTCACCATAAACTGATGGCTGACCAATAATGGCTGACTATCTCACTTTTCAGGGTGACCATGCGTCATTTCCACCCCTTGGATGTGCCTGTGAATTGGGTGTAAGGAAAGAGCAAAAAGGCCCACTCTTTCACCTGTTTTTCACCCATCTACACTCTTCATACTCTTTCCTCCCCGTGTTATTAGTACTGTGAAACAGGTATTAGTCTCTGAGATCTCCTAATTTCTTGGTACGCTGTTTCTAGAAAAAAGGCTTAAAATGAATCACTCGTCTTTTTCCTGCGCTAGGCAGGAGGCAATGATGTGACATCAGCTGAAATCCTGGCTTTACTCTACTATCTGAGCGGAATCCTTTCATTTAGCTGCTCTGCTCACCAGTAGATGACCAGATGCTTGTCCCTCATGTGTTGTGCAGTGAGAGATCTAGTGCACAGGGCCACTCAGGAAATGAGTTCAAACGGGGTGATCTGAGTGAAAGGCTGTTGTTGTATAAGGCCTGCCGTGAAAGTCTTGAAAAGACTTTCCAATATAGCCAAAGGCTTCATACAGTGGGTTTGATTACTTCTGTGTATACTATCTATTATCACTGCACTCACATAGCATTACACAACAGCACAGCATTGTGCTTTACATTGACTTCTTCGTAAGACGGGCCAGACAGAAATCACTGTAACAGCGTTTTATAATTTTACAAGTTATCCTAATTATGGCCTAACTTTTTAATTTTATAATTTTATTTATTTATCTGTGCTTTTTTTGTCTGTGGAATTTATAAAGAGCTCATTTGAGATTTTTTTTATGTTACTTTGTTGCCACCTAGTGGTCAAAACGTAGAAGACAATGAAAAATGTACCAAGAGCAATGAATTGTTCTTTATAAATCTTAAAATATTATTGTTTAATATTTGTAAAAATGTAAGAAAAAATATAATCTGTTCCATAATGGGGTTGCACATTGTTTGATTAATAGAAAAGAATAGAATAAAGTAGAATGAAATCGAATAGAACTGAATAGAATGTCTGCACTGGAGATTGCAGTAACTTTTATGTACTAACATGTATTTCTAATTATCTCAAGCGATTAATAACGTGTTAAAATATCACGCTATTTATGTATTCTTTACGGAGCCCCGCTGGTGACGTCCTGTGGCCACGACTTAGTAAGGCGTGGGATTGAGATGATTAAGTCGTGGCCATGATGCTTTACTAAGTCGTGGCCATGACTTAATCATCTCAATACCTACTAAGACGTGGCTACGCATTATTTTTATTTATACAGGATGTCACCAGCAGGGCTCCATACTGGCCCTAGTTTCCCAGGTTTCTTGTCTTACCCCGAATCTCAAATGGCCCCCTACACCCTACGTAGTGCACTACATGGGCTCCTTCTCCCAGAAACAGCGCATAGCATGTCTAATAGAGGGCCATTTGGAATTCAACCACGTGTCCACAGTTCCTTCCTGGACATACAGCGCACTATTCGCGTGCAGACGTCAAAATCACATAACTCACATAGTGCACGTACTATATAGGGAATAGGGAACCATTTGGGATTCAGCCGTATTCTTCGACTACAACACGCAACGCGTGCGGATAAACACAAACCCTCCCGATCGACCGTGACGGTTTCACTTTCTAATCAATAACTGACTCACCCAGCTGAGCAGAAACCGGGGCTGACCGTTCTGTTTGTGTTTATGAATCGCTAATGAGCCTGTTCTTCGGCGAAATCCCATTGGTTGCTCTCGCGGCTCCTCGCATAGCCATTGGCTGCCGGGCTGAAGAGGCGCTCCGCGATTGGCCAGAGCAGGCGACGCGGAGTGCGCGGTCGAGCCCCATTGGTCCGATAAGTAGGTTAGTGGTGCGCTGCTTATTACAGCGGGGAGGAAAGTAGGTCAGTGTAAATATGTACAGTCCTAACGCTGCGCCGTCCATGTTCGCGTGATGATACATGTGCTTCACTGCCTTCTTCGAGTGAGTACGACCTTTTCAGCTCATAGATTCTGTATTACTCACCCCTGCGTGTGTATATATGTGTCATGCGCCGACGTTGTTTTAGCCCGTTCTTTTGTTTTTGTACTTGGCGGCTGGGGGGTGCGAAGTAGGCTACAGCCTGACTTTCACTGCATAACTTTTAAAGCCCCTCAGAGGGGAGAGGCGCTAACTTCATCTGAGACTCCTATTGAATAAAATAGGGCTGTGGTTTGTAGCTGTGACGGGTCTAAAGTCTCAGTCCGACTGTTATTAATTCATTTCAACGTCAGTCGGTGTAAAAATGCTGAGCCCCGCTGTGTTTCCAGCCGTCGTTTCCCTGTGTGGTGCACTGGCAGCCACAATGAGCTCAATAATAACAGGCGGTTTGTCGCGCCTCCGTGCGCGGCTCACATCGCTGAAGCCCTTTGTTTGATCTGTTGCACGGTGACTAATGTTAATGTGTCAGATGGTCCATCTCATTCATAGCCTACAGCTTGAAAATGAGCATATATTGGATGAAAAGCAGCGAAAAGCGCTGTAACGTTAGCCTTTCCCCCCTGGCTGCTGTATGTAAGTATGCACGACACGTATTGGTGCAGCAGGCTAATAAACAGCCCCTCAGTCTTGGTGGCCTTAAGGCGTGTTGGTGGTGGCTTTGAGCTGCGAGTGTTCATCCCTGACCTGATGGAAGACAGTTTTCTGCCCTGCTGTACGGTCCAGTGTGATGCCCCGCTATGTTGTGCTGTGTACTGCTTCCTGGAGATGCTTATAGATGAGCATATATGGGCAAATACCATAAAGGCTCAAGCATATATTTCAATATTTGTACCACTTAATTAAGGACAGCTCCACTTACTATATAGGTGCACTTTGTAGTTCTACAGTTACAGACTGTAGTCCATTTCACCCTGTTCAGTGGTCAGGACCCCCACAGGACCACCCCAGAGCAGGTATTATGTGAGCGGTGGATCACAGTGATGCTGACTTGGTGGTGGTGTGTTAGTGTGTGTTGTGCTGGTGGAAGTGGATCAGATACAGTAGTGCTGCTGGAGTTTTCAAACACATCAGTGTTGCTGCTGGACTGTGAACCAAAAATATCCAGCCAACAGCGTCCTGTGGGCAGCGTCCTGTGACCACTGATGAAGGACTAGAGGATGACCAACACAAACTGTGCAGCAGCAGATGAGTTATTGTCTCTGACTTTACATCTACAAGGTGGACTGACAAGGTAGGAGTGTCTAATAGAGTGGACAGTGAGTGGACACAGTGTATAAAAACTCCAGCAGCACTGCTGTGTCTGATCCACTCATACCAGCACAATATACACTAACACACCACCACCACATCAGTGTTACTGCAGTGCTGAGAATGATCTGTGGTGGTCCTGTGGGGGTCCTGATTGGTGTAGAACAGAGTGAAAGGGGGCTAACAAAGTAAGCAGAGTCTGTAACTGTACAACTACAAAGTGCACCTATATAGTAAGTGGAGCTGATAAACTGGGCAGAGAGATTAGATATAAGGAGGTGTAGTTACTGAAGTGGCTGGTACAGTTATGTTTAGTTTGAAATATTAAATTATTTAAATGAGCCAGAGATCAAAATTTCATGTGTTAATGACTTTACTGCATAGCTTATGATGTGCATGTATGTAAAATTTAGTTACATAGCTAGTATGCAAATGTTAACTTTAATGTTCTATATGTATATGTTTGTATATGTTGATATCTGGCTAAATATCGCTGCTGTCGAAACGAAACCTCGTATCTCCAAAATGGTAACTTTACAGGAGAAGGAAAAAACATACTTTACTTATAATGTAAGTCAGATTTTTTCCAGGTAATTTTGGGCCGTTTCCTTTGGTCCATTCATCATGAAATTTACACACAATGTAAAGAACAACAAGCATTTTCCAAATATGTCAAAAACTGAAAAATGTCAAAAATGGAGATATGAGGTTTTCTTCCAACAACAGCGATATATATCCTACATTTGAGAACGGACAATTTCAAAAAGTTGGTATATATGTCCATATGTTACAAAAATAAGTTAGATATAAGGGAAATCCATATATGATAATGTGTCATATATCTGAAACCCATATATTGCACATATATCAGACTTAATAGGCCTGTATTAGCAGTCTGTGTTGTCCCAGCATGCTTCAGTTTTCTTCCTGCACAGTGAGCCTGATGATTAGAGCGAAAAGGCTGCACTGAGTGAAGAGAACACAGAAAGCAAAGACAATGTGCTGAGCAGGAAGGTGAGAAGGAGCAGATGTTCAGTGCAAAGAAAGAATATATGTAAAAAAGAGTTTTTAGGCTGAGAAATGAGAGCAGAATGCAGGGCAACACGGCAGAGATGATCTAGGTATCCTGATCTGTCGAGGCTGATAGCTTCACCTTTATAAAAATGGAAGAATTACTAAATCTGTCCAATGCCGATATCATTCCGATCACCGTGCATCCCCACAACGTAGCGAGTTCTTGTTTGTTTGTTTTTGTTTTGGGTGTTGTTGACATGAATAAGTGCATGTTTTTCTTCTTTTGCTGTAGATACTTTTCCACTTTGTCACCTTTTTATCAGTATCTATTATCCGACTCGTTCTCATTTCCTCTCTGATGTATTAAGCCCAGTGTTTGTTCACGCAGTGGATAATAATGGTATTTGTGAGGACAGACGGCTCAGCATGTGTTTACGGTCCACGTGAGAGGAAGTCTTAGTTGTTTACCAACTGCTTTGGGATGGATCCATAGGAGCAGGCTGCGAGCGAGGAGAAACGGAAAACAGAGCTCTCTGGGAAGGCTATTAACATATCTCGCTCATGTTTAGGTCAGCTACAGTGAGTCAGAGAGCCCGGGAGAGTTTAGATTAGGTTGGGAGGGTCGGCTGTGCTGAACTATGAATTAAAGTCAAGTCTGTATTTAACTTCTCCCGACAAGTTGGTGCATCTTTGAAGCAAGTGAAATGGGAGAAATCATTCCGGTCTAAATTAGGTGGTTCTGCTTTCCCCATCTAAAGACAAATATTTGTTCTGAGGTTCTTGAAGGAAAAACTTTCCATAAGGCGGACAACTTTATGTATTCTCACCAGTATGAATATATAGAGGGATAACTCTCCCACTAAGGTCTTTATCAGTCTTTCACTGCTTTTATTGCTTTTTTATTGTTTTTTAATTTATCTATCCGAAGCATTTGAATCACATAGATACAATACTTTCCTGAAAAAGTCAGTGTTATGGTAATATACACTGATCAGGCTGAACATTATGACCACCTCCTTGTTTCTACACTCATTGTCCATTTTATCAGCTCCACTTACTATATAGGTGCACTTTGTAGTTCTACAGTTACAGACTGTAGTCCATCTGTTTCTCTGTGTACTTTGTTAGCCCCCTTTCACCCTGTTCTTCAGTGGTCAGGACCCCCAAGGACCCTCACAGAGCAGGTACTATTTGGGTGGTGGATCATTTCACTGACATTGTGGTGGTGTGTTAGTGTGTGTTGTGCTGGTCTAAGTGGATCAGACACATCAGTGCTGCTGCAGTTTTTAAACACTGTCCACTCACTGTCCACTCTATTAGACACTCCTACCTTGTCGGTCCACCTTGTAGATGTAAAGTCAGAGACGATAGCTCATCTGCTGCTGCACAGTTTGTGTTGGGCATCCTCTAGTCCTTCATCAGTGGTCACAGGACGCTGCCCACAGGACGCTGTCGGCTGGATATTTTTGGTTGGTGGACTATTCTCAGTCCAGCAGTGACACTGAGGTGTTTAAAAACTCCAGCAGCTCTGCTGTGTCTAATCCACTCAGACCAGCACAACACACACTAACACACCACCACCACGTCAGTGTTACTGCAGTGCTGAGAATGATCCACCACCCAAATAGTGCCTGCTCTGTGAGGGTCCATGGGGGTCCTGACCACTGAAGAACAGGGTAAAAGGGGGCTAACAAAGTATCAGAGAAACAGATGGACTACAGTCTGTAACTGTAGAACTACAAAGTGCACCTATATAGTAAGTGGAGCTGATAAAATGGACAGTAAGCGTAGAAACAAGGAGGTGGTCATAATGTTATGCCTGATTGGTGTATAACTAGTGTAGTTAATCAGCTATACTTGTGTTGTTGATGCAAGCTGATTTTTTCTGTCAAATAAAAATAAAGACAGAATTTTAAACAAACAAAAAAACTTTGTCTAAAGTATATTGTATATCAAATATAAAGTATATCAGTATATTGGCTGAATCTGCTTTACAGATGTGGATATGATCTTCAGTAAAGCAGCACTAAGACACTTCGGATGAACCAAAATACAAATTCTAACAATACCTGTATACTTTTAGTTTTTGACCTTTTATGTCTTGAAAATCATAAACAGTCTTTTTAAGGCAGTTCAGGATTTTATTTTTCCTGTTTTTATAGCTTTTCTTGAAATATCAAGCAGCAAACAGTCCTATTCTTTCAATATAGAACTGGATCACATGCACATGTGTTTCATCTAGTAACCTCAGGTTTGCCTGAAGACACAGCTTCAGTAAGATGGGCTCAAAATGAATGAATGCCACGTGAGCTTTGTGGCTTCCTGCCTAAATATAGCGATGGCCAAATTTGCTTTGTGGTTGTTGGAGTCAGGGTGCGTCCGTGGTTTAGGTGGACTTCCGCAGGTGACCTAGTATTGTCAGTGGGCCTTGTGCTGAGCTTCGAAGCGCAGTGGGAGGAACTGAGTATCGCAGTATGTACAGTTATAATGCTTCATATTGCAGTTGTGGTATGTGCTGAACTCTAGGCTTATTATTCACTGATTACACTGAAGACATAGTATCCAGTAACTACAATTGAAGTCTGAGCCACCATTAGAGCTAAAAATGTTAAATCTTTTTAATCCTGCAAAGGAAAATTTGTCAATTTGCTGCCTAACTATATTCAGTCTGGGAGCAACACGGGGGGTTAATGCTGCGTTTGACTGAAGCTTATAACCCAGAATTTCCCACCTGAATTTTGGTAGTCCTATGGCTAGGAAAACGCCCACTCAGCTGGAAATTTTCTTCTCGGAAAGTCGGGATGGTGGTCTCAACTCCCAGCTCGGTTTATGATGTGAAATCATCATGGCTGCTCACGCCGTCAGTTGTAATGATAATCACTTCTCTACTTTAAATGATATTTGCTTTAGATCAGTCAACATAAAGACACAGTGATTGGTCAAGCCTATAATGTTGACCATAAAGTTCACTGCTTTGAGAGTGTAAATACGTTTATCACTCATATCACTAACATAAGCTGGCTAGGTTATTGATAACAATACTCGCTTACCCTTCTCACTGGCACACTTCCATCCAAGCATTCACTTCTGTTTTTTTTTATGCATCATTTTCATGCATCAAATCAATCAGCAATACGGTGATGCAGTATTTTCTGTTAGAAAGCTTGAAATCTCAAGATTCAATTCCTGCAAACCATTTAATGATCCATCCACAGCAGTAACGGTCGTCTCATTTGCAGCATAAGCATCGAATGAGCAAACGCTAGCAAATCTGTGGGTCTTACCCTCAAAGCCTCGCCGCTGTCCACAGAGACAAAATCCAAAAGACGTGGTCTTGATAACGCAGCAAGAGTCAGAGATCAGTTTAGAGATCTGTGAGTCAGGCGGAAATAAACCCCTTCGTTCTAGACTCTCTTACTCTGTGTCAGTAATTTCTACAATTTTTCTGACAGTTGGAAAAAAAGTTGAGTGTTGTCTTTCAAATGAGATCATGCACTCAAGCCTAGATCATGGCTGTAGCCCAGAGTATGTGAAAACAGTGCTCTTTTTACTTTGGAATGCCGTTTCAGGCAAATATGTGGTGGCAGTTCACAGGTGAAACAGTACTCATGGAGGCATCCTTGTTTTTCCCACTCTGTAGCTCAAAAGAATGGCATATTTCCAAACTCAGACTTCCCAGCCAAATCAAACACAACATTAGCTCCAACCAGGAATACCCAGTCAGTCCTGGGATTTGAATCCATGACCTTCTGGTTGCTGGCTCACCTCTCCCACCACTAGGCTAAATCGGACATGATTTAAAATTAGTCTGCACTGTTTTGACTAAAAATATTTATGTTTGTTGGATCACTTGAATGCCTTGATTCATAAAAAAACACCCACTGAAATGGGCTGGAGGTTAGGGAAGCAGCCTTGTGACCGGAAGGTCGCCGGTTAGAGCCGACAGTACGTGACTGGGGTGCCCTTGAGCAAGACACCTAACCCCCCTAACTGCTCCCCAGGCGCTGTGGATAGGGCTGCCCACCGCTCCAGGCAAGTGCGCTCACTGCCCCCTAGTGTGTGTGTTCACTAGTGTGGTGTTTCACTGCACAGATGGGTCAAATATGGAGGTTAAATTCCCCCATTGTGGGACCAATAAGAGTCGCTTAATCTAATCTTAGAAACTCATCTGGCGCATGAACGATTGGTGAGGATGCTCACAAAAAAAGTGATTCATTAGAGGGTTTGTTTGCGTATTGTAACCTTCTGCAGTGTTAGTATAAAAATGGCAATAATAGCAAAGCGCTGATATAGAATTTTCAATAACTTTTTTTTTGCATTTATAAGCAAGTTCACTCTGTGATTAGATAAGGAATGGGGAATCTAAGGCTACGTTTACACAGCAGGTGAAAGTGGCCCTAATCCGATCTTTTTCTTCATATGTGACACAGATGTGTGTCTGTTTGTCAGTGTGAACAGATAAACACACTGAATCTGACATTTTCAATTCCGATTTGAGACACTTTCATATGTGGTACTGAAATCCGATACGGATCCAATCTGCGGCGATGCGACTCCGCCTGAACAGCCAGATCGGAATTCATGCGACTTTTAAGTCAGTCCAACTCCACGTTCGTCATAATTTCGCGCTGCTGAGACTCATAAACGTTTAGGCTGATGTTTCTGTACCAAAAAATTAGCAGAGACTCATCAAAGCGCTCCGTGTTCAAAGAGGTTTCGAATGAAACGGCCGAACGCGGCCGGAGGAGACCGAGGCTGCAGCGTCAGAGAACAGTTTAAAGAATCCGAGGACATGAACCAAAGAAGTGGCCGTGGCCGAATAACGAGCCCTTTTTACAGGGAACTCGAACACATTGTGGGTGATGAGCCCAGCTGTCAACCACTGGAACTTCATAATCGCTCCTGTGATGCTGGCAAAGATGAAACTGAAAGCTTCGGGCGTTCACTGACCATCATGATTGTTTACCTCTGGACGAGCCACGAGACGCACTGTTCTTTAGAGCATGCGAGTCGGTTTAGGAGCTGATCTGTTCAGACTGATGTCGCATATGGATCACATTTAAAAGATAATGTGAACAGCCAAACAAAAAAAAACGGATTTGGTGAGAAAATCAGATTTGGGCCACTTTTACCTGCTGTGTAAACGTAGCCTAACCTCTAATCTTCTGTACGCAGGGTGGTTATGTTTTCCAGTATGCTATCTAGCGAGTGTGCATACTAAAAATGACAGAATTATCAGTTGTAATGACCTGTAGTTCTAACAGCACACCTCTGATAATAAAAGCTAAAATTCCCTGTGTATCAGCTGATAATATACCGGCTGCCTGTCTGTGTTTCACCCTCAGTGATAGTGATCAACAAGCAATGTTTTGAACAGCCCCATAGAGAAAGCGTGAAGGGGAACGGATACTGTAGTATCACGATGGTTAAACAGCTTGCCGTGCTGTGGCAGCCTCTGAGCTTTGGCTAAGAAACTGTGGCCTCCCACGATCTCCTCTGCAGCACACCATCTGTGGATCACCCATCTGTCACCCATACTGCCTTACTCATCACAAGAAGTTGTTTATTGATGACCCTACAGCCCAGCTGCTAACCTGTACTCCGCTTCTAGCAGTACAGTCAGTGAGAAGTCCACATGTGAGTGGGCATAGCTGTTCATAATGCAGTCAGAGAAAAAATCCACAAATAGTGGCTATGACTGTTCATAGTATACTCAGTCGGAAGCCCACATATGAGTGACCATGACTGTTAATAAAAGGGATGTTACGATTGCAACAGAAGTATTGTGTCAAATTGTATTTCTTGAATGTTGAATGCTTTACCATTAATATATTAATCCAAGGCACATTAGATAAGAATGTAATGAACCTTTTAGCCAACTGTGTCTGACCACATCGGAATTAGACCTCCGCATTTAACCCATCTGTGCAGTGAAACACCACATACACACTAGTGAACACACACACACTAGGGGGCAATGAGCACACTTGCCCGCAGCGGTGGGCAGCCCTATCCACGGCGCCTGGGGAGCAGTTGGGGGTTAGGTGCCTTGCTCAAGGGCACTTCAGTCACGTACTGTCAGCTGAGGGGATCGATCCAGCGACCTTCCAGTCACAAGGCTGGTTCCCTAACCTAAAGCCCACGACTCCCCAGTGTCCCTCATATCATAATATGAATCATATTGAATCAAATAATGGATGCTGTGAATCTTTACACCCCTAGTTAATAATACGCTCAGTAAGTCCACACATGTGTATTCATGACCTGGTGCTTGTCCCTCTTTTCTGTAGGTTTAGTGCCTGTTCACATATCTGGAGGTGAAGGCTATCACTGGGAACTGGACACTGGTCACCTCTAAGGTATGTACCCTTTAGTCCATAGTCAACAATTGATGTGAAAGGTGTTGCAGTTTTGAGTGGCCATCAGCTGTGTTGTAAATGTTGACTATGAGCTTCATATTTAGTGGGATTGTTGTAAAATGCCGTAGAAAATGCAAGAATTTGCCACAAGTTTATACAGGTTTCAGTTATTCTGTTTCAAAGGGCATAAACTTATGCTGGTTAACTCCTCCCATTATCATGCGTCTCGACTGATCTGATCAGACTTGTATGGTGCTAAGTACAGCTGTGAGTGGGGTTTGTTGTGTTTCGGAGATGCGTTGGGATCTGATCAGTCAAACCACCTTTGGAGGTGGTCAGGGATGAATTAGGAAGAAATTCTGCAAAATAATCTAATGACTTTTTTGCCATATAACATTAGAGTCTGTTAGGATAGAACTCATGAAAGAAGTTGCAAGACGAGATGCTGCATCTCGGCTCCAAAGTGTCCAACAACGGCTGGTTTTGAACGACTAAGAATGGACGCAAATCCTTGGCAATAAAAGTTGTGATAGAGTTTGTAATTCGCCTCCAAGTTGGGTGGAAGCTTTGGCATCACTTGTTCCTCTGGTTGGCAGCAACTGCAACGGAAAACAGGTGGAAACATGTAATTTGCTTTCTCATGTTTGTCGTTTCCAAAATATTTTAGTTTAGTGTGACACAACTCGCATATGGTATGGCTCCTGTCCAGGTCCCTTTTCCCCTGGCGTGCAGACTGCAGGTCACCTAGCAACGCAGTCTCACTTAGCTAATAGCTAACGACAAGGCAAAGAGATAGATTTAAGACAAACATTAGTCTAACTAGTCAGTTAAAAAAAATAGTTGACTGGTTGTCATTACTATGTCAGTGCAGTCTTATGCAGCTTGCAGTGCAGTTGGTTTAGTCTTGTGTAGCGTTTCCACACTAATAAGGTACTTTGGGCTTTTTCTTTTGCAGAAAAACTGTTTCTCTTTTGTCCTCCAGCCTTTTCACTGCAGTTTTTACCACCTCAAGTCTTAGACTACCACCAATTGCAGTGCCAATATTAAATCACCAGCCCTTAGTGTAGATATACACTGTATGGTTAAAATGTATGTGGACATCTGACCATCACACTAATAAGAGCTTGTTGGTTTCCAAAACAATGGGTATTAATATGGAGTTGTCCCCCCCTTTGGGGTCATAATAGCCTCCACAGTATAAGGAAGACTTTCCACAAGGTTTTGGAGTGTGTTTGTGGGAATTTGTGTTGGACACGAAGGCCTGGCTTGCATCTGATGTTTCATAGGAAAAGGTGTTAACGTCAGGGATCTCTGCAGGCCACTGAAATTCAGCCACACCAGATTTGTCTTTATGGACCTCGATTCCTGCTGGAACAGGAAATGGTCTTTCCCAAACCGTTGGAAGCATCTAATTGTGTAAAATGTCTTTGTATAGCATTACCCCACCTTCTACACTGAAACTAAGGGGCCTAGACCAAACCCTGACAAACAGGCCTAGACCATTATCCCTCCTCCACCAAACTTCACTATTGGCACAATGTAGACGAGCCAGACTCGTCCGTCAGACTGACAGACGTGATTCAGCACTTCAGGGAACGTTTCCACTGCTCCAGAGTCCAGTGGCGACACCGTTTATTCCCCTCCAGCTGACTCTCGGCGTAAGTGATCTTAGGCTTTTGCAGCTCCTTGGCTATGGAAACCAAATTCCTGAAGCTCTTAACGCACAGTTCTTGTGCTGATGTTGTCTCCAGGGACAGTTTGGGACTCTGTAGAGAGGGATACAACGGAAGCTAGGTGACTTTTATGTGCTACGTGACCTCAGCGACCTGAGTTTGCATGGTCTCCTGCTTTGGGCTGAGCTGTTGTTGCTCCTAGATGCTTCCATTTCACATCAATAGCACTTACAGTTGACTGGGGCAGATCTAGCAGGGAGGAAATCTCACAAACTGACTTGTGGCAAAGGTACCTTTCTATGACAGCGCCTCGTTTAAAGTCACCAAGCTCTTCAGTACGACCCATTCTATTGCCATTGTCTATGGAGATTGCATGGCTATGTACTTGATTTTATGCACCTGTTAGCAACGGGTGTGTCTGAAACACCTTAATGATTAGAAGGGGTGTCCACTTACTGTTCTGACCATACAATATATAATGGTATATAATGGTGTAATAGTGAAGTCTGTGATTGTTATTGAACAATGGAGTTGACATTTGAAACCTAACTCAAGACACTTACACGGGAATTGACCCCTGACCTTATTTCGATATATGGTGGTTATAGAGGTGATAAATGAATAACAGAAGTGTAAAAAGCCTGAATAACAGTGGTACAACAGTGAAACCGGACAGCAGTTTGAGTGCGTTCAGTGTGGTCAGCTGAACTGGTTGGTCTTTGAGGCCACTGTGGAAAAGGAAAGAGGAGGTAGTTAAAGCACTGCTGACTCATTTAAGCACTGTGTGTTAACAGGCTTATCCAGATGACCTACATTCACCCAGCCCTCTTTTTTTTTTTGGAGCCTTTATGTTTTTTGCCTTCTCTCCATCCGACCAGCAGCCTTTTATTTCTGCTAATGTAACCAGCCTACTTTTTCTTCGTGTCATCTGCTAGCAGGGAGGTAATGATGGATAATTTGACCGACACATCCTCTCCATCCTCACCCTTTTATTCTCCATCTGCTCATTTTCACAGCAGACCTGGAATTAGAAATACATTTTCAAAAGCACTTTTCCGTCATCTGATGGTCGGTTGGAACATCTTATAATATCGCATGAGACTCAAAACAAATGGAGTACAGATGTGGTGACTCTTCGATTTCCAGATCCACCCCTGCGATTGTACTGCAGTTTGCCAACCATGCAGGAAATGCGTTAACCCAATATTAATTGTTGCCGTTTAAAGCTACACCTAGGAAAACTTGTTAGTCCACTTAGTCCACTTGGAGGACTGATTGATTTTGATCTCTCTTGCTTAAGATAAAAGGCAATAGAAGTTATACCAAAAAGAGAAGTGTGCGCATGAAAAGATGATCGAGCTTCTTTTGGCATTTGCCCAAGAACGCTGCCCCACTGCTGTATCCAGGTAACAGGAAGATCATAAACCATCAGCTTTGCCAGCAAACTCAAACACGCTTTTATGGCTGTTTGTTTGCCATCTGATATCTGATACATCAGTTCATTAATAAAATCGGCTGGTATTAAAATTCTGCGTATTTACTGGTATCTGAGAAAATCACACTGATAAACCAGCAATATTTGAGGTTTTTTTTGTCAAGAGGTTTTTTTTCTCATTAAAAAGCAGTGCATTTTGTTACAGCTGTATGAGCGAATTAAATGTTTCAACCAATATCAAATACACCGATCAGGCATAACATTATGACCACCTCCTTGTTTCTACGCTCATTGTCCATTTTATCAGCTCCACTTACTATATAGGTGCACTTTGTAGTTCTACAGTTACAGACTGTAGTCCATCTGTTTCTCTGCATACTTGGTTAGCCCCCTTTTACCCTGTTCTTCAGTGGTCAGGACCCCCATGGACCCTCACAGAGTAGGTACCATTTGGGTGGTGGATCATTCTCAGCACTCAGTAAAAAACTCCAGCAGCACTGCTGTGTCTGATCCACTCAGACCAGCGCAACACACACTAACACACCACCACCACGTCAGTGTTACTGCAGTGCTGAGAATGATCCACCACCCAAATAGTACCTGCGAGGGTCCATGGGGGACCTGACCACCGTAGAGCGTAGAAACAAGGAGGTGGTCATAATGTTATGCCTGATTGGTGTATATCATGTGTATCAAATATACAGTCAGTGGTTCCAGCTCTTCCAAGGTTTGGGCAGTATGACAGTATTTATCGTTATCATGATAAATTATGTCACACTGTGCTTTTCTGAGCATAAAGTGGATATCGTGGGTACTTAAACACTGACCAACTGCATGTTTCATGACAAAGAGAGCATAATTAGTCCTGTTTAATTGGATTTAATGCATAGTATGTGAAATATTGAGTAACAGTCATTGGATTCATTAAAATGCAGCACTGTTTTAGCTTATCAGATGTAAAAAAAAATAAAATGTGACATAGTGTATCATAAAAAGATATTGAAGCATCAGGAGATTTCATTTTTGCCATATATCCCACGTCTACTTCCATGACTGTATAAAGTTGGGCAGAGCTGAACCTTTGTTGCGCCACTCAGAGTGTTCACTTTGCTTTGCCAACAGCTCCACTGCTGCGTTGTTGGCTCTCATTCAAAATGAATGAGCGTCTAAGCGTTGGCCCTGTCATTGGGAGATTGGGAGTCCTGTCTCTGGTGATGCCACAGCCATCTGTGTCAAGGAGTACTAGAGAGATCCCTGGTCTCCCTGTCTCTGGGTGGGTAGGATGGCCCCAGCACTATGCTAGCCTGGCTGGGTGTCTGTTGGGTAATGCATCAGAGTGTTTTAAGCTGTCCAACGAACAGACAGTTTGAAAAGATTGCATAGCTGGCTTCACATGATTTAGAGCAGCATGTACCAGCCTTAAACCTCCTAGTGCTGGTAGTATCATGTGACTGGGGGAGACCCAGGGGAGTTTGCTAAATTTAGGAGAAAAAATAATAGACTTCTGGCTGCTTTATCGCTGTCGGGGTTAGAAAGAAAGAAAATTATATTTATATTATTTATTTGTTTGTTGGCAGATCATTGACATGTTATTAACACATTATAAATGTTTTTTAGCAGGTTAACTTTGACAGTCCTGAGAATCGGTTTAGCTACTGTTATTGATTACCGAATTTCTTGAATTCCTTTTAAAATTCATATCTAGATGAAACATTAGACCAGCTGCACAGAGTTAATTAATTGTTGATCGAGCTTCTTTTGGCATTTGCCCAAGAACGCTGCCCCACTGCTGTATCCAGGTAACAGGAAGATCATAAATCAAAGCAAACTCAAACACACTTTTATGGCTGTGTTGAGAGTCCTGAGAATTAGTTCAGCTACTGTTATTGATTGTCGAATTTCTTGAATTCCTTTTAAAGTTCATATTGGTATCAGTAATCAGTGTCAGTCGGGCTCCAGATGAAACATTAGACCAGCTGCACAGAGTTATACAAGAATTATTCACTGACAAGAAGCACTCTCTACTGTAGAACATGCTCATTTTAGATGGTAACGCGTGAGGGGGCTGAGAGTGTTACGTGGCGTGTCTGATTCAGCGTCCTGACACACTGAAACCCTAGCGTCATCTGGATCGGCTGAAAGGTAGCGATGTAGTAAGGGGGAAAATAGGTCACTGGAGAATCTAATTACAAGCCGACTGGTGGCCGCTGGAGAGCATTAGCGCCGGTCCGATTCTGACAGCGGGGTGTAACCTGAGGTCTTCTGCTTTTCACGCACCTATTTTTGTAGGATTTCCATAAATCAGACAGTGAGAGTCAGCCCATTAAGTAGAAATGTTCACAGCCTGGGGAAACAAGGCATTCGAAGCAGCCTCAGCTCATTTCAGAATGTCGTGCGCTCTTAAAACGCTTTAAAAAGGTAATATTGCCAAAGCGCTTGGACAGGTTAACAAGATGAGATTCATCAAAGAGTAACTGCACCCTAAGACCTTTTTTTCCATTAACAGATGAAACGCACTGCTCTGTAATAATAAAATATACCAGCCTCGCTTAAAATGTGAACGCGTCTTTGCAAACTGTAAAAATATCATTTTTATCATGGTCAGTTCCGCCTCTGCAGCGTCCCTCTGGTTCAACTCTGCTATAGGCGCAGATGACCGATTACAGTATGCAAATCAGTCAAACAACGTTGATGCCCTACTCATCCCACACTCATAAATATGAAAGCATAGGAGCCCAGAGAGGAGATAACCACAATCACGCGCTGAGCTAAATACCCCCAGCACCACCTCACAAGGCTGTAAATAACCCAAACTGTAAATAACCCAAATAAGCTTAGTTTGTAATAAATATTGATCATGTTCAACATATGACTAGGTAACCCGAAGAACCGATTAAGTGAGGGTTCACATTTTTCTTCACGAATCCGTAGTTCCAGTGCTGCTTGCCGTTGATTTCATTTCAGTGAGTTTAGGTGCCGAGGGTTCGGTTTATACAGGGGAACATGAATTTGAGAGGGAACTGAATCAGATATAACACCGGTAAATGCCATGAACAGCTTGCAGAACGTAAGGGTTTAGGGCCACTGCAGCAAACCCTGGCTGACCGGTGATGCAGTCTGCGACCTTGATGTCAAACTGAATGAAACTTAGACAGAGTTCAAAGAAAGCCACTTTATTCATTCGGGATTCAGGGCATCTAAGAAATCAGGACTCTGGTCATATCGAATACGGACCTGCTGAATAGATCATTAGAAGCAAACCTGAAAATCACTGCAGTGCCCCTCCCAGCATGCCCCTCGAATCGTGCTGGGGTCGAGTTCACTGAAAACAGTGGGGTGTAGTTACTCTTTAAGCAGAGCGGGTGAGATCAGAGATTCTGTAATTGAGTTTGGTCATTTGCGCAGATGTTGCCTCTGATGTTGCGCTGCTCTTTGCGTAATGCTGTGAGATTTTTTATAAGACAGTTGTTTCATCTAAGATCCAACTTTTATCCTTTATCACTGATGTCTGAGTCACGCATCACCCTCAGGAATGAAGGATGCAGCGTTCGCTGCGAAATCAGCGGCGGTACATTTCTCGAATCGCGTTTGTGTATTTGAGTTGACGTTCGCTGGTAAATATGGGTTTCTTTCATGTCTTTAGGCGAAAATGATGTGGACGTATGTGGGCCGTTCATTTCTTGCGTCATCGGTATCATCACTATGATCTCCATGTTATGAAATGCCTTAATTCCTGTCTTAACATGTCATGCCCACAGTCTCGCCCACTACCAGCCTCCTTACCTTGCACACCACTGACAGTGGGCGAAGAGTCTTCATGAGATGGTCTGAAAACATCAGTCCTCATGAATCTCTGTGGTGAGTTGTGAAAGCCTTACCTTTCATTTTTATGGCACTATTTGTTTTTTTTTTTTAATTTCATGCTTCATTTAGCAATCAAGATTAGATTGTCACTCTCATAAGAAACAGGTTGTATATTGTGCTGTCAGTGTCAAAAAAATTGACACTGTCCAAAAAAAAAGGTTTTGATTTTTCTACATCATTTGAACACAGGAGAGCTTCTTCCCTTGGAATAACATCTTTTTGCATTAAGATTCTTTATTAAGAATTATTATTTTTTATTATTCTTTATTAATCTTCTTTATTTAAGATTTTAATTTTGTTTTTTCTTTTTCCTGTTCCATTTTAGAGGTACATACTGTCACTTGGACATCACTCATATTTTACACCACTTGAAAATGCTATTACATTGTGTGAACATGACACCTGTGCCAGTTGAAATTTCAAAAAGCTTTATTTTTTTAAGTTATATTAACACAAATTGAGAATGTTTTATCCTTTTTCTAGAAAGTCAACATTTTGGAGATTTAAAAAATATTACTTGACTTTATACTTAAGATGTAAATCTAATGTCATACATGCATTACTGATCAAAGGTTTGGAATCACTGTTCAAATATCTGACATGAATATGTTCAACAACATAAAACTAAAAAAAAATTTATTTTATTTAAATTTATAGAATTAGTTCAGTATGTAGCCCTGTACAGTTTCAGAGCTTTTAAATAATTTGTAGGAATCTCTAAAATAAATTAAGAAATGTTCGATGTGTCCAGCATAATGAGTTATAATAAAATTAACATCCAGAATCCATCATATTTGAAAAGTGGTGCTGAAATGTTGATAAAAAAATATTGAAAATACATAATTACTACATCTAATAGCTCACAATTCTTTAAATAAAACGAGACACATTTTGGTGCCTGGTTAATAAGATTTAGATTAGGGCTGTATTGTATGGACATAAAATACAATTTTTGATAAAGCTCTTTGATGTCATATCCATAAATTATTATTAAAATAGCGAGCTGGTGACTGGATGTCCTACAAATACAGACTTTGTTTTTCGGGCTGTGTAAAAAGAAATCTGAATAACCTCACTTATAAGCAAATAGCAAACTTATAAAGCTTCAAAAGCTGTTTGCCTAGTAATAGTGCCCTCTTGTGGAGAATTGTAGACTGTGAAAGCTAAGTACCATGAGCTGCATGAGGATCCCCTGACTTTTTTATTTGCGTTGGCCGTCAGGCTACAAACACAAATGACTGTATAACATTTTACTCTCAGAATAAGGCAGTAAATACATAACCGGTTCATTAAAAAGCTCCTTATGATGATGCAGATTTGTTGTGACGGTACCGGTCACTGCTTTATACATTTCACACACAGCACTGAGAGCGAGAATGGTCATCATATTCTTAGGAACTTTTACAGGCTGTTTGTTCAGGATAGAGGAGATTGAGTTGTGCATGTGGGTGTATGGTCACAACCCATTTAGCCAAATTAATCATGTTTAGTGATCATGTTTAGAGTTGTGCTTGAAGCAACTTGATCCGTTTTATCATCGCAACTCTTAACAATGTATTCATTAAGGAAAGTCTGTGCGATAATGATAAAAAAATATGATTAATTAACCCTTGTGTGGTGTTGATGTTGTTACTCAGTGGTCTGGTGGAACCACTGCATTATTTAAATCAATACAGCCATAACAATTTATGTAAAAATACCAGATGTTTAAAATATCACAAGTGTCCAGCGTAGGGTTCTCCTTTAGCAGCTGTAGCCAGTCAGCAGCCTGTCCATGTTGTCCACCCTCACACACACACACACACACACACACACACAGACACACACACACAGTAACAGCAGGCCATGTAGGAGGAGAACAGAGTGAAGGACACAGCACCTCCACACTTTTACTCCCCACAGCTTCACCCAACACCATGTGTAATATAAATGTGTGGGGGTGAACAGAGTGAAGACACTGAAAATGGGTTGTTTTATATGTTCTTCACAGAAAATGAGCAAAGAACACGGAACCTGGGGTTAAAATAATAATAAATCGCATCATTTTTTCTTTTGGTAAACATTGAAAATGGGCCCACAGACCCGAACACCACACAAGGGTTAAATAAGTAAATTATCTAAGCACATTGTATAAATTATTACTATAGTAATAATACAGACTGATGTTTTTTCCGCACAGATGATCTAATGGCAGACCAAAGAATGGACATTTCCTCCACAATGAATGAGTTCATGTCGCCCAGCTCCACTGACCTCATCAGCAGCTCCATCGGCACGCCCGGGATGGACTACACCCGCAAGAGAAAGGGCAGCTCCACTGACTACCAGTAAGCCGAATTCTGGAGGACCAGCCTCCATCTGCCATTCATGTGTCTTGTGCTCCTTCTAGAGTCATTTCACCCTTCTGTGATCTTTGAGAACAGGCCACACCCACCTGAGAGTAGTTTTAGTTTTGTTTAAAGTCTTATATAGAACGATTGATCAACAGAGTAGCTTATTACTGCAGGTAGCAGCTCCCTGTGTAGCTCATATTGGCCAAAATTTGGAAATGAACTGAAGTTTGTCGTTTTTCTTGCTTTTTCAGAATTGATGGATTTTCATTTGAGTAAGTATTAAAGCAACTTAATTTAAGCAGACAGAAATGTCGAACAGTGAGATGCATTTTATAAACTTCACCAAGTTAGAGAGAAATTATTATGCCCGAGGCTTCGCAGCTATAAGGTCATAACAACACGTGCAAGTTGAAATTTTAGGTGTTATCATTCTGACATGGGAAAGAGATAAAGTTGGGCATGTGTGCCAACTCAGTGGACTCCTGTATTAATAACTCTTCCTGGACAGCAGAGTAAATCATTCACCAGTATAAGAGGTTTGCTACCACATTTTTACAGATTATTAACAGACATATGATTATCAACATGCAGGACCTTCTAGAGGGCAGTGAGGCCATTTCCAGTGGTGTGAAATAATGTAGAATCATACTGGCTCCTCATACTGTGCAAAAGACCACGTTTCATTTATTTAATTTCCTGTCAAAACCAGTCATTTAGTACAAGTTATTCATTTTTCAGCAGGTATTTCTGAGGAGATCACATATAATATAATCCACCTGCATAAAGGAGGAGAAAGTCAAATCAAAATGAGTGGAAAAAACAGGACTCTTCAAAAGCGGAGCTGATTAAAATAGAGAAAACTATCACACTTTAAAAAATGGTTCTTCAAGGGTTGTATTTAGGACCAAATGTTCTACGTAGAACCATTCCAACCTCTTGAAATCCGTAGAACCACCGGTGGTTCCAAAACGCACTTCGTCATATTCTTTACTTCATAACTTTCGTATTTCATAAGCTTCATTCAAAAGGTGGTATATGAGAGCTGTAACTGTCTTCTTTCCAGTTAAATAGATGGGTGATGTAATTTTAAAACTCTATAATAAAAAAAATCACATTTTTTTTTCGACTGAAATTCGACCTCCCCACAAATCTGAGCTATAAACTGGATCTCAGATGGCGTCTCTTCAGTGATCTGCACTGTAAAAATTATTTTTATAAAAAATACAGAGTGTCTAAGATTTTTTGGCTTTCAGCAGTAAATTGTAAGCATATGACATCATGTTTATGATTGTAAAACACATTTTCTGTTAATTTGATTCTTCACATTTATTTCATGCAGTTACTGAATAATTTGCCTTAAGATTTGGGCATGTAGATTCAGATGGACAAACCAAAATACACCCTGGAGAATAAGAGGTTAAATGTTTCTTTTCATGGTGAAATTGTTCTTCAGATTGGTGGAGAATGTGTTGTATATGGTTCTATATAGCAACAGAACAAGAAGGCTTCTTCTGTTGTTATAAGCATGACATCATAATAGTAAGAGAACCCTTTTTGTTGCTATGTACAACACATTCTCTATCAGTCTGAAGAACCATATCACCATGCAGAGAACCATTTAAGCATGAAATGGTACTCTATAGAACTCATGGTTATAAATAGAATCATTGCCTTTACTAAACAACCATCTTTTTAAGGTGTGTACTTAAATAAGTAATATAGAACTAAAATTTACTATGGCGTTCAACTGTAATGCAAGGTGTCTGTGTGAAACTGAGTACATCACGGTCTTAGAATCTGTTGTTATTGTTGAAATGTCCTGGGATCTCCTCCATGATCCTTTATGAAGAGCAGTTAATCTAAGTAATTACAAGAAATGCCTCCGAGTCTTTTATCTGCATCATAAATAAAGAAAGAGATTAGGAGCCACGCTTTTCACAGAGTCACGTTCCAGAGATCTACAAAACAGTCTCTTTTATCTGTTGTAGTAAGGAAGTATTAGGACTTCCTTCCTCATTCCATTGATTGTGTATCGCTGTTGTCGGAACAAAACCTCGTATCTCCAAAATGGTAACTTTACAGGAGAAGAAAAAAACATACTTTACTTTTTTTACCGAGTCGTTTTGGCCCGTTTCTTTGATCCATTCATCATGAAATTTACACACAATGTGAACAACAGCAGGCATTTTGTTCCGACAGCAGCGATATGCTTGTGCACTATAGCATTCAGATGTTTATGAATATTTTAATTAAAAATTAAGGAATTAAAGATTCATTAAGGTGATTCACTGTGCTGAGTTCACTTTGTTGCTGCCAGGACAAAACCTTGAATCTCGTTTTAATTTTTACCCCGATTTTCTCCCCAATTTAGTCGTCTCCAATTCCACCCCGCTAGTTAGGACTCCCCCAATCACACGATGCTATCAATGCTAGGAGGGTGAAGGCTAACACAGGCTTCCTCCGAGACCTGTGAGGCCAACCACCGTTTCTTTTCGAGCTGCCGCTCACGCAACGTCACTGGACAGCCGAATGCGCTCGGAGGAAAGCGCCAACCGGCAGATCTGTTACGTCAGCTAACAGACGCCTGCGCTGACTAGCATCGCGCTGAGTGATGGGGGGAGATGGGCAGCCATCCCGCCCACCCAGAGAGAGCGAGGCCAATTGTGCTCTCTCGGACTCCCAGCTACGGATGGCTGCAGCATCACCAGGGATCGAACTCGCGATCTCCTGATGACAGGGCCAACGGTTGCGCCACTCGGGAGCCCCTCAATCTCGTTTTTTTTTTTAACCATTTTGCATAATATGAAATCTCCAAGGTGATAAAAGTCAAAAAAGCCCAGAAATACTTAAAAATGTCTTAATCTTAACTTCTATTATAAATTAAGAAGAGGAGCTTTTACTCTCTCCTGTAAAGCTACCATTTTGTGGATACAAGGTTTTGATCCGACAGTCATGATATCACTCTTCACATACTCTAAATAAAGGTTTAAAGGTTTGAAAATGGATTGTCTAGACTAACGTTATCGTTTGATTTGTCAAGGGACAGTATGGACACAGACAAGGACAAACAGCTTGGAAGGTAAACACAACATCCGTATGAAGTCTGTCTAGCTTTGTTTACTGAAATTTACGCTGCACATATTTACTGATGTTTTAATTTTAAACTATAAGCAAAAAATGTGGTTCTTCTGTGATCGTTACTAAATATATATTTTTTCACCTAACAGGGATTGCACTGATCAGCAAGGCCGGATTAAGAATGCAAGGTAGCTTTATTTTCCATATCTTCACTCTTTTAACAGTCATGCAGGATGTAAATGGTTTTGTATTCAATAACTCGTCCACTGCATAGCACAAACACTAAGTGCACACAGTCGCATTTTGACAGAGCCAGAATTGGTCGACATTAATAATAATAATAATAATAATAATAATAATTTTATTTATATAGCACTTTTCATGCCGGTGGCAGCTCAAAGTGCTTTACAGACAGGTGGTAAAACATAGTTATAGAAAAGATCATTAGTACTTAATTAGAATCAGAAGAAAATGAAGAAGATTAAATAACAAGATAAAAACCACGAGACGTTCAGTTTTAGTTAAATGCTAATTTAAAGAGATACGTTTTTAGGTGCTTCATAAAAGTGAGCTCTGAGCTTGACTGTCTAATAAAAGTTAGAAGCAGAATAACTGAAAGAGTCTCTCCATGTTTTCTTCAAATCTTAGATTGCGTGCCGGAACATAAACAGACAGACACTCTGAGATGTCAGCGGTGCTTTAAGGTTGTTTTGAGCTTTAAAGACTAGTAGCAGAACCTTGAAATCTATCCTGAGTGATACAGGCAGCCAGTGCAGTTCTTTCAAAACGGGACTGATCTGATCTCTCTGTGTTGTTTTTGTTAGGATGCTGCTGCGTTTTGTACGAGTTGTAAGGGATGTGTAGTTTTCTTAGGAAGTCCAGCAAGAAGATCATTACAGTGGTCAAGTCTGCTTGTAACAAACGCATGAACGAGTTTCGCTTCATTTGCGTACTCTTGCTATACTTTTCCAAGAATTTTAGCTGTTTGGACATATTTCAAAGTATGGCCAAAAGTATGTGGACACTCCTCCTAATTAATGATGTGTTTCAGCCACACCCATTGCTAATGTATAAAATCAAGCACATAGCCATGCAGTTTCCATAGACAGACACTGGAAGTAGAATGTATCATGCTGATGAGCTCAGTGACTTTAAATGTGGCACCTTTGCCTCAAGTCAGATCATGAAATTTGAAATAGAGGCATTTGGGAACAACACCAGCTGAGCCACAAAGCAGAAGACCATGCAAACTCACAAAGTGGGACCACCGATTGCTGAACCTCACTACAGAGTTCCAAACTGCCTCTGGAAGCAACATCAGCATAAGAACTGTGCGTCGGGAGCTTCATGAACTGGGTTTTCAAGGCTGAGCTGCTGCACACAAGCCTAGATTCACTGCGCAGTGCCAAGCATCGGCTGGAGCGGTGTAAAGCAGTGGATGCCAGGTAAAAGCTCCCTACCCGAAAGTATAGCGCCAACAGTACGGTTTGATGGAGGAAGATGGTCTGGGGCTGTTTTTCATGGTTTGGGCTCAGCCCCTTAGTTCCAGTGAAGGGTAATGCTAACGCTACAGCATACAAGGACATTTTAGACAACTTAATGCCTCCAAATCATACGTTGTTTGACGAGATTGATGTGGAGAAACTCTAGTGGCCTCACAGATCCCTGACCTCAACCCCACTGAACACCCTTGGGATGAACTGGAACATTGATTGCAAGCAAGGCCTGCTTGTCCAGCATCAGTGCCTGACCTCCCAAGTGCTCTTTTGATTGAATAGGCACAAAATTCCCACAGACACACTTCAAAATCTTGTGGAAAGCCTTTTCAGAAGAGTGGAGGCTGTTACAGCTACAAAGAGGGACCAGCTCCATGTTAATGCTTGATGGTTAATGGTTTTGGAATAAGATGTCTAACAATTTGCATCGGTGTGGTCAGGTGTCCACATACTGTTGACTGTATAGTGTATTTGAAGCTCTGCGTTTCCTGTATGGGTATTCATTTATCCTGGAGCTTCAAGTAAAGAGGAGTTTCCAAAAGTGGCTTATACCAGGGGTGCACAACTCTGGTCCTGGAGGGCCAGTGTCCAGCACAGTTTGGAGGTTTCCCTACTCAAACACACCCACTTAACCTGGCAGTTAACAAAGTGTAATCAGGTATGTTGAAACAGGTAAATCGCCAAACTGTGCTGGACACCGGCCCTCCAGGACCAGAGTTGTGCACCCCCTGGCTTGTACTGACTATAAACTGGCCAATAAAAAGTGTCCAGAATGGGCTGTGGAGAAGTTGGAACCCAAATCACAAATTCTTGATCAGTGTACTGCTAATAATTGCCTTATTCAGTTTTTAACCGAGGGACTCTAAAGTTGAGTGAAAGATAGTTTAGAGCTTTGCTATGTTGTTCTTATGAGTCTTGTCTTTGGGTTCTACACAGGGAGGCTCACAGTCAGATCGAGAAGAGGCGCAGAGACAAAATGAACAGCTTCATTGACGAGTTGGCCTCTCTAGTGCCTACCTGCAACGCCATGTCCCGCAAACTGGACAAGCTCACCGTGCTGCGCATGGCCGTCCAGCACATGAAAACATTACGAGGTGAGGACGATGCTTCACTGCTTGTTAGGGAAGCACAATATGGACAGAATACCCTATTACTATTATATGGCTTAGACATGTTCTGGTATTGGGTAACTTGGTGTCCTGCAGTATTAAACACACACTGTAGTGTAATCCTGGACACTTTGGACACCATTACTGCAGTTTAGTCAAACAAGTTTGTGCAGAGATTTATTTTAGAGACACAGAGCAGTTCTGTTTTCTCAAACTCCTACTGCGCTGTCGCATACTGGTCATGTGATACGGTCCCTCCTCTGTGTGGAGCTTGTAAACAATCATCATCACCATCATCATCATCATCACTTTTATTTACATTGTGCCTTTCCCATGCTGAACGGGGTTTCAATCAAAGAACATATTAAACAGGAGATACTTAATTACTTCAAGTGCAAAAGGAACACTAGCCACGTTTACATGCAGCCTAATAATCTGTTCATAATCCAACTAATAGCTCAATCGGAATAGGATACGCCCATGTATACACTTCAGTCGGAATAGTCTAGTCCGATTGAGGCCATTCGGAGTCCATTTTCTATCCGATTGAACGAGGTGGGTAATCCTGTAAATAATCCGTTAAATAGAAGAATAATATCCATGTAAACGCCTGTATCTGATTACATTCCCTATCGGAAAGTTTAAGTCCGTTCTGATCATGTTCGTCGCGTCATAGTGAAAGTTTACACCGTTCAACATGGCGGAGCAGAAACTGGTCTGCAGAGGAGTCGAAGTTTATGCTCTGATCTTTAAAAGACGGCGGTGGGACGGACGTCCAGCTTATGTGTCTCAGAACACGACGTCTTCCTCTCGGCCTTCTTTAATAAGGACGTGTGAAGGACGTTTTCCTGAGTCTGACATCATTTTAAAGTAATTAAAAACACAAGCGTGCCAACTAAAAACTCATCTCACTCGGACCGGACCTCACGTGATGTTCGCTGTCATGGTAACGTTTACTCTAAGTGGTACTCAACGCATGGGCGTCGTTTTAGATCAGATTACTTGTAGTTGAATAGAGTGAGCATAAACACCTCAGTCTTAATCTGTAATCGGAACGTATTTAATCGGATTGGCAAAAGTCTTTGCATGTAAACACAGACACTGATAAGATAGTGAAAACGAGTATGAAGATGGATAGGAGGCTTCCTAAATAGACTTGGGGAGAGTATTCCATAATTTTGGAGCTACTACACTAAATGACCGACCACACATAGAGGTCACTTTAAACCTTAGATCATGGAGTGTTTCTATATCTGTTAGGCTGAGAGATGCTGGCGGTGAGCAATATAATGCCTGAACTTTAGAATTGATAATAATGTCAAAGGACAGTGTGGGGTCAGCAGTAACTCCGAGATTGCAGACGTAAGTCAGTGTTGATGCCAAGGACAGATGAACTAGATGTCAGTGCTTCAGAGCCGATTAAAACAATCACAACAGCCACAGCACGGCAGAAGGAGGAGCAGACCGAGAACTGTTTCTCCCACAAAAAGTGAAGACTCGCATCCCTTCGGCTTGGAGATGGAATCTCACAAATACATGTATGTTTGCAGAGACAAACTTCATTTGGATGAAGTAAAAGGCACAAAAGAATATCGAACCTAACCTTTCGTTTTGTTTAACAAGCAGCTCTGCTGGCTGCTAATGGGCTAACATATAATATTCAGAGTCAAGCTGAAATATTTATTAAATCAGTCACGGTAAAAATAGAACATTCAAAGCTGTTACAAGCTTCATTTATCAGAAGTCTTGGTGTGGACTTGAGCCATGCAGTATTGAACGCAATGTGGAAAAAACTCATCACTGTTAGCTGTTAACTGCTGTGTCTGATCCACTCGTACCAGCACAACACACACTAACACACCACCACCACATCAGTGTTACTGCAGTGCTGAGAATGACCCACCACCCAAATAGTACCTGCTCTGTGAGGGTCCATGGGGGTCCTGACCACTGAAGAACAGGGTAAAAGGGGGCTAACAAAGTATCAGAGAAACAGATGGACTACAGTCTGTAACTGTAGAACTACAAAGTGCACCTATATAGTAAGTGGAGCTGATAAAATGGACAATGAGTGTAGAAACAAGGAGGTGGTCAGAATGTTCAGCCTGATCTGTGTTTTTTATTGTATACATGCACCTAAAAACATGACATGCAGAATATATTTTTTTTATATACATATCTTTAAAAGAAAAGTAATCTGTAGTAATTAGCTTGTTTCATTCTTCTGTAACATCAAAAGCAAATCTCATGAGTAACTTTAATAATCAGTGTGTTGTGCAGCTCGACTATCTGTTTGACCTGCAGTCGGTCTAATCCACAGAATGCTTTAGCCGAGTTAGGATGATATTACGTTGTTATCCATTATGTACTATCACTCTTCATTACCATGCTTTATCTATAAGGTGCTGCAAACCCCTACACTGAAGCTAACTACAAACCAGCCTTTCTGTCAGACGATGAACTGAAGCACTTAATACTGAGGGTATGTGGGACTAAGGAACACAACTATAAGCTCTACTTGCTGACTAACCTTATGTTTTTGGTTTTTGATTTGATGCTGTATCTGATCCACAGGCTGCTGATGGTTTTCTCTTTGTGGTCGGCTGCGATCGGGGAAAGATTCTGTTCGTTTCAGAGTCGGTGTACAAAATTCTTAACTACAGTCAAGTAGGTCCAACTGTCTTGGCTTTGTGTGATTCATATGTTTTAGGCCCCGTTACACTTGATATTAACATCCGTCTCAAGTGGTCTGATCGTAAGTGGACAACGAGATGTAGCCGGTTACTTGTGTCTCAGATGCGTCTTCAGTGGTCACATATGATCAGTGGTGGACAGTACTGAAGTCAGTGTAATTAGTTACTGTACTTAAGTAGTTTTTTTGTGTATCTGTACTTTACTGAAGTATTTCATTTTGAGCGACTTTTTTCTTTTCCACTACATTTCAAAGTCTAATATCTCACTTTTTACTCCGCTACATTATGAGAAATCTGTCGTTCCTTTTGGTTTATGTGTGTATAAAAACATAACATGTCAAAACAAAAGAAGCGTGAAGCGAGAACACCAATCAGGCACAGCACACACTTTGTTTTGAGCTTGTTTTGACCTGTTGGACTTACCTACCCAGTGCAGCACACGGTTCAATGATAGAACTAACCTAACTTTGTAAATAGACCACAATATAGAAATATGTACAGATATTCAGTTGTGGCTTTCGTGTGTCTTTTTTCTGAATTTACACAAACACTATTTCATTTTATAGTAAATTTGTTTTTGCTAGTTTATGTTTATGAACTGAGACCTACAGATGCAGTTTAGTAAAGGAAACTCATTTGTGAATCTGAGTTTACAGTTTTTATTAAATTTAAACTTGTAACTAAGTTGCAAATAAATCTTAAACCGAAACTTTGCTTGTTTGCAAAAAGTTATTTCAGAGCCACTCAGTTCTACCTGATGGAAACTGTTTGTCATCAGTGTTTTGTGCTTATGATAATTTTAATAGACATCAGCGTCACTAATTAAAGGCAATCTATTAAAAGACTGGTTTACCAAGAGAGACACTGGAGTATTTTCACCTAAAATGAGTTAACGAAGCAAGTCTTGTTATAAAAATGATAATAGGACATCAGAGCCATAATTAATCTTTTAGTACTTTCACTTTTGATACTTAAGTACATTTGAAGGCAAATACTTTTGTACTTTTACTCAAGTGGAGGTCTAAAGCGAGGAACTTCTACTTTTACTGGAGTAATATTTTACCTTGGGTATCTGTACTTTAACTCAAGTACATGGTTTGTGTACTTCGTCCACCACTGCATATGATCTGATTTTGTGGACCACCCACATTTAATACGCCAGTGTTTTGCTGCATTTGTTGTTAGATAAAAATGTCCATGCAAGTCCTTGTTCGTCTAAATGTGAGGGCAGTCACAGATCGCATGGTTCGGGTGATGAGATCACAACGTGTCTCTGAGATGCATTAAACCCATTTCATACTGGTGCTGTCCACTTACGATCGGATCACAGCTTAATGCCAGGGTCTTATTTTCAAGATTTAAAAGTTAATCATACATGATCAGCAACTTCGCAAACTCTCTGATGTAACCTCTGACATCTCTTGGCAGAACGACCTGATTGGCCAGAGCTTGTTTGATTACTTGCATCCTAAAGACATTGCCAAAGTCAAGGAGCAGCTGTCCTCTTCTGACACAGCGCCAAGGGAGCGACTCATCGATGCCAAAAGTATGTCCCCTTGCATCTTGGATTACTGATCTGTTCTTTAGGCCTCGGGGTGAGGCGAAGCAGGTTATGAGGTCACGATGTACTGTGTCGAGGCATTTAGGTGTAGTATGAAGGTCACAAGCCCAGATGAGCTGAATGAAACGTAATTCTGAGAAAGGTCTGGTTGTATAACATGAACTTTAATACATGCTGCTCATCAAAACGTACTAAACACTCTGCCTTCGTTTGAGAATTTGGAATTTTAGTTTCATTCATTGAAATACAGTGTTATGCCAAAATCAGAGCACTATTGATTTCATTCCCAGTCAACATAGTCATTAAGTACAAGTTATTATATTTCAAAAAATTACTAAAATATATAGAGAAAATGGAATTCTTGACAACCATGCAAAACCTGGTAGACCTCCAAAACTGTGACCATCAGAACTTACTGCTTTCATCTTTGAGAGAGAGGAGAAAATCAAGCTGCTTCAGATCTGAAAACATCCACAGGTGTTTCTGTCCATCCTTCCACTGTGAGAAGACGACTCAGCGCTGTGGGTCTGAAAGGATGTGTAGCTGTCAAGAAGAACCTCACTGAGAAAAGGAAATAGACACTAAAGAAGAAGACTAAAATAAAAGAAAGAAGCTGCTGATGTTCTTTAGAACAATGAACTGACTACCCCAGAGTCCAGACCTATGGAGTTACTTTTGTGCCAGAAGTTTCAACTAAAATCCACAAACAAAATACTAAGTATCAAAAGGTCCGAAATATATTTCAAATACAAATATCCATCCATCCATCCATCATCTAAACCGCTTATCCTTCTGGGTCGCGGTGGGATGCTGGAGCCTATCCCAGCTGTCATTGGGCGGAAGGCAGGATACACCCTGGACAGGTCGCCAGTCCATCGCAGGGCAGACAGACAGACATACACATTCACACACACAATCACACCTAGGGGCAATTTAGCCTGTCCAATTGGCCTGACTGCATGTTTTTGGACTGTGGGAGGAAACCGGAGTACCCGGAGGAAACCCACGCAGACACGGGGAGAACATGCAAACTCCACACCGAAATGACCCTGGTCATCCGGCCGGGAATTGAACCCAGGCCATTCTTGCTGTGAGGCGACAGCACTACCTACTGCGCCACCGTGCCGCCCAAATACAAATAATCAGAGTTAAATCAAACTTAACCTTTCAAAAAGATTACTACTCATTTTCACCCGTTCTGATATAAATGTGTTACTTATATGTTGCCAGTTTTTGCTTTAATTTGTTTCTATTTCATGATGTCACTGATAAATTCTTTGCTTCTGAAATTTTTCTTTTGCTTCTGACTTTTGGCACTTTTTAACGGAGGTCATGTCTTAGAAGAGGGCGTTCTCCTGCACTCTCTGTTGGGACTGATTTGGAGTGGCAGGTTTTTGGACATATAGCCACTCAGAATGAACTGCCCCCAGCATGGCGGAACGCGCTGTATGGAGTGCTGCTCTGAGAGCAGCGTTTCACTGGCATATCCTACATTATGAGCAATGTTTATCAGGCCTTTTAAATTATGGGTCTGAAAGGATGTGTAGCTGTCAAGAAGACGTTACTAAGAAAAGAGAATAGACACAAAAGAAGAAAGAAAATTTGTAAATCAGACAAAGAAGCTGCTGATGTTCTTAGAACAATAGACTGACCACCATAGAGTCCAAGCCTCAACCTCATTGAATGTGTTTTGGATTACTTGCATTGTGAGAAACAGGAAATGCAACCAACTTCTAAGACTGAACTTTGGAGGTATGGAAAACATATCCCTGCAGATTCCTTGGAAAAACTGAAAGCGAGTCTCCTGAAAAGAATGGAAGCTGTTATAAAGGCACAGAGTGACACACTGATACTGAAAATGATCATTTTAAGTCAGTCAGGCTTCTGTATCATTTTCTGTTAAGTATACACTTAAACTTAAAATGACTTTGGACTGGAAATTAAATCAATGAAGGGTGGTCTCTGGTTTCTGCACAGTACTGTGAAAGGTGCTAAAGTTCAGTTAACACGAGACACCTGTTCACTAATACTTTGCAACACTTAACTTCATCAAAGTGTCTTCATCAAGGTCACCAGAGTAGTACTTTGCCAGCTTTTCCTTCAGTTGAAAAAGTGGCAAATGACAGAAACAGCAAGATCTAAACAGCCGTCTCTGAAAAAGTGTGACTATGCACATGAAAGTCTATGTATCCCCAAACTTTTGATGGGCAGTTTATAGCATCGTAGTATACATTTAAAGTGTGTCTTTTGCTCATGTGGGATAGCATGCGCTTTGTTTTAAGTTGCATTCTGGGGCTGTGTAAAGGTTTGGGGTGGTGTTTGGATGATGGGTGTCTGTTCTGTCGCTCTTTCAGCTGGGTTGCCCGTAAAGACGGACATCACCCCAGGGCCGTCGAGGCTGTGCTCCGGGGCCAGACGCTCATTCTTCTGCAGAATGAAATGCAACAGGCCCCTTGTCAAGATGGAGGACAAGGACTTCCCCTCCACCTGCTCCAAAAAGAAAGGCAAAAGCTTATTTTTGATTGATGGATTTTTAAACTACTGCATGTCCTGAATAACTAGTGCAAAAATCAAACAACATTCACTGTTCACTTTGGAGTCTACTGAAAGAAACGTCACTGAAACATGTTTTTTCCTGTCCTCTACAGCTGACCGCAAAAGTTTCTGCACCATTCACAGCACGGGCTACCTGAAGAGCTGGCCGCCCACCAAGATGGGCCTGGACGAGGACAGCGAGCCAGATAACGAAGGCTGCAACCTCAGCTGCCTGGTGGCCATCGGCCGCCTGCACCCTCATATAGTGCCCCAGCCCATGAACGGGGACATCCGCGTCAAGCCCACCGAATATGTCTCACGGCATGCAATCGACGGCAAGTTTGTCTTTGTGGACCAGAGGTGAGCAGGACAGACGGCACTTTACAGTTTGAAACGATAGTTGAGAAATGTCAAATGAGTGTTATTGCTTGTAAAATCACCATATGTCATTAGAATAGATGCAAATAAGCACAAATACAGTAAAAGTAACTGGAAGAATTACAGTAAGAATTTTGTATTTTCAAAAAAGTTGTTATCTTGTGAGCTAGTTTGAAGAACACATTTGGGTCCAGTCCCATTTCACCCCTCGCCCCTACCACTTAGCCCTTAGCCCTCTGTTTTGCGCGTTCACGTCTAGGGTTGAGATAGAGGGGTAGGGCGAAGTGTTAGGGCTACATGGTCCTCCAAACGGAGATTTTTCATAGACTCACTCCAAACGGAGTAATATAAAAAGAAAAACCTGCAGGATGGCTGAGCGAGCGACCGAAGAAACCCACAAATGTGAGAATTTTCTCTGTTAAAAAATTACAATAACCACTGTATTATCTTAGTTTAATGTCGTTTCAATGTATTATGGTCGTTTTCTTCATAACAAGCATAAAAAATCTCGAATAGTATTCTAATGTCTCAGTAGCTAGCTAGCTAACTGTCCCGTTCCACCTTAAATAGTCCAGCAGTTCTGACACCTGAAGCGCCAGAATGTAACTGCTGCACCATTTAAGGTGGAACGGGAAAATTCGAACAAGGAGCTGGGGAATAGCTGACTTCAGCTTCATATCACTGAAGAATTAGGGGTGGGTGATAATAAATAATTGCCCCCCTCTTTGAAGGCATATGATGCCCTAAATGTAACTAAAGCCCAGCAGTGAGGAGCTGAACTTTTCCCTCCTCTGCTATCGCTGCAGACTGGCAGGGTCGCCTACAGAGCAGCGCTAGTAGCTGTTAATGAAGTAATGCTCTTTTTATCTGAGGGTCCCATTTCATAGGGCAAGATTTCAACCACTACCTCTTGTAACTCAGTTCCAAGGGGTTAGGGTGACACTTGAAAACAAGGGGTAGGGGTAAAAAGAAGAAATGGGATTGGGCCTTGGTTCCAGATTTCTCCTGACTGTCACCAGCCATCATATGGATTTATGAAATTCCAGTACCAGCACACTTGATCTAATTTAATCAAGGTTTGATTAGGCAAACCAGGTAATGGATGACAAATAATACTGTGCTTCCTCTAAGAGAGGCTTGGAAAGGGTTAAACGAACACAGTGACATAAATGACGTAAAACCATTACTTTTTGTATCAGTGCTATTTGTAGTTATTCTAATATCAGTGTTTTTCTGAGCAAATAAATCCTCACTGTCCAGATAAATAGCCTTTAAATTCTAACTTTCCCAGGTTCTTAAAGCTTTTTCATTTTTTCAGTACTGTAGTTTGACCAGTCAAGAAGCGTTTGGTGTCTGAAGTTTGAATTGTTTAGTATTGTGCTGAGCTAATGTAGCTAACAGTGGACAAAAGTACAATGCATAGTTACATCAAATTAGTTACAGCTCTCTAGAAGACCGTAATTTGACCACATGTCCGTTCTTTTAAGATAACAGTTTGTCATACAGCGTCACATAAGTCTGTTTGAGATCAGTTAACGACTCGTGGTTTGAAGCAGGTGTCTGATGATTTAGGCTTGCAGTTAGCACAATGCTAATTTGTGTACATGAGTACACTTGTTAGCTGTATTAGCCTCAAAGTGACAGAGCAAAACCAAAAAAGCAAACTTCAGACACCACCACTAAGTGGAAAGTTGATTTTTGGCCTTACCATAAAGCCCCAAGTAAGATTTAAATTTTCCCACCAGTAAAAATAAGACAGTGAACTAAATGTCCTGAAATGGACAAAACCCCTAATTAAAAAGTAGATTTGGTACAGTAACAGTAACCTATAATGCACGAACAATGCCTAAGAATTAGAGCATGCGACAGTCTGGCACAATTTTTGTGGGTTTTAATACGCACTGTCTCCAGACTCAGACAATTTTCTAAATATTTTCTGCTTATTATCGTACTGGAAAAATGTAGGAATGGTATGGGGGAAAAATACTCTAAGGCTGTAGCTGATTGGGTCAAACTCACAACCTCCACCACTCAAGCCGTCACTGTAGAGATACACTGTTTTGAATTGGAGTCGTGGTCTCGTGACATGCTGACCTTATGACCAGACTTTGGTGTGGGCTGGTATCTATGCCACAGAGCAGGCATGGGGTGACTGGTGAGCCTGGTCTGCTCTCGTGGCCAAAGCTACATTTAGCATGACGGCCTGGGTGTTTTAAAGCACAGTGCTGGTCAATACCCAAATTTAGCCCCAGCAAAATGTCCCAGCAGGAGGAAAAGTGGCGTCCCAAAGAGGCCCTGAAATGTAGGGCAGCCACTTTGTCTAAAAATACCTCACTGCACCGCTCTCAGACAATAGCGCGAGGATTTTGTGTGTCAGTAGAGCATTTGGACGTTTTACAGACGCCTGGCTAATTTATGTGGCTGGAGTTTTGAGGCATTATTTATTTAATGCAGGGGTGAGCGATATATCAATGTCACATTCATCATTCACAGATTAATCCTTTTATTTTTAGAATCCAGTATTAGATTTACTGGCAATGATTACAGCGGATAATTTAGTGCTGATGCCGATGTGGTCAGGAGTGGTGGCCATTTCCATGTTTTTCAGCTCACAACTTGCAAGTGATTAGCATAATAGCTAACACCACCGCTCTACACACTGAAGATCAGTGTTCAGTTCTGCTCAGGCAGGAAAGCCTCTGCTATTCTGATAAGAGTTCATGAGCAGGACTCCTAACATTATATTGACCTGTCAAAACCTCATCTCCATTTTTGTCATTTTTCAGTTTTTTACATAATGTGAAAATACCTCTTGTCCTTTACATTGTGTGTACGTTTCATGATGAATGGACCAAAAGAAACAGGCCAAAATGACTTTTTTGTGGCCCAGATCCAATTAACTGCCCAAATCTGAATTTGTTGTTCAGTCTTTTTAATGTGACCTGTATCTGACATCAGTCTGAACAGATCATGCTCCTAAGCTCACCTGCAAAAGAAGACCCACGCTCAACCAACCAGCACCTTTAATTTGAAAAGTCCAGTTACCCTTTGCGTTGTGTGAAAATTTCATGATGAACTGACCAGTAGAAATGGTCTAAAATGACTTTAACTGGTCCAAAATTATATTAACTTCCATTTAAGGGTAAGAAGGTTTTTTTTCTTCTCCTGTAAAGTTAACAGATACGAGGATTAGTATCCAGGCGCTTTGATGACGTTGCTGTAAAAGGTCCATTCTCTTGCATGAAATTACGATCTGACCATTCAGACAGAGGTCACATTGATGCATATCAGATATGTATCAGACACCAAATCTGTCATCTGTATGAAGAAAAGGATCAGAACTGGGCCACGTCTCCCTGAAAGTGTGATTGTAGCCCAAGACAGCATAACTGGTCTCACTCTCACTGGGTGGGTAGGATGGTCCTCTCTCTCCCACCCATGACTGAGCGCAGTGCTAGCCAACGTGGGCGTCTTTTAGCTGATGTAAAAGAATTGACAGTGTTCTCCTCCAAGCGTGTTGAACTGCCCAGTGACCTGGCGTCAGCAGTAGTTCGGAAAGTTGTGTTGGCGTTAGTGTGACTTGCCACATCAAGGCACCCCTTATTTTGCAGTATGTCTCCCAGTCATTACCATGAACTCTTCTCATTTCAGGGCTACTGCCATCCTCGCTTATTTACCCCAGGAACTACTGGGCACGTCTTTCTATGAATATTTCCACCAGGACGACATCGGACACCTCGCTGAATGCCACAGACAAGGTAACTATGGGAGAAATAAACAGCTATGAAAAATCTCTGAAACAAAGCTGTGATTTGATTGTCATATTATGAGATAAACCACATTATATTAACAGTACAGTGAGCAGGATTGCTGTAACTTATGGCTGTGATCTCTTCACAGTGCTGCAGATGCGAGAGAAGATTAACACTAACTGTTACAAGTTTAAGATCAAAGATGGCTCCTTTATCACTCTGAGAAGTCGCTGGTTCAGTTTCATGAACCCCTGGACCAAAGAGGTCGAGTACATCGTGTCCACAAACACAGTCGTCTCGTAAGTAAACGACTCCTCTGACATGGTGCATTACGTAGGCCGCATCATAAAATACATCATAAATGAACATTTACATCCAGTTTTCAAGTCTACATGTCTGACTTTTTCCATTTGTTTTGGTTGCCAAGAAATGACAAAAATGTCATTTTCAATTAAAATCCTAATACAACATTTCTTCTGCTTACAAACACAAACAATATGGACTGAACGTTTAGAATATATATATGTGTGTGTGTGTGTGTGTGTGTGTGTGTGTGTGTATGCATTCACAGTAAATGAAATAATGAGTGTGTTTACATGCACTTAATAATCCGATAACTGCAGAAAATCAGATTTTGTTAGTAATCCGATCAACATGTTTACATGCTCTTGAATAATCAGATAATGGGGAAACTCCAGGTTTACAGACAGTCAGACAGTAATCAGATTTCTGCTTTGCAACCGGCCAATAAACTCACAGAAGAAGACGTGACGTAAACATAATGTAAAACTTATTTTATTATTATTTTTTTTTTTTACATCGCGCGAATCCACTTACAAATACTCTCCAAAAGTGTTTTACTGCGTCTCGCGACATCCACCGTCTGCTCTCGCGTACGACTGTGACGCAGACTGAGAAATCGGAAAGAAATCAGAGTAAGAGTTCACATGCACTGAGGAATCTGATTACTGAGCTAAAATCCAGCCTCTTTATCTGATTTCTTAATCGGATTTCTAGATCGGAGTATGGTGTTTACATGACCGTTTGAATAATCGGACAATGGCAGAAATCAGATTATTGAGTGCGTGTAAACACACTCAATGTTAAGCAGAGAAGTTTATCCTTTCTTTTTATATTTCAGTGACTAAAAATAAGTAAATCTAATAGATCAAATTAAAATATAAGTAAATTTAATCAATTAAATTAAATTGACCACACCTTACCCCACCCCATGTTGGTCATGTAGATAGCTATAGTTAGAAGCTTGGTTTGAAACATAGTTAGAAACTCAAAGGGAATTGAGAGATGCAAAGCCAAGACGCAGGCGACACGCAGCTGCAGTGGTCTATGCGTGTGTCCATTGAGTGAGAAATGATTAATATCAGAGTATACCACGCTGTTGTAATCACCAGGGGTAACTATGACGTCTAATAATACGTGTATGCTGGTGTTTTAGGGGCAGTACGCTCGATGGAGCAGACCCCAGTTATCCTCAGCTCGCTGCTTCCCCCCAGAGCATGGACAGTGTTCTCACAGCTGATGGTAAGCAGATGTAATTCCTGTCAGTGCTGCAAAAGTTCTGCCTTTCTGCCTGATGGGAAAATGACTTAACGATGGTCACTTACCGCTGACGACTGCTAGACACTACATAAAAATGGGATGTTGTTAGGGATGAACTGAACTGTGCAGTTCAGTCTAATCCCATTTAGCTGTCTTAGTTGCACTATACTGCATTATTAAATATGTTCCACAATGTTTTATTTAGTTTTAAAAAACATTTTAATGTAAGTTAAATAAAGTTCTTATGATTTTTTGGATTGTTTCTATCCGCTTATGAAATTTTTACACAACAAAAAGGTCAGCAGGCATTTTCAAATGATGTAAATCAATAAAAAAACAAGGTTTTAATCAACCAGCAATGATATACAACACGTTCATTTCTTGCTTTCTGAAAGTAGCTGTACTTGCTGTTTTTCGCTCCGTACTAATTTGCAGGCTCAGGGAAGAGAGCGCTGCAGACGGTTCCTGGCATTCCTGGAGGCACGAGAGCCGGAGCAGGGAAGATAGGACGCATGATCGCAGAGGAGGTGATGGAGATCCAGAGGTGAGCTACTCGCTGATCAGATCAAATGGAAAAACACTCTAAAAAGCCGGCAGTGCACCTTAAACACTTGCAACTGCGTGTAAGGCGGCAGTTTGATTCTGTTGTGTTCTTCAGACGTTTGAAATAAGTTTATGCCAGCTTAAGTTTATACCCTGATCTGGGTCGCACTGACTCTTTCTCCTGATTGGCAGGATAAGAGGCTCGTCGCCCTCCAGCTGTGGCTCCAGCCCGCTCAACATCACCAACAGCACACCCCCTCCAGACACCTCTTCTCCTGGGGGAAAGAAGGTAAGAGCCCTACTCTCTTATATATCCATCACGCGATGTTACAGTTACTGCATTTGTCTTATTTGTCTTCAAACTGTTTTTCAGATTCAGAACGGTGGGACTCCAGACATTCCTTCAGCAGGGATGGTGTCGAGCCAGGACTCCATAGGATACCCTTACTCAAACAACTCCCTTTTAAGTGAGTCTTAAAGACCATTAGATTAAGTTCTGTGCCAGGGTCAGTATTATATAGTCATACCTGCTACAAATGAAGATGTAGACTTCGTTTCCAGTGCAAATGTTACAGGTTACGCCACAGCTGGTAAATCAATGCAAACACAATTAATTTAGTACAGTTCTGTGGCATTTGAGCCGAATGAGCTTTCCAGCATGCACATATATATATCTATATCTATATATATATATATATATATATAGATAGATAGATAGAAATATATATATATATATATATATATATATATATATATATATATATGATTACTGAAAACTACAATTTGTCAGCTTGATAAAACGTACATTTTTTGATAAATTAGTGCAGACATATGTTATTTATTACAGAGAACAGACTTAAATATGCCGTTTTTTCTGCACATTTTAATACGTAATTTTCATTTATTCGCTCAGTTTAACATATTGGAAAGAATAAAACATGAAATATAAAATATGCCATACCTTTTGAACAGGCCACTGCAAATAAACAGTAATTGTGCATTAAAATGTGTTCTCTGTAGAGGATGTGTAACTTATTAAGATTAAGTGACCCTTATTAGTCCCACAACAGGGAAAGATCACCTCCACAATCTAACCCATCTGTGCAGTGAAACACCCACATACACACTAGTGAACACACACACACTAGGGGGCAATGAGCACACTTGCCCAGAGCGATGGGCAGCCCTATCCACGGCGCCTGGGGAGCAGTTGGGGTTAGGTGCCTTGCTCAAGGGCACTTTAGTCACGTACTGTCGGCTCAGGGGATCAAACCGACGACCTTCCTGTCACAAGGCTGGTTCCCTAACCTCCAGCCCACGACTGAACCCTTATTTTCACTTAGAAAATGAACAAAACATATATTGACCAGGGGCATTAAACTGACTGCATTAAAACTAATGCCGCTGTGTGGACACTGTACTGACCCTGGGTGGCTCTCACTGATATGCTTTAAAATGGTGCAATATTACAGCCACCAAAGGAGGGAATACAAATTCAATGTATGACTTACACACTTAACTCAGTAATCAAAAAAGCTTGAGAAGAACCTTTTTTTTATGGTATAAAAACAGTCTGCAGGGTGAATCATGCGCAATATGGATCTCACTGATTGTCAGAATTCACAGATGAGGGTGCTGTGGTAATATGAGAAGGTGGCTAAGAGCGCATTCCACCCGTTTAACTGCATAAAAAAGCCTTTCAAAGATTCCAAAAGGCCTTTATTGGAAATCAGTAAACTAGAAAGTCTTTTTTGCTTAGTTTTTAAGAGATCTGTAAGAATTTCAAATATGCATCATGATGCAAACTGCCAACTACTGTCAATGCATCATATTACATCATACATTTTTAAGTAATCGTGTGTAATAAAACAGTCGTGCACAAGTCGTCGTCACGATACTGAAAAAAGCAAATCACAAACTGATGAGATCCGGCCCACATCAAGCACTGGTTAAGATATGTTTCTGATATGATCATTAATACTAACATTGTGCAGAGATGAAAGAGCACCTGTAGTTATAACCTACTGTGACGTTCCACAGGTGATAATTCCCACATCGGCATCGGCGACATCATGGACGAGCCTGGTTCCAGCAGCCCCAGCAACGACGAAGCTGCCATGGCGGTCATCATGAGCCTTTTAGAGGCCGACGCAGGGCTGGGCGGACCCGTGGACTTCAGTGATCTCCCGTGGCCTCTGTGAGAGGAGCCTGCCGTTCCCCTCCTGCCCGAGACCGGAGTGAGAGGGAAACCAGCGCTCCTTTTCCATCGTGTGTCTGTATCATCAGGGCCAGATTTTCCAGAAGCATCACAGCCTAATGATGGGGAAAGTGTTCTCCTACAAGTGTTATTACTATAGACAAATAATCGTTATGCTGCAGAGCTTTTCGGAAACACGAGCTGAAAACAGCATCTATGCCAACAGCAGAGCCACTACAAGCCTCACAGTGGACGACGTTCTACAACACGAAGCACTTAGCTCCCTTTCTGAGAAGTGAAGAAACTTAGAGTCCAGCAAAACACAAAACATTTTCGTCTTGCAGGTGTTTTCTATATATATATTCATGTAAATCACACTGGAATCATCTCACTTCTCTCTATGTGGCACTTCTGTTCTTTTCCTGTATTTTTGGTGGATTTTACATGCAAAGATCTCTAACATATACATTTTTTTCTCAGAATATATATGGTATTATAAGTGTATTGTATGGGCAGTGACATATTTTTAAAATAAAAAGTTTTCCTTTCTCTTGATAATATTTTTAGGCCTACCGGTCTTTATAAAAAACGAACCAAAAACCTGTGTAGTTCATGAAGAGCTACTCCTTCTGCATGGTGTTTGCATCTCTACCATTAGTGGCATCAGACTTCCGACTCACAGACCTGACTTGTGACTCACTCATGTTTAGCAGGCTGAAAATCGTCCACAAGGGGGCACCATTCACAGTATTTGATGCTTCTTGAGGGGAATTTGATCAGTTTGTCAAAATGTCTGCATAATTTAATCGTTGCGATGTAAACAGAGCCATAAAGAGTACGTTGTTGTAAAATGGTTCAATTTAGAGAAACTTAGCAACTCAAAATTCTTTACAGTGGTGGTGACAGAAACCAGGGGTTGCCATGTCTACATAGCAGTTTCAATTTCAGGTTATTTCGGCCCCGTGTACCACTCCACCATAAACGGGTTTTTAAAAATGTTTTATAGACCAAAAACATAAAGCAAAACTATCAGAAAACTCTCAGGGCAGCACAGGCACAATCATGGAGTTACTTCATGTGAGGGATATTTTAGAGGCAAACATCTGGGGCCGTATTACAGAAGATTCTTAAGTCTGAGATCATATCTGCTTTGTTGTCATGGCAACTTTAGTTAGGACTTAAGTTAGGACAGAAGCCATTACAGAACAGTTCTTAAGTCTATAATCTTATTTCCAGATAAGAAAACAGTATTACAGAAACATCCTAAGTTTCCAAAATATCCTAAATATTTTCTTAACTTTAAGATAAACCCAGAGCGTCTTAACTTCTGCTTTTAATCGTCTGTTTCTATTGTTTTATGCAGTGATAAGCAGCTCAGTACAGTATAAGTAGCATAATGACGCTCAGTTTATCTACACTGAAAACGGTGCTTTGACTCGTGAGCTTACAGAGCCAGACGCTGCAGACTCGATCTCCACCATCCCGTCTGATTACCTTCGTGTGTTAATGTTGATGATGAAATAGTACAGTGATGGTGGTGAATAATGAGGAGACAGAGCTGAACGTGTGTCTGTTTATAGGAGGAATAACGTTAGCGCGCTCGGCTAAACGTTTGGGAAATGGAGACTGAAACTGTGGAGCGGCGACTCTGATAAACAGCAGGGGGCGCTGAAACAACTTTGTTAACTTTCAGTTCATCACGCTTTGGTTTTATTTGACATTGTTTACTTCAGTAACGGTAGCTAACGTTAGCTGTCTGGCTAACTAGGTTAACTTAGTTACGTGTTTACGTTTCAGCTGTGCGCGTATGGTCGGTTGCTAGGCAACAGACAGTTGATTGTCGACTTCAATCGAGTAAGTTAGGAAGATAGGAAAAGATGCTGTAAGATAAGATTCTTAAATTAAGATCAGATTCGCTTCTGTAATACAAATTAGTGAAAAATCTTATCTTGACCCGTCAGATCTTAACTTAAGACAAGAAGATAAGCAGTTTCTGTAATACGGCCCCTGGTTCCCATCACCACCACTGTGAATATTTCTGATCAAACCCCTTTGGTTACATCTTAGCTAATTATGCAGGAATTCTCCGTGACCTATCAGTGACCTGGCGTATTCTTGTTAACTTGAACTAACAATATTTTTGTGAGTCAGTAACAAAAAAAGGGATTATATTCAAAATACTCTGTAGATGATGGCCAGGCTGAACCTGGTTACAGTCACCTGCAGCTCTTATAATCGTATTAAAGAGTCTGGAATGTGAAAGACACAGTTTTGGCCAAATGAACACTGAACATACCCCATATAAGATACTAAAGGCATGATATCAAATTACAAACATTTTTTAGTATTAAAGAGTCTTTCAACATTTGACTATGCACTAAAATTCAACTCATACTTTTTAAAAATCTGTACATAATTTTGGAGTGGCTGCTGAAGCAAACTGAAAAGGCACCGCCTTCACCATCAAAAACACTGTTAGATTAGCTTTTGGTAAAAGTGCTCATAAGTGATTATGTTCATTCTGTGTTACGTTTTAAAACCACACAAGTCCGTGTTTTACAACTTTATTTATACAATGATTCTCAAGCTCTGAATAGAGGGATCCTGACCACATGAGTGTATGTCCTGCCATGGAGAAAACAGAAAGTAACACTGCATTCATTCACCAGGCAAAAAGAACTCCTTTGGCCGTGTGCTGCAAAGGAGCTTTGAGGGGAATTTCTCAAACCGGGATTGTGGGAGAGCTTTCCAAAATAAAATAAAAAAAAATAATAATAAACAATACAAATAAAAATAATTATAACACAGTGGCACCACCCAGGATACATCCCAAACTTATCAAATAAAATAAAATCTTATAATAATAAACCATAGTGATAATATCATGGAAATGGAAAATGAACAATGGTAATAACAATAATAATAGGCCCAATTACAAAATAAGTGAGGTTGCTAATTTCATTTCAAACAGCTAACAAAAAATAAATTTCCTTTGGTCAAGTAAAAAAAGAGAAAACCAGGAGAGCACTGCCCATGCCAGTATCCCGAGTTCCTCATGGGTATTTTTTTTTCCCCCCATTTTTTTTTTCCTTTATTTTCATTGTACAGTAGACTAGATAGTTGAGGCTCTAAGGCTGCGAAGGAGGTGCAGAAGGCAATCTGGTTATGGTGTCACTCTCGCTCCATGCTGCAGCATGCTGTGGAGGGGGAGCGGGGGGGTTGGCGGGAGGAGAGAAGTGAGGGAAGAGTCTGCTTTCAGAGTGCAGGCGAGGCAGCATCAGGGTCAGGCTCGTTGTTGTAGTTGTTGCTGTAGTGATGGCCTGGGGGAGGGTGGTTGGGTAGAATGTCCAGTTCATCCACCTGGGGGCCAGGATGCATGACCACCAGCTGGTCTTGCGGAATGTCCGCTGCCGCTGCCGCGAGGTTGGTGATGGACTTGCTCTTGACGCACTGGAAGTCCACGTGCCGGCTCTTTCCCTCCTCCTTCTCCCAGGACATGCGGATGAAGGGTCTCTGGACGTAGTTGTAGATGACCTCCGGCCTGCCGCCTGGGCGCTTCTTCACTTTCTCTTTGTATGTGGGATAACCTGCAAAACAGATTATTGTTTTTGTATTTAAATATGTGATGGCCAATGTGCGCCAAGCTTATGTTTTTCCCAACAAATATTTTAATATGAACAAATAAAATATTTTGCAGTTTTCTGTTACTAAAAGCTTCTAACGGATATAATCAGATACAGCTACTGCAAAGAAAACAGAACTGGTCTCCACTTACTGTGCCTTTCAGTACAGTGACTAAAGAGTTTACTGTAATTAGGCCATTTCTATTCTATACAGCAAAATATGAAGCTATCTGAGCTTTTCTGATGGTGTCTGCTGAAAAAACAGAATAGCTGGTCGTAGGTACCACTCTGTGTATATATAGGGTGAAAAAGATTCATCCAAGTTTAAAGCGCCATATTTTTTACAACCGTGAGGCGCCTAGGAACCAATCACAATCCAATTGAAAGAGGGGGTCATAGCGTTTCTGACTGTCAGTATGGCAGTGAACCTCCAACAGCTCAGAGCCTTCGTCGTTGGTACCAACAGTTCCAAGAAAAAGGTCACCAGTGTCACCAGATCTCACGCCTGTGACGTAAAGGATTCTGTTTATGTGCCACTCCCAACAACACTGGATGATCTCCGAAATCGCACTGAAAGAGCCGTGAGTTCAGTGACACCCGACATGCTCAATCCAGTATGGGATGAATCTGACTGTGGCGTTGATGTTGTCCGTACAGCTGGAGGAGGTTCATACTGAGCACTTGTACAATGACATAATAAACTTTATGCTCATTTAAACCATTTAAGGTTTACTGCATTGTTCTGTAATGATTTACAAGTGAAATAATCATTTTGAAATCTGATGAATCTTTTTGAATCACCCTGTATTGCCAAAAAATAACATGGCAAACATTTTTGATATTCCATTTTCACTGCATCATGTCCCTTTAAGAATTTTATCTGGACAAGCTAAAACAAGCTCTATACCTGCCCTCAAACACTTGCAGCTGTAAAAGTCATGTTCTGCAGTACAGCTTCAAGAGTGAAATGACCTTTTCAAAAATGCTACGCCATTGATAGAGGAAATGAAAAGCAAGTCTGTCATCTCTCATATCACATTAATTTCTCCAGCACATTGTGGCCGGTAGATGCCACTTTTTGTGGTGAATGTATTTAATTTTAATGAAAACTGTTATATTACATCACAAACAAATATTTCACATCAATTACATAATTTATATTATGGATCAAGAAAGGATGCACAGTTTTTTCGACAGTTTTTTTTCCAACATGTAATTGGCAGTTGGATTATTTTATCATTTTTATTTTAGTCAATCTGTGTTGCAATTTTAAGATGTAAATAAGTCAAGTGCGCTCACACTGTATTTGAATGTTGTAGCACAATTACGAATGACTCTTTGTGCTAAACAGTCAGTTGGAATGATGACTATGAAATGTCTGGCGACAGCTCCTGGCTCTGGTACCCTCAGTGACCAGGCTTACCCAGGACCATAAACCAAAAGTGCTAAAGTGCACTTCCCCCACAAGGTTTACTGCTGTAATATTCTTGGGCCGAGTTCTTATAGCATTCCAAAAAGGTGGTCTGTTTACCTCTTCTTTAACAACAATGCCATGATATAAAGATTTATGTCCAGCATCACATGACAGATCTAGTGGGGTCTCCCCACTACCAGGTACTGAGTTGGTGCTCCTGGCTCAAACTCTGACTGATCTCACTCTGAACTCAATCAGAACCTTTCTTGTCAGAAGAGGAGACAACGCACTGAGAGCATCTAGATCTGGCGCCCTGGTTTTCGTCTACGATGCCCAGAAACAACCAATCAATGACTGATGCTTGTGGCCAAGCCACTCAATCCCAACCCAAGAGCCATCAAATAAATATGTAAAGCTTTTAGCTTTCCTTTCCATTACCAGCATGTGGCAAGTCTTGAGATGCTGCAAACCCTCTAGAATCTAAATTGGTGTAAACTCTAGACAGTTTAGTGTTATGCCACATTTTCATGATGTGTTAAAGTCTTTTTAGTTTTACTTTTTAGTCCCACTGATGTCTCTGTGAATGCTTTTACTGCTTTCTTTTATTGTCATTTATTTCCAATTTCCAATCCAATTTGGTTTGTTGCGGCATTATGGGACATTAAAAACTAATGAGTGTGGAGAATGATTGCAGTCAGCTTAAATAATTGTGAGCTGGTAAAAAACTGGAAACATGCTAGCATATTTGCATGTGTTAGCCCTGAAAAAGGCAAATAAAAATCGACCCAAAAAATGTTTTAAAAATTAAAAAAAAAAAACTTTTAAAAATCCACCACCAATACGGCTAAAAATTCATTCAAAACTGGTGAAAAAAAAATTATGCATCCCAATTGTGTGTCATGTGTATAATTCAGAATAATTTTTTATTCAAAGAGTTTATGAGATGGATAAATTGAAACTTACCTTCAATGCCTAGTCTGATCTTCTTTAGTCCTCGTTCTTTTAAAACTGATTTGGCAACATCTCGGTTTTCAATGTACTTGAAGAAACGGTAGAGTTTTGTACTGTAAATTACTGTAAAATAAGATAGAGCAAGATGTACTTAGCCAACAAAAATAAAAGCAAAAACAGCTTTTATAAACATAAAAAAATACACATAAAAAGATCCTTGTTATTAAAACTAGGTGGTGTAATGTTTGTTTTGTTTATACTATATAAGACACCATATGCCATCATTTATGAATTTGCAAGACGGGGTGTGACAAAGGCTTTATATGTTGATTGATAAATGTCATAAGTCGTATCATAAAATCATCATCTAATAATAGTAAAATGCTGAGTGGAAAACGCCTTTGGCAAATGATTCTGCTGTCTGAACAATTCGAATTGGAACAGGTTTTCTCCAGGCAGTTAACAAGTCTTAAAAAGTCAACTCTAAACAACTGAAAGTGTTGGGGCACTCACTTTGCGAATACTCCTCTCCCATCTGGGGCGGGTACTCCTCGTCCCAGTCCACCACATCGTCATCAGTGAGCACAACGATGTGGCACTCCCTCTCTCCACTCTGCGCACTGGCCACCATCAGCGGCAACACCATCTCCTCCAGGTAGAACTCGAACTGCCGCCGTGCGCCGTCGTTTGACAGCTCGTGCATCAGGGCGCCTGTGAAGAACAGCACAGTTAACACAGAAACAGACAGACACATACAGCAGAAAGGCCCTTTGCTCCTTGTGAAACGTTGCTATAGCCTATTGAATTACTGCTTTTACTGGACCAGCACTGTAAGATTCCACAGCACTTTATATCCGATATGCATTATTAGAGCGAATCCCACTAAATAATAATAATATTTGTGAAGTCAAAGAGTGACGCAGAGAATATACTCACTCAGGTCCCTGCACTTGATCGTGCTGTAGTCGAAGGAGATGCACAGATAGTCACATGCTTCCCTCAGCTCAGGAATGGAGATTCCATCAGGGCAGCGGATTATCCCAGATTTATAGTAATCCTGCCATTTAGGTAGAGTGCAGACAACACAAAGGCAGCCATTACAGAGGCGGCACCATTCAAAGACATCGGCTCTTAAAAGCAAAAACGGCACAGTTGCCAAGGCTCTCGAAGTGCTGACACTGGTTTTGAGCCAGCAGACTTGGGGAGGTGGAGATCACTCAGCTATAGATAAAAGTACACAGAGCTTTTGGTGACCATACAGGAATGCAGTTAAACCTCCCACTCATGTACGCATCACTTTCATCCTCCTTCACTGAGAGCAAGCCAGAAAAACTGATTTAAAGCAGAGGTCAACTGTGAAGGTATTCCACCTGATACTCAACGGTCTCATTACCGATTCCCTCTCACACTTTCACTCACTCTAGCACACCCCTGTGCCGCAGAGGCATTCTACAGTGTCCTGAAATCAACCCCTTTACATAACCGTATGTAACAGACACCAGGCCATGATTACAGCGCCAGGTTGGGTGGCAGCTTTAGGCCTCCATGGGCCACAGCACAAGGCTCGAGCATATTGAACCAAGGCTGATGTAAGGGTTTTAGCTCCATCATTAAAAAGCAGATGCTGACAAATATTATGCAATGTTACCCAAAACAACGCACAGGCTGAGCTTTACATATAAAGTAAAATACGCAGCAATGGGTACGACAAATCACTGACACAGCAAAGCAAACTTTGTGTCTAATATTATTTAAAATCATTCGACAAATCACCTCTGAAGGTGTAATTCTTAATAAATTAAGTGCTATTACAGCGTACAGCGTACAGCGTACAATTCACTATAGGCTTACACACAAGTAAGTTAAATAGCTCAATTGTAACACCTTCATGACAATCAAATTCCTAAAACTAAAACTCACGGTAGGTCATGAAACACAATTCCAGCATTAGCACCTGGTGTGACCACAATTTACCAGTAGCCGCTTGACACAGTTCTAGGAAAAAATCCTGGAATTTTTTTTAATCAAACTGCTGCAAAATGGGTGTTGCATTTATATTTTTTTCAGTATACATATTTTGTTGTAAGTGAAAATAAGCACACATCCTCAAAAATGCAAAATTATTGTTCATTTACAGAATTTAACATACTGTGGGAAAGAAAATGTAACATTAAACGTAGCCTGTGCAAAGATTATAACACAACATATTTTAAGTTACATGTTTTATTTTATATTTTTTCCAATCTGTGAAACTCAACAAATAAACAAATAAAATTTGCAGCAAAATGCCATAGTTAGGTGTGTTCTCTGTAGAACTTATTTGTGTTAACTTCTTTTCACTTCATTTGACCAGGGTGTTTGCATATGAACATGTGAGTTCAAATTCCATTAACCAAAAAGACAAGACCTTAATTGGTTAACAAAAGCATGTAAACCATCTAATGACAAAGCCAACTTACCAGAATAGCCCTAAACACAGTGGAACTGATGCCCTCTGCCACCTCATACTCTCCTTTCTCATTGGGGCGTGTAAAATTGTGTTCTCTTCCGGAACCAAACATTCTATAAAATGAAAGACAAAAACAGGGTTTATTATTATGTTTAATCAATATCTCTCTCTGTAGATGTAAATCAACTTGAAAAGCTGTAGCAGTAGGGTGGGGTGATATGGCAAAAAATGTATCAAAATACTTTCACAACACATGAAATTCATCACAATACTACATTTTTCTTATGTCTAATAAGTTGAAACAGACAGGAAATCTCAGCAGTGCCACATTTAAAAATACAGGGTGATTCAAAAAGATTCATCTGATTTCAAAATGATTTATTTCACTTGTAAATCATTACAGAACAATGCAGTAAATTGTAAATGGTTTAAATGAGCATAAAGTTTATTGAGTAATTGCTCAATATGAACCTCCTCCAGCTGTACGGACAACATCAACGCCATAGTCAAATTCATCCCATACTGGATTGAGCATGTTGGGTGTCGCTGCACTCACGGCTCTTTCTGTGCGATTTCGGAGATCATCCAGTGTTGTGGAACCAACAACGAACGCTCTGAGCTGTTGGAGCTTCACTGCCCACAAAAATCACACTGCACAGTTATGATGGATTCACTCTTATTGAAGTGGAGAATGCAGAACGCTTTGTGCTCAAGGGTCTCATCTCCTCTCAGACTGAAAGGAGCCATCTTCCACTGACAGTCAGAAACACTATGACCCCCTCTTTTAATTGGATTGTTATTGGTTCCTCGGCGCCTCACGGTTGTAAAAATATGGCGCTTTGAAATCAGATGAATCTATTTGAATCACCCTGTATTATCAAAAACTGTACAATGACCAACATTTAACGCACTCCACACTAGGGAATTTAACACTATGACAATAAGTATTGCAATAACAATGTACATTATCGTAATGCAGCCATTTCCTCCTTACCTGCCCAGCATTGTGTTGGGCTGTGCGGTAAAAATGGAGGGGTCCACTACAAAGCGTGTGTTGTCCACGATGAGCGTGACCCTCTCTGAGGTCCGGATGCTGCGAGCTCCCTCCTTGACGTTTTCATAGATGAAGACCATCTCGCCCACGCCCGTGCTCTTCAAGGTGCCCTCTGAGCTGGACAGGCTGCTGTTGCGACTGCTGACCACCCCACTGCTGCTGCTGGAGCCACTGGGAGAGACTCTCTGAGGCCTGGGGCTGCTGGGCCGCGATGAGCCGCCCTCTCGTTCTGCGCAAACAGCACATACTCAATACGCCGAATACAGTAGTAAATTATAGTTAGACTACACTTATAGATCAAAAGAACATCTGACACAAGAGAGAATACAAGGAAATGCAAGCTATGTTTCCTTCAGTGACTCAGCATTCCATCACAGCTGGCCAGGTGCCCTTCATTTTCCAAACAATAGCCAACCAACTGTTTGACACAGCCACAAATATGTATACTCTTGCTGAGACTGATAAGAGAGGGGTCTCTCACCACTAGTGTGCTGGCGTGTGGGTGAGGTGACGTTTCGGATACAAGGCGTGAGCTGGCCTTCCCCCCGTTCATGAGAGGAATCTCTTGAACGGTCACTCGACCGCCGGCGATCTCGCGAGCGGTCACAGCCTCCACTGGCACCATGCAGGCTCATCTTCACCCAGGGAGCCTCAAGTGCAGACTAGCAGGTCTGGCCTCTGAGAAAAAAGCAGCTATGTTAATTCCAGGCAATACGAAAAACACGGTCACACACGTGGCGCTACACGTGCAGTCCGTGGGTTTATTTTCAGCACCTGATAAGATGACATTGCAACATGAAAGGAAATGCCCTTAGCCTCTCAATGTTTTTTCAGTTAGTCTATAAAAAAAAACACAGACAAACAGCAACCGACAATTCTGTGAATATGAAGCTGGTACTCTGTGCCAATGGCAAATCATTAACAAACAAAGAAACAAAAAAAACTCCTTGTACATTCTGGAATTAACCAGATTTAATTTAAAAAAAAAAAAAAGCTGAAAAGGCCAAAATGGTTGGCAGAGCAGCCTCATCCAAAAGCCTGGCTTTTCTTTCGTCTTAAATAGGCTCTTTTTGTGCAAACGGAATATGAAAATCCTCCATAACGATGAACAGGAATTTCAGTATGCACTGACTCAGTATGCACTGACTAGGCAAGTCATAAGAGTGTTACCGGTGTCTCCTTTTCTGAACGAGCCTGTTTTCAGGAACATAAAACACCCTAAGCTACATCACGCTCTTAAACTGGAGTATCTTTTTACTCGAGGCCTAAAAGTAACCCTTGTTCACAAAGGCAGACCTTATAACACATGGAACAATGGGTTTTACCTGAACTTGCTACACTATGAGTCAGAGCAGGTAGGGATAAACAGCGATATAACCCTGTTGTGCATCACAGCTGTGAACAAAGGGCTGAAAACAAAAACATTTTCCATTTTCTGTCTCCATGTTAAATATTTCAGCAAAGCCACAGCCCCTTCAATTTCCGGATACAGTGAAAACAGGCCTACTTTGGCCTCTGGAAAACCAGGAAATTCCACAGATAGTTTTCCTTCTAGACCACCCTGCAAAAAATAGACAAAAATGACGAGAAAATCCCACCCCTTTTGGTCAAAGCTGGGCAATACAAAAGCAATGCAGTGAATGAAGATGATCAAGCAAGGAACCACTGGCTTCTTATCAGAAATCAGACTACTGTCTGACAACACTGTGCACGGCCAAGGGGCTGTTACTGTTGGGCTATACGTCCAAAGAAGAAGATTGGTCCTCTTGACAGGAAATGTGATGATTCAAACAGTGGTTAGCACAGCATACTCATTACTGAGGCCAGTGGCTTCTAGGTTATGGGCAGCCAGAGGCAAAGCCCATAGAGAACTAGCAGAACTGCACGTTTGACAGAATGTAGTTTAAACCCAATCAGCTAAAGTAACCTTTGAATCCAGGATGCTGGGTAACGTTGATTTGATAAAAACGACCCAAAACGTGACTAGTTAATCATTCAGCAGAGAACAAGGAAGAAGCTAATCGCTCAGTTTATCTTATGACTTACGGATTCTGTTGATACTTAAACCTGTAAACCAGATCAAATAAGCACTGTCACTTCCCGTCGTCCACAATTCCCGGAGTCGCTGGCTCTCGTAGATCATATGACAGCGGACGTGCTGTCATTACACGCACCCCAAACACACCCGTCGAGATTCTTCTTCACGCAGGCAGTCAGGTTTTACATGTTATGAAATTAAAACTCCCTCATAATGGACCATTCATTAACTGCTAAGACAAAACTATGGAGTCATCAGAGACGCATAGGTTAACTCCTGACTTCAAGACGAGCACCAACTAGCTGTACAGGCACGAACTGAGACTGAGGCAAGCCAGACGTCAACGATATCAATTCACCACAAGTAGACCCAGTTTATTTACCTGTTAGTTAGCTAGAATCGCTGGACCTCAGTTAACTTTATGACATAAAATCATCATAACGTCTAAAACTTCGCACAAGCTAACGTCAGATGGCTGTCTAGTTCTAAGAACTGTCAGACAGCTGACATAAGGCTAGCTAGGACAACGCAGCTGGTTGCTTTTGGTTTCACCAACTTTAAATTCAAAAGACCACAATAAAATCTACCAAAACAGGCTGTTAGCTAACGAGGAAGTTCAAGGTTATCACCACAAGCTAACTACGTGAAAACTGAACTTACAGCCGTGTCTACCTGCCGAGCCATCCGAGAGGAACGTCTTCAGGCAGGCTAGGTTAGCTAACGTTAGTTATATTTTTCAAAGTAGCTACCGACAGCCAGCTTAGCTCGCTCCGACCTCACTGGAACTCTATCAGAAAGTTATCTAGAGTTTACCAGAGGAATGAAGCGACCAAACACAGCTCAAAACGCCTCATGAGGCTCCGAGGTTGTCGTTAGCTAGCCGCGTTTCCGTTGCTCTGTTAGCCAGTTAGCATCGCTAGCACAGATTTGAAAGGAATTCGGCTGAAGGAAACCGAAAAGCAGCCAAAGCCAGGCGAGAAAACAGCCACTCTTTTCGCGTCTACGGACGCGATTCCTCACCTCTACGCCGTCATAAGCACTGGTGTTTGAAAGAGTCTTGTTCTGAAAGAGTCAGAGCACTGAGAGACAGAAATCAGGCGAAATTCCAGAGACGTCTCCGCATTTTCCAAAAAAGCGAACTCGGTTCTGCGCTGAGCGCCGCTGCTGACACAACTCAGCCCAGTCAGAAAATAACAGAGCGAGGTCTCGCGAGAGCAGACCACAGAGTAGCAGAGAAAAGCGGCGTAACGTAGTCTCGCGAGAACTGACAACAGGTCCGCTTCAGCAGCTGGCTGCTTCGAAAAATTTCTTCTCACTTTTGTGAAGTTCTGATGCTTTTTATTCTCCTTCAGACACTCTTTAAACTTGTTGTAGGTGTTTCTGGGGCGCGGGGTTCCTCAGTAAGCCGGATAACTCAATCCAGAAGTGAGGACTAACCCCCTAACCCTCCTCCTGTTGGACAAGGCTTGGCTTTTTTTCTGATTTGACTGAGAAATCCAGCTTTGTGAAATACCTTCCTGTTGCTGACATCTGCTTTTTTTAAAAAGACTTTTTAGATACGTCACTCTTTGGCGTTCGTGCAGTTTCTCATGTAAATAACCAGAACATATGGAGTTGGTTCAGGCTTTTTTTTTCTGAATTGCTGAATGTAAAAAAAAAATAAAAATAAATAAACATTTTAACAAACATTTTTCTTTCATTTAGACTAGGCTACTACAGTGATTCATGACAAATGAAGAATGAAAGCATGTTAAATATGCCCACATATGATGACCTAAAGCAGAAGCCGTGTCCTTCACTTGTCCTAGTTGGTTTGATCTCATTTGTACAGCCTTAGCCATTCAACAAACATGTCTACAGAGATGATTTTATATCAGACAACAGTGAAATAAATTAACACATAAAAATAAATACAACAATTGCAGATCAGTGCATTTTTTATCAACAAAGACTTATGGTTTAATGTCTGCACAGAGGCAATGTGTTGTTTCTCTGTGATGACATTAAAATTTAGAGTGAAGACACTTTTTAAATGTTCACTTTTTTCTTTTAGGTAAGACCAAACTTGAAGACGTCTCAGTGTTAGCTCAAGGTCCCGACTGGATCTTCCCAGCCGTTGAAATATCTGGAAAAAAAGTCCTGGTTTTTCCTTTTTGTCCTTTTTGCGAGTCGTTGACGGAGGGGATCAGGATAGACTTCAGCTTCACCTGCAGCCAGTCCTGCCTTTCTAGCACTTGCTTGCGTTCTCCAACATTGTGCATGAGCTGGACTTCACTGATGGACCTCTTGCTGTGGGAGAATCAACAGTGGTCAGTCTCATAGCAACCAGTAACAAGGAAAGTAGTTTTACATAAGTTCACTAATACGACTCAAGGCAATAAATCTCTACCCTACCCGACTGGTAGTCCCTCCAAACGTGGCAGACTGCACAGGTTCCACAGCAAAATCATTAAAATGGTTTTGTCCATGGCAAGTACTGATGACATTGTGTTAGCTGTAACATAAAGAAAGTTGCTCAGAACGACAAACAATTAGGAACCAATGTTACAACTGATCTTAAAAAGATTCAACTTACATAGCTGTGGCTGGTCTGTAGCCGCAGTTTACGCTCCATGTGTTGGTCAGCGTTCGTTTTCATGTTGGCCGCTGCTGTCCCTCTCCTTTTATGCCCGAGCCCCCTCCCATTGGTCATTGATGAGCAATCCCGATTATTGATGGTGATGTCAGCCCATCCTTTGAAGGGGACAGGCATGTATATGACGACACCTCTACAGACCCCCGCCCCACCACTTCTGTTTTCAACACCTCCACTAAGATCTACTGTGATCAAACCGCTGGTGAAGTTATGTCACGTATGGATGGCTGTGATGTTGCCAAAGTAAAAGCAAACAATTTTGCATTCACTGGAACTCTGTGCACGCACTTTCAGCAACCCAGAAAGGAATATTCTGGATTATTAAGATGGTGGACGATATAAATCAGAGCAAACTTGAGACAGAAGATGGTGAGATTTAGAAGCCCAGCTGAGAAGACGTAAAGAACAAATGAAAGCTGCCAGCGAAAGTACTTGCCAACGTCCCGTGGTGAGGCCTGCTTTTCTGTGGATGCCCAACTGTATTTCTCCACCACTTGTTTTCTCCCAGACAACGACAGCTCAAAATCCAGCTCCCATAAAAAACAGCCTTTGGAAGAAGACTCACTAAGGAAAGCCCCATCGCTCCTGGTTTGTTTGTGTTAGCCATAATGCAGACAACAGCAAGTTGAGGATTTATTATCATCTGTTTAATACTTGACATGTGATATTCCTGCAATGTAAAAAAGAGACTGTCTCTAGTCTTTGCTCAACACCACAGTGCAAAACAAGGCCTACCTGATGCTTACATGATCTATGAGAAGTGGACAACCTTGTCATACTCTCATGGGACACATTGGGTAACCATGAGAGAAGTTTTCTAAATGTGGCAGAGGAATGGCTATGTCATGACACAAGTAGTAAGTCCGAGGAAGAATCCAAAACGATGTGCAGAGCAACAAATCTCTCCCGTAGTAATGAAAGTCTTCTATCTTGGGTTGGGAGGCCATGATGTGATTCTCTAGTTTCACAATAGTGCATATTCCCTTCGGTATCTCCTAAATCAGAGAGGGCGAGCTTAAATATTGAGGTCAGGAGGACTCCGCCCACGAGACCACATGGCATAGCACATAGACTGGAATTGTTCGGACAATGCTCAGGATCTCTTTCAAAGGGCAAAGGTTGATTTGTGTGATGCGTGTCATGTAAAAGCACTGTGGTAGGTTGTTATGGTGTCACTGGATGCCTCGTGTCCGGTAATAATAGCAGCTTATTTCATGTGTGGTCAGCATGACGTTATGGTGGTCTTTTTCATTTCATTTCTTTGGTTCATTCTGAATTGCAAACACGTTAGCCATAGACCTGAATGGTATGTCCAGTATGGCGCTGTGTAAAAGACAGAGACCAACCAATTGATTTAATATACGAACAAAATGGCCAGTAGATTCAGCTTAGATCCACAACCCTGCAAGATCTGGTAGACCACCACACCTGTCAGATAGACAATACTTAAAGCTTTCAACTTTGAGAGACTCCACTCTTTCTTCAGATCTGAAAACATCCACAGGTGTTTCTGTCCATCCTTCCACTGTGAGAAGACGACTCAGCACTAAGGGTCTGAAAGGATGAGTAGCTGTCAAGAAGCTGTTACTGAGAAAATGTCTTCAGACAAAAAAAAAGAAAAAAACAAAGAAAATGTGCAAATGGGGGTCTTGGAACAATGGAATGACCACCCCAGAGTCCAGACCTCAACATCACTGAATGTATTTGGGATTACTTGGATCGAGAGAATCAGAAAATACAACCAACTTCTAAGACTGAACTTTGGAGGTGTGGAAAAACATCCCTGCTGATTTCTCAGAAAAACTGAAAGCAAGTCTCTTGAAAAGAATGGACGCTGTAATAACTGAAAAAAATATATTGTATTCAGTTGTTGAGGTTTGTGTAATTTTCTGTTAAATATATGCTTGTTTTACATGCTGATGTTTATGTACTGGCCTTTTTGACTGAAAATAAAATAAAGCGGTTGTACAGCAAAGCAGTTTTCATTGTTTTCATTTCATTGTTTAGTTTAATGGCCAGGTCCAGCCAGCCTGACCTTACCTTTATTACCCACTTGCATAACTTAAACATAACTCAGCTAGTTTGAATTGGTTTCCATATAGTTGCTGAATAATAAGCCTTAGGATGTAATAAGGCTGGGTTTCGTAAGGTGTTAATATGAGAGTCATGCATTTATCCTCAAGGTCTTTGCTCTGGAACAGAACACAATAATGACCACGCACTGACCACAACGGCTTTAGCACGGAATTCAAATTTCACATGTAAACAGCTCTGTCCTCGCGCCCAAAGCTGTCCTTGCACTGACGAAATTCATTCTGCATCGTGGCCTGCAGCATACGTGGAGTCAACCCGACCAAACTGTTCACATTACCTCATGCGGGTACAATGTTTGTCATCCCACTAATGGCATGTCACTGCAGCAGTGTGCAAAGGAACTTGGCAGGGATTAAGGTGAAGAATTGCTTACAAACCATTAACTGGGGGTCACCCCCATGCTGCTATGACAGCCATGCCGCATGAAAATCACGTAGGTTTCCCTCTAAATTTGGAACAATGAGGTAGATATATAGAAAATAAGTCTATATATAACCTTTTTAGTTAAGCTTGGGCTTGGTATGCTCTTTTAATACCAACATGAATGCATTATTTTTATCTGGGGAATGTGGAAAAAGCTAATGTGAGAAGCAGCCTCCCACACACTTTAGTGATTCTTTGCAAGACATTAATAATGCATGACCGGAGATAAAAACAGATTGCACTGGATCCCACTAAGGCTTGAAAGTGAGATTCTGCTGCAAACAATCCTCCAGCTAAATCTGGAAATGTATAGTTAAGTCTATAAAACATGATTGTTATAATTTCTTACTAATCTAAAAAACAGACTTTTCCAGTTTTATTTCCACATGCAGTGCATTTACTCTTGATTGCATAAACCAACACAGACATTTCAGAAAATGCAATGCATGAAGACACAAATCTGATACCGTTAAGAGGGGAAACAAATACAGTGCCCACCAAAAAGTGAAGTACAAGTTATTCATTTTTCAGTGTCAGAAAAAAAGCAGAAAACATATGTTTGACATAAAATTACACAAAAGCTTCCGAAATATCACGTCAGTGTTTCTCCTAAATTAATATACAACAAATATGCACACTGCCTGGCTTGGATGAGACATTAGGGTGTAACTGGCAAGCTAATGTTCGCTTCTTAGCGGTCAGTTTTTATGAGGTATTCACTTAGTTTTTAAAAACAATAATTTATTTTTAAATTGAAAATGCACTAAATTCAGATCCCAGTAACACGTAGATCAGTGTGTAGAACGGCCGAGCTGGTTTGGGCCGAAGGATCAGCGTAATCTTCTTGTATCTGGTCATAGTTAGTCTTGTGGGGTCAGATGTGATTTTGTAACAGGAATACACTTCTGGATAGAACATGTTAAACTTTTGCTGCAGCAGAATCCATCACTAACAAGAGTTTGCCTCCTCTAAAACTCACCCCCAAATCCCTGTAGTCCCTGCTGCTCTAACATTCAGAGTACAATCATAATTAAAGCCAAACAAGGTAACGAGCAACTTGCCATCCTTAAATAATGGAACTGTTTTTCTCTTGCAAGAAGTTTCTGGGGGACTTTTTTAGCTATGATAACTTACATTACAAGCACATGCTAACAAAAGGCTTGATGTCTGTCGGACAATGTTGCTGAATGCACCATTGCCCCCTACCTTGAGCTCTGCCTTCACGAGACATTGGATTGTATTAAGAATTTCCCAATCAGTTTATTCCCATCCTAATAAGTCTACATTCCCACCCACATTTAGCCCAAAAAAAAAACGGTTGTCCCCAGATGTCCTCATTACAAGATCATGTCTGGCCCCACAAGACGCCAAAGGTTGTACAACATAAGAAACTACTTAATTTTTAAGGAACTATTAACACTATTCTTATGCATTTCTACAGAAATATATGCAAATTATTCTTTAAGTCGTTAACTGTAAAGCATTCAATCATACATAAACACTTTGTATATCAATTAACAGACTATAAATGAACTCCTACAATCAATCACAACTACACTTCTTGAAAATAAGTGCATAGTGTATAGTGTATAAGTGTACAGTGCATTTGTCAAATAATTCTGATGATGTTACACTGATCCCTGCACGTTTGATATCACCATGTACATACAACACCCACAGTTTTGAAGGGTCTACCACCCGGCCTGAAAGAAATCCAGGGGAAACACTAAATGTATCAGTATTTCATTTTATAATCAGTCTTTTCTGTTGTGCACCCCTCTGTCACTTTCACTCCTCCATCCTTCCAATCTTAAAACCAGCAGAGACACTACTATTCATGAATATTCACACAAGCAACTACCCCAACACACCTTAGCTGCCTTTAAACGTCTTTTAGCATGCTCATCTAAAGTGGCTGTAGGAGGTATTTGTGAGGAGGGAAAGGTAAAGCCAAAGGGAAATAGTGAAGAGCAGGTGTTTTTAAAAGTAGAGTTCAAAAATAACTCAAAGATACAGAGAAAATAGGACTCCTAACAACCACCTGGAAGACCTGGTAGACCCCAAAACTGCCCCCATCAGATTAACAGCACTTCAAGCTTTCATCTTTGAGAGAGAGGAGAAAATCAAGCTGCTTCAGATCTGAAAACATCCACAGGTGTTTCTGTCCATCCTTCCACTGTGAGAAGACGACTCAGCGCTATGGGTCTGAAAGGATGTGTAGCTGTCAGGAAGCTGAAACAGAAGAAGAAAATTTTGACTAAAATACAGAAGCTGGACATCTGACATGTGGCATAGTTTTACAGACTGACCAGTCTAAATTAAAGATCTTATAAAGTAACAGAATGCAGTTTATACGCAACTGAAGCAATGTAGGACTTTGTGAACCGTGTCTACAACCACCAGTCCAGCACGGACACACTTATCAGGAAAAGAAGCTGCTGGTTCTCTCAGAACAATGGACTGACCACACAGAGCCCAAACCTCAACATCAACAAATGTGTTTGTGATTACTTCAATCATGAGATGCAGAAAATTTAACCAACTTCTAAGGCTGAACTCTGGAGGTGTGGAAAAATGTACCAGCAGATTTCTTTGAAAAACTGAAAACAGGTCTTCTGAAAAAGAGAGGCAGCTGTAATAAAGGCAAAAGATGGACAGACTAAATACTGAAAAACTGATATTTATTTGTTCTGTGTAATTTTCTGTAAATATATGTTTTCTGCCTTTTTTCCTGACTCTAAAAAATGAGTGAATTGTACTTGATGGCCTTTTGGACTGGAAATCAAATGAATGGTGGTCACTGACTTCTGTACAGTACTGTATGTTTGTTATCTATCATCTTAAATTGAAAAAAATATGGGTAATCTAACTTTTGACTGAACTAAATTATTCAAAGAAAAACTTTTAATTGCTGTTTTTATCATCTTTTTGCCAACAATTATTGAGGGAACTGTATAAGTGACATTTCAAATGGTAATTGCAGGGTCGACTCTATTTGGTTATGATTGCCTCTCTAACTCCCCACTAAGTGTGTATTCTCGAGTCCACTGTAACAAAACTCCATTTGGATGGAAATGAGGGGTAAATGAAAAGCAAAGTTAGAGTTGCTAATGTGCCGCTAGTCTTCCTACGAAGTCTATATCAACCTTTAAATGGTCCACATCATGGGAAAATAATTTTTTTCTCACTTTTTTTTAAATATAAGAGATTGTAAACATTATTAACCCCTTAAAATCCCAGGTTTATTACATACTGAGGCTTATTATTCAGTAACTACAGAGACAATGCAAACTGGTTGAGCTACTATTAGGTTATAGAGGTGTGTAATAAAACTTCAAGCCCACCAGTGGGGCCTCGCCATTTAAGGAGTTTTACAACATATCATTTACTCATTTGTTATTTTTGTCAAGTCATGAAAATTATAACATTTGCATACATTTAAAAGTTTGGAATCACAATTCAAAAGTTTAGGAGCACAGTTTTCAATGGAAGGTTGTGGGTTCAATTCCCAGGATTGGCTTTTAATCAAAAAAAGCCAGTTCATTGGGCAAAGCTTTGCTGCTGTGCTGGTGACACTGTGCTGCTCCCAGGCTGGGCAGAATGACATATTTCCCATGTAGAATCATTAAACTCTACAAAACATATGAATCTGTGAGGAAGTTTTAGATGTGTTCAGAAGGATGAACAGAGCTGTAGGTGATTCCATAATGACTGAAAGAGCTGTAACACTGAAAATGAAGCCTTAATAAAACATCCAGAAACATCCAAAAGGCCTCGTATTTAAAATGTGGTGCTCTGATCTCAGGCAGATAACGTTACAGGAAATTACTATGAATTATTAATTACACTGTATAATTATCAATTAATAACTTCTTGCTGCTTATGATGGTCAGTGTACTGTAAGACAGACACTATGAGGTACTCCAAGATGTTTTATTCAGTACATCCCAAAAAACTTTATTGGGAAATATTAATTATAAAGCATCTTGAAGTACCTTCTAGCGTCTAGGTTATAGTATTTTAAACTACACTCCCTGGGCAAAAAAATGGTCCAAGCCCAAAATATAATGTTTTTTACTGATGGTTTTGGCCTGGTCAGAGTCCAGATTTAACCCTATAGAGAATATTTGGTCTCATATTAAACAAAAACTAGCTCAGCAATGGTTTTCAACTGTTTGACGCCGTCAATGCTGAGTGGAAAAATTCGGACTCTTCTTTCTGTAAAAGGTTGTCAGCAAATTTACACAAAAAAAAATTACATTTAAAGAAATCAAAGGGAAAATCTATCCCATATCTATTTGTTTAATGATTTGTGAAGACCATTAAAAGCTTAATGTTTTGCCATTTTGGGCAAAAATATTTTATTAAAATAATAATACACATACACTTTCTAAGCCGATTATCCTTCTGGGTCTCAGGAGGAGCTGGAGTCTATCCCAGCAGTCATTGGGCGGACGGCAGGAAACACCCTGGACAGGTCGTCAGTCCATCGCAGGGCAGACACACAAACATATACACTGACACCTAGAGGCAATTTAGCATGTCCAGTTGGCCTGACTGCATGTCTTTGGACTGTGGGAGGAAACCCAGGCAGACACGGGGAGAACATGCACACTCCACACAGAAAGGACCCTGGTCGCCCGGCCGGGGAGTCGAGCCCAGGCCATTCTTGCTGTGGGAGACAGAGCAAATGTAAACATCTAAAGTTGGCTTGACAAAGCCAGCTTACTGTTCTTCATTATCTTCTTCTTTGTTTCCTTTTCCTAATGGTAACGATTGGTGGGAAATGATTGATGGAATGTTGAGAAAACTACTTAGGATATCATAGCAATATACTAGCAACACCATAGCAACCACCTGGGATACCATAGCTACACCTTACCTACCACCAGGGATAGCAAAGCAATGGCCTAGTAACACCTTAGCAGCCACTTAGGATGCCATAGCAACAGCCTAGCAATACCTTAAGAACCACCTGAGACACCATAGCAATGACCTGGCAGCACCCTAGCAATCACCTGCAATAACATAGCAACGGCTTTTGTCAAGTCAACTTAAACTTTCCTCTTTTATTTTATGACTGTTTTTGGTACATAAAACCACACAAACGCCAAAAAATAGACCTCATGAAACAAAATAATACTCCAGAAAAATGAAGGATAAGGCCTTTAAATCAAAAAAGAACAGCCAGCAGTGCAGTTTGCGTCAGACAGCATCCTAACATTTCAAGTACTCAAGCAATTTGCAGTGCACATCCGAAAAGAAAGTTCAAAGGCCTGTAATGCAGTTTTCTAAGGCAGAAAATTACATACTTAGAGTGGACTCTGACTGCCCTTCTCTTCCCTTAGTCTACTCTCTGTAAGGTCCATTACTAATGCTGAATCCTATCGATTTAAGGTCTGTAATGATGTGTGTCAGCAACACAATCAGCTTAAATTATTCTGCAAACAGATGAGAAAACTTCACTGCGAAACAGTAGATCACGGAAAATGAGATGACAGCACATCTGTGGTTCAATCCTACATGCTCAGTAAAAACCTATATTATGAAATTACAATATAATGCACTTATTTCTTGTAATTTCATACATATGTGTCTGTTTGAATAGCCAACTAAGTTAAAGAGTACTGAGATGAGTTCGGATATCCATGTGCAACGGGTCATAGCCAGAAGGTTTTCAATGGGGTGGCCAGGTGAGACTCAGTGATTTTACTGGTACGCAGGAAGGCAGATCTCCAGGACCAGCGTTGGTGACCACTGCTTTAGCTGTTCGCTGTTTAATATTTGTTCAGTTTTACTGGTTGAGAGGGTCTTAATTAATCGCCAAGAATTGTTATTTACGTTACACTTCAGCCAGCAGTAGGCCAATCACAAAACAGAACCCTCATTTGTATTATTTCATCCACAAGGGGGCAGCAGAGCGATACTTTTAGCCAGAACACTGTGTAATTTACACTTTACAGCAGATATTTTAAAGTACTTTGGCATTTAAAAGCGGAACAACAATTTTCATAAAATTCATAAAATAGTGAATTCTGTGTGTATTTAGCTCTTTTTGCTAATTGTTTTAGCTCTTTAGGTCTCTCCAGGCATTGTTGCCTCATCCTCTCCCCCCAGTTCTAGACTACTGTACTATTTTAATATTGTAGGAATTCAATATTTGTTAATGCATAGAAATATCTGAATGCTACAACATGCAGGATATGTATGCACATCAGAATACTGCAGTGTATGAGCTTCTAGATTGCTTGATCAGGCATAACATGATGACCACCTCCTTGTTTCTGCGCTCATTGTCCATTTTATCAGCTCCACTTACTATATAGGTCACACACCTCACAGAGCAGGTACTATTTGGGTGGTGGATCATGCTCAGCACTGCAGTAACACTGACGTGGTGGTGGTGTGTTAGTGTATGTTGTGCTGGTACAAGTGGATCAGACACAGCAGTGCTGCTGGAGTTTTTAAGCACTGTGTCCACTCACTGTCCACTCTATTAGACACTCCTACCTTGTCAGTCCACCTTGTAGATGTAAAGTCAGAGACGATAGCTCATCTGCTGCTGCACAGTTTGTGTTGGTCATCCTCTAATCCTTCACCAGTGGTCACAGGACGCTGCCCACAGGACGCTGTTGGCTGGATATTTTTGGCTGGTGGACTATTCTCAGTCCAGCAGTGACACTGAGGTGTTTAAAAACTCCAGCAGCACTGCTGTGTCTGATCCACTCAGACCAGCACAACACCCACTAACACACCATCACCACATCAGTGTTACTGCAGTGCTGAGAATGATCCACCACCCAAATAGTACCTGCTCTGTGAGGGTCCATGGGGGTCCTGACCACTGAAGAACAGGGTAAAAGGGGGCTAACAAAGTATGCAGAGAAACAGATGGACTACAGTCTGTAACTGTAGAACTACAAAGTGCACCTATACAGTAAGTGGAGCTGATAAAATGGACAATGAGCGTAGAAACAAAGGAGGTGGTCACAATGTTATGCCTAATTGGTGTATAGATCTAATAACTTCCAGATTTCCCACCCAAACAGAGACAAAGATGAAGACAAAACATCAGAAAACCAAACAGTAAGAGTCATGTGTCAATATATAAGTTAAGTGGAAAAAAAGAAAATAAAAAAAATGAAAAGGGAACAAAGGTACACAGAGCCCCATAATGGGCCACGGTTAAAAAAATAAACTAAAAAAACAATAAATTTTGCTTTCACTTGCTCATGTTTTGTGTTCCCTCACAAATATAATGTATTGCAAATCAGTTGCAGGGGATTGAAATATTGTTGCACTTTTTCTTCACATCCAGTGGGCTCAGTAGCGATGTGTGTGCATGCGTGTTGCTTATTGTAAAAAATATATGATTCTATTATATAAATTGTATATACAATGTCTAAATATGTCGATTTTAAATTCATGGGGATATGTGGCTGCTCCCCATGAGAAAACTGTTTATTTGTGGTCAAAAATACAGTTTTATTTGAAAAAGTGAAAGAACTAAAATGTTAGCTTTTGGTTCCTGAGATTAATGTTGGGTTTGGATTAGCACACAATCATTGGGGTCACCCCAGTGTTCCCAGGGCACAATGTCCTCACAAAGGCCTTTATTTTCTCACTGAAATTTTAAGGAAACAAGCCTATGTCTCCAGGGCTGTGGGCTCCTCAGGCCTTATGTTCCTGCTTTGTAATTTTGTAAACAGCCTAATATTCCCAGGGTCCGATGTTCCCTCACAGACATTTTCATGGGAAACAGCTCTATGTTCACACATTGCTTCAATCACATTTCCTCAACATGAAAATAAGATACCAGCAGTGTAATCTTTGAGCTCACTGACCACCCATTTAATGTTTAACATGCCCTTTTCAACTTACGGTCACCATTTCACTTTACGCCATTGGAAGTTTGTTACTTTCTTCTGCTAACTTGCTGGTTAGCAAACTAAGAGCGTCACCACTAGCAATGACAAAAAGACAGGCAGCACTGCACACTTAAACCAGACCAAGCAGTCACGTATTTTACACTCTGAATTCTCAAAAATGGCTTGAATTACAAAGTTTGCTTAGCTTACTGGTAGCTAGCTTACTGGTAGTGAACTTACTGGTAGCTAGCTTACTGGTAGCTAGCTTACTGGTAGTGAACTTACTGGTAGCTAGCTTACTGGTAGCTAGCTTACTGGTAGTGAGCTTACTGGCAGCTAGCTTACTGGTGGAGAGCTTACTGGTAGCTAGCTTACTGGTAGTGAACTTACTGGTAGCTAGCTTACTGGTAGAGAGCTTACTGGTAGCTAGCTTACTGGTAGCGAGCTTACTGGTAGCGAGCTTACTGGTAGCTAGCTTACTGGTAGCTAGCTTACTGGTAGTGAACTTACTGGCAGCTAGCTTACTGGTAGAGAGCTTACTGGTAGCTAGCTTACTGGTAGTGAGCTTACTGGTAGCAAGCTTACTGGTAGCTAGCTTACTGGTAGCGAGCTTACTGGTAGTGAGCTTACTGGTAGCTAGCTTACTGGTGGAGAGCTTACTGGTATTGAGCTTACTGGTAGCTAGCTTACTGGTAGAGAGCTTACTGGTGGCTAGCTTACTGGTAGCGAGCTTACTGGTAGCTAGCTTACTAGTAATTAGCTTACTGGTAGAGAGCTTACTGGTAGCTAGCTTACTGGTAGCGAGCTTACTGGTAGCTAGCTTACTGGTAGCTAGCTTACTGGTGGTGAGCTTACTGGTAGCTAGCTTACTGGTAGCTAGCTTACTCGTAGCTAGCTTACTGGTAGAGAGCTAACTGGTAGTTAGTGTACTGGTAGTGAGCTTACTGGTAGCTAGATTATATTAAAGACAAGTACATTCCTATTGACGACCTTTTTGTGGCGTTAGCCATGACCTTAGGAATCCTTTCATAGTTTCCATTAATGTGTCATGTTGGTATGATGTAGCATGTAAAGAGCTGAACGTAGGACAATGGGAACATAGGTAGCATAACCCTGCTGAAAAAACAGCACTGACAAGCATGAATTCCATGATGGGCTAAGCTGGTCTATGCTGGTTTATACTGATCTGGTGTCGGTGTAGCTGACATATTGCTGCTGTCGGAAGAAAACCTTGTATCTCCATTTTTGTCGTTTTTCCAGTTTTTGACCTAATTTGAAATTGTCTGTTGCTCTTTACACTGTGTGTAAATTTCATGATGAATGGACCAAAAGAAACAACCCAAAATGACTTGGAAAAAGTCTGGTTCCATTGACTTCCATTAAAAGTAAAGTAGGTTTTTTCCTTCTCCTGTAAAGTTACCATTTTGGAGATACGAGGTTTTCTTCTGGCAACAGCGATATGCTCATTTTGCTGGTTTGTACTGGGAACATAAAGCATTTAGATACCATAATAAATAAGTGGAAACACAAACTTGTTTGTGAGCCTGAGTTTGTGGGTGTCCTCCTAAAACAACAACAGAAGAAGACAAAACCTAAGGTCAAACACTGACCCAGAAGCAGGAGCTTGTCAGACTGTGAATCAGAAAAGTTTCTATTTCATCTCTCAGGACGCTCAGGCTGACCTGTTCTGCTCCACACCGCTGGACTCCATCCATGCGCGGGGTATCAAACATGCCCAGGGCAGTGGAACAAGGCTGTGACGCCCCGTCCACTCCTCCTCAGAAAGCAAAACATCTCCTCCTCCTCCTCTCCTCCACAATGCATACTGATCCTCAGAGACTGCAGAGCTCCATCATAATGCTCTGCTCTCCATTCTCCGCACACAGAGCTCCGCTGCTGCACTGTTCCGGAGAAAATCTGCATTCCAAGCACCATAATTAAATTATACACAACACAAGCCACTGAAGCAACACTCAGAGCTGTAATGACAATGCAAACGGAATACAACTGCCATGCGTTCTGTTGATTTATGTTCTGTGGCTCTAAGCTTTAAATCCCCCGAGACCTGTATTTAATGTATTTTTTATAATTCTAGCTGAAGGCAGGAAAAGCTTGTTTAATTGGATCTAAAGAGGTGCATTTTTACGTGTGTGTGTGTGTGTGTGTGTGTGTGTGTGTGTGTGTGTGTGTGTGCGGGTGTGTGTGTACCCTGCTGTCAGAAGGGAGGCTTATTATCTCTTGTCGTTAATTACATCCTGTGTATAAATCCATTCAGATTTGTCATGATCTTCCTGTTTAATTATCACAAGAAAATAATAAAGCCGTATGACAAACAACAGCATAGCTTCCAGTTCAGTATTACTAAAAGAGACTCTGGCCAAAATAAAAAATGTAACCGACTCTGCATCCATTGTAAACATGCTTGCTCGCATCCTAGTAGACAATCCAGCCGAAGCTCCTTTAATTTTCTTAATAGAAAAGCCTCGAAAAATCCCTTCTGATAATGTATCTTGAAAGTTTGAGCAACTTTTGAAAAGTACAGCCGCTTTGGAGTGAATTCTAGGGGCCAAGCTGGCAGACAATTACGTTATTTTATTTCTTTAATCAGCTGGCAACTGCAGAAGGAAGCCAGATAGCTGGGTCATTCTACAGAAACGTCCACTTTTCTATCTGTCCATAGGAGTCACTGGTGTTACCGATCGTCATTGGTGTTACACATAAGAAGGCAACACCAGAGACTTTTTTAATGAACAATGCATTTTACAAAATAACTACTACAGAGCATCAAACCACATGTTGTCAATCATGGAATATCCACTAAAATATGTAATTTAATCCATTTGTGTTGTATTTTTTCACAGTTACCTCAGAATAAAGTGGGTCACACCAGTGACTTCAGCTAAGAGCTTCATATGAAATCATGAGCTAAATGAGAAAATCTCTGATAACTGAAAGACACAGTGGACTCACCATGTGCTTTTCTTCATAGATCCTCAGAAAACAGGTAGAAGGAAGTCGAGTGATGTCATCAGTGTGACTTTTAGTTCAAAATAAGAGATTTTTTGTTACGCAGTAACACCAGTGACACGAATCCTGGGGACAACAATTTTCATTACATATTTTATAATATTTATTTGGCATTTGTTTTCTTAATGTCATTTAATTCATAAAATACATAGTCATGTATAGATAAAATTTCAGAAAAACATGTTTTTTACCTGAAAATGTGGCCTCACCCTTTACACACGACTGTGGGGACTTGGAATCTATGTGATTGATTTAAAAACCAGTATTGCTAAATTGAGGCTCAAGAAAGCATAATTGTTAAAATAACATATTGTTTTATTTTAAAATATAAATTGTAATCCTAACATGTCTTTCAAGTGTAATATATCTGTAAATGCCAGGGACACCATCGTTTCCACAAAATGACTCAGCTAACGTTACTGCTGAGCAGCTAAATTTCATACTGCAACCGTTTAATTATGATAAATCATCAGTACAGTGAAGGATGACAGAAATGGCAGACAAAGACAACCAGCTAAAAGCTAAAGTTAGTAACTGGCTATCTACACTATATGGCCAAAAGTATGTGGACACGTGCCGATCACACTTATACAAGATTGTTGGACATCCCATTCCAAACCTTTGGGACAATAATAAGGAGTTGCTCCCCTCCTTTGTGGCTATAACAGCTGTTACCACAAAGTTGGAATCATGTAATTGTCTTAAATGTCTTAATATGCTGTAGCATTAACATTATTCATCAATGGAATGAATAGCCCAAAAGCAGCCCCAGACCATTATCCTTCCTCCACCAAACTTTACTGTTGACCTTATGCATTCCGGTAGCTAGCATTCTCCTGGCATCCGCCAAACCCAGGTTCGTCCATCACACTGCCAGATAGTGAAGTGTGATTCATCACTCCAGAGAACGTTTCCACCACTCCATAGTCCAGCAGCGGCATGCTTTACACCAGTCCAGCCGACACTTGGCATTGAGCATAATGATCTGTTTTTGACCCATTTCATGAAGCTCCCAGCGCACAGTTCTTGTGCTGATGTTGCTTCCAGAGGCAGTTTGAAACTCTGTGGTAAGTGATACAATAGGGAAATGTTATGTTTACGGCTGCTCTGTGAGTTTGCGTCGTCTACCACTTTGTGTCTGAGCTGTTGCCGCTCCTAGACACTTCCATTTCCCAATAACAGCACTTACAGTTGATTGGGCAGATCAAGCAGGGCAGAGATTTCACTGATTTTTGGCACCCTATGAGTTCTGTGGCTTCCTATGATACTGCATATCATGACAAATAAGGTCCTAGTTATATGCTACAATACCCCTTAAGACCAAGTTAAATGTAATACAAGTGCATGGATAGGCTTGGAAAAACAACATTTACCTATTAAATAGTCTCTTTACCTTAAGCTATTCTGAAGTGTTTTAGCTCCAACGAAAATATTCCATCCTCTGAATCAGAATGAGAAATGAATATTAAGCCTTCCGTAGGCCCTGATTAGGTGGGTTAATACACAGCAAGCACAATCTACTCAGTATACTGGCAGAATTCTGATTTATACCCCATGATGCGGCAGAAACAGCATGGAAGGTTTTCTTAAACATCTTTTTTCTCCTCCTAAGCTAATAGAAATTCCAGCTCTAAATTAAAAATTCAACAGATAGGGGCAATTTAAAATCCATTAACTTTCAAATAATTATAGCAAGCCCGTTAGCAATGATAATTAGCTTAAACTTTCAGAGTAAGTGGTATGAGGCGAAAAATCCAGCCTGGGCAAACTCCAAAAGTACATACATCACATTTATTTGTTAACCTTCCTCAGTGCTAAATTACACAGCAATGATTCTTTTGGGAGTTTGTAATTGTCAGTGATGCATGGGGCAGATGAAAGTCTTATGAAATGTCATTTTCATCTGTCCTTTTTTTTTTGCCTAATAATGGTCACCAGTGTTCTTTGGGGACACAAAATTGACCTTCAGGGGATTTTATTTGGATAATAAAACAGCAATTAGTTGCTGTTTGACTACACAGTATTACATGTTACATTAAATTTTTAACTAATTTAAGTCTGAATACATGACGATTGTTTTATATCATCTATTTTTTTAACCTGAACAGTTGACGAAACAAATTCTTCAACTATTTTGACATTTTCCATCTTCATTCTTTCAGGTGTGTTGTTTACTTTCACTAGATTAGATTTCAAAATGAACTATTCACACTTCGGTACATACAAGAAATCTGATCTGCAAAAACAGCTCATTTTGAATTCTTCATGGCTGTGATGTCACAGCTGTAAACACGTCTTACAGCTCAGTAAAGTATGAATTTATTCTGCTTGGTAAATTATGATGACATACCTTTAAATTTCAACTTACTCATCCTATCCAAGTACATTCCAAATGCTTCTTTGGTCAGAGCACACATTAACCTCCTGTGTCTCTTTTGTCCAGGGGAATTGTGAACACTTTAGGCATGTGGTCCATATTGATTTGCTGCTCGAGAAGAATCAAGCGTGTCCTGTTTTTCTTTGAAATGAGCTGTAATGAGACAAACACCACCTCTACAACAGCTTTTAAAGTGGTAAAGAGAGTCTGAATAAGAAGTGCTTTAGCCTTGTCTGCTTAGCTTTGTTAGCTACGTTTTTGTTTGATGAGTTTGATCTCTGTGACGTTGGTTCATCCAAAGCATTACTTCACCTGGCTCTCTGAGTGATAAAGATTTACCCACTTAATAAATTATGTAAAGTCAACCATTTGAACATTCACATTTAGCATTTAGCAGACGCTTTTATCCAGAGCGACTTACAAAAAGTGCTTTGTCTATCTAGAGAAAAAATCTTTGCTAGTTACCAATAGGTTAGAGAGAAAGCTGCTCCTGAGCTCAGATACTGCTAGAAACAGAACTCCATGTTGATACCTAGAGAAAAAGGAACAGAGTTAAACACAGCGCAGTGCAATACATTTCAATAAGTGCAGTACAGTACATCACAATTAGTTACTTAACTCAGTGCTCGCTTAAGTGCTGTATAAAGAGATGGTCTTCTGTCTGTGTTTGAAGACCGCGAGACTCTGCTGTTTGGACAGCCAGTGGGAGTTTGTTCCACCACCTGGGTGCCAGGACAGAGAAGAGTGTTGATGCTTGTCTTCCACACGTCTTGAAGGATGGCGGGTCAAGCCGAGCTGTACTCTAAGCTCGATGGGCTCGCGGTACAGTTTCTGATTCTTGGTTTAACACACTTCTTGTCATTGCATTTTAGGTAGTACAGCATGTTTTTCTCCCACAGTGCTGCAATCTGTCGTGCAGTTTGCTAACCAGATTTCACACGTTTTCTCAACTGAACATACGGAGATGGCGCGGAGTAATGTGGTGCGGGTGGGGGGGGGGTCTTGCAAAATGACTGACAGGTAGTGGTGCTGAGGCAGTAAAGCCAGTAATTTGGCTGCCTTAAAAAAAAGAAAAAAGCTGCAGTGTGTAAGATCTTTTTTTTTGCTAAATTTGAAGGAAGTAGTATTACAGAGCAAAGAGAGAAAACAAATATGGTGTGTGCGTGCTGCTGCGAGTCACCCTTTAAAGCCTGAAATAATCATTTAAAATCAGAAGGATTGGGTCAGATTTTGTTTTTTTCAAAACCACATCATACATCTTTTACATCACAAACACACGAAGGTCAATAGTAGATGAAGGTCAGTAGTAAATGATGACAATAGTACATAATTCACTTAGATTCTCTGAAGACACATCGTTCACCAAGTTTTGACAGAGTTCTCTTTGAATACTCTTTCAAATCACTCGCAATTACACATTTGCACCAGAGAGGTCTCCAAATCCCCAAAGCTTACATAGTGTAACTTGAAGTGCCCGTATAACAGAGCTTTTATTTGGAAGTTAAAGAGACAAAGGATTTGGTTTTGGTCTGGAGTTAAGGTTTGGGTTGGACTCACTCCACGCAGCAAGATCAGCCAAACTGTCATCAGTCCTTCGACGTGGTCAAAGTCATGGTCTTCCTCACCAACCTTGGAATGATGGGCTTTTCATGGATGTGTTTTAAGTCCTATCCGTAAGGGCATTTTTATCAGGTAACATGGAGAGGATTCACATCAGCTCCATGCAGACCCTCCACCGATGTCCAGCAAGGCTCGGTGCTGGGTCCTCTACTCTTTTCACTCTACACTCACTCTCTTGCTGATTGTAGCTCAAACCTGACCCAGTCATGCAAGATTCTCCTCTACAACATTCATGTCATCTCAAAGCTTGACCACTGCAACTCGCTCCTGGCTGGTCTTCCTATGCGGACCATCAGGCCTGCAACTGATTCAGAATGCAGCAGCTCGGCTTGTCTTCCTAGGTGTTCCTAAGTTCACTCGTGTCACTCCATTGCTGCGTTCCCTTCACTGGCTTCCTGTAGCTGAGAATTAAAACCCTGATGCTCACCTACAAAGCCAAAAATGGACCTGATGTCAATGGCCAGAACACGTACCTCAAGCTTCAAGTACAGCTCGGCTCGACCTACCATCCTTCAAGAGGCATGGAAGACAAGCATCAAGACTCTTTTCTGTCCTGGCTTTCAAGTGGTGGAACAAACTTCTGGATAAGACAATCTGCCTAAATGTAAAATGTACATTTAACAATACAATTACATGATCACACTGTCCCTTTCCCTTAAATTGTCTGTGAACAGGCCTGCTACAGCAGTTTAACCAACCCATTCACATTAAAATGCTGCAGAATGTTACTGCAGACAGTCTGTAGCAGAGTTTTTGAAGTGGAAGATGTGGGGGAAATGAATAATCGTTGTCCTGTTCTTGGCTGTCAGGAAGCGAATGGATTATTGCAGCCTTCCAAAGAATCCAGACAGATCTGAAAGAAGTGGTCAAAGTTTATATTTTCCAACGCTGCGGATTTCAGTCTAAACAATTTATTCCAGTCCAGACTAGTTTTTGAAGGATCTCTGAAATCGCATTCAAAGAGCCGAGAGTGCAGCGACACCCGACACGCTCAATCGAGTATGGGATGAATTTGACTGTGGTGTTGATGTTGTCCGTACAGCTGGAGGAGGTTCATATTTAGCCCTTGTACAATTACATAATAAACTTTATGCTCATTTAAACCATTTACAGTTTACTGCATTGTTCTGTAACGATTTACAAGTGAAATCTGTATATGTGCCACTCTGTATATCCGTTGTAAAGACATAAAAAAAACAGCTTGCTCAATTCTAGACATAAAGAGAGGTTTAAAAAAGGTCATGTAAAAATTTATTATGACATTGTTGGTATGTAAAACCACATAAACATTACAGGCTGACTTTAGAGTGGACGAAACAACAAAAATGTTCAATATGAGGCCTTTGATTTGCTCATTTTGAAACAAATGAGTCAGGTTTCCTACTGAAACCACACGGCTGCACTGAAGTGTCCTGGGTGGTAATTTCTGAGACGGATGAGCAGCGCATCATGAAGACGTGTTCAAGCAGAAGACAGTAGCCTGGGGCAGGTTTTTAAAGAACAAAATCCCTCTTGCTTGTTCCTGCTCCGGCTCATCAGAGCAGCTATAGGATGAAAGGTGAGGAGAGACGAGCGCCGTGTCACCTGCCACCAGCTATTGCAACATCTTCAAGAGGGCTGATGTCTGAGAGCTGTCAGGAGACATTAAATGGATTAAGGCCGTGATAATGTTGTGTGGTCCTTCATGAAATATGAAATAACATGTTGGGGAAAAGGAAGAACTTCATTACTTATGCGCCTACACAGGCTTCACTGTGTCTGTATGTGTATTTTATTTAGCTATTTGTGGGGACGAAAAAAAATGTTACCATAATGGAAAAAAATGATGTGTGACGTTGTGGGGACATCGGCCTGATTTGGATTTTGATACAAAATTAAGCGTTTATTTGGAAGTTATAGAGACAAAGGATTTGGTTTTGGAGTCTGGAGGTAAGTTTAGGGTTGGATTAGACCACCAACATACACCAACATACACACCGTCAACTGCAAAAGTTTGGGCACCCCTGGTCAAATGACATGTTTTGTTGTTATTTGAAAATAAAAAAAAAACAAAAACACATCCTCACTTGTGGACGATTTTAATGCACAATTACAGTTTATCTGCTGAATTTAACGAAAGATAAAACATAATGTGGCCAGTGCAAAAGGTATGGCACATTTTTGCAAATATGTTAAAACACACACACATTTTCTAACATGCTTATCCTCCTGGAAGGTGTGGTGGGTTGTGGGGGGGTGCTCCAGGAGCCCATCCCAGCGCTCACTGGGCGGGAAGGCAGGAAATACCCTGGATAGGTTGATTCCTTTTACAGTTCCTAATGATGTAGGCAGTTAATCCAGCATGTAAGGCCTTCAGTCCAGCTCCTGAAGGCCTAACCAATGGGAGAGCATGCTTGGTAGCATCTGCCTGGATACCACAGAGAAAAAAATCCTGATTTTTCTTATCAAGATTATAAACCTTAAATTTGCATCCAAAATTTAACAGTTAAATACTTTTATTACTACAGAGTTTAAATACGACAAACATAATGATTCTAAAACAATTAAACAAACTACATATCAACATAATAGAATCTAAACAAAGCAAATTCAATGCATTACTTTTTTTAGAGCATTCCCAATTACGTGTGAACACATGCACAATCAAAAATCCGCTCTCTCTGCAGTCCAAAGGGCGTCTCCACAGAGCCCAGGCTTCTTTTGCCTCAGTAGACATATTGATGGTAGCAATCTGCCACCTGGAGACTGAGAAGCAGTGCCTTGCTCTTCAACCTAATGAGTCCCTCTCCGCCCTCCTGCTGTTGTAAATACAAATAAGGCAGGATCTGCCTGTGCTGCTGGAAAAACAACTGAGATCTGCACGCCACATAACCCTTCATTTTCCCTCCGGAGGCCCCAGCACCGGCACTTTGTGCTTCTGCGAGCATTTGTGATGCAATAAGCTCAGATTTCACCAATGATGGTATTTCGCAGCAACCAGTAGCAATCGCTGCTGTTCTTGAAGTCAGATGTAAAGCAATTTCTCAAGAAAACATGGAAAAACATCCTTTATATCTGCTCGAAAAGTGTTTGTGCATATTTTATGGATATTGTCAAGCTTCCCAAGTCTGTTTTCGCACCTATTACATTATCCAAGGTGAAGAACTTGTGAATGTTATTCATTGTGCAGCTGGAGCACCACCTACTCAAGCAGCCCTGACAGCACTGAGTGGGTGCTAATGAGAATCCCACAACTGTACAGCAGCTTGGTTAGATTAGCGTGCTAACTCAAGAGGTGGTGCTACCCCACCCCTCCGTTTACTACACACTGCAAACATACAAAACAAGTCCACAAATACCTCAGTGCTATACAGATGTTAACACCTGTTCTCAGTGCACTGCACTCGCTGGGCCCACACTTCAGCGCCTCATTTACATTTTAATGTTGTAGAAGTTACGGAACAATAAGTATTAAAGGTGAATTCACCTGATTTTTTAAACATTTCTGCATGATTAGATGGCTGAGATGTGAGCAAAGTCTTTCAGAGTGGTTTAATGTGAAGTGCTCAGTTCCAGAGAAACTTACCAAGCCAGAGTTGTTCACAGTGGTGGTGATAGGAACCAAACGTCCACCTCTGAAAGCTCCCTCACAGAAAGATATTACATGAAATGGTTATGAGTACAGTGCCTCATGTCTCAGACATTGTTTCACGACAATTTTGAGATAAAATTATGACTGAAATATATGTTTGAAAATTAAAAAATCCATTCATGGTGGCGGGATACATGCAGGGCGTTGTTTAGCAAAATAGTCCCCAAAGAAAATTTCTTTCTTTTTTTTTTTTTTATTACCCCTCATTTTACCATAATGCTTACATTAACCATACATATAAAACTCAGAAGACATATGTTGGTTCACTGGTCATCTTGGATAGTAAATACAATGGCTATATTTGTGCTGTAAACATCCTGACCTCTGGTTCCCATCACCACCACTGTAAAGAAATCTGAGTCAGTATGTTTCTCTACTATGAACCATTTCACATCAAACCCCTCTGAATGACTTCATTTCAATTAATAAATTATGTAGACACTTTAAGAGTTTGGTGGAATTTTGAATTAAGGCCTGCACTGAAAAAGGCCTCATTGAAAAATATAGTATACAGAACTTTCAGTAGCTCATCATCACACAGTCTAGTCATTTTGTCACATTTTTAATATTTGGTCACATCATCATGAATACAGTGTTCTTACGCTTTCAGGCCTTTACTTCAAATACATGCTTAAGTCTGGTCTCTCCTATCAGCACTACAATCCACAATGCATACAAGGAACACTGCTTCATATTTCTGTGCATTAATACAGAATACAGTTCACTCATACGCAGTGCTGTACAATGTAAAATACTGTCACACATGCTAGGAGAAACAAACCCTGTGCAAATACTGAGTACAAACACTGAGTAACAAACCCTTCAACACCACACAAGGGTTAATAATTGATGATTGGATGAGTCACGTCCTTGATTTTAGGCTTGTCTATTAATAATTAATCGCTGACTAATGATAGATGCTTATTGGTTATTAGTCAAAAGAATTTGCCAATTTGCATCCCTGGTTGGTACCTAAAGTAGGTCCTTCTATTTATATTTACTCGAGTATATTTGGGAATTTGCTCACACACAGACAAAAACATTATTTTCATTGTGTTGGTTGTTCAAAAACAACAGATAATTTGAAGTGACGCAACATGTAAAGTACATGAAAAATGTTTTGACCTGGTACTTTTTAGTTATAGTTAGTTCTTCTTGTATGTATACATTTTTCAAAACTATAATTTTTTAAAAGCCCTTAAACCCTAAAGGCCTGTACATGCGCCAACACAAACAGTCACATTCATAACTTCTCAACTTAAATGTTAGTTTAATAGAAGCTTGTATTTACAATGTTTCAAGGTTAATAACATAGTAATAAGGATTAAATATGATTTTTAGCCTATGTACATTTTGTATTTTTTAGACATGCTGCTGCACTTTCCACTGTTTGCTACTTTGGAAAATATAATGTCTGCAGTGATGTCATCTATGCTGTTTGTAGCACTTCTGAATATAACCGTATAACTGTGCTTTGTGAGTATTTGTTCTCTTTAAAAAGGGCAGTGATGTAACACAATCAGTTACATTTAAAAAGAATACAGTGATGCAATTCTAATACAAATCCAAAAGAGGTCACTTTAGCTCCATACACATACACTATATGTCCAAATGTTTGTAGACGCCTGCCCATTCACTCTTTCTTCCAAAATCAAGGGTTTTAATAGGGAGTTTGTCCTCCTTTGCTGCTGTATCAGCCTCTACTCTTCTGGAAAGGCTCTACACTGGATGTTGCTGTGAGGATTTGGTTGCATCCAGCCACAAGACTATTAGTGAGGTCAGGTACTGATGTTGGGTGATTAGTTCTGGATCACTCCAGCTCATCCCAAAGAACACAGTTCCACTGCTGCACAGCCCAGTGGGGTTATACTCCTCTAGCTGGCACTGGGCTTGGTGAGCTTAGGATGATGCACGGCTGCTTTAGACCATCCCATTTTAAAGTGTCCCATTCATGATTTTCAAGGGAAGATAAAGGTACCAAAAGGGCTTCTTTGGTGTGATGCCTTAGAGTTGATTGTAGATATACAATTAGCATAAGACATGGAGTCTCTCATCTCCAACATGACCAAATTAGTATTAACACCAGTTAAGCAGACCACGATCACGAGGCTGTAACAAATCAAAGACAGAGTAAAAGGTTGGCTGCATTTTCTGCAAATGTCATAGGCCACCCTTAATTTATTTAATTTCCAGCCAAAAGTTATCTATTGTTTAAGTGTCAGAGAAATACCAGAAAACATATAAAAAAAAGAAAGAAACAACGATTCCATGCTGGGAGTGGCCAAAAAAACAAAAAGGAGCCTAAAACGAAGACCTCATCAACTAAACAATTTCAAAATAGCTTTTTTCAGTATTTAGTGTCCACTGTCTGTAGCTTCCAGTCTTTTCAGGAAACATACTTTCAGTTTTTCTAAGACATCTGCAGGGATATTTTTCCACACCTCTGAAGTTCAGTCACAGAAGCTGGTTACATTTTCTGCCTCTCATGATCCAAATAATCCCAAACACATTCAATACTATTGAGGTCTGGAATCTGGGATGGTCAGTCCATTTACTGAGAACACCAGCAGCTTCCTCGTTTGATTTGCACATCTTCTTCTTTTTCTGCCAGAAGTTGTTTTTTACTTAGAAACAGCTTCCTGACAGCTACACATCCTTTCAGACCCACAGCGCTGAGTCGTCTTCTCACAGTGGAAGGATGGACAGAAACACCTGTGGATGTTTTCAGATCTGAAGCAGCTTGATTTTCTCCTCTCTCTCAGAGATGAAAGCTTTAAGTGCTGTTTATCTGATGGGGGCAGTTTAGATACTCATCAGAAATTTAGGTAACATTTTCTATGAATGTCACATTTGTATGCATCTATAAACACATTCATAACATGTTATAATGCATTCATAAGGCATCGTAAACATGGCTATAAATATTTATAAAAATGCATTACGTTATAGCCATGCTTCTTATGCATTATAAATTGTTAACATAATGCATTATAAGTACTGTTCATAAAAAATTATAAGAGCTCATAAGTTGTATTTGTCTGCTCTAAGTAAAGTGAAACATACTGTACTAAATCCTCCTCCAGCATTATGAAAGGGCTTTCGAAGTTGAAGTATTTACTGAAGGATTTAATGAAACACTAAAACATTCACAGTAAAGCTCATTACAGGCTTCAAAGGTCAGAGTTTAAACTAGTGCTGCCATCAGTGTTTTACCCAATGTGGGAAAGGTAATGTACACCACCGTTAGCTTGGCACTAACTTAACACTGCATATCCAATAGAATGCTAGCAGAAAATAGCATTATTGTACTGTAGTGTAGTGTTATAGAGAGAAGGTTACAGAGTGTAAAAAGACTTTGTGTCTTTACTTCACTTTTGGCACTGACAGTATTAACAATACTTATAATGCATTACAGAAACAATTCATAATGTACAATAAACATAGCTATAAAGTGTAATTCAGTGTAATTATTATTATTTTTATAAATATTTATAACCATGTTTATAATGCCTTATGAATGCAGTATAACATGTTATAAATGTGTTTATACATGCTTACAAACATGACATTCATAGCAAGTGTTAACGAAATATCTCCTGAATTAATAACTTGCACTTAATGAGTGTTGTGAGTGGAAATTAAAGAAAAGATGGGTGATCTCTGACTTTCTGCACAGTATAGATCAAAGGCTGCCGTGAAAAGAAGAAAACCATCACATAATATTCACCACAAGATGCAAACCACTGAACAGCCTCAAGGCCAGGCTATAGTCTGAAGAAAAGTGCACTACAAAGCCTGTAGAGTTCTGCAACAGAGAAGATGTAGAAGAAGATAAACCCGTACCAGAGTGATGGAACGAGGAAAGTCAGGAGAAATAAAGAGGAACTTCATCCAAGGCACATCACCTCATCACCTTGTTGTTATCGATGATGTGACTGCCAGCAGCAGCTGGTCTAAATCTGAGGAGTGCAGAAGCATCTTGACAGCTCAGATCCAACCAAAATGCCAAAATTCTATTGACAGTGCTTTACCCTGTAGCAAATAGAGGGCCATGTATAAAAAAGTCTTTATGGTTCACCTAATATAAAGGCAATGCTGATGTTTATGTGCTGACATAGAGAGCCAAAACAACAAAAAATGTGCCGCTGTTCAGTTACTCTCTGCACTGTATGTGGAACTGAGTCAGGCTGCAGTGCGCGTCAATTTTGCACATGTCCTTTGGGCATAATCTACTTCCTCCATGATTTTTCTCCTTGGAAATCTGATCAATATTTCAGAGCTCACCTTAATACTACCGGCCGTACTTAGAACATAAATTTGGTACCTAATCTCAGTGTAATAAGGATGTCCTAGTGATCAATAGGGTTCAGGTAATTGGTTTTTGCAGATGGAGTTCACTCCTGGACAGACTGGATGAACCGGCTTCTACACAGTCCTGGCAGTACAAAGTAGTGAGATTTATTAAAGTGCGGAGAATTTCTTTTGGAAAGTCATATAAAGAGCCCCTGCATTGAAAAACATGGTTTTTAAATGATTACTCTTGGGTGCTTATTATGATCATATAGACTGATATATGTGTCAAAAAAGTGTTATCACTGCACAGAGGTTACACTTTTCCACTGAAAACACAAGATTTCTCAACTTAGTTTCATACATCATGAGTGAACATGAATTATCTCGGTCAGATATACTAAAACATGCTAATGAGAAGATCACAATGTGGCGACTGGAAACTTACAGTGACAAAGTGCAAACACTAATGTAGCGCTTAATGTTTTCGACGTAGCTAACAGTTAGCTACAATAATAAAGATGGTGGTATTCAAAATTACGACAGTACCAAATTTATATCCCACATATTTCTAATAAACTGTCAAATATGATGTGTAGAACTGTCCTAGTAGCTGTAGCTCAACTTTAAACCACTATCCTTGTTAGCACCAGAGGCTAACATTAGCGCAGCGAGCAGGCCAAAAATTTGCTTCACAGCTCAGCTCACTGAGGCTTCACTGACACAACTTCTGAGAACAAAGCATGTTTTTAACCATTAGCCTGTGCTAATATTGTTCCATTATAATGTCCTAGCCCAGATTGTGAGCAGATATTGGCCTGCTGGCTTGACAAGGTTGGCACCCCGCTGACTGTGTGCCACTGCTGGTCCACCCTCGGACCACGCAGATTTTTTTCCTGCATGCAAGCTCTAACTAGTTTTTTATCTCCTCAAACAGATTTTAAATGCACAGAGACTTTTGTTTTAGAAAATAAACTAAAACAAATATTACAAACAACTGAGGGAGAAAAAATAATGACTAGGCCTGATGTAAAATGATTTTAGACATGTTGTTCATGACACTGCACTAGATTAAAATCATTTTCTATTTACAAAGTATAACTAAAAAAAGGAAAGAAGAAAAATATCAGTAAATTGGGCTGTGAGTGGAAAATCATGATGATAAGTGGAACTTTGTCTAATACTCTGCTTAACCACTGGTTGGCCACCCGGAAAACACTGAGCAAAACGCCAGTGGACCGCCAGCTTTGCCATCAGCAGGCCGACAGTGGCCCACTGTCCTCTTGCTATCAGGGCTAGTAGGGTCTAGCACTATCTTAGCAAGCAGATGAACAGTTTCATGTACCACAGGTTCGATATCTGTGAGTTTAGAGGATAAAGGCTACAATTTGAGCTAGTGAAGTCAAGTAACTGACGCTCAAGTGATAGAAAGACAGAATCTAGCCTGTTCTGGGTGTGAGCTGAGTTATTAACCTGCTAAGCTAGTGCTAGCATAATAAGCTCTGCTTTGCTTCTCTTAGCACTGTTCAACATTTGCCAACATTTAATGGATGATAGTTTATTTACTGACTATTAATGCAACAAAATGAGTTTGTTTCTGCTGTGCTCTGTCTAATCTGCTCAGTCTGTCAAACACAGAGCTATTCTCCACAGCCAAAGGTAAAAAGCACATCATCCCTGGTGGTGAAGGGAAGTGGAGGGGTTTGGAAATTGGGAGGCAAAGGGGGCAATTACAATTAGCATAACCATGCATATTCATAAATCTTCATATTCTTAATGAGTGTTAAGGTTTAGGGACTTTAGTTGCTTCCTGTGCATAACAATAATACATAAAAATATTCATTCAACTCATTATCCACCTTTTAATGGTTATTATTATTATAAGTACTTTAAGGATGGTTCATTTTGGTTCCTCATGGAAGTTACAGGTAGTTGAAAGTGCACGGAGATTCTCGAAACTACAAAGTTTTAATTCTGCCACTTTACTGGCTATGAATCTGCAGGAATGGCTAGAAATATGACCCTTCATTTTCTGTTGCTGGGACCAATAGATAACCTTCTTGGATGCTCATCACTTTTGTGTACTTTCCTAAAGGTTTCCCACATTATCTGTCTTTTTTTGTTGGCACAAACTGAATTAAAAATAAACAAACAAGCTAAATAAATAAATAAATTATATTATTAAAGTAAAGTAGGATGAGGCTTTTTCACTGCGCCAGTAATGAGCCCCAATTGAGGCTCTAATAGCTTTACTCCCACTATCAGTGCAGACAACAGACTCAAAACTGTTCAAATATTGGCTCATGAAGGAATAAGAATATTTCTCTGAGCAAATTTAAGTAAAAAAAAAGCTTTAGAGAGTAAAAGCATTCAGACGCAGTGGTCACTTTATTAGAAACACCAGCCGTGTAGCTCCATCTTGCTGTCTCATGCTGTTGTGTGCATGAATGAACATTTGAGCTGTGGACCACCCTCAGTCTAGCAGTGACAGTGATGTGTGTAGAAACCCCAGGAACAGCACTAAGTCTGATAGACGCATACAAGCATCACACACGCTGCCACGTCAGTGTCACTGCAGTGGTGAGAATGATTCACCACTCAAAGTAATATCTGGACATCAGCAGTCCTGTGGTCAGAAACTGACGAAACATAAATAGGGTAGAAAGTGATTGACAAATTGGGCATGACAACAGCTTGGGCTACCGTCTATAATTGTCCAACTACAGTACTGTACAGAAGTCAGAGACCACGCTTCATTTATTTAATGATCAATCAAAACAGCCACTAAGTACAAGATCTTAATTTATCTAGAGATACTTCTGAGGAGATTAGACATATGATAATATAGTTACATAAGGACTTAGACTTAGACTTAGACTTAGACAGACTTTACTGTCATTCAAATTTACACTGTACGGTGCACACTAGAATGAAATTACGTTGCTTAGGCTCAGAGTAGATCAGGGAGAATTATAAGTAATACAATGTAGAGCAAAGTGTAATGTAGTGCAGAGTTTGGCGCATATGTAAACATATTTATGTCAACATATAAATACATTTTAAATAAGTATATATACTGGGTGTATATTGCACTGTAGATCCCAAGTATGGAGTAATCAAAAAAGAATTAAAGCAGCATTTATTTAGAGTTCAGCTGTCTTACTGCATGTGGGAAGCAGCTGTTTTTGAACCTGGCTGTTCTGCTTCAAAGACTTCGGAACCTCTTTACAGAGGCTAGTAGCAAGAACAGTCCATGGTGGGGGTGGGAGGGGTCTGTGTTTATGTTCTGAGCTCTGGTCAGACAGTGACTTGTTGCAATGTCCTGTATGGGAGGAAGTGAAGTCCCAATAATTCTCTCTGCTGTCCTTACCACCCTCTGCAGAGACTTCCAGTCAGAGGTGCTGCAGGCTCCTGCCCAGACAGAGATGCAACTGGTCAGTATGCTCTCTACAGTGCCTCTGTAGAAGGTGGTGAGAATCGGAGGGGGGAGGTGTGCTCTTTTCATCCATCTCAGGAAGTGCATGCGCTGCTGGGCTCTTCTGACCAGAGCTTCAGTGTAAGTGGACCAGGTCAAAGTGTCCGTTATCTGTGGCCCCAGGAACTTGGTTTTACTGACTGTCTCCACTGCTGTGTCCTTGATGAGGAGTGGTGTGTGGTTGGGTTGGCTCCTCCTGAAGTCGACGATGATCTCTTTGGTTTTCTCGACATTCAGGACCAGGTTGTTGGTTTCGCACCAGTCAACCAGATGGTTCACCTCCTCTCTGTGGTCCAGGTCGATGTCGTCCTGGATTAGGCCCACTACTGTCGTGTCGTCTGCGAACTTCACGATGTGGTTGGTAGTGGACCTCACTACCAAGGAAGGGGAAAGTCAAAGAAAAGTACATGAAAAAAAAGAGTTTCCAAAGCTGGAGTTCAAAAAATGACTATAACAAAAAACTTCACTCCTAACAACCACCTGCAGGGCCTGGTAGGTTAACCAGTGCTTAACCCTCCACTGCACACATTATGAGAGCAACTAAAAAAAAATTCCCTTTTCATACATAAAATGACCTTTAATTTATTTTTTCTGACCTGAATATTAAATTCAAAAACATAAAAGAAATTGTGCAGGGGACCTTTTGGAGTATGTTGCCTTGAGGAAACATTGTGCGACAATGAGAAGAAATGATACAGAGCCGTGAAGTGTTGAGATTTGGCTTGTGACTGGCTAAATCCATACCACTGTCACACAATGTTGCTTCTAGGCAACAATCATATTTCTGCAAATTCTCATAACAAAAATATTGATACTGAACTTAAAAAAGAGGTTTAAAAGTGCCCACTAAGAGATAGCATGACCAAGTACACGCATTTTATTGACTTACTCAAACTCCACCATTAATCGCTAACCTGACTGCTGTCATAACATTATTATAAAGTGTGGAAAATTAGTTTGTTGCCCTGAGGCAACATTTTGCATTAGAGGGTTAAAGCTTTCATCTTTGAGAAAGAGGTGAAAAATCAAGCTCCACTCTTGCTTAGGATGTGTATAAATCCACTATCCATCTTCCACTGTGAGACAACTCAACACTGTGGGTCTGAAAGGATGTGTAGCTGTCAAGAAGCCATTTCTGAGAAAAGGAAATAAACAGAAAAGAAGAAATCAAACAAAGAAGCTGCTGGGTGTACAATGGACTGACCACGCCAGGATCAAATTTGACCGACAGCCGATTTGGTCAGACTCTGAAGATGAGACAACACTAAATTCCCAAACTGTCATCACCACTGAGCAGCTTTTCAGTCGGCAGCTGTGACAGAAGAACAGCTAAACAACCTGGAATCAGCCAGAAATGAACACAATACCATTCGCCAAACGTGTAGTCTGATCTTCAGAGTCTGATCAAATCGGACTGAGCCATAAAACTGCCACAATAAAAATCAAAAAAGCTGCTCAGTGTTAATGACAGTTTGGGAATTCAGTGTAAGGAGCTGGAGAACGAACTGCCGGCTGTGCAGCGAGTGGGCGGAGCTCGTTACTCTGACGTAGCAACAAGCTGCTTGTTAAGGAACTATAATTTGGTGAAGGAACTGCGAACATTAAAACATATTAAACGCAGCGTTCACGGCCCAGTTTATTAATTTATTACTTTATTTATTTAACTGTTGTGTAAAAGTGATAGGACACTCGAGGTCGTGTGTTATCGCCTTCGGCTCGTGCCTGAGACCAAATCACAGCCGTGATGTTATTTTACGATAACACACTCCCTTCATGTTCTAGTGCTTTAATAATATAAGGATAGGTGTGAACACACAAATACTGAACATTTTGATATTATATTTAGTTGTTGAGGCTTCTAAGCAACTTTCTGCTAAATATGTTTTCTGCTTTTTTCCTTATGTTGAAAAATGAGCTTGTAGTTAAGGGTACTGATTGGAAATTAAATAAATAAAGGATGGTCTCTGAGTTTTGCACAGAACTGGAAACACAAAATTACAGTGATATACACTCAAAGGACTATACGATTTTTTTGGAGCGATGCCACAAGAGAACCCATTTTTATTCCCAATAGAACCTTTCAGTGGATGCTTCTTTAAATAAAGTCATTTTTATAAATGAGATGTGTGAGCATGAAGAACCTTTTCAAAGAATAAGATGGTAATAAGGCATCAAATAAAGCTTTTTCCTAGAACCGTACAATCAAGTCAGAAACCATTTAGGACCCTTTATTTATACGAGACGACTATCAAGATTAATCAAGTTATAACATAACAAGCAACCTGTTTGGTATTATGAGAACAGAGCTGTGCGTCAAAACACTAACTGACAGGCTGGTGGCCAGACAAATGTAAGTACTGACATCTGCTGTGCTGCATTTTGTGCAAACAGAAGCAATTTCAGCACTCGAAATACAGCAGGCACTTAATTAAAAGTGGCTCATGCGGCACATTTTGTCCATCTTCTCCTTAATCACTCGCCGACTGAGGTTTAAGCAGAACACAGTTGGATGAGATCCACATGAAGCAGACTGAAAAGCTTCTGTTTGCTCTGCTGTGTCGTCTTTGTTTTCTTATATGTGCAACAGTTTGCAGAAGCCTGTCAGTCTGAACAGCTCATCCAAGACAGGAGAGCTGGGTGAGCATGCAGTCGCGGCGATGGAGAGAGAGACGGAGAAGTGAAGGAGGAGTGTGCACAACTGCTGTAATTTTACAGTAAATATTGACAATATTTATAATTCATAATAGTTGCATGCAAACGTTTGGGCACCACCAAGTTTGGTTTACCTGCTGGATTTAACATATTGGCCAAAAAATAAAACGTGAAAAGTGGCTTGTGACAAAGTTATGGATCACATTTTATATAATTTTTTTCAGGATGTTAAATTGTGCATTAAAATGAACAGAAAATGCTATATTTCAGTGTTTCAAAAAACATGTAATCTACCCAACATTTAACTGGAATACTGTTTTGATATGTTACTGTATTTTGCTATGGATTCTGGTGTCTATTCTTAACGGTTACTGTTAATTTACAGTAAGGTTCTGTAAAAACGAACTGTCCCACAATACCTACAAAAGTAAATTGGGAAAACTAAAGACATTTTCTGAACTGTACATTGAATTGAAATTGAAATAGATATTTGTGTCAAAAATATTGGAATATTTAAAGAAATGCACCTCTTTGTTTACACTATTCTCAGCTTCAGTTTTACTGAACTGGAATTGCCTTCGCTGCCACCTTCACTTGCTCGCTGCCAGTTGACTTTACACTACTAGTTTTCGATTACAATTCATGTGCGATCTCAAGGGGGCGCGGTTTATGTTGACTCCTGACTCAACTTTAGACTTTCAGCCTGAGGAAAAAACACAAATAAAACTAATTAAATTAGGACTGCAGACATTAATGAGGTAATGTTTTAAACGTTCATCTGTGACGTTGCCTGTCAGTTTTGCTACAGTCATGTAGTCAACAGCATTTTCCATCAACTGGACTGACTCTAGCCTTTTGGAGGCCATATGGAGGTTTTCTATTTGGCCCCTCCCTCAAAACATACAGTTATGTGCTAATTAACAACAATGATCCCCACGAGCTATTTAAATTACAGGAAATTATAACTGGCTGATTCTGTATTGTTGTTAATTGGAAGCTTGTTTTAAGTGATCTCTCATCATTCTCAGTCCAGCAGTCTCACCACACAGTGCTTCTTGCTTATCCAGCTACCTTTAAGCTTATTTCTTTCTAACCCTGGTAGCAGTGGCGACTGCACTGCTTTTTAACCGTTACGAACGCGTTACTTTCTACAAATTTACATAATATGGCTTCTTTTTGCTCCTCATGTTTCGTGTGATTGGCTGCTCCTCATAAACGTCATGATTACATGTGCAGAGAGAAGTTAACAGAGAAAACTGTTAACCACTACTATAAAACCATCTGTGTCTGTTAGGTTTTGTGGAACTGAAACTTCATCAGAAAGCTGAAGGAAGAGTTGAAGCTGTTCCATTAGACAAACCCCCAGTCGGCTACTTCTTGTCCATCTTCAAGCCAAATAGCATAACTTTAACATGACAAAAGGAAACAAAACAGGCAGTTACATTTTTCCCCTCACTTGAACATCTTGGACAACATAATGGCACAGTAATAACTACAGACGTAGACACCACATTGGCTGCTGAATCGTGCGTCACCATTGCTGCCATATTAGTCCAGACAACTTGTCATAACTCTCAGACGACTGGACTGAAAAAAAGGGTCATGTGTAGTTCAGGGCTGTTCAAACCGTCACACAATCTAAACCAGATCTTGTCGAATTACCTTTCACAGTAAGACTGAGCGGTTGCTTTTGGTTGTATTTGGCCAATATAACATTATGTTGAGAGCTAGCTAGTTGGTGATTAGAGCCAGATTATTAATAGCTAACGTTAGCCATAATGCTGGCTATGAAAGTTTATAGCTATGAAACTTAAGAAAGCATATAAACTAAATTGCCCATAATCAAGATTTTCATCTATATTGTTGTTTTTCTCCAAATCAATTATTATGACAAGCTACTCGTGTTGGCTGAGCGACTGACATAGTATAAATCTGATGGTAGAAAGCTGGCTAGCTAACTTTTCTCACACTTTGAAGGTTTACCAAAGAGACTTGCCAAAGTATTTTTAAGAAGGGAAGGATTTTTCCACCAGTGTGTAAATTAGTACTTAAAGATGCACTATTTAATTTTTTTCAGTATTTCATAGTATTTCATAGTCTGTGTTCTGACATGGAGCCCAAGAAAAGCTAAAAAAATGGGGGCATAGACACAAAAATTAACTAAAATTGGTTTCTTATTCGCCAGCTTCTTTCAGATGTCAATTTTTTTTGTTACACCTTAAATGGTGCTGCAGTTAAATTCTGTTGTCGGTGCTCCATTAAGGTAATTGCTGCATCATTTAAGGTGGAACGGAAAAGATGAATAAGAAGCTGGTGAAGAAGAAGATTGCGTGGACCAATATAGCGGATGCGTTGATGTATCGCAGCAACGAGCCGAAGCGGCCAATACAAAGTCTATGTATATATGTCTATGGTAATAAGCCAGATGGTTAACCCCGGTGGCCTCAGGGCCCTAAGCAGCTGCTTATGTCGCTTATTAGGTTGAACCAGCACTGGGCATCAAGTTTGATGAGGCTTCAAATAACGAGCCTTTAATTTTAGAGAAACATTCAGTCTAATACACAGAACAAAGTACTACATGCAGTGCGTGTGGTGTTTAAAGGACAGACGCAAAACAACTTCAAATGTCTGGCATAGCAAATATGTTAGTTTGTTTGGCTTTGATGGTCTACAACAGATATAGTTGTGGGCGCTGCTATAGTTACCTGCAGAGTGTAGCCACTTTGCATTGGGTTCACTCAGGCTCACTTGATACCAGCCCTAATGTAAGTACCCCAATTTTTACTGTGGGTACTACACAAGTGATATAGATTACAATAAAACAGAACAACAGGAATATTATACATGGGTGCACTGTAAAAAAGAAAAAAAACAGTCCCAGCTTACAGATAATATGCTGGGCACGGACACTCCAGGACCAGGACTGGGAACCTCTGGAATAAACAAATCTCCTGTGAGCTCATTCACCTGCAGGATGTTTCTGTGCACTGAGCCGTGCTGGGGCCGGAGAGGAGCGAGGGGGAACCCAAACTCAGCAGCATGGAACTGCAGCAAAGGAGTGCGGCGCATGAGTGATGGACAGCCGTGCTGACAGCCTGCACTCGCTGAGCCGGAGCTTCCACCTCGACAGTAATGACCTGTCATCTACCTGACAAAGTGACCCGCCCAGAAATTCACAAAGCCTGCCGTCAGTGAAATGATGGCGTAAGAAAAAGCACCCCAGCCACTTTAGAAATATGACTAAGGGGCGCTTAAGTGGGTGCTATGAATGCTTATACAGAAAAAACATCAACATTAAATATCCAGGCATTTGCAAAAGCAGCAAAGTAACAGAAAGCGAACCCATGCACAAAAACGGCATTCAAAATGCAAATATTAATGAGAGCCCTTTCAGCCTGCATTACATAAATTCATAAATTTAAAGTCAGAGCAAAGGCTAACTGCTTTAAATTATTCATTCCTATTAGCTTTTTGAACCAAAATGGGCCGGTCCCTGATGTTGGGTGATTAAACAAATTAATTCAGAATAACCTCAACCCATCCAAATATGCCTTTTCTGTTTATTAACAGCACCTTTGTGTCTACTTAAAATTCTTTTCCCAAACTTTCTCTGGGTTTTGAATGTCACCCACTATTAACAGTTTTTAGTCTGAAGAAATTGTGCTTAATATATGCAGCTTGTTTCTGTTCGATATGATATGTGGTGTAGCAATTCAATGGGTAACACTTTCTATGAATGTCACCTTTGTAAGCATCCATAAACACATTCATAACATGTTATAATGCATTCATAAGGCACTATAAACATGGCTATAAATATTTGTAAAAATGCATTACATGTCATAGCCATGCTTATTATGCATTATGAATTGTTAACATAATACATTATAAGTACTGATCATAACAAGTTATAAGAGCTCATAAGTTGTATTAGTCCGCTCTAAGTAAAGTGAAGCGTACTGTACTAAAGCCTCCTCCAGTGTTAAGAGTGAGGCTTCAAGTTGAAGTATTTACTGAAGGATTTACTGAAACACTGAAACATTCACAGTAAAGCACATTACAGGCTTCAAATGTCAGAGTTTAAACTAGAGCTGCCATCAGTGTTTTACCCAATGTGGGAAAGGTAATGTTCACCACCGTTAGCTTGGTATTTGTCTTTACTTTGCGCTCTCCAAGCTGGGACTGACTTCTTTGGCACTGACAGTATAACATGTTATCAACACTACTTATAATGCATTATATTAACAATTCATAATGTATAATAAACATGGCTATAAAGTGTAATCCAGTGTAATTCATTTTTATAAATGTTTATAACCATGTTTATAATGCCGTATGAAGGCATTATAACGTTATAAATGTGTTTTTAGATGCTTACAAACGTGACATTCATAGAAAGTGTTACTATTCAATGTTTTCTGATACCTTATTGTTCATGATAATGTTAATATGCTAGTTTCCATTTTCAGTTTATAAAAGCATTCAATATTATAAAAACACAATATTTGAGAGTTTACAGTGACACAGTGGAGTTCTTCCTGATCCATTTGCATAGAAACATTGAACAAAACTCAGCTTTATAATATAACAATCCAAATTAAATGTAGTGTGAGAAAAAAAACATGATTGTTTAACTGTTTTTTTCAAGTTCTGGCTGACAGAGAATGTGAAGTTGGACAGATGGACATGTCACTGCAGCCAAGAGCTAAATGTGCTAACCCTGTGCTAACAGCCACAAGCCTACACACTAGCCACTACAGCAAGCTAGCTAAGCTAATACAGTAATCCCTAGCTGACATGCTAGCCCAGAAGTAACGCACTAGACACAGGTTAATGCACTATCAAGCTTACACGCTAACCGCAAGCTAACTCAGTGGCCCTGAGTTAGGAAACTAGCCACAAGCTAATACATTGATCCAGACCTAATGTGGCACAAGTTAACATACTGTCCATGAGCTAACACACAAGCCACAAGCTAACACCTTCCCCTTAAGTTTACACAGTAGCCCTAATAGCTAATGTCCCTGATAGCAAGAGGATAGTGGACCACTGTCGGCCCACTGAAAGCTGGCGGTCCAATGCTGTTTTGCTCAGCATTTTCCGGGCGGTCCACCGACGGTTAAGCGGAGTATTAGACAAAATTCCACTTATAATCACTCATTTTTCACTCACAGTCCCATTTACTTTTTTCCTTCCTTCTTTTTTTTGTTATACTTTGTAAGTTAGTAGTTTAGTAAGTACTTTTAATCTAGCACAGCGTCAGCAACAACATTTTCTAAAATCATTATATATCAGGCCTAGTCATCATTTTTTCTCTCTCAGTTGTTTGTAATATTTGTCTAAGTTTATTCTCTGAAACAGAAGACTGTGTGCATTTAAAATTGGTTTGGGGAGATAAAAAACTAGTTAGAGCTTGTATGCAGGACAGTAATCTGGGTGGTCCGAGGGTGGACCAGCAGTGGCGTACAGTTAGCGGGGTGGCGACCTTATCAAGTCAGCGGACCAATATATGTTTGCTATCTGGGGTATAAATCCGGAGCTAATGCACTAGACAAGTTAGCACACCAGCCACCTCATTTGTTGAACGTATTGAATAGTGGAAAAAAACAAAGCAATCATCTGACCAAAATGTGAAAATGCGTTATTTGCCACAGAGAAAATCTAAAAACAAGAACCGGTGCCTCACATTATGGACATTCAGGCTACAGCCCACACGCATAGTAGCAGCAAAGCCTTTTTCAGTGGTTAGATAAGTGCCTTGTTTTCCTTTCCACTATCGATCATAGTGGGCGGCACGGTGGCGCAGTGGGTGGCCTCACAGCAAGAAGGGCCTGGGTTCGACTCCCCGGCCGGGTGACCCGGGTCCTTTCTGTGTGGAGTTTGCATGTTCTACAGTAGTTGTAGTTGTAACGGACAGTGTAATCAAGGCCATATTAACCTAATGGGCTTTAGAGGCTGCACCTCAAAGTCTGGCCACCAGGGGGCTCCAAAAATAGGATTGGGAATAAAATAAAGGTATAGCAATGAAAGCAGCTGGAAAATATGTTGGGTTGATAAATTTTAGGTTGTTGTCTTGAGAAAGTGAGTTAATTATCTCGTTATCTCAACATAACAAAGTTATGATCTTGAAATAACAAGTTAGTTATCCAGAAAATTATAGCAACAGCTCATGACCTCTCCAGACTTCCGTATTTTTGCTTATGACCACAGACATGTAGCTGTTTACTAACCTGCAAACGATGTCAAACAGAAAATACGAAAACAGGTGTCGCAACTGAAAACACAAGCTTGGGACTCAAACAACGAAACAGAAACCGACCAGCTTCTTTAAAAAAACAGAAACCTTTGTTGCTTACAGTGTCAATGACGACAGCATTGACCAGCCAGGAAGTGAGAAGTGGGCCCATTCATCTGGCTTGACTGTATTGACTTTACTGACTATGGTGGTTGTGCTGATGTGGCAACTAATTCAGGCTGGTTTACTGAATTCACAAATTGATTAAAAGATGCAGAGAAAATGCTAAACTACCAAACGTGTTACTTTCACAAAAACAGTGTTTAAAGCTTTCATCTTTGAGAGATGGAGGAGGAAATCAAGCTCAACTCTCACATCAAATCTGAAAAAATCAGTGCTTTGGGCCTAGAAGGATGTGTAGCTCTCAAGAAGTCGTTACAGAGGAAAGCAACTTCCGCAAACCAAACTAAGAAGCCGCTGGTGTTCTCAGAACAATGGACTGACCACCCCAGATTCCAGACATCAGCGTCACTGAATATGATATTGGTAATATTTGGTGATATTGGTTCAAAAACTGAATGCAAGTCTCCTGAAAAGAATGGAAGCTGTAATCTTTATACATATTATATTAACTATGTATTTAGTCTTTGAGGCTTCTGTGTAGTTTCCTGTTAAATATATGTTTGTATGCTGAAAAGATTTACTTGTACTTAAAGGCCATTTTGACTGGAAAATAAATCATTTGAGGGGTGGTCTCTGAGTTTTGCAAAGTACTGTACACATCAGTGTTAGATGGTCCTATTGAAGCCTTCTGGAAGTCACCACTCCTCTTTCATGATGAATATGTTGGTGCATTGATAGGTTGTGGCTGGAACTCAAGCTACAGTCAGCCCAGGACCCCTATCACAAATAACAGAGCTGGTCTTGTTGGACTTTTAGCTGCCAAAAAGCCCACATATCCCTGTCAACACACGCAAACTCCCTACCCTCTCCTGCAGGATATATCCTTAATCTTCACCTGTATTTTCATCTTATTTTTATATTAATGTGTATAAACAAAGGAAGGCAGCAGCACTGGACAAATTCAGCTTCAGAATCACAGTCCTATCCAGTGTGACCAACAGCTTCGCAAACAAGAGAAACAGATATGTCTTCAGGATGTGTTGAAAACAAACGAAAAAACTAGCTTACATCAGCAGGTGAAGGCGGCCTGTGTGCTCCAGACAGTGTGAAGGTGAGAAGGCGGTTGGGTGGAGGGGTGAATATGACAGACATTGAACTAGAATCCTCACAGATCCTGTGAGAGACTCTGATCCCAGCCATGACTGACTGTGTATTTGTTTAATATTCAGCTGGCAGGTTTGCATACTAATGGCGTGACTCCAAGGTGAACTTCGCAGATTGGGCTACATTACCTTCAGTCTCAAGGCGATCCAGCTCAAACTCTTGCTTAAAAGGATGTTAGGCCTTTATATCATAGCGTTTACCATTTAAAGAGGAATTCCACCTGTTTTTCAACAGAATTCAACCGTTAAAATGTAAATAAAATCATTCAGAGTGGTTTGATGTGAAATGCGTGATTGTAGAAAAAGCTGTCCTGAATTGTTCACAGTGATTGTGATAGGAACCAGACTTCTGAAGAATTTAGTGTCTCTAAAAGCTACCTAAACAGGAATAATTGCAAAACCAAGTGCTTAGGAATATGTTCTGATGCTCAATACATTCTTTATGATAGCTTTATGATAAGGTTTTGAACTAAAATGCATTTTTTGAAACCCATTCATGGTGTACCTCATAGTAGTACCCAAAGAATATGTATTTTTTCAGGTTTACCACCATATTAGCATTTCATATAAACCCTCAGAGGACATAAGTAGATTCATTGGTCAATCTGGATAGTAATAACATGGCTATAAATCCCCTGGTTTCCATCTCCACAACTGTAGACTGTAAATCTGACTTGGTAAATTCTTCTACTATGAACCAGTTCACATCAAACCAAACTGAATGATTTTGTTTACATCTCTAAATCGATAAAGAAAAATCAGTGGAATCCCCCTTTAAGTCTTACTGGCCAATTTATTAGAAACCTATACCTTGTTGCTACAACTTGCTGGTGTACAGAAATTAATCCGTTTTCAGTTTCTGACCACAGAGCTGCTCTTGGCTGGACATTTTTGGCTGGTGGTCTGTTTTCATCCTGGCAGTGACATTAATGTGTGAAAAACTTGGCAACATCGCTGTGCCTGATACACTCATACCAGTGCTCCTGAGAACGGTCCACCATATCAGTGGTCCTGTGGTCAGAAACTGACCAGTGGTGTAAGGGTTGACTAACAAATTGTGCATGACAGCAGATGGGCTACAATCTGTAACTGACCTTATTGTAAATTTATGATTGGATGCACCTCTCAGCCAATCATAATTGTCTCTAAACATTTCTCCTTCTGTCAATTGAAGGAACAGCTCCTCAGAACAAACAGTGCTGCTCACAGTGAACTATCCAGAATCATTAGACTTACTATATAGGTGCACTTTGTAGTTCTACAGTTACAGACTGTAGTCCATCTGTTTCTCTGCATACTTTGCTAGCCCCCTTTTACCCTGTTCTTCAGTGGTCAGGACCCCCATGGACCCTCACAGAGCAGGTACTATTTGGGAGGTTGATCATTCTCAGCACTGCAGTAACACTGATGTGGTGGTGGTGTGTTAGTGTATGTTGTGCTGGTCTGAGTGGATCAGACACAGCAGTGCTGCTGGAGTTTTTAAACACCTCAGTATCACTGCTGGACTGAGAATAGTCCACCAACCAAAAATATCCAGCCAACAGCGTCCTGTGGGCAGCATCCTGTGACCACTGATGAAGGACTAGAGGATGATTAGCTCACACTGTGCTCTGTGAGGGTCCATGGGGGTCCATGGGGGTCCTGACCACTGAAGAACAGGGTAAAAGGGGGCTAACAAAGTATGCAGAGAAACAGATGGACTACAGTCTGTAACTGTAGAACTACAAAGTGCATCTATATAGTAAGTGGAGCTGATAAAATGGACAGTGAGTGTAGAAACAAAGAGGTGGTCATAATGTTATGCCTGATCTGTGTATACACACTTAGGAAATCAACAAAACATATAATTTGACCCTGGGGTGCCTACATTTTTGCATACAACTGTATGTCTGTACTGAACATCCTATAAAGGCAGTTTATTTTTGGAATAAAATATGGTTTAAAAGTGCTTCTCTGTGTGCTTTGAAATTTTCCTTTGCACCACAGTCTGCTGGTCAAGATGTATAGCCTGAGCTTGAAGTTTCATGGATGTAGCAACAGTAAATAAAGGGGGCTGGAAGTTGCCAAAATTTTGGAAGTGGTCAATTGAACACCCACATAATAGACCTATATGATATGTGGTCCTCATAAAGTGGCCACTGAGTCAAAGTTTACTGTTTCTATTAAAGTGGACAGTAGACTGTGTAGGGAAAGTGTCCTGCATATACCACTTCATCAGCAACAGGGCACCAAGGAAGTGTACTTGCATTAACCTAATCAATCAAATCGCCAATCCGAAGTGAGACTTAATGCAAACTGGCCAAACACGACGATCAATATTCAGTAGAGAGATGCACAGGATTAAGGCTGATGAGCATCGCTTGGTGGACAGTGTGGGGTAAAATGCTGCTGCTTATTCAGCGCTGCTGCAGGGGCTGCCCTTGATGCAGAGAGAGATTGAAAGACAGAGTAAATAAACCACACTGCTCATCAAATCTTGGATCACACTGTCAAATGGCATATGATCGATACTGCCCGCGCAGAGTGCCTTCCCTTAACTGGCCATCTGAATGCACAAGCCACATGGGAGTGCATATCCGCATATGCCACCCAAACCCCCTCATCTTTATTCATCAGCGCTGATTTGCTAACACTGAGCTGCAGGATTTGTTGGTTTTGTGTGCTGAACTGTGGAATGCCTGATTAGTTCCATTAAGAATATTGAGCTGATATGCACTGAAGCGCGGTGCATTTACCCGAACGTTTAGCCGAACTGTGGAAAATAACATATCGTCTCAACAGGCCTTTTTGGAGACTACAGCTGAAGGCACTACTTCAATCTGCTCCACCTGTAGACAAAAATTATAGAAAATATATATCCACTGTACACCTAACTTGCATTCTCACTCACTGGCCACTATATGAGCTCCACCTACCATATGAGTTTACTATCACAGTCTGTTGCTCAACTGTAGTCATGCAAAATTAATCAGCCCTCTTGGTCAGTTTCTGATACACAGGGCCACTAATTATTAGATAATATTTGGGTGGTGGACCATTCTCAACACAGTAGTGATGCTGACAGTGGTATGGTAGTGCATGTGTTTTCACCACGGCAATTGAGTCTGTCTAGGCCTCAAGCTGGGAAATTTTCACCCCTGTAGTGGAGTTTGGGCTGTGAGCTGGGTCGCTTTTCACCATGATAGTGGAGTTGGACTGGGCTGTGAGCTGGGTCGCTTTTCACCATGATAGTGGAGTTGGACTGGGCTGTGAGCTGGGTCGCTTTTCACCATGATAGTGGAGTTGGACTGGGCTGTGAGCTGGGTCGCTTTTCACCATAATAGTGGAGTTGGACTGGGCCACGAGCTGGGTTGCTTTTCACCATGATAATGGAGTTTGCCTGGGCTGTGAGCTGGGTCGCTTTTCACCATGATAGTGGAGTTTGACTGGGCTGTGAGCTGGGTCGCTTTTCACCATGATAGTGGAGTTTGACTGGGCTGTGAGCTGGGTCGCTTTTCACCATGATAGTGGAGTTGGACTGGGCTGTGAGCTGGGTCGCTTTTCACCATGATAGTGGAGTTTGACTGGGCCATGAGCTGGGACAATTTACACCATGGAAATGGAGTGACTAGGCTGTTAGCTGGACAATTTTCACCACTGTAGTGTAGCTACTGGGCTGTGAGTCGGGACACTTTTCACCATGGTAGTGGAGTTTGACTAGGCCGCAAGTCGGGACAGTTTTCACCATGGGAGTGGAGTCTGATTAGGCCACAAGCTGGGATGTTTTCACCATTGTAGTGAAGTTTGACTAGGCCGTAAGCTGAGACACTTTTCGCCCTGGTGGTGGAGTTTAACTAGGCCACGAGCTGGGGCAGTTTTCACCATGGAAATGGAGTCTGTCTCGGCTGCAAGCTGGGAAATCATCTCCTCTGTAGTGGACTTTGACTGGGCCGTGAGCTGGGACACTTTTCACCATGATAGTGAAGTTTGACTAGGGCATGTGTAGGTATACTTTTCACCATGGAAGTGGAGTTTGACTAGGCCACAAACTGGGACAATTTACACCATGGAAATGGAGTCTCATTAGGTTGTGAGCTGAGAAATTTTCACCACTGTAGTAGAGTTTGACTGGGCCGGGACGATTTTACTACGATAGTGGAGTTTGGCAAAGCCAGGATCTGTGATGATTTTCACCACAATAATGAAGTTTGACAAGGCTGCAAGTCGGGGCAGTTTTCACCATGATAATGGTGTCTGACTGGGCTGTGAGCTGGGAAATTCTCACCATGTGTTGGTAAATTCGACTCGAGTTTGACTTGGCTGCAAGTGGAGAAACTATACATCGTGGTCAGGAGAGTTTTTCTCCTGCTAAGTGAAGCAGACAAAATGTTCTGTTTGTTGTTTATTTGTAATTGTAAAGCGTCCTTGGTTTTGAGAAAGGCACAATAAATATTACTATTATTATTTAGAATTATTAATGAAGACATTAAATCTAATAGTTCATATGGAATTACTCCAGTCAGAAATATTGGCCTTCTACCACATAAGGCTGTTTAGATCCTGCCCTTCCTCATCACAGCACAACTGACTGGCTGAAATGCATTAACTAAGACAGACATTCCATTAATTAACTTTTAAGGTGAAGCACATCGTAATTAGAAAGATTTAATGATTGGGGCTCTAACTCTGTTTTCCAGCTCTGAATTCCAGGCCTAAATGAAAACTACTTCTTTAAAAAATGTTGTTTAGAATGAGCTTTTGTTTTGGACATAAGTTCAGACATATGCAGCAATATGAATATTTACGTTTTTCATGTAAGCTTTGAAACTTTTAAGCATAAGTTAATGTCTTTGAGAAAAATAAAACATTTTGTGTGTCCACACTTGTGAATGTTCGTGTAAATTACCATGTATACCTTTACTGCACCTCCAAAAGTTTGTAGACACCTGCCCATCAGGTGGTTCTTCAAAAATTAATGGAGAGTTAGTCCCTCTTTGTTGCAGTAGCAGCCTTTTTTCTCTTCCAGGAAGGATTTACACTAGATATTGGACCATTGCTGTGAGAATTTGGTTGCATTCAGCCACAAGAGCATTAGTGAGGTCAGGTACTGATGTTGGATGGTCAGTTCTGGATCACTCCAGCTCATCCCAAAGGTATTGTATGGAGCCTCATCACCCCAGAGAATGCAGTTCCACTGCTCCACTGCACAGTGCTGGGGGGCTTTACACCCCTCTAGCTGACTCTCGGCATTGGGAGTCGTGACCTTAGACTTAGATGTGCAGCTGCCCCAGAGCATATCATTCTATTGGCCATTGCCTTGATTATACAAGCCGTGTGTATGCAATTCAACACCTGTGTCAGCAATGAGTGCACCTAAGGTATGAATACACTAATTACAAGAGGTGTCTGGATACTTCTGGACATATAGTGTACATTAATATGAATAAAAATGCAGTAAAAAATGAAGTATTATTTCAGTAAGACTTAAATCGACTTGTTCTGCACTAATGGACGGTCCGTGCAGAATAAAGCTTCTGTTTTTCACTGACATATGTAAAAAAAGGTTTGATGTTGGTACTTATTCATTCCACCGCAGCCCCCTACATGAAACTGATATTTTTTTCTGCTTCACCCTTTTTTGGGTTTATAAAAGCACAAACAAGCTGATTTGTACTGCATCCCACCATTTGAAAGCAGCAGGAGATGTAATGAAGTCATTTGTCAAAACCACTCCATGGGAACAGCAGCAAAATAGCACACACACACACACACACACACACACAATCAAGCACTTTTAACAAGTACAAAGCCAGGCAGGAAACAGAAGTGCCCAACTGAATGTTATGAAGTGGATTATTATGGCCTTTCCTGATTATTCCCTTAGCTCTGTTATCAAGCGGGGCCGAGTGAACAGCTAGAACAAAGCTATTCTTCCTGAAAGAACTGCAATGCAAAAACGCAGCTGTGGTTTTCAGCTTTGCCTAATAATCAGAATGACTTTTGTAACAGAACAATGAACTGCTTCAGTTTGAATTTGCTGCTCACTATAAAGGACTTCACTACACTGTAACACACTGAAAATCTAATTCAGTTATGGACAAAAAGCCACACTAAAGAACACATAAAGCACAAACTGTCAGGTTTTATCATGTTTTACAAATGAACTGGCTGGGATGCATTGCTTGCTTTCAACCACTCCTTGTTGAATGATGAATCAAGGCTGCTCTCTTCCATGCAAAATAAATATGTAAAATGGCGTATATTAATTTTAGACGTTAGAATACATCGATCACTGCAGTACATTCCTTTTTCTTATGGGCCAACATAAACAAGGCATTTGGCTTTAACGGCGACCCGCCACTTTCTTATAAACAGCTAGACTGCATTTACACTCACTGGGCACTTGATGAGATCCTCCTATGTTATGAGTCCACAATATATAGCATTGTGCAGAGGCCACCCTTTATTTATTTAATTTCCAGCCAATCAGTAAAACGTTATTCAATTTTAGTGTCAGGAAAAAAAGCGGAAAACTTACTTATATTTGTTTGCTTTTTTATTTTTTATTTAAAACATTCCAAAATTAACTAAAATTATCAACATAATGGGAAAAAATAAGTTTTGTTGTTATGTCAACGACGTCTATGTGTCGTGTTGCAGAGATATCTACTAAAGTTCGCATGCTAACCAGCTAGCCCCGGCCCATCCTGTCTCGTAATACAACTTTATTCCCGAAGAGGCGATAGTGAGTCACGTTTACATGCAGCCTAATAATCCGGTAATAATCTGACTAATAGCTCTATCAGAACAGAATATGTTCATGTAAACACCTCAATCGGAATAGTTTAGTCCAATTGAGGACCTTCAGAATACAGTTTCTATCCGGTTGAACGAGGTGGGTAATAATAATTTTAAAGAATAATATCTGTGTAAACACCTGTATCTGATTACATTCCCTATCGGAAAGTTTAAGTCAGTTCTGATCATGTTCGTCGCGTCATAGTGAAAGTTTATACCGTTCAACATGGCGGAGCAGAAACTGGTCTGCAGAGGAGACGAAGTTTATGCTCTGATCTTTAAAAGATGGTAGGACGGACGTCCAGCTTATGTGTCTCAGAACACGACGTCTTCCTCTCAGCCTTCTTTAATAAGGACATGTGAAGGACGTTTTCCTGAGTCTGACATCATTTTAAAGCAGTTATAAACACAAGCACTGCTCACTGCTGCTCATCTCACTCTGACTGAATTCACGTGATGCTTGCTGTCATGGTAACGTTTACTCAAAGTGGTTCTCCACGCTTGCGCATAATTTTGGATCAGATTACTTGTAGTGAGTATATAAACAGAGATTTTTCATCAGACCGTTGAATAGAGTGAGAATAAACACCTCATTCTAAATCTGTAATCGGAATGTGTTCAGTCGGATTGGCAAAAATCTTTAAATGTAAACACAGCCACTGCAGCATCGAGTACACACATCGATGGCTGAAGTTCTTGGCAAGCAACCATTATTACCACCAGTAAACCATGTCCAGCAGCAAAGAAAAGAATTGACATAAACAGAAGCAAAGCAAGAGTTCACATTGGCATTGCTTTCCACCACTTGAGAGAGCTTTTGATGACTAAAGGGATGAAGTTTAATGCTTAGCTTGCAACGTTTCTTCTAGACTAGTAAGTAACAGCTGTTAATGCTAACACTGGGCCTCATTTACCAACTGTTATGGAGAAGAAATTTCTTGTTAAAACCTACTTACTCAGCTTTCACAAAGATTCTAACATTCACCAGTGTTTTCTTTTTGGGATTAGTTCTTGGGTAACAACAGAATCGACACACAAAGGTGTGAATAATTCTGCGGTTTAAGAACACGTCATGACTCTGACAAAGACTTTTTCTTAGGATGGTGAATGAGGGAGGGAGGAGGGACTGTGCATTTCCTTGTTTCTTATGCTAGAGATGGACACCACAACTTTCTGGAGATATGTTGCGCCCCTATTTGTTTGGAGTGTGGAGTATGAATTCAACAGGTTGTGTAATTGTACATATTGCTCTTTAAACAAAACATTACAAAAAAGCCTCAGCAACGAAATATAATCGATTTTTTTCAGAATTTAGTGTGTTCGCTCTTTGCCTTCATTACAATTTCTGTTCTTTTTTTAGGAGACTTGCTTTCAGTTTCTCAAAGAAATCTGCAGGAATATTTTTCCACACTTTCAAAGTTCAGTCTTACAAGTTGGCTGCATTTGCTGCTTCCCACAGCCCACATCATCCCATATGTACATTCAATGATGTTTGGACTCTGAGAACACCAGAAAATTCTCTGTTTGCCTTGAACATTTTCTTTTTTTGTCTTTTTTTCTTTTTCTCAGTAACAGCTTCTTGACAGCAACACATCCTCTCAGAATCATCACAGTCTCTCAGTGGAAGGATGGACAGAAGCACCTGGGGATTTTTTTCAGATCTGGAACAGTGGGGCTTGATTTTCTCCTCTCTCTCAAAGATGAACACTTCAAGTAGTGCTCATCTTCTGGGAAGGATTTACACCAGGTGTTGGAACATTGCTGTGAGAATTTGATCGCATTGAGCCACAGGAACATTCGTGAGGATAGGTACTGATGGTGGATGGTCAGTTCTGGATCACTCCAGCTCATCCCAAAGGTATTGTATGGAGCCTCATCACTCCAGAGAATGCAGTTCCACTGCTCCACTGCACAGTGCTGGGGGGCTTTACACCCCTCTAGCTGACTCTCGGCATTGGGAGTCGTGACCTTAGACTCATGTGCAGCTGCCCCAGAGCATATCATTCTATTGGCTATTGCCTTGATTATACAAGCTGTGTGTATGCAATTCAACACCTGTGTCAGCAATGAGTGCACCTAAGGTATGAATACACTAATTACACTTCAATTAGTGCTCATCTTCTGGGAAGGATTTACACCAGGTGTTGGAACATTGCTGTGAGAATTTGATCGCATTGAGCCACAAGAACATTCGTGAGGATAGGTACTGATGGTGGATGATTAGTTCTGGATCACTGCCACTCCAACTCAGATCCAGCACTCAAGAGAACACAGTCCCACTGCTCCACAGTCCAATGCTGGGGGCTTTACACTCCTCTACCCAGTGCCTGGCATTGGGCATGGTGACCTTAGGCTCATGTACAGCAGGTCCAGAGTTTCACATTCTATTGGCAATGCTTTCTGTGAAGATTATATAAGCTGTGTGCATGTTTAGTGCCAGCTGGTCCTTTTATGGCTCTTTATGTCAAATGGCTCTACCTGACCTCAGAAAACTGCCCTACATGGACAAATTCCAAAATAGTTCTCTGTGGAACTTTCCTTTTTAAGACAGTGCTTGATGTGCTGGTAAAAAAAGAAGTTTAAACTCATGGATTTAGTTTGCAAAACACTTGGGGGCTCGAATCCCAGAATTAGCTGCACTCATGCCCTCACTGTTCCAGGCCAGCAGCTGGAACTGACAACATAAGTCTCTAGAATGACCTGCAATTACAACACAGCGGAACAGCTCAGTGGAAAACTTACAGTTCAATTAAAAATACTGACAACTCACATTAAATCTTCAGACTGCAGTAACATTAAGAAAATACAGAAGGAAAAGCAGGTTAAAATGGGAGAAGATGACCCCCGAGGTAAGATGCCCCTCACATGATGGGGTCAAGCGTAATCCCAGCACATTTACTGATGGCTGTGCTCTGCCCAACTTATACATTTCAACTGGATGACAGAATTCCTGGGGTTTATTCGTCCCTCTTGAGGTCTAACTTTTTGTCAGTGTTCAATCATGATCTGTGTATTTATATTAAGTTTTTTTTTTTGTTTACTTTTTAAGTAAATGATTATGAAGAGTTCTGAAAATACTTCATTATGTTTTCAATTAGATGTTTATGAATAAATGATTATGAAGAGAGTAGAAAGAGTAATTTGTTTTTTTTTATTTCTTTTTTGTTTTTCTCTTTTTATTTCTGTAGAAGCAAAAGCGTTGACGTGTTAAATCCACCAATTTTTCAAACTTTATATTTATATTTATGAATAACAGTTGAAGTTCATAAGGCAGAACATCAAATATCCTGTTTTTGCACCATTTTCAATTCAGTACAAAACTGAATTTACTATTCATGCTTTGTGTTCATCTATGGAGAAGAGAAAAGGCCTAATTGCTCTCCTCAATTTAAAAAGCATATATAAAAGTATGTATAAAATCATCAAAATTCATCGTTTTTACACTATAGACTATTATAAAATTATTGCCCTTCATATATTATGAAATTATAAATCTTTCTAAACTAAGAGATATGATGGCCAGTGCATTTAAACAGATCAACTCAGAGTGCCATAATTTCTGAACCAGATGGTAACAAGAACATATTTTTGGTGGACTTTACTAACACAACATGTGAAAATAAATGAATGAATGCATGTATGATGAATGAATGAATGAATGAATGAATGAATTCACAATCAAATTGGAATTTTCATTGTTTTGGTAAAAATTGTTTTGGTAAAAATTTGTAGTCCCATGTGTAACAATTGCATAACACGACTTAATATCACAAATTAAAGGTTAAATTTGATTACAATTCATGAAAGACTACCTGTGGGGGCTTCTTTTCCTGGATAGTAGGTCATCTGTCATCTGTCAATTGTCTGTTGTTCCACGTGATTTCTTCTGTGCTGGTTTATACATCCTCCTCATACTGTACCTGCTAATCTGATACAGATAGACGCTTTAATCTGACAGTAAATGAACCTTAAGGAAGGCATCTTCTCTCCATCTTCCACTATACTGCTATTTTGGCAGCGGTCTGCTGTGATAATTGGGGCACTGTGTGTCAAGTTAGCCCTTTGAAAGGTCAAAGCTGAGGATCTGTACAGTACTGTACGCCGGAGGCAGGTATAAAGGCGCTGTGAGCATCGTGCTCTGCCTACTGTTCCCTCACGCTAGATACTTAACCTTACTTACAGTTCCCTTCAGCTAGACACTAACTGCTGGAGGGTCTGGCCCTCTGTGTCCAGCTGGGAGCTGCAAGACATGCAAAATGTTTCCAAAAATTCCACGCACAAATGTCAAGTAAAGGCTTTGTTGCTGCTGTGTGGGGAATTTTTATATTGCTTCTTGCAGAAATGTCCTTGGCTTGACAACACAGCGCATTACTGGTAGTGTTTTATTATAATTTACCGTTAAAGTCATAAATAGCATCACGCTTCGCTTAGCAGCATTAATCCTGCCACACAGAGAGATCGTCTTCCATATCAGCTCACTGTGAATCGCACTGAAATTTCACTACAGCGCAACATTCTGTCGCCGACACTTCTTGTTTTGCTCATATGGGAGAAGCACAGGCCAGAACACTTAACACATCCCCCAGTTCTTAACGCCCTGTAGCTCGAACGCCTCTCCTGGCTGCTGCGTATTTTACTCCTCGCTAGGAGCGATCCTGAAGGGATTTATGGCTGACAGTCTGGTAACGCTATTGACCTTCGTGAGGTGCAACATTACTGTTCCGCACAGCACCTTCACAGTGTTTCTCAAATCCCAGAGTGCATCTTCACATTCTAGCCCACGCCTAGCAGTGCTGTCTCACAGTAGGAGCACCAGTGTGGTTTAGACTGTGGACACATTTTATTCAAAATAGCTTCAAGAAGGAAAGTTCAACGTTTAGAATTACTGTAACAGTCCGCTCAACAACGTACGGAGGACTTCATGGGTATTGATTCAGGATGTTAATGATAACTGATTAGACAAAGAGGAATTTGATATGTTGAGATTGTAATTATGGTTGAATTGACTTTATTGCAAGATCAATCTAAAATACTTTGTGGTGTTCGTTTTATTCAACTCAAAAAAATTACACTGATTGAAAGAATCATTTATTCAAAGTATTAATTTAGGTTGAATAAAACTAGTCAATTTACTTGTTACCACATAAAGCAATTCTTATAGATTGAATTGATAAACCAATTTGACAGGGCAGCTGTTAATACTACTTTCCGATTTTGGAATTTGTCAAACTTTTTATATACACACAATATTACATTTTTACATGTGCAAATCAAATTTGCGATATCAGAAATGAATTTTTACTGAATGAAGTTTAGTTTTCATATGTGCAAATCGAATTCCTGAGGTCATAAAAGCAAAAACAATTTACTGTAATTATAATGAATTAGGCTTTAATAATAATAATAATAATAATAATAATAATAATAATAATAATACATTTACATTTTAAGATTTTTTTTTATGGCTTTGTGTCTAGTAGGCATTTTTTTAAATAAAGACACTTTGTTTCACGCTTAAAAATTAAAAGCATCTTTACCAAACAATTCACTATCATTTGGCAAAACTTCTTCAAAACGTCTTTAATGCTTAGTAGTTTTTAAAGACAAGTCATCAGATCAGCATCAGACCTGGTGCCATCTCTGGATGCAATGATTCACTAACAAAAGTCGACAATATCATTTATAATAAAAATACTGGTGTGGACTGGTATATGGGCAAGTGCTCTATAATGCTTTATAATGTTCATACAATAGATCTGAACATTCTGACAGGTTGCAGCGCACTACAGGAAGCTTTGGGGGCCACATGGCTTCTGCTGTGTTATTGTAATGTAACACTAAAGTCCTACTCACTCAGAAAAGCTTCTGGCCAGTCATTTCCACTTATACAAGACCAGGCTCATATTTACTTAAATGGGAGCAGACCTACAAACCCGAGACTAAGAGCCAGAGAAATGTTTCAGAAAATATATTTAAAGTCACTAGACTAAATCTGGCAAACGCTTGTGGTCAAATAACACACAGAAATGTATTACGAGTTATTCTGGCTGCTATGCATGTGTACATCTCCCTTACAGGGACGGCTTCTTCCTCTTACACCTTCACCAACGAGGCAATTGGCTTTTTATTGAAAGGTAGGATTTTCCGTAATGCAGCAGCGTTTTGCATGTCTTCAGCTAAATGTTTCATGTTTGCGTTCGCTCTGGTAACACAGACGGAACTCTGAATAACGGCAGCAGAAAGAGCAACTAAAGAAGGCATAATAGTTAGATCAGCTGAATAATTGAATAGTAGTTTGCAGAGTAACTGTTTATAGAAATAATCACCGACTGCAGCCATAATGCAGAGGTTTGTTGTTTCTAATTGCCTGACTGGTAGATACTTTACTTCTATCTGCATTTTCTGCTTTTCTCATCAGTTTCACCAAACTTGACTCCAGAATAGCACTAGATTATACTAGATTAGTCGATTAATCTGTTACTTTATTACAGAAACAATTGCTGGTTGCAGGCCTGAAAGCCAAAATGAAGAGGCTTGTCATTTCTCAGTCCCTGACTAGTAGCCAATTCATCTCTGTCTGCATTTTCTATTTCCTCAGATTCACCAACCCAATGACGGCATAATAGTTAGATTAGTCGATTAATCGGTTACTTTATTATAGAAACGATTTCTGGTTGCAGGCCTGAAGGCCAAAATGAAGAGGCTTGTCATTTTTCAACCCCCGCCCAATGACAGCATAATAGTCGGATTAATCGATTAATTGATTACTTTATCATAGAGACAGTCGCTAGTTGCAGGCCTGAAGGCCAAAATGAAGAGGCTTGTCATTTCTCAGTCCCTGACTAGTAGCCAATTCATCTCTGTCTGCATTTTCTATTTCCTCAGATTCACCAACCCAATGACGGCGTAATAGTTAGATTAGTCGATTAATCTGGTACTTTATTATAGAAACAATCGCTAGGCCTGAAGGCCAAGACGAAGAGCCTTCTCATTTCTCAATCCCTGACTAGTAGCTACTTCATCCCTGTCTACATTATCTCCTATCACATTCACCAATGCAATGACAGTGTAATGATTAGATTAGTTGATTAATCAGTTACTTGATTATAGATCACTGCATCCCTACAGCTAAGGCAGTGGAAATGAAAAGACCCTGACACTTCACACTTCCCCTTCGCTTTACGGTTTGTAGCTGGAATAGTGGAGATGATGGATCTTACGGAGTGAACAACAGCAATGTCCTCAGAAGCTCATCGATCGCCACTTCACTGATTCTCAATCTCGCCTGCTCCTCTAGAGGAGAGCGTGACGTGCCCTGTTTCCTGCCGATTATATTTCTACTGAGGTTTTTGGCCAACTCATGCTGAACTAATCTAGATTGGTCTGAAGTTTCCCACCTGAGATGGGATTCCAGATGCGATAGTTCTCCGCCAGACAGTGCCTTTCAATTCCTTCGCCAATTCAATATATTAAAGTGTGCTCCTCATATGCAAGCAGCTTACATGTGAGTGCTGATACTGCCCTGCAGCCTAATACTCATACAGGATTAGAGCTGAAATGTTTCTTGTGAATAAGAGGCCTTGAATGGATTAAACTGTCGTCCTCTCCTAACAGCACAGCAGTACCTATTGGCGGTTAATAATGGAGACTGTACAAAGCAAGTTATTCTACATATAGGGATGCAATAATTTGCTGCATAAAGAATTGCAAAGGTACTCATACTGATGCTTTGAATGAATAGAAGGAGAAAATGTGATTAGGATGTATGTGGGATGCAGCGGCGTGACCAGAATGTCATTTTGGGGGGTGCTTACAGTTAGGAGGACCAGCTAGGAAGTATTAAGGCTCAGAGACATCAACATAGTGAGGATGATGACCACCAGCTAGATGATATTATAACTAAACATTTTTTCATATTTAGAGGGGAACCCCTTTTAGGACCTTCTAGGCCTTTAGAGAAGGCCTAATGATTTCTGGGAACTATAAAATAGATGTCTATAATTTTACTGAATTTTCTATTCAATAGAATCATCCTTGTTTTAAACTCTGCAAGTATTACAGTACAACTGTTGTTTCCTTTTTATTTTGGATGGAAACAAAAAGGTTAAATTCCTGATGCCCAGCAGAAAATTGGCAAATCAGGATTTTTTTCCTTCTGGTATCTCGGGTGATATAGCAGTAACACTTTACTGTAAGGTACTGTTCATAAGGCTACACGACACCTACCTAAGCTGGTCATGACAACTGACACAAGTCTACATAAACGTTTATAAATGCTTATTCCAATAAAAGTTATTCGCTATAAAAGGTTACATTTGTGAATTTTGACCAAAGTTAGCCAAAGCAGCCTTTATGACAGATGAGGCCTACTAGAATAAGCATTTCTAAACAGTTATGTAGGGTTATGTCAGCTGTCATGACAAGCATATATAGGTGTCATGTAGCCTTATGAACAGAATCCTACAGTGAAGTGTTACTGATATAGCTAAACAAGCTCTCCTATTGGGACTTGAAGAGCTGAAGACAAGTCCAAATGCATTAGGTTAACTATCAGCATAATTACAAAGTGACAGCAAAATCTACCAATCATGGTTTGATTTTCAATTTGTGAGAGAAAAGGTCGTTCTAGGCCTTCTGGAAGTCATAGATACATCACAGACTGTGAATAAGAGCAGAGACCTAATCAATAATGAATCAGTTAGCTTTGCGCTTTTTCCGGTTACTTTTGAACTTCACCACAGAGAAGTGCTACTGCTGGCTAACCAGGTAAGCAGCCCATAGGAACCAGCACACCTCAGCTAATTTCTAACCAGGAGGAGAAACAGTTGAGCAAGCTAATGCTGAGTTTACATGATAGCATTGAAAAAAGCATCTTTCCGAGTCATTGTAATAGCATCTGCTCGAAATTGGTGACGATCTAAGAAGAGCTTTGTCAGTCTGTTAATTTAACAGCACCTTTACCCAGTATGACCCTACATTTTGTAATATTTTCCTTCTTATAGAAGAACCGAGCAAAGTATTAATTTTTTTTATGGTCAGAAATCCCACGCTTTGATGGTATTAAAAGAACAGAATATATTCACAAAAAGGAGGCTTTTTTAATTGGATAAATGGCCAAAGAGCCAGGTCTGGGCTGAATCCATCAGAGCGTATCTTATACATAAATTGCAGTCCATGTTGTTTTTTGCTGTCAGCAGTTATGCCCTCCTATTGGAATGAGCAATCTGATGTGACTTCATCTATGTAACACACCATGTGCTATTAATCATTCCAGGCCTGCCTCATTAATATTGTCGCACGCTCTCTCTCTCTCTCTCTCTCTCTCTCTCTGTCCCTTCGCAATCACAGCATGTGACTCAAACCGTCAAGTAAGGTTGTTTATGAGAACGCGCCATTGTGTTGTACCACTGTGTGTGCGCGTCTGTGTGCGGTTGTGGTTGCGTCTTCCTCTCCTCCTTGCCTTGTGCTGACAGGCCTTCGTCTGTTTGAGGCACATTGACACTGATAGTTGGGGCCCACATGGCACAGCGCTGAGGTTTTCTCCTGGAGTCTGCTACACATGGTGACAGATGTCACCGAACATAACCACAGACGCCGGCCGATCCCTGTAGTGAGAAGCGACTGGGCGAGAATTGTGCCGCGACTTCGGGGAGAGAGGCTCCAGCCGAGCTCGAGTAATGCGCCGGCGCTCCCCAGAGTCTGCTCGGCACGGAAAGAGACGGCCTCGTCTTGCTGCAGTCGGCCACTGCAGAGGCATGGCGCGCTCCTGTAATCTGTCAAGAGAGATCAGGCTCACAGGTTGATGCTGGAGCCTCACTCAATCAGCTGTCTGCAGCCCTGCAGGCTCCAGCTGCCACAGCCACCACAGCAGAGGGAAGGGACTGAACACTTTCTGTTGTCCTATCAGTGACCAAAATGAGTCATGTATCATTGTTGTGCTGTTGACCCCTATCTGCAGGCCCCTTGGTGGCCAATTCCGCTGGTGGAATGGAAAATGACCCAGATATTTTGAATTAACGTGATCAAATAAAATATTTTTTGGTAACTGTGTTATCAGAATAACTAGGACACTGTTGGCTGTCTGCATGTGAAATGTTATGACTCTATGTTGAGCTGCTAGTGAGCAATGAGAGAGGAGAAGGGGGAGGGATGTGAACCCCCCGCGGTGAAAACAATCCACACTCTAGATAAAACAAACAGCAGCTTTCTTCAGTTTAAAATATCATGATGTACACAATAGAAAAAGCATTTCAACACAACAAAAACACTTTTAGAAATGTTGAGTTGTGTGTTTACCTACAAAGATGAAAACCCAGCTCATTTCCGGTTGTATAAATTTCTTTAAAAATATATTCCATCAGCATCAGCGCAACTATATCTGTTTATCATGCATCTATCATCACAGATCAGATGATGATGCAATGCTATCTATCTACAAATCTCCCATACAAGCTCCTCTCCAGCAGGTCTAAAAATGTGTTACGGGACGGAAGTGCAGAGAGGAAAACCCGTGAGAAAGGGTCTTAAATGAACTTAACGAGGTGATGGAGGGTGAATTGAGTGTTTGAGCACGTTGGGGTTGAGGCAGCTCAGAACCAGGCTCAAACCGCTGATGTACTGATTGGCGGTCTGAGGAGTTACCGCTGCGCCACTAGGAAGCACAAGCAAAAACGGGAAAAACACCTCAATGAATGTGAATTAAAAAAGGCGGGAAAAGGCAAACAAAGGGGACGCTGAAGGCAGTGTGCCCAAACAAAGGCTGAGATAGAAAAAAGTGAAATAAAAGATAATCAGAAAACAAAAGACACTTCCTCTGTGATTCTGAGAGGAAGGTCAGCTTTATGTCTTGCCTGTTTGCTCTTTGTGGACCAAACACTTTTGTATGGCTCGGAGCCGTTTCTTATTCAAGCCTTCTTTTTGGGCTTTTCTTTTTGTTTTCCTTTCCTTTTCTTTTTGTTTAAATACCCACCTGGGCTAATTACTATACCCGTCACCCCTCTACACAGGTGTGACAAAGGGCTGCTGTTTGCCACGGCCTTAAGTAGAGGAGACCACAGGTGTGCCAGGTTGGGCCTAATCACCCGAAGGGCTTCTGAGAATTTGAGTTCCCTGAATTTGTGGCGCCTCGCTGCTATCGCCCTCTGCTGGTGGCTTGCGGCACAGGCTGAGCCCTTACAAAATGTTGCCTAATTCTAGTTAACAATTGCTACAGCTAGCATGTAACACTAATGCCTGCTAGAGCAGGGGTTCTCAACCTTTTCTAAAAACTCAACTTATTTTGCTTAAAAATGTTATTTTTGGTAAATGTTTGGGTGTCTAACCCTGCAATCTGTGACATGTATCAGTGAACATAAAATATCAACAGAGTGGTGCAATGTTTCTACAGCACTATTTTTTAGTGTTTTTTAGTAGTGTCATGAGTAGACAACTGAAACTGATAAAACAACCTTACAGGGCTTGTATTAATTTAATTATTGTATTAATGTAATTATTCAGATCAATAGAATTAGCATTAGAATGCAACTCTTCTTTCATTGATAAGTTTAGGATGGAAACAACGTTCTTTAAACGTTCAGCTGAAAATTAGCCAATCAGGAATTGTTTTTCTCTGTGGTATCTAGGAAGACACAACTAAACGAGCTCTCCTATTGGTTAGGACTTCATGAGCTGAAGAGAAGGTCTAATGTGTTAGATTAACCGGCAGTATAATGGTAAAGTGACGGAGGAACAAACCATTAACGTTTTGATTTAAAATGGGTGGGACCAATTTTTTGAGAAGAAATTGCCAGTCTTGGTCTTCAGGATGTCCTAGATTTGTCAGTGACTCAATACAAGCGGCCATTAAATCAGTGTGTGGTTAAAAACGGAAAACAGCAGCTCTGTACCAGTGTTCTCTACTGAAAGAGTCACTGTGAAACTGCTACAAGGTAAAATATATGCTAATGTATCTGGCAGCAGCTATAATGTCTGTGTTTATTCTAGAACTGCCAAAAAAAGTTTGTGTGAATGACCATTAGCTTAGCACTAACAGGCTAGAATCCCACGCTAGCTGAGATTAGCATTATTGCAGAGGTGGGTTTTTTCCTCATGTTTTGATGAGTTTTGACATTTATGGGTTGACTTGAAGGCCTAATAGTCACTGTTCACCGCTTGTCTACACCATAGTATATCATTAAAACTGGTACCTGTCCCAACCTCAGCCACAGACACTCCAGATCAAGTCCACTACTTTCCCACTGCTGCTGTCAAAAACAGCGAGGTTCGGCGACAGGTTTGCGTTTGATGTATAAAAAGTCACAGCTCTGGTTCATATGCATCAGCAAACATCAAAGCACGCGAAATTTTGACTGAGCTCTTTGGTGGAAATCAAGAGCAAAAATGACAGAACGTTCGGAGACGAAGGCCTCAGAAGATGTGCACTTAGTTTCACTCCATTTCTGCCCATCACAGGTTTTAATGATATTTTAATGATATATCAGTAATAGCGGTGCTCGCTTTCTACAGCGGCAAGTCAAAAAGCACTCGGCTGTCATTCACTCGGTCGAGAAGCGCAGGCCAGGCATCGATCTGGCGTGATGTATTATCAAAAAGCCAGAGTTGTTCTGGCAATCAAGCTGTGTGTCCCTGCATTCAAATCCTCAGGTTTCCACTCTTCTGCGTTCTAAACAGGGCTTTCTGATGTTGCCTGTGGGTGGGTTGGAACAGGTCGATATGACTGAGAGGTGACTTCTTTCAGCTCGCTTTGTCTCTCTTTTTCAACTTTGCTTCGTGGTTGCCCTCAAGCCAAGCTTTAACAGTCCACAGTGCTAAAGTCAGCAGCTTCCGGGGACACCCGCACCTCACCGGAGACACGTTCCGGCCCCCTGAACTTAATAAGTCACAGTAAGAGGTAAATAGCTGACATCCAAGACGTCTTCAGATGTTTCTTTGTTATTTTTTTAAAATGTCACTCGACGGGTGGCCGTCTCAGGTGGATTAGTAATGAGGTTCAGCCTCCGCCAGCGTCCCTCATTTCTGTTAGGCTCCCTGCTGTGATCAGAGCCAGTGCCTGGCTGGATGCATTGGCACTTTTTGTGATGAGAATATGCTGCCTTTTCAGGAGCAGTAATACAGGACTGCAGCAAGACAGCACTTTAGCACTTTCACCTGCAGACCACATGGAGGGAGCTGGGTTTGGAAAGAATGGCTTGTTGTCTATGGAGCACTTTTATAATAACCATCTAAAATGTGATAGAGGGGAGCTTTCTTGATCTTGTTGATGAACTCCTGCTTGATTTCATGTTTTGCATTCTATTTGTATCATTTTGTCAGTGAGAATAATATTTTGTTCACCAAATTGCTCCTGAGAAAACGCATGCACTGAAATCTGAATACTGTATTTGTACAGTACATTTATTTAAATAGTCTTTAAAATGCTTTACAAATCCATTTGGTTTGCCCACAACATTAAGTGATGGGGGACAAACATAATGTGGAATAGCAACTGAGCTTTTCAAATCTTTGTAACACCTTTAGTTTTGGGGAATTCCACCAATTTTTAAAAATTTCTGCACAATTTAGTCACTGAGACGTAAACAGTCAATTAGATCGGTTTGATGTGAAAAGGTTGATTTTAGAGAAACTTACCAACTCAAATTTCTTTACAATGGTGGAGGGCTTGTGATGTCTAGTCATACAGCCTTTTTATTCACTATCCATAATGACCAGTGAACTTAAATGTGTCTTCTCAGTTTTTATATATTAACAGTAAAATAGAGAAATTACCACATTTTCTTTGGGGACCACTCTGCCTTACAACACCCTGCATGTACCCCTCCACCATTAATGTTTTTTTTATATGTTGAAGACCAAATCTTGTCTCAAAGCTGTCCCAAAGCTAATGTGTCAGACACTGGGCAGTGTATTCATAACAATTTCATGTACAAATTTAGTATCAGGTAGCTACTACAAGCATTAGACTTTTCAGACGTCTGGTTCCTATCGCCACCACAGTGAACAACTCTGACTCGTTAATTTTCTCTAGAATGAAGCATTTCACACCAAACCACTCTGAAGATGTTTGCATCTTTAATTATGCAGAAATATTGAAAAATCAGTGGAATTCCTACCCTTCAGTCGCTGTAAGTTGATGGAGACAAAACTGAGTTTCCTTGCTTGTTCACATTCACCTTACTTAGCGTTTTATTTGCCATCTGTGAAACTGTAAACTGTGAAGTCTCTGCTGTTTAGCTTTGCTCCCTTTTACAGAAAGCATATGATTCCACAGGCTGTTAGGATTTGCTGCTTAACACTGATTCACATCAAGCAAACGTCCCACCTCACTTGAATAGCCACGCCCCCCCACCCAGCCTTCATACTTTTACCATCACGGCTACTGTTTGACATACAGATATCTCGGACTGACAGCACAGGCTAAAACAGCGCTGTAATGTCACATATTGCAAAAATGAACTTCTGTCTAGTGACGGATTCAGCAGACTCTTTTCGTTGATATTATCAGGCTTCCTGTAGGTGAACTGAGATTCTGTCCTGTCTTGAGTATGGTGCCCATATAGGTAACCTAACAGGCTACATTAATATTGAAACACAGTTTAAATCTTTATATTGAAATTGTAACATCCAAAATAAAAATATGTAACTTTGGATGTCAGTTTTGAGCTTCAGATGTCTCTAAAAAAAACAGCACAGACCAGCACAGCTGGTAAACAGCAAAACCAGCATATATTGTGTTTGGGATGCTGGTCAGCAGCAGTGGAAGCTTCTATGATAATCATTAGCAAAACCTGTGTATGTTGTGTTTTGGATGGTGTTATGCTGGTCAAGAGGAGCTAGCTAGCTAGCTAGCTAGATAGATAGATAGATAGATAGATAGACTGACAGGCAGGCAGACAGGCAGACAGACAGACACAAGTTACTGATCCCGAAGGAAGACTGCACTGTTACAGTAGCAAGATATAAAAGACTGAAATAAAAATAAACATAAATTAAGCAGAGATAAAAACATTAGACATAAGTTAAAGTATGAAACGCCTTCATCACGTCCAGGTTAGATTACTGTAACGCTCTGCTTTCTGGCTGTTCCAGCCAAAACCTTAACAAGCTTCAGTTAGTCCAGAACGCTGCAGCCAGAGTTCTCAGCAAAACCAGGAAATTTGGCCACATTAGCCCAATTTTGTGTACCTTACATTGGTTGCCAGTTAAATTCCACATTGAGTACAAGATTCTTCTACTGACATATAAAGCTCTGAATGGCCTTGATCCTCAGTACCTCAGTGACCTTATTTCCTATTATCGACCGACACGCCCACTTAGATCACAAGGAGCTGCTCATTATTAGTACCCAGAATAAATAAAGTTACGTCAGGGGGAGGAGCCTTTTCATACAAAGCCCCCCAGCTTTGGAATAGCCCTACCAGTCTGTGTTCGGGACTCAGACACAGCCTGTATCTTTAAGTCTAGGCTAAAAACTTACCTGTTTAGTCGAGCCTTTGGTTAATTTGTTTTCCTAACTATGTCCCTCTTATCACCCCCTATCCCCTCTTTCCCCCTCCCCCTCTCTTTCCCTGAGCTGAGCAGCTGCCTGTCCTAAGAGGGTCTGACCTGAGATGCGGCCGGCGCACTGCACAGTGGTGTTAAACTGTATCCACTTATACTGTTTTGTTATCCGGTGTCGACCAGAGGAGGATGGGTTCCCCTATTTGAGTCTGGTTCCTCTCAAGGTTTCTTCCTCCTGTTGAGGGAGTTTTTCCTTGCAACTGTCGCCAAGGCTTGCTCACTGGGGGACCCGGATTCTCTGTAAAGCTGCTTTGTGGCAACATCTGTTGTAAAAGGCGCTATATAAATAAATTTGACTTGACGACTTGAAAGAGTAGAAATAAAAGTATATCTATTTGATATTTACATAGCATATAAGACAGTTTTGTTGTATTTACATGAGAGCAGGTGTTGCACTAAGTGGTAAGAGGTAGTTCCAACACAATGAGTACAAACAAAACTAGGAATATCAGCAGTGTTTACAGTCTAAAGTGGGCTGTGAGAGTCATTACAGTAGCAGGTCATGATATATTGGACAGTGTGTCTTAACCAGACAGGTGATACAGTGATGCTGGACGATCAGCTTAGACCAGCTTAGACCAGCGTGGAATGCATTCTGATCTGTGCTGTTATTTTAGCAGGGTAGATACGCCACACTAGCTTGGCCTTAATGTGATTGGCATTATCTTAGCTGTGGCAAACGTGTAAAAAAAGGCTGCTTATGTGCAAAGACTGGTGTATAAAGACATGCTTTGCTGGCACATGATTTAGTGCCTGTTTCTGACTCTCAGTGTAAACAAGCTTAAAAATTCAGACATCTCATTATACTGTGCTCAGGCAGCCATTGTCCAGCTCTCCAACATCATAACAGCCACAGCAATTATCCCCACCCCTTCCACTGAGACAGCCAATGAAAGCAGTGGTCATTATCATACAAAATCAGCAAGCAGAAAATGACCTCTTCTTCACACAGGAGTGAATGGAATCAGTAAATCAAATCATGCAAAAACCGAATAAGGAAGAAAAAATAGTTTTTCAAAGCACACAGGGAAATATAATAAACACTCCTTTAAAGTGCTCTTTCCAGTTTAAGAGTGAAAAAGAGGATAAATGACTACCAATTACCAGTAAATACACATTATTCAGTAAATTGTAGGACTGGCTCAGTATTCTGCTGATGCTCGAAGTGGAACAGCAGTGGGTGATTTCAGCCCTGGCATTACACAGCGCTGCACATCTTGTGAACCCGATTCAACTCATCAAGGGTTTGGTAATTAGCTGTGAAGTTGAGCCAGGTGTCTTAGAGCTGAAAAAGCTCTCCGTAATGCTAGAACCATCCAAGACTAGCGCTGGCCACCCCTGATGTGTTCTGTTAGCAGCTGTATGAAGCCTTTATTACTACTACTCAAGACTCCTATTCCATCATGAAGTTTTATTTCTGTCACAAGCTTTTCCTCCTCCTCCAGAGTAGAACAGTTATCCAGATGTTAATATAGTTTACGGTTTTGTCAATGGGTCTTTCTCACTTCCACTAGCAACTGTCCATTAGAGATGATACTGCTCTGATTTTCTTTTTAATCTAATTTAATATGAAGTAACACTGGAACTGAAATCGACTTGGATATTTTTAATTAATATAAGCAATTTTTTTCCTGTAGGCTCTGAAAACACTGTTGGCTCCCTGCGTGTGACATGTTGTCAGTCTATATTGAGCTGCTAGCAGGCAATGAGGGGTGAAAAGTGAGAACCCCCTGTAGCTTTGTTTATGAGAAACGTTTGTGCACAATTACAAACACTTTTATAACTACTGACTGACTTCTCTTCTGATTTTGTTTATCACACTCATTTCCATCCTATATATATTCCATCAACTTTTCCAAGTGAACCTAAATTTGTCTTCTCAGTTTTTTAATATATTAACAGTAAAATAGAGAAATTACCACATTTTCTTTGGGGACCACTCTGCCTTACAACACCCTGCATGTACCCCTCCACCATTAATGTTTTTTTTATATGTTGAAGACCAAATCTTGTCTCAAAGCTGTCCCAAAGCTAATGTGTCAGACACTGGGCAGTGTATTCATAACCATACAAGCATTAGACTTTTCAGACGTCTGGTTCCTATCACCACCACTGTGAACAACTCTGACTTGTTAAGTTTCTCTAGAATGAAGCATTTCACACCACTCTGAAGGACTATATTTTTTATATATTTTTATTTTTTTTTAAGCAAAGAATGTAAGCAAAATACAGCAGCAACATAAATGCAAAAAAAGCCTTATATAACATGAAGCCAGTATATATTACTAATGTATGCCATCCAAATACGATTAGTACTTTCTATTATTTATTGTTAAATATGTGTTACACCTATGTATTTGTATATGGTGACATATAACTGAAATATATGTCCCATTATTGAAAATGGGCAGTTTTAAATAGGCTGGCATATATGTCACACATGTGACTGATATAAGTTGGATATAAGGGAAATCCATACATGCTAATATATGTCATGTTTAAAATGCATATATTGCCATATATCAGATTTCCATATAGGAAAACAACAGAAAACCTAATAGCACGTTCAGTACTAGAGAGAAATCACAGTAAACATCATTTGAAAAAGTGTGTCACAGTCTCTGCACAGCCAGTTACACTTGACTAAAATGATTAATTTATTAACCTATTAATTATGAATCAAAATCTAGCCTGAGCTGTTAAGGCGAGGGGTGGAAAGTTCATCAAAGGTGTGCAGTCAGCTAATGCAGGTAGCACATGTGCATGCAAATTAAAATGCGTACACAAAATGTGTGTTTTTCTCAGATATGTGTGTCCAGTCTTATGCTCAATTCACAGCACGTACAATCTACAAAAAAGTGTGGGGGACAGACTCGCTCATCTGTGAGAGTGCAGGTGTTGTGCCCCCCACATCCCCCTCTCTGCTACGCCCTTCCGTGTGGGGTAAAATGTACATAAGAGAAAATACATTGGCTCTGGAGCATTTTTGTTTACTACTGGGAGCCCATTTGGACATGAGGCTGACTATCAAATGATGCACAGAAATGAGGTCTATTAGCATGGTGTCCAACGTTAAACTAGCCAGGAAGCAGTGGCACAGCACAGGAAATTACTAGCTGTCCACTGTTCTCAAGCATTGACCGCATCTGATTTGTCTGCTTTGTTCCAGCGATGGGAAGTGCATATATGAGTTTGTGTGAAAATAGAGGCTCAGTGGGAGAGACCACAACAAAATTAGAGCTTTCTCATGGCTGAGAAAGCTCATTATATGTGCTGTTCCACGCTGAAGCAGGAAAAGCAAGCTGAGATGCTGCAGAGCGGTATAGAAATCTGGCTCCAACACTGCACGACTACTGAGCCTCCGCATTCTACATCTGCTGTACACACTACTGAGTGCAATTATGTACAATTAATCATACAATGATAAAAGTAACAAAATACATATCACAATATGATCAAATGTATAATGTAATGAAGTACTGAGCTATTTGGTTAGTTACATCCACCTGGCCATTTTATTAGAAACACGTACATAGGTGTACAACTAGGGATGCACTGATACTGTGCTCATTGCTTGCACTCATAAGAATGCACCGATCCTAACATCCGATACCACCTAATATCTGACATGTGACGTGAGCCCAATGTGCCGCACTAATGAACAAACAGCTCAAGCTGGCAGTGAATGAGAGTCTGCTTGTGCAGTGAAGTGCTGCTGAACCGTGGAGGTCTGACAAAAAGTTGTCGGTCACTTAAAACATTCCCACCAGGAATGCACTGAGCGATCTTAGCCCGTTTTTAAACACACATAAACACAGTCAAGACCACTTCTCCTATACGGGTGTAGACACAGAGGCTAACAACACGGAGGCAAAAAACTCAGCACTCCCAACTCCAGATATGCCAACTTTACTCTGTTTGACTTTACAGGGTAAAAACATTAATGTGTTGATTTTTAAACGGTTTGTAAAACAAGCTGTAGAGAGACTGTGTTATCCTATCATGTACATCACCACCTGCTTAGTTTCAGTGCACAGTGTGGTTAGCAGCGCTGCACAGTTTCTCAGTGTGTTTGTTCCGTACTCGGACACACAGCATGCTGTTTTGAATAAAACAGCTTTATTGATAATTGCTCAATTGTCTGTAGGGCTGTGTTTCACATAGCATGTCAGTCCGAGCGTTTTCGTACACTGTGAGAATACCGAATATCGAAGGTCAAACATATTCAAACGTACTGTGTGAGTCACCAGGAAATATTTCTAAAATGGCATTGTGTGAGCCTGGCTTTAGAGAATTTTCAACTACAGCTCATCCAGCCAATCAGAAGACTCCAACAAGACTTAAAACTCAAGATGTGAGCTCCTCAGATGCATCAGCCTCGGATGTGAATCCTGCTGTCACTGTGCTACAGAGAGTGTTGTTGAAAGAGACAGATGAAGAGCGGGGATCAAAACTATGAAACATACTTTACTTACAGCTGTACAGAAGCGCTTTTCCGAACAAAACTCGCTCTTCTCCACTCTAAAGCTACTCGAAACAAGCATAGCTAGCTAATGCAGGTCCTTTAAAATCAGCTAGATTTGAATGGTTTGACCTCTAAGGTACATTTCACTCATTTACACTAACAAATACTTCTACATAGGTTACTCTGTATGGTATCGTAACAGTGTGGAAGCATCCATACTGACAATTTAACTGTAGCTCATCTGTTGTTGCACAATGTTCAGCCACCCTCAACTGCCTTCATCAAAGGGAAAGGACCCTATTAGGACCAGGTATTACAGTTGCTTTTTTTAAAGAAATTGTGCTCTAAAATTTGCAGAAAAATGCTACAATTAAATGTGTTCTCTGTTGAGGGTACGCTTACATATTTTCACTTAGAAAATCGACAAAATGTGTTTTGACAAGGAGAATTCATTCTTTTGCATGCAACCCTGTTTGGATGATGGATAATTCTGAACACAGACCACAGTGGTGGCATGACTAACACAAACTGTGCATGGAAAAAGGTCTACAGTCTCTTAGGCCCCATTCCCATTCACACCTAGTATTAACAAACATCCTGGGTGCTCCAATCACAGGAGGACAACCACAGGTGTGAACAGGACCTAAAACATTTCAAAGACTGAAACCAACTTTGGAGGTGATCTGCGATATGAAAGAAAAAAAAAATGTGTAAAACAGCAATTAATTTTTCAGACCTTATATATTTACTAGGATTATTTTAGGATCGATTTGAACCCAAGACATCCATTGATAGAGTAATAAGATAAAAATACATCGATCAGGCATAACATTATGACCACCTCCTTGTTTCTACGCTCATTGTCCATTTTATCAGCTCCACTTACTGTATAGGTGCACTTTGTAGTTCTACAGTTACAGACTGTAGTCCATCTGTTTCTCTGCATACTTTGTTAGCCCCCTTTTACCCTGTTCTTCAGTGGTCAGGACCCCCATGGACCCTCACAGAGCAGGTACTATTTGGGTGGTGGATCATTCTCAGCACTGCAGTAACACTGATGTGGTGGTGGTGTGTTAGTGTGTGTTGTGCTGGTGTAAGTGGATCAGACACAGCAGTGCTGCTGGAGTTTTTAAACACTGTGTCCACTCACTGTCCACTCTATTAGACACTCCTACCTTGTCAGTCCACCTTGTAGATGTGAAGTCAGAGACGATAGCTCATCTGCTGCTGCACAGTTTGTGTTGGTCATCCTCTAGTCCTTCATCAATGGTCACAGGACGCTGCCCACAGGACGCTGTTGGCTGGATATTTTTGGTTGGTGGACTATTCTCAGTCCAGCAGTGACACTGAGGTGTTTAAAAAACTCCAGCAGCACTGCTGTGTCTGATCCACTCAGAGCAGCACAAAATTCAATTGTTTGTTTTAATAAAGCAAACATTATTAAGGTGTAGAGTCACTCAAAGCTAAATTTTAGCCTAAAGTCCAAGCCAGTAAAGTCTGAAATGTGTTTTGAAATAAAAATGTAAAGTTAGACCTCTGAGGTAAGAGGCACGCAGGGAAAGCCCCCCTTCAGATTCAACTTCATATTAAAATACAATATGTTTAGTGTTGATAGTGTTAACCCCTTAAAATCCCATGGTTATTACATTAAGTCTTATTATTCAGTAACTACAGGGACTTCAATGCAAACTGGTTGAGCTATCCTTAGGTTATAGAAGTGTGTTATAAAGCTTTTATTTTTAAATCAAAGAATATAAATGACTTTACATTTAAATCATACCTTCTGTAAAACTCTATAAATTGATGCAAGATTCACCTGGGGGTGCTTCTTACCCCAGGTAGGGGGGCTTCTTGAAGGCCTCTTTTCAGTATATATTTTTCATGCTACCTGCTGTTCCAGTTTATTTCCCCTAAGTGTGCGTAGGTGTACGCATCATCATCCTAGACATGCTAATCTCCTGCACAGATCTGGTTTAGCTTTACAGTAAACAGACATTGTTTTTAAGGGGGGGGGCATTTTCCCCTAAATCTAATTTCAGTGGCATAGCAGTACTCACACATTAGTCTGCTTTACTAATACAATTTCCAAGTTATTACCAGGGACTGCTCCTCTAATAACACGCAGTGATTTATCAGCAGCACATGAACGTTCATTAGAGCACAAATGCTAATGGGAAGCCTAACAAAAGCCAAGCCGCTGAGCCTCTGTCGTTACCCTGCGAGCAGAATTGAAGAAATACTCCACCGCCTTTCGATCTAATCTCTATCTGCGGCATCTGTAGCATACAGTTGATCACCAGAGACAATGCTGTAGATGCACTTTCCTGTACTTAGTGAAAGAATGGAAAACTCATTGTCTTCCAGCACATTTATAATAGCAGTGAATGGGCAGATGCTATGAGCAGCTTCCCACTGGCTTCTATTATAAACGTGTTATCAGAGAGTTTTTCTTCTTTTCTCACCACTGGGAAGTGCGTCAACGTTACCGTCCGGGGTAATCAACCGCACGCTAAACATGTTGCAGATAGAGATTAGGTTGAAAGACGCTGGAGTATTCCTTTAACATGCCCGCCAGAGAGGGCAGCACAAAAAAAACAACTGGCCAGTGTTTTACTGGCAGCAGTCGGAGGAACAATTAAGAGCGGGAATGAGGAAAAGGATAGCTCATTCAGGCGGAGAGCAGCTGCACGTGAGGGGCAGGAGAGGTCACCTGGATCTCCTCTCCAGGCAGATGAGCGCAGCAGAAAGCCGATCCTCCGAGGCCTCGGTTCTGGCCATAGTCCCAGCCCAGCCGGGGTGGGTTAATTAATCATGTGGCCTCGCGCATTGTTCTATTCTCAGTCAAGACTGCCTCACTTAAACACTCCGGGCGAGTTCCGCACGACACGGGAAACAACAGGAAACAAAGCCGCGAGACAGTCCAGCTTCCCCTCCGAGACACTTAGCCCGGCACATTGTCTATTGATTTTCTTTCAGAGTGATTAAGACTGACAGGCATTGTGGTTACATTTAAATGGAAGTCCACAAGGGAAGTGCGAGAGATTTGGGGACTCCAGTGGCGCATGTCTCGCCCATTCCGCCTGCCTCTGTTCACTCACTGTATAATTAATTTCGGTTCGGTGTCCTTGCCTCAAGAAACAATTTACTGCGGATTAGGGCTTTTCCCTTAAACACTGTAACTTCTCCCACGTCATTAAATCCATCAGTGCCGATGCAAAGTGGCCCCAGGAGAGAGTCAGACACAGAATAACAAGCCAAACGCCCTCTTCGTGAAATAGCCAACAAAGATCTGATGCTGGAGTTTTGACGCATGACAAATCAACATGCTGGCATAGCAACATCTCCAAGAGGTCAAGTATAACGAGTAAAGTGTCCCCAGCTGAGAGCACAATGTGTCCTTTAGGACGCAATTACACACAAAGGTCAGAAAAACTCCAAATATTCACGACAGCATTAAAACAACATTCTAGATCAATGAGGCTCTCTGAGAGAAAGAAAGGCCCTGCGCAAAACTGACGCAATCAAAACGGCCACGAAGTTATTCATTTTTCAGCATCAGGGAAAGAAGCAGAAAACATATTAAACCCAATAACACCGACGCCTCAGCAACTACATGTCAATTTCAGTGTTTACTGTGTCCACTCTTTCCCTTTGTTACAGCTTCCGTTCTTTTCAGGAGGCTTACTTTCCGTTTCACAAAGAAATCTGCAGGGATATTTTTCCACACCTCTAAAGTTCAGTCTTAGGAGTTGGTTGCATTTTCTGCCTCTAACAATCCAAGTAATCCCAAACTCATTCAGTAATGTTGAGGTCTGGACTCTGGGGTGGTCAGTCCATTGTTCTGAAAACACCAGCTTCTTTGTCTGATTTGCAATTTATTATTATTTTTTTTTACTTTCGTTTCTCAGTCACATCATCCTGACCCATAGCATTGAGTCATCATCTCACAGGATGGACAGAAACACCTGATCTGAAACATGTGGAGCTTGATTTTCGCCTCTCTCTCAAATATGAACACTTTAAGTATTGTTTATCTGATGGGGACAGTTTTGGTGGTAAACCAGGTCTTGCATCATGTCTTTTAATCATTTTCTTAACTCCAATTTTGGAAACTCATTTTTTTCACTTATTTGTCACTGAATTTAATAAATGAAGGGAGTTAAATAAATGAAAAGTGGCCTCTAACTTTCGCACAGTTCTGTACAGTCTCAGTCAAGGTTTCTAAGTGCTTCTTGGCTTGGACGTCCTGTAGTTAGTAAGATAATATAGTAAGACATAATTGATATACAATGTTTACATCTTTATACTTTAAAAAAGAAATGAAAATAAAATATGGGCACACTGTATTTGGATGGTCTCCTATAGACGATCTACAGACACCTATATTATTAACAAGCTTTCTGGTGATAGTTGATCATCAACAACAGTAAGGTTAGGGTCAGGTTCAGGAGCAGGTGTAGGTTTTGCCTTGGGCTTAGGGTTAGGTTTAGGGTTAGGGACAGATTTATAGATTTGGAATCTTTTACAAACAACTTCAAGTTCAGTTGCATTGAATAGATATTTAGTTGACTGAGCATCTACAGTGGACCATCCAAATAAAGGGTTACCTAAAATACCTCAATAACAACACTGTACTTTAAGACATTTTCTTGATACGTTACGTCTCATAATGTGTAGCGTTTCCAAGGTTTGATAAGCTGGAAGAGAAAAAAGCTCCAGTGGTTCCACTTTTAAAAGAGTCAAAAACTATGAGTACAATGATTTTTGTTCAGTGTTGGACTCACTGCACTGCACTAAATCCATATAAACAGAACTAAAACTGTCTTTGTAACGAAACAGCAGTTGGTCAGTGATTTATATCCAACAATATCCACGATATGCAACGTATTGGGATGGAATTAATTACAATAACAATAAAATACTGTCGTATCGCAGGGAACCAAAAGCAGTTCTATGGCATCTCTCCAAAGAACCCTTTTTGGCACCTTTATATTTAGGATTGTACAGTTTTAGAATAACGTTCACCTGCATCCAAAAATGCCACTATTGGTATTAATTAATAGAAGTCTATAGGGGTCAGTTAAACCAACTGGGTCATCATTGTCCAGTCTGTTAGATTTCACATGTTGCTAGCTACATTAGCATTTTTGGCTGAAGTATGGCCTGCTCACTGCAGTTTATTCTTTGCATTGTCCAAACTACGTCTGCACTTATGGCACTTATGAATTTTCAATAGCGCTCAAAATACTTCATATTATTCAGTTTCACGCTGTTCGACATGCTGTTGAAATGGCACGTCATCGAGTTGTCACATGTCAAGTCTAGCCTAATTCTCTGGCTGTTGCTCTTTTCCTGCGTGCTTTGAACCCTCCGACAGACAGACAGTGTGGGAGCTTTGGGACCTCCTCTGGGAGCATGAGCCTGTCTCCCACAGCTCACCAGCACAATGCAGGAGGCGCAGCCACGCTGGGCCGACTACGCCAATCAAATCCCTAAATAACATAGCAACTCTGTTGTAGGCAGCCCAAGCTTTAGATTCATGGGGAAGCCAGGAACATAACTACAAAGAAAATAAAGAGAACAATTATATGTGCTTAAGCGTTAATGACAGGCTCTTAAATCCAGCTTGACTTCCAGCCAACGCTTCTGTTAGCATTAAGAGCTAAAGGTAGCCCCATGCTAGCTCCTGCTCTTCCACCGTCTGCTTCTCTGCCTGACTTCATTAGCACTTCAAACAGCTTCAGCATGTGTCACGGCTCCCCTTAAGAGCTAACCCTTAATGGCTCCGTGTTCCATGCTATTTTGGTCAGCTGTGGTACAAGAAATGAAAGATTCTTGGGCTGTATTAAAGATTTAGCATTACATCTGAGGCCACACTTAAAAAGTCGCACTGTAAATCTAACTGTCCTATTACTGCCACAGTCAAGTTGGGCTGCAGTATATATACCTGAAAAGCCAGACTGCCTTTAACATATCATTACCCTTATTTTTCTGTAGAGTTTGTTACTGAGAAAAACTCCTGGCTTCCAAGGTGTGAATGAAAGGTTTGACAGTTTCACACGTACTACCTCTGCATGACTTCAGCAACAGGGGAGCGCCACTGCTACAGCTTCTGTGTGCCGGCTATTTTATACTTACAGTTATATGTGAAGATGACATATTTCATTGATAGCAAACTATTTTCTGCAAATGTAATTGCACAGTTACTTACACCGATCAGGCATAGCATCATGACCACCTCCTTGTTTCTACGCTCATTGTCCATTTTATCAGCTCCGCTTACTATATAGGTGCACTTTGTAGTTCTACAGTTACAGACTGTAGTCCATCTGTTTCTCTGCATACTTTGTTAGCCCCCTTTTACCCTGTTCTTCAGTGGTCAGGACCCCCATGGACCCTCACAGAGCAGGTACTATGTGGGTGGTGGATCATTCTCAGCACTGCAGTAACACTGACGTGGTGGTGGTGTGTTAGTGTGTGTTGCGCTGGTCTGAGTGGATCAGACACAGCAGTGCTGCTGGAGTTTTTAAACACCTCAGTGTCACTGCTGGACTGAGAATGGTCCACCAACCAAAAATATCCAGCCAACAGCGTCCTGTGGGCAGCGTCCTGTGACACTGATGAAGGACTAGAGGATGACCAACACAAACTGTGCCGCAGCAGATGAGTTATCGTCTCTGACTCTACATCTACAAGGTGGACTGACAAGGTAGGAGTGTCTAATAGAGTGGACAGTGAGTGGACACAGTGTTTAAAAACTCCAGCAGCACTGCTGTGTCTGATCCACTCAGAGCAGCACAACACACACTAACACACCACCACCACGTCAGTGTTACTGCAGTGCTGAGATTGATCCACCACCCAAATAGTACCTGCTCTGTGAGGTAATAAACGTATCAGAGCTGTTACTTTGCTCAGTAAAAATAATTGTAGAACAGCATGATAATGTTGTATAATTGGGCAGCATCATGACTTGTGACCTGCCATCATTTTAAGCCTAGATGATCTATTGAAAAGTGCGCATGCAGCGCGAATTGTTTAACTAGTATTTTGTTTGATAATGGACATGAATAATAGAATTTGCATTTTTTTCAGTTTTATTTTCTGTTTCGTAACTGTGTTTTGCTGTGTGGCAGGTGCAGCACGGCAGAGCACAGATGCAGTGTTGCTTGTGTAGCCTGTGTGAACCAGTTAACTCTAACCTGTTAACATAAGTGCTGAAATAAAAAGCAAGACACTATGTGTTGCTCACACCATGTGGAAGTAGTATGTGTGGAAACAGGCCTTACACTTAAACAGCTTCTTTAATTATCAACCAGGACAAGACTAAAAAATAGCATAGTGTCTGCCTACAGTCTATGAACTAAAGGTGTCAAAGGAGTTCTTAGGAGCGATTCCATATAAAAACACTTTTGCTTCCCTAAACAACCTTCCAGTGGAAGACTTCCTATAGGAATACTCATAGGAATACACATTTTCAACCTAATCTCCACCCACTGTATCTGTAGCAGGCAATAATTTCCCTATAATTTACAAAGAAACTGAAATACAAAAGGAATTAAAAGAACATGGGATTTATCATCAATATTATATGTCGCTGTTGTCGGAAGAAAACCTCATATCTCCAAAATGGTAACTTTACATGAGAAGCAAAGAACCTACTTTACTTTTAATGTAAGTCAATGGAACCAGACTTTTTTTCCAAGTCATTTCGAGTTGTTTCTTTTGGTCCATTCATCATGAAATTTACACACAATGTAAAGAACAACAGGCATTTTCAAATTATGCCAAAAACTGAAAAACAACCTTTTCAAGGTTACAAGGTTTTCATCCAACAGCATATATATATAAATGAGGCCTATTCTTTTTCGTATATTTACCCAATTTCCTCCCCCAGTTTACCTTAAGGCTAATCCACCCACTAGCTACATCTCTGAACTGTCAACTGATAGCTAATCCCACCTAGAGGAGAATTTATGGCACACTTGAATCATGTTACAGAAGTTGGCGAGTGAAGAGCTCAGAATCTTGCATAAGGGCTCTTATAGGTGTAGCATGGTGTGGCTATGGGACTGAACCTCTAGTGATGGGTGCAGATGGAGGGTTATCCTACCCACCCAGGCAGAGCGAAGCCAGTTATACTTTCTTGGCTACAGATGGCTGTGGCATCTCTATAGATATAACTGATGATCTCCTGATAATAACTTTGATAGTTGCACCAATTGAGAACCTACATGTGGATTATTTGACAAATTCTGTATGAGCAACCATCCCCAAGCATGGTGGGCTGTGACAACGGGAAGTTATGCTTTTGAAGCTTATTTCCTTTATGCTGCAGCGAAAAACCTATAATATTAGAATAGCTCCTCCCATTTCAGCAACACTCTACCTTTAATCTCCTCAGCTCAGTATTGTAATCCACAGTGCAGCATTTCTCCAGAAGCTGCACTGAACAAGGTGACAAGGCTGTAAAGATAAACTGCTGAACAACTAGGTGAAAGCAAACCCACACTGTCCCTTGTCTCATTGAAACCCCAAGGCTGTAGAAAAAGCACAGAGATAATGCCGCGACCAGTAGCTTTCCATCCGGAATGCTGACGAGCGTGAGTGTCTCTGTGCGTGCCTTCATGGCCGACGAAGAAAAGTGATCTGAAACGGTGATTCTGAGCTCCTACTGGTCTAGAGGCGCTCTCTGTTTGGTCGCATCACTGGACGATAAAGGCAGGGTGATAAGGTAGCGCAGACAGACTGCATTGCAGGGGCTAATAACATCAGGGAACCAATGAACCAGTTTACTCGCACAGCTCTACCAGCATACATTAACGCCTGGGGAAAACTCTCCACTCACTGGGCTCAGCCTCAGTGTTAGGTCACATTGCGGAGGCTCGACACAAGAGACTAAGGCCCAGATTTAATTTATGATTACATTCTTTGCTGGGCCTGTTGGTGCTACTGTGCTAAAGACAGACAGAACTAAGATTTACTGAAGCACATCACTATCAGGGGTTTGTAAAAACTAAATAAATATAGCTTAACAGGTCCTTCTCACCAGGGCCGTTTCTAGATATAAGCGGTCTAAGTCGTTGCTTTGGGCCTCTGAGCCACCAGGGGATCCTATGAGGTTTTTAATGTCATTTTTGACAAGACCAGAGAATTTCAAGATGCAGTGAGTCCATGGTTACCATAATTCAGGCAGCCGCATGGGGCTGGCTCCCTTGTGGTCAGAAAAGAACACAGACTGTAACTTGAAAGGTACTTAAGTTAGAAAAGTGGCATGGCAGTGTCTGAAGTTAAAGGGTCCATATCTTATATTGTTCTTGCATTCTATTTTTTCCCCCCAAGGTCCTTTTAAAACGTTTATGTGTATTTTTTTGTACCAGAAAGTCATACATTTATTTTTACAAGTCTATTTTCCAGCCTATCATCCTATAGAATTAAGCAGGATGTTTGTGTTGCTGTGTCTTTAGGACTGACAAAAGAAAATGAGCCTCTTCTCTGATTGGCTGTCTTATATTGGGGCTCATTCAAAAATCAGTCCGAGCTGAAACACTCCTTATAACTTCAGTGCAAATGGGTGGAGCTGGTTGGTTCTGAGTTGGTTCTCGTGACATCATAGACATATTCACTGAATTGTTTTTGCAGATTAGTTACCATCTATGGACTGTTTGGACTGAGGAATGTCTGGAAACATGAACAATGTTTAGATAGTCAAACTCTTTTATTTCAAACAAGTGTGGAAAATCTAGTTTTCCATGATATGGGCCCTTTAAGGAAGCTTTCTGGAGTGGAAAACAGATAAAGGAAAGGCCCCCCTGAGCTGAGTCACAACACATTGGTACAAAAATGAACGCTAATGAATTTAATTCTGCCTTTTAGTCTGCAGTGATTGGGTGTCAAACATATGACCCGCGGCTGGGACCGGCCTGATTATGCTTCTCATCCGTCCTGCCAGATGAATTTAGACACCATGTTCTAAATTAAAATCATCTTGTGGTCTGAAATTGACTGTTGGCAGAATAATGATTGACACTGCACTAAAACCAATCACTGCTTAGAAACCGTCTCTAGGCACTGCTATTTCTGACAAGTGAATTAAAAACTCTGGCAAACCTCCTCAGAACAAACCTGGAGTGAGAATGGTGCAGGCAGCAAATTAGTCACAATTATAAGGCTGAGAGATGTTAAAAATGGGTTACTGGGAAACGTGTAATTCAGACGTACACTATCCTGATCATCTGGAGGGTGGCGCTGTTTGTATTTCATTTTTGAAGCTGAAAAATTTTGGATTAAACTCTTTGGAAACTCAATGACAAAGCTATTAACAAGCAAACTTTATCTGGTTACTGTATCTCCTAACGTCCTTTTTATATGAGTTCTTACAACAAATAACCTTGCAGAACAATGTTGAGGTTGGTTAGCTAGCTGAGTTAGCTTTTTGTAGCGTAGCTGCTGACGGCTTAATAAATCAGATTAAACAGGAACGTACAGCGCTCACATAACTATTAACGCATTTGTATATGTGCAATCATTTTTTATACAGTAAGCGATGACAAAATAAACACATTTGTAAGGAGTTGTTGATGTGTATTGGCCTACTAAACCATTTGGTCCAGACGACTTGACATTGGACTGAGTGTAATGTTGCGCATGACCTAAAATGAGTTTGACACTCCTGAGTTAAAACATAAGTTTCCTCTATGTAGATTATCTGTGTATGGTACAACGGCGTTTTAGGGCCACTGTTAATAAAAATAAAAATAGTAGATTTCAAGAATAAAGTCGTAATATTTCGAGAAAAAGTCGTAATATTTCGAGAAAAAAAGAGAATTATGACATTAAAGTGGCATTAATACCAGGAAAAGTCACAATATTGCGGCCAAAGGCTTTGTGAAGGGAAGGCAGCACCTCCTCATGTTAAATGAGGGGTGTTGAGTCAGTGGAGTTCTACTTTCATATCGATTCCCCCATAAAGAAACACTCAGTCTCCCTGTCTCTCCTGCACATCAGCACCAGCCTGTTATTAGTATAAGAACCGGCTGAAACGACTGAGCAGGAAACTGTGTTTATCTAGAATAAAGAGCCAGACGGACTCAGAGGAAACTGTCTGTCTGTGTTGTTGAAGGAGAATCTCAGGCAGGGTGGTCTACGCAGCTATCGGGGGCTACATCTCCCCCCATTCAAAGAGGGCATGAAGTTTCACAGACAGTGAGAATGATGATCAAAATGATCCACGAAGAGACAGGAGTGAGTACAACTTTTTTTCTCGAAATATTACGACTTTATTCTCGAAGTCTACTATTTTTATTTTTATTAACAATGGCCCTAAAACGCCATCGTTGTATGGTGCTGATGCATTTAAAACATACAATTTTTCAGGTTGATCTGCATTGATGGTTAAAGATCCCTGTGCTGAAGAAGAGAGAACTTCCTATGTACCTACACCGGCCCGACTACTTTGGAAACAGCTTTACACTTTATTCTTAAAGATTTTATTTCGAGATCTGGTTAAAGATTTTATTTCAACATCTGGCTAGTTTCTGGGTTTTCAGACAGAATCAGCCATTCATAATTCTAATCAGCATAACCGACTGTGTATTTAGAGTGAGCACAGGGATAATAACAGGCTTTTTAAATTATGTTTACTGTGATTGACTATTACTTCTTAAGTAACTTACTGAAATGACTATCCTTATATTTTCCAGTTGGTACAGGTTTTTAGACTGTAACTTCAAAGTAAAGTATGGAGTAATGAGACCCATCAGTACTCAGTAATCAGTACTCTCATTACAGTTTGTACTGAGGTAATGGGTAACTTGTAATGGATTACTTTTCTGAGTAATTAGTTCAGCAACAAATAATAATAAATAATAAATAAAATAAAATAATGCATAAAAAACAAAACAAACAACATAAGAATGTTTAAATAGCTGGTGATTGACACTCTAGTGGGGTTCGATTCCCAACAATGGGCCAGGAACGTCTCAGCAGAGCGCCAATCACCAGCTATTTAAACACTTTTATTTTATTTGTATTTATTCATGTCTACGTATACATACAATGTAATTGTTTAAATATTGAACTGATCCTGCATACAGTTTTTTTGCTTTATTGTGTCCTTAAGCATGTGCAGCATTTAAGCTTTTTCAAGATCAAAACAAATGAATTATTAATTATGTATCATAATTACAAGCAAAATAATACGATCGGATGGGGGTGTTTGGTGAGCCCCTAAGTGGGAACTCATTCAGGGCTCAGAAACAGCTCTGCCTTTCACCTGGAATGAATGCAGCCAGAAATGCTAATATTGGTAATAATGAATGAAAGCTTTGACTTGCATTAGTTGCTAGTCACATTAGCATTTTGGGTGAAACACCCCCCACCCACACTGTTAAGTCACACTGCAGAGGACTGACACAAGAGACTAAGGCCCAGATTTAATTTATGATTACACTTATTGCTGAGCTTCTCCAGCCACCACTATTATGCTAAAGCTAGCCAGAATTAAGATTCATCCAAGCACATCACTATCAGTCATTTTCTCAGCTCCTCAAATGAATGTGGACCTGAGGGCCAGCGTTTCAGCGGTGAAGGCCTAGACTCATCTGGGAGACGTCGCCTTGGAGGCTAATTCTGCTCTGCACTCTGTCTTTCTCCATTCACCTATTAGCATGGCTGCGCTGTCGCCTTTGACAAGAGCCGGGGATGTGCTGACTAATGAATTCCTGACACATTGCCCATTTTACTCTCCAATTAGCCCCAGACCTTGGATCAGCTGTTTAAATCCAATTCTAATATGTGACTGAACCGTCTCCCCCCCCCCAACACACACATTCATGAGTCCAGTACGGTTTGAGTATCTTACAGAGTTTGATGATCAGTCGGGGCTCACGAAATGGCTGCAGTTCTTTCCTAGAAACCATTGCTGGTTATCTCCACAACGACAGAGCAGTTTTATCCCAGAATTATGTGCCTCTGTGGTGGAACAAAAGGATCAGTTCCACAGCTGTATGTCACGCTGTAGGGAGAAATATGAACCATAGGAAATATTGCCTCTTGAACCAGCTGTACAGTCTTTCCTTTAAGCATGTACATACACCATATAATTGCTACCATCAAAAAAACTTCCTTTTTTCCTGCTTTTATTTTGTACTACCTTTTACATGGTGTGAAGATTCCATGGAGGATGAACCAACAGAAATGGTCTAAAATTAATAAAATTAGAATTTCATTCGATCGAGCAGTTTTCTCTTTCAGAAAGGAGAGAGCTTGGCAAGGGCTACAAGCTTTGCTTTGGAAAAATAACCTGCATAATTACAAGAGTAAGGCTAGTAAGGCTAGGGTGACCATAGTGGGGTGGCCAGCAGCCTTGTGGAGCCAGCAACCGGAAGGTTGTGGGTTCAGATCCCGAAAATAACTGATTATTTCTGGTTGTGCCATTGGTCAAAGCCCTTGGCGACGCTGTACTGTTACCAGACTGGGCAGAGTTAGGCACCAAAATGTCAAACATATCTTATAGGGTCAATGTTGTTTACATGTGAGTTTTAAGCTGGTGTTCTTTAGCATTTATTCACTGGGTTTTTTTTTTTGCTAAGGACTTTTATTGTAGAGGGCGGGGCTGGGAGCTGCCCTGGAGTGTGCGTGAGTGGCGAGATGTGAGGACGGTAGCGAACAAGATGATAGAGAAAGAAAACTCTGCTTATGTACAGTGTAGCTGTGGCCAACAACAACTGGAAAATAAAGCACCACAACCCGTGCAAAAGCTGTGTCTCTAGCTTTTCTCTACAGGAACACTGCAGGTCAAATTCTGGCTTTCAAAATGAAGAGAAGACTGGGGGCAGGAAGGAGCAGACTGTAGAAAAAAATGTCAACTTCAAAGCAAAACCAAATCCGGGACATTTAGTCAGTCAAGTCAAATTTATTTATATAGCGCCTTTTACAACAAATGTTGTCACAAAGCAGCTTTACAGAGAATCCGGGTCCCCCAGTGAGCAAGCCTTGGCGACAGTGGCAAGGAAAAACTCCCTCAACAGGAGGAAGAAACCTTGAGAGGAACCAGACTCAAATAGGGGAACCCATCCTCCTCTGGTCAACACCGGATAACAGCACAGACACAAAACAGTATAAGTGGATAGAGTTTTACACCACTGTGCAGTGCGCCGGCCGCATCAGTCACGTCAGACCCTCTTAGGACAGGCAGCCGCTCAGCTCAGGGAAAGAGAGGGGGAGGGGGAAAGAGGGGGAGATAGGGGGTGATAAGAGGGACATAGTTAGGAAAACAAGTTAACCAAAGGCTCGACTAAACAGGTAAGTTTTTAGCCTAGACTTAAAGATACAGGCTGTGTCTGAGTCCCGAACACAGACTGGTAGGGCTATTCCAAAGCTGGGGGGCTTTGTATGAAAAGGCTCCTCCCCCTGACGTAACTTTATTTATTCTGGGTACTAATAATGAGCAGCACCTTGTGATCTAAGTGGGCGTGTCGGTCGATAATAGGAAATAAGGTCACTGAGGAACTGAGGATCAAGGCCATTCAGAGCTTTATACGTCAGTAGAAGAATTTTGTACTCAATGCGGAATTTAACTGGCAACCAATGTAAGGTACACAAAATTGGGCTAATGTGGACAAATTTCCTGGTTTTGCTGAGAACTCTGGCTGCAGCGTTCTGGACTAACTGAAGCTTGTTAAGGTTTTGGCTGGAACAACCAGAAAGCAGAGCGTTACAGTAATCTAACCTGGACGTGATGAAGGCGAGAACTAACGTTTCTGCGTCCTGTAGCGACAGTGCATTTCTTAATTTAGCGACGTTACGCAGGTGGAGGAAAGCTATTCTGGTAATATTGGTAATATGCTCATCGAAGGCCAGATCAATTTTAGGCAGTTTAGAAAGAAGAAGGAGGACATGTCCTGGAAAGAGTGAACGTATGGTCAGGATAAAGGATCACTTGACAAGTAATCTGACAAGGTCAGCTAATGTCATCTGCTAATGTTTACAAGAATATAGTTAACGTTGTGCAGTTTGGGTGTGAAGTTAACATACTCAGTTGACCTCATTGTCTTTTTGGTTTTTTGACTTTGCATATTTAAATTTTTTCCATGTCTAATGTTAATGTTATTTTGTAAAGTGTCCAGCGTTAAAGGTCAGGGCGTGGTCAGAGCTCGGTGCTTACAGATCGATTAAGCGAGAGGAGCCCCACAGCTTCAAGGGTTATTAGAAGCTCATAAGATGCAAACATTTGTCCTTGAATTTCATTTCTTTACTAACTACAGTTGCAGATTTTCTTTATTTTGTGTTTGCTGCTGTTCACAGCTGTTCTGTATCCTGTATTCAACTCTGTTGTCAACCAGCGCCAAATGTCACTGCAAGGAATTTGAACTTATCTCTAGGTCTGAGAGTTGATCCCAAAAAAACATTCCTCGATTCCAGGCATTCAGGAATTAAGAATTGACTCCAAAGTGTTGGATTTCACACATCGACATTCAGGCTTGCCTGCGCCGGCCTGCACACGATACTGAGATATTCTGCTGTCACTGTTCTAGACTGTCTGTCTGAAAAATACATCCTTCCTCAGCACAAACATCAACAATCCAGCTGTATTTTACTTTAGACACAGTGGAAAACGAAGTAAAACGTGAAACTTGTAACAGAAAATTGGCTTACCATTAAACAACACTGCCAATGCCAAAACAGCTACCCGCCTCAAGGAGCATCTGGTACAACTTAGCCAGCCCTCGTTAGGCAGCAAGTTAATTTAGCTGGCGTTAGCACACCAAATTTCCTCATTAAAGTCAAATATGATTTATATTGTTCTCTATTTTTGCCAGATGTCCTTCCTTATGTTTTGGGTTTTGGAATTGAGATTATTTTGTGGAATCAACTTGATTCCTTTCACTTAGATTTGTAGTCAGAGTTGGCAGTTCTGGAATTGAACAGCTCTTCTAATCTCTACTGACCCTACAGACTCATTAGCTGACCCACTGCAATCAGCAAACCGGGGCTGTGGCACTTGAAGAGGGGGCTGCTTTATGTGTTGTGTTATGTGTTATGGTGTAGTGGGTATCACGTCTGCCCCCTGTGCTGTAGACTGGGGTTCAATTCCCCGCCTGGGTAAGCACCCTACACTATACCAATAAGAGTCCTTGGGCAAGACTCCTAACAGTTGCCCTGGAAAGGGTGTCTGCTAAATGCTGCAAATGTAGCCCAAAATGTTACTGGCCTGACTCTCCTGATTACCAACTCTGGCACTGGTCATTCATGAACACCACCACTGATGTTTTCCCCATGATGACATCCACTGAGCTGAATATGGAGTTGTAGAAGGGTCTATTAGTTGTGGTCAAGGGTGTAACATATATTAATGATCAGCTTGGCTAAAAACAGTTGCCTCACAGTGGTTTCTGAACTTGGCGTTTGTCTGTCTGTAAACATCACTTAAAGCCTTTGATTTCGCCATTAGCCTCAAGGGCCCTTTGCACAACCCGACAATCACGACTCAGAAAACGTACTGTGTCCTTAGAAAACATGGCTAACGACCGAAGGTGCACACCCAAAAAGTTAATCAAGCTAATGAAAAACATGACTATGTTTCATTTCAGTTTAATTCCTCTGTCACTAATGGTTTTTATTATGAATTCTGGCTGCGTCAGTGTTGGGTTTGGAAGGAAAAGTGGTGTGTAAGAAGATAAACAACACTCGATTATGAAAGAACTTCAGTCACTCAAATATATAAATTGCGGTCCGCTCATAGCTCACTAACCCAGAGCAAACAAACCCAAACAAAATTAAACTTTAATTTGGTCGACATGCACTAATGAGGGTCAACGTCTGTTTGTATGATGGCTGTGTTTGTGCAACAATAATCAAACAAACATCATATTATTTTCTCGTCTACAATCTTATTGGAGTAGTTTTAAAAAGGTGCAGTTTTTCCCAGGCCATGGCTTTAGTGAAAGCTAAAAACAACAAAAAGAGAAAGATAAATAGCCAAAAAGGATCAAGCCTTCAGCAGAATGTCATTAAAATACACAAATATGCCAGGTGTGACAGGTGCCACAGGGTTGGGTGAACTCAAAAGACCCAAACATGCATGCATAATCATGCATATTAAAAAAAAACAAAACAAAACAAACAAAAAAAAAAAACAGATTAACCAACATTTGTTGATCAACAGACTCGAAAATGTGCTGTTTGCTTTGCAGGTGATCTATGATTAATCCTCCACATAAATTGAACAGCTTTGATAGCTGTATTCAGACTAAACAGAAAAAGTTAATTAGACATTCATGCGGTTCAAAGAAAAACATTTCGCTATTTTATATTGATTCCGTTGAGAGTTTTTAAGCTGTGCTCATGCCAGTTTATTTAAAGAAGCTGCTCACTTAACGCAGGATCTTTCACTGAGCCAGACAGGATGTGCCTCACTCTCTGCAAGAGATAAACTCCAGCTGATTGAAGAAACGCTGACCTCCGGAAAAAAAGAAAGTTTCTGAGCTGTTTGGATGAAGTGAATAGATCTGCTGATTTAAGGTAAGTGAGATTTATGTGGCACCCCTGCAGTTGCAGTTTCATGTTAACCCTCTTTGTAGCATTCGGAGAGACCCCCCCCCCACACACATGCCAGATTCTAATGAAAACAAACAGCCTTATAGAACAGATCAATGATGGCTGCATTACTCAGAGGATGATTAATATTCGTGTCCATCTCGACTGCACAGCCTTTTGCCACAGAACACTCGTTAGTTCTCCCAAAGCTGATGACATGAAGTCTCTTAACGATGAAGTAATCAGGATGGGTGAGAGGGCCCCAAATCTGCCCAAGTGAATTTTCATAATTTGGTAGCGACACAAATGTGCGTGTAATGTCCTGTTTATGATGGGTGTACCTCAAACATTAATTCTGCAGTAACAGCACTCAGGCTAAAGAGCACTCGGAGGAAAAAACAGGCCTGGAAATGAATGTGCTGATGGATCACAGTCTGTACTCCCTCCCAGTGACAAATGCTGAGAGCAGTAATATTCGGGATCATTGCTTTGTCTGCTCTGGGAAAACTGACAGATTCGATTAGACTTTGTATAAATCTGGACCTGAGCACACGGCCTGCCTTTCCTTTAGGTCTCTGTATAACCCACGGCTATGGATTTGCATGTGGGATGTGCTAAGTAGGGCCTGTAAGTCAGGTTTGTGACTGATATTTCTGAGAGCTAAATAATTTGCCAGTGTCTATTTACACTAAGTGAAAATAGAATTAACCACACAGCCTGGATATTAACTTCGGCTAGTAAATCATAAGACTATATGTCACCTAAATGCTTGTTTTTGCCACCATTTTATGCTTTCCATGAACAAAAATGAGGCAGGATTGCAAGAAAGTGTTCAGTCAATGCTGGACAATCCAAACTGTGGTTGAATTTGTGGTAACACACATGGCCACATTCAAATAGGCAATTCATTTAACCCCTTAAACTCTAAGGGCCTGTATGTAGAACCATACTTCTGTTCCTCACTCTGATAATAAATAACTTGCATATTAGTTTCATAGTAGTTACTGAATAATCTCCAATATACTGAAATCAAATTTGCTGAGAAATGAATAAAAAGTCCACCCAAGGGAGCCTGCAGATTGAGAGGGTTAATACAAAAATAATTGGCTACATAATAAACCTAGATAAGACAAAAACAGAGGTTTTAAAATGAGGCAGGATTGGAAGAAGCTGTGTTCAAGGGAGAAGTGAAGAGTATGGATATTTAGGATTAACCAGAAAATAAATCACTGCAGTTTTCTATTCACTACTCAATTAAAATTCAATGTAAAATATCAATCTAACAAATGCTGAAGGGTAAACAGTGGTGTCTAAGATGGTAGTGTTCTGCTAGGTGCTGTAGTGTAGTGGATAACACCACTGCTTTATACATGTGAGACTGGGGTTCAGTCCCCTGCCTAGGCAAAATGGGAGATATATATATATATATATATATATATATGTGTGTAGCTCCATATGCATATGCATAGCGTAAGGACTTCATAGGCAATGAACCAATAGAAATGATCTAAAATTACCTGGGATGATTGAAACATTTTTTACTCCTCCTACAGGTAACCATATAAATACTTGGCCAAATATATGTGGACACCCCTCCTAATTACTGAGTTCAGGTGTTTCAGCCACACCTATTTCTAACAGGTGTATAAAATCAAGCACATAACAACGCAATCTCCATTAACAAACATTGGCAGTAAAATGGTTTGTACTGAAGAACTCAGTGACTTTAAACATGGCACTGTCACAGGACGCCACTTCTGCCACAAGTTTGAAATTTCTGCCCTGCTAGATCTGCTCCTGTCAACTGTCAGTGCTTTTATTGTGAAACAGAAGCATGTAGTGGCAACAACAACTCATGTAGACCACACAAAGCGCATAAAAATCACCTGTCCTCTGTTCCATCATCAGCACAAGAATGGTCCATCAGGAGCTTCATGAAATGGGTTTCTGTGGCTGAGCAGTGGCACATAAGCCTAAGATCACTAAGCGCAATGCCAAGTGTCGGCTGGAGGAGTGTAAAGCACACTGTGGCAACAGGTTGGGGAAGTCCCTTTCCTGTTCCAGCTGGACTGTGCCCCCATGCACAAAGCGAGGGCCATAAAGACATGGTTTGACAAGTTTGGTGTGGAAAATCTCCAGCGGCCTGCACAGAGCCCTGACCTCAACCCCACTGAGCACCTTTGGGATGAACTGGAATGTTAACTGAGAGCCAGGCCCTCTCATCCAACATCAGTGCCTCACCTTACAAATGCGCTTTTGACTGAATGGGCACAAATTCCCACAGACACACTCCAAAATCTTGTGGAAAGCTTCCCAGAAGAGTGGAGGCTGTTATAGCAGGGTGGTCAACTCCATATTAATGCCCATGGTTATTGAATGGGATGTCCAACAAACTCATATAGATGTGAAGGTCAGTGTACAATATAAAGCTTAAGCCACTAAATATAAATGCTTTATTAGAGGGATTTTTGATGATACTGGTTAATCCACTGGACCTCAATATTGGCCATTTTATTGGATCATTAATATATCAGTTAAGTTCTAGTGCTAAGACATGCAAAAAAAAAAGCATAATGGCACTGACTGCGCGCTCCTGCACAACTCCCTTATCTCCATTAAGCAAAAAGCTTGATCGAGGACTGGCTTTTTTGGTGGCCCAATGTGCTGTTTTACATCTACCCAAGCAAGCCTGCGGTAAATTAGCTGTGCCATTAATGCATTTGAGGAGAAAAGCTGGAAAAAAACTGCCATTTTGACCCATTTCACTGATTAGCGACAGGCTCAGCAGGAAAGTTCATTTCATTAAGTTTTTAATAACGGGGCCTTCATGCCTATGTGTGTGGGCAAGATTAGGAACATTAAACTGGGGCAATATCCACTCACCTGTCTATTCCGTCGTCCCTATTTAATGAAGTGAGTCTGCTCGATCAGCAGTGACCCATGGGTGCATCTCTTCCAACATAATAACTACGAGGACGTGGCGGGACGTCCCTGCTGCCGCAAGGCAATCAGTCTAAATGGCACAGAAGTGTATTAGCGACATTGGGAAATCACAAGTAACTGAACGTCTCAGTATCTTGTGGAAGTTTAAGGAAGTGTTTCATCTAAAGTTTGATGGGAGATTCTATTCAGTCGATGCTGGACAATCCAAATTACGGTTGAATTTGTGGTAACGTGAGGGCATGGGCAATTAATTTAACCCTTTAAGCTCTAAGGGCCTGTATGTACTTCTGTTCCTCACTCTGATAGGTAAATAACCTGCATATTAGTTTCATAGTGTTTACTGAATAATCTGTAATATACTGAAAATAATCATTTTTGCTGAAAAATTAATAAAAAAGTCCCAAGGGAGCCTGCAGATTAATAGGTTTAATATAAAATTATAAATAATTATTTAGGTTTATGGGGCGTCACAGTGGCGCAGTGGGTAGCGCTGTCGCCTCACTGCAAGAATGGCCTGGGTTCGATTCCTGGCTGGGCGACCAGGGTCATTTCTGTGTGGAGTTTGCCTGTTCTCCCCGTGTCTGCGTGGGTTTCCTCCGGGTACTCCGGTTTCCACAGTCCAAAAACATGCAGACGTGCTAAATAGCCCCTAGGTGTGAATGTGTATGTCTGTCTGTCTGCCCTGCGATGGACTGGCGACCTGTCCAGGGTGTGTCCTGCCTTCTGCCCAATGACAGCTGGCATAGGCTCCAGCGACCCCAGAAGGATAAGCAGTTTAGATGATGATGTATTTATGTTTATTACAAATAATAAACCTAAATAAGTCAAAAGAGGCTTCAAAGGGACTGAGGTCCAGTTCTGACTTCTGTGTAGGTTTATGTACTTAAACATAATCTAAAAATTCAGGTAATTTGTTTTTGACCCTCTCTTTATCATTAGAATTAAACAGACTGTTTTTGTTACTGTGCCTTTAAGACCAATATATGCAAATAAGCTTTGTTCTGATTGACCTCATTCAAAAAGCAGTCCAGGCTGAAACACTCCTTGTAACTTCAGTGTGAATAGGTGTGGCTAAACTGATGTAGGCTAGACAGACAAATATTTGTAAACGAGTTGTTTTTCGTGACATCACGAAAAAAGACTTTAGACTAGGCTGTTTTCTGTTGTTCTGCTGTTTATTTTTGATATATGGACCGAGAAAGGAATGGTACATTTTAAAACTGGGTCAAAATCAAACTCTTTTTACTTTGCAAGGAAAATTCATTTTGTCATGGGCCTTTTAATATGTTAAATAGACCCAGCTCTACCTAATAAGCAACATAAGCAGCAAGTTAGCAACTTGTACTGTAAGTTACCATTATGTTGTCTAACAAGATGCTAGAATAAGGGAAAAAGTGACTGGCTAATCTTGTCTTAAAAAAGAGAAGATGAGGAGAGAAAGCTAAAGATGGTTTGTTTTCGTTTCATTTTGAGGTGTTAACGTTACACCGTTCTTTTTTTTTGTGGCTTTTGGTCAGAAAACAAGAAGTGGTCACTCTGGACGGAGAATGCTGAGACGCTGTTAGAACCCTGTTAGCATTCAATCATCAGCAATACACAAAATGACCATTTTTTTTCATTTGCACCACTTGTTTTAGTCCTTGTTTTTAGTTAGCCTCTAATTTCACAGCATATCAGCTAGCAAGCTAATTGATCTGCGAAATAAAGTTTGTATTTCTAACTTAGGAACATTTACTGAAGACTATATACAATATATATATATATATATATATATATATATATATATATATATATATGTATAAATATTTAGATCAGTAAGACTGATCCTTATACACAGTGATTCAGTCTTTTCCATATCAACCACATAAATGTGAAAATAAATCTGAAAATAAATAAACATGACTGGATAGTATTCAGTCAGTTTATGACCAAATACGAATAGGACACATCAAATAAGTGACTAACATTGAAAATTCAAAACGAAAGCTTGAGGCCTCAGAAGAAATATGACTCGCTCCACTTTCATATTAAACCCCTTACAAAGTATAGTTCTGGGGGAGTGCTTAGGCAGATGGGAGGGACCCCAAAAATCCTCCTTAGGGCCCCCAAAATGCTAAAACAAAAGACCCCAAACTAAACCAATATTAATATGTGTAGAAACTCTGGAATTATTTTGAACAATAATGTGTGGGAAACGTCGAACAACAGAGATCGTGAGACTGTTTGCGTTGAGTCCGTCAATAAGTCGCAAAGCAAAATGTGTAATGCCGAAAGGTCAGAAATGAATGCTGTATGAGGGGAACGTTGTCTTGTTTGAGAGTCTTGTTTGAGAGCTCGTACATCATACCATGCCTTGGGGTGTCTAAGAAATCTCTGACTCAAGCCTAGTAACCATGGGAACATGAGGAAAAGCCCTCTCGGCTCTGAGGAGACGGGGTGAAGGTAATCTGGAGATTAATACCGACTGACAGTGACGTTTAACTACTCCGCATTCGGGATTTATCTCCACAAATCTGGCCGAGCAAACCTGCCACGAAGACTGGAGCGTGGTCGGGGGGGGGGTGGAGGGGGTGGGTTCTGCAGAGGAAATTAAATAATAGATTAAAGAAAAATACCGCAAAGCCGTTGGCTCTTCTGTGACGGTTCTAGATGTTTGCTCCTTGGCAGATCTCTACATGCTCCAAACTGCCGAGTCCCTGGTGCACCTGTATCTCCCACGCGGCGTCCGGTCCCTCTGAGGTGGACTGTAGCACCTGTGGCATACCTGCAGAATGCAAAACAAAGAGGGGCTCTCTTCTGCTCCGGTGGAGCTGGAGAGTCTAGTGGGAGGCACGTTCGTTCTCAATTCAGCTTAGCTGTTGTCTTTCTCCATATGCTGGCCCAACCTCATCTGTTCCCCTGCTCATACTGAACTTGTTTTGTGCCAGAAATATCTTTTTTTTTTCCTTTTTCGTTTCTTTTTTTGCTGTTATATTGCTGCGCAGGGGCAGTGCTGCCTGTGTGAGTGTGTACCTGCGTGTGTATGTGTGTGTTCCACTCTTTCATTGCCATTGTCCCCAGAGAGGGACACCTGAATAATAGATATAGGCAGGGGCAGAGACAGGGGAGGGACAGTGGTGCTCTATCGGGCTTATTGCCTGTGTTTTTTTTCCTCCTCACACTGATTTCCAAAGGAGAAAAGAGAAAAAAAGCCCCGCAAGCATGAATCTTGAAAGCCAAGTGCCCTCACACTGAGGAAATGAAAGTATTTCAGACAATAAACCGGCACACGATGGTCGCTACTTCTGGCAATTTAGATACTCAAGCTTCTCTTTTCTCACTTTTCATGCTGATTTTTTTCTTCGTCTTCCTAAGAATGAACTTGCACATGCTTAGAAAAAGGGTTCTGTATAGCTTTGGTCAGATTACATGTTCTGTTGATTTGTGAACACATCCATCCATCATCTAAACCGCTTATCCTTCTGGGTCGCAGTGGGGTGCTGGAGCCTATCCCAGCTGTCATTGGGCAGAAGGCAGGATACACCCTGGACAGGTCGCCAGTCCATCGCACCTAGGGGCAATTTAGCACGTCCAATTGGCCTGACTGCATGTTTTCGGACAGTGGGAGGAAACCGGAGTACCTGGAGGAAACCCACACAAACTCCACACAGAAATGACCCTGGTCACCCAGCCGGGAATCGAACCCAGGCCCTTCTTGCTGTGAGGCGACAGTGCTACCCACCGCGCCACTGTGTCGCCCATTTGTGAACACATCTTCCACAGAAAGTAAATCTAAATATGGCACTTCTCCTGCAAATTTTAGTGCAAGAGTTCTATTTATTTGCTGAGTTTAACATTGCATATACATGTGTGTGTGTGTGTATACCCTGGCAGCCTGTCCAGGGTGTATCCTGCCTCATATACCTCGCATACCTCGTATCTCCATTTTTTAAGTTTGAAAATGCATGTTGCCCTTTACGTTATGTGTGAATTTCATGATGAATGGACCAAAAGAAACGACCCAAAATGACCTGGAAAAAGTCTGGTTCCACTGACTTACATTAAAAGTAAAGTAGGTTTTTCCTTCTCCTGTTACGAGGTTTTGTTCTGACAACAGTGATATACGGGTTCTGCATCGTTGCATGGTTGTACATATAAGCACAAATATTTGGCCAAATAGTAACAATATTAATATTACTACTACAATTACTTATGATGACCCTGTGGAGGGGGTATAATTATAATGGGACACAAAAAGAACCATTTTCAGAACTGCAAAAAAAAACAAGTTAACCTAAAATCAATAATGACTCTTTTCACCCTCGTTAATCACATCAATGAAAAGACAAAATGATTGGGCCTCATTCACCAATATCTTCCTAAGTTTGTTCTTAAATTTGTTCTTGATAAAGGTCCTCAGAAAAAGTCTACGTCGATTCATGACATGTTTTTGAACCACAGAATTGTTCTTACCTGTGTGTTTTTGACTGTGTGTAGATTCTGGGAAAAAATAATATTAACCAGTAACATCATGTTTCATAAGTATCATGTTTAGCAACCACCTGGGTTAGCATAGCAACGGCCTAGCAACACCTCAGCAGCCACTTTGGATAGCATAGCAACAACAATAACAGGCAAAAGCGTTCTGCAGCCGCTTTAACTGTTGGAGTGTTTTTTAACTGGCTTTGTCAACTTAAAGTTTGTTCAGAACTTTTTCCTTTCTAGTTTATTTGAGGTTTTCCATATTAAATAATTTCCTTTACTAACAAAAAACTCCTGAATAACAATGCAGGGGTCTGTGTGATCATTAGAATAGTAATCAATATCAAATAAACTGATCAGGCATAACATTCTGACCACCTCCTTGTTTCTACGCTCATTGTCCATTTTATCAGCTCCACTTACTATATAGGTGCACTTTGTAGTTCTACAGTTACAGACTGTAGTCCATCTGTTTCTCTGATACTTTGTTAGCCCCCCTTTACCCTGTTTTTCAGTGGTCAGGACCCCCATAGACCCTCACAGAGCAGGTACTATTTGGGTGGTGGATCATTCTCAGCACTGCAGTAACACTGACGTGGTGGTGGTGTGTTAGTGTGTGTTGTGGATCAGACACAGCAGTGCTGCTGGAGTTTTTAAACACTGTGTCCACTCACTGTCCACTCTATTAGACACTCCTACCTTGTTGGTCCACCTTGTAGATGTAAAGTCAGAGACGGTAGCTCATCTGCTGTTGCACAGTTTGTGTTGGTCATCCTCTAGTGCTTCATCAGTGGTCACAGGACGCTGCCCACAGGACGCTGTTGGCTGGATATTTTTGGTTGGTGGACTTTTCTCAGTCCAGCAGTGACACTGAGGTGATTAAAAACTCCAGCAGCACTGCTGTGTCTGATCCACTCAGACCAGCGCAACACACACTAACACACCACCACCACATCAGTGTTACTGCAGTGCTGAGAATGATCCACCACCCAAATAGTACCTGCTCTGTGAGGGTCCATGGGGGTCCTGACCACTGAAGAACAGGGTAAACGGGGGCCAACAAAGTATGCAGAGAAACAGATGGACTACAGTTTGTAATGCACCTATATAGTAAGTGGAGCTGATAAAATGGACAATGAGCATAGAAACAAGGAGGTGGTCATAATGTTCTGCCTGATCGGTGTAATTATATATTGATTATTAATTTACCAACATATCTTAACACTGCAATTGCAGTATGTAGTAATTTAACTGCAATAGTAGTATCTTGCCCATATTGTGCTGCCTTAACTCAGAGGGAGGCACATCAGGGTAACTTCTAGTCCAATAAGCATGCCTGCACTACAAGAGCTTACGTAGTGGAGGAGGACACTTCAGATTACAGGCTCATCTTTTTTCCACAAGGGCACTGCAAGATGAATGGCTGAATGAAATATTGATTCCACACGTCTCCTTTAAAACAAATAGTTCATAGATGACTGCTGACGCCGTTCTGCCGCCCTGGGTCGTGGCAGTAAAAACTGAAGCTTCGCGGCGCTCCTTCATCTTCAGAGCAAGATCATGAAAAATTCAATTTTTTTTTTTCTCAACGATCTTGTCTTTAACCGAAACACTTTCAAAGGCACAAAAGGGACACAAGCTAATTACGGATCAAAAGGCATATATGATTCGGTGGAGGGCCGAGCTGAGAAATAAAAGGAAGCATGTTTTTCCAGGCGCGGTTATGCTGTTTCTTGAAAATATCATTAGCCAAGCCCCAGACAAAGTTGCTAAAACTTTGAAAATCCTTCCTTTGCTAAAAAGCTACAACATAAAACAGTCGCGGATGCGTGTAGCTCCCTGACTGTTCTGGCGATGTAAGGCTGGTGGAAATGAATGTGCATGTATATTTAATGGCAAAAGTCCCACTGGCCCAGCAGGAGTGTAGATGGTAATGAGGACTGGCAAGTTGAAAACTGAAAGTGCCACTTGTCTCCTCCCTCAATACACACAAGGGAGAGAGAGAGAGAGAGAGGGAGAGAGAGTGAGAGAGTGAGAAAGAGAGAGCGAGCAAGGTTTAAGACAAACAAGAAGCTAAATCTGAGCACACTATTTGTGCCATGTAAAAGTGTGAGTGTGCTATCCGAGACAAAAGCCTGAAACATTTAAAAAATAGATGACATGTAGGAGAACATGAGAGACGGTGTAGCGACTCCACAACTGATACATCCATCTTGCATCATGCGCGTATTTCTGAGACAGAGCCGAACCTTTCCAGGCAGTACACATGCTAACATGACTGTAATAATTGCTCACCGAACTTGACTTTGAGGAGGATGATACATTATGCTAAACAGCATGGCATTTTGCCAAGTACGTAGCGAGGCACACGAGGGAGAGCGCATCTGATGGCACTGAAGTGCCGCAAAGAACTTACTCACCTTTCAGCTGCCAACTACCGTGATGAGTGTTTTTATTAAGATAACGGCTTAAGGTCGCATTCTTTACGGAATAAACAGACATGGCTTGTTTTTCTCACCACCTGTTCCTTTAATGCCATATATTATAAATACTGAGAATATTTACACGGAGATAGAAAATAGTCGATTGTATCTAGATATATTCCAACGTGTTGGCATGTCCCCAAAATGTACAGCTTGATTTCAAAATAATCTCAACCTACAAACCTGAGACACTAGAAGGAAAGGAATACAGCAAGAAACGTTGCCAAAGCTTGCTACACGGTAGCAAAAATATGGGCCGAATACATAAAAATCATTGCTATGGGCCCAATAAAACCTTCAAGTCAACACAAATCCGAGAATACCTTGCACAAAATAGAACAGTGTGGAACTTCATCGATGCACAATGCGGTATCTGCCCGACGTGGCCGACGCATATGCACACGTACAGTAGCTAGAGAAAAAATGTGTAACATTTATCATATGATGTCAAGTTCAAATACAGACATCCGGGTGCATCGTGCTCTCCTCGTCAGCCAAGCCTCGCGGCGGCATCCAGTGTACTGTAGCTTTGGCTCTTCTTCACTCCGAAGGTTCCATCACAAGGCGCTACCAGGCAGTACATTGGTGATAGTCCATTTCTGTCCAGTGCATTTTTGGAGAGCCAGCTGATATCCGAACTCATTGTCACTGCTCTCCACAAGCTCAAGGCATCGCTTTGACTTCCTGTTCTGTATGGAGCCTCCCTGGAAGGAAAAAGAAGAGAAAAGACTGAATACGTGTTTTGTTCTGGTGCTGTCTCCATCATTTCCTACTGCGCCGATTCAAAGAGTTTGAGGCTCTTGAGCTCAGATTCTCTTCGCAACTCCGGCACGCGGACTCGCTACGGGAGAACAAACATCCTTCACCAAACATCTTTCACAGTGCATTGGAAGAGGCGAGAGTCTGAGACGGGCAGTGTTCAGAAAACAATACTGACAAAAGAAATGGAAAAGTTTGGGGGAAAAATATTGCGCCAGTAGACTTTCAGACAAAACCTTCAAGGGAGGTGACATGTCTAACAAATCAAATTCATCTTCATCTCCCTTCATCTTTCGCCTGCTTTCCTTGGGGGGGGATACTGGCACTTTCTCCAAACGAGGGGTAAAGGAGAGAGAGAGAGCAGCGGTTTGAAACTCAGACATGAAAGTGAAGGCCGAGAGCCTGAGGCAGGGACAGCACAGATCTCAGGCCTGTGGAGGAGAGATTACAGAACCACAAGACACTGCCTGACTCTCTCTCTCTGCCAGTTCTCAGGTCAGGCTGTACAGTGGAGGAGGCCTACAGTGCTAACACTAGGGCTCATGACAGACACCATGACTGTTTGCTGGTGGCTAGCAGGACTTCTATAGAAATAGATCAGACAAAAAACAGATTTACACCGTTTTCCCTTTAGCCCAGATGTAGTCAATCAGCCAAGACACATTTGGCTAATACAGTGAAAAAGTAAGAGAGGCAGGCCTGTGGCAGTAACAGTAAGAGTCGTCTTATTCGCATAACTGTTCAGTTCAAGTTTAAGTGTAGCAGTACTGCTGTCTTCCTGCGCTTTATGTGAAACAAGTGACGGTAAATGAGTGCAGTATACTGTAAAAAACTTTTTGGTGTCCTAACTTAAAAAAATCAACAAAAAATCAAGTTGACAGAACATAAGATGCAGGTTTCTGTCCTATTAATTTACTATTAGAAATTCAATGAACTCAAAATTTTAATGCAGCTAGTTTATTTACTTTTTTCTGTTAAGACACCAAAACGTTTTACAGTGTAACTCGATTTACTGTCACCAGGCATTGGCCTAAATGGAAGCCTATTAATAGTGGCAAAGTTGACATGATAAATTAATAAAAGCACATTTTTTTTAATGCCATTAACACATTTTCCTAGTTTGACCCTTCAAACCATCTGTAGTTCCAGCCTGAAGTCCAGCGCACTGCACGATGCTATGATAGAATGATAGAATATTTGGAAGCCCTGTTTTTCAAATACAGTTTTCAATAGGTAAGTCCCATTGATAGCTCTCTGGATAAACAAGGCATTAGCCGGAAATTAATGCCAACAATATCAGTAATCAGTGCTTGCAGGAGAACTATTGATAAACCAACAATCAGCAAAGTAACAAAAGCTGCAGCAAAGTGGAAACCAGATGAAGTGTATGAGAACAAAAGGGCTATTATTACAGAGGGTTCATAAACACCGACTGTATTTATGATACATACAATCACTGGGTAAAACAGAGACTCACTGCTGCTCTCATGAGTTGAAAATTAAAAATGATTTATTCTAAGGAAATTGTGTGATTTAAATGTGAAACCCGCATTTACATGATGAAAGTAAAGCTACTGAATTACTGAAAGTAATAAAGTATTGAGAGTTTTGTTCTATAATGCATTTGTAGACCAGTATACATTGCTGGTAGAGGGCTTTGTACATAGAACAAATATCAATTATAACACCAGCTTTAGTGAGTAAATAAAAATGTGTTTTCTGTCATACATCAGCTGTAATTCTTCATATCCAAAATTGTTACAAATGGATGTACAGAATTTTGGAATAAAAATCTTCAAATATACTCTGATGAAACTTATTTTGACCACTTATACAGCTACAACAGAATGTTTTGCTTTTTAAAAGGAAAAATATATCTAAGGTCAAATTTAAGCAGATAAGATCAATACGATTTATCACTATTAATTACACAAAATAATGCTATTAATTCTGATTAATTCATAACTAAATGAATTATATTAATCGTTTGACAGCCCTAAATGTCGTATATAAAGTTCAGCAAAAGTAAAGACTAAATTCAGTCTTGGCGGCTACTTTTTTCTTTAGCTATGCTGATTTGGCTGATTGACTGAATTGAGTCACCTTAAAGAGCAGAAGGGGTTTTGCGTTGAGCTGAGCCTTATTTCAAGCCTCAGTTCAGACCCACAGTACACAATACACTCACAGGACGATAATGAGTGCAACGTTGCATTACAGAAACATACTGGAGGTAATTCTGTTTAGCTGCTCATTAATGCCTGTTCTAAATTGTAGAACTAGTTTACTAGTGTAGCTGTCCAAGTTCACCGCCAGGGTAATTAATTACGTTTCTGCCAAAGAAGAGGGGTTCAAAGCTTCCTGGTGAGTGGTATATACAGTAGCTGTTGTACAGTTGTACTGTTGTTTTGCATTTTATTTGTTGTTTTTATCTCTCCTTCAGGCGACTGAACAAAATAATTGCCTGCTTCAATGCATTGTATACAGCGCTAGGATGATAAAGCTCATCACGTCGATGTGTAATCTGCTCCTAATCGTCCTCACTGTGTACGTCTACACGAAGCAAGATGAATCACTCTGAGAAACAAAATGAAAGAGTCATTCATTTGAGATTTTGGGATACAGTTCAAACCCAACGTGTTTATCCGAGTAGGTTAAAAAAAAAAATAGGAGAGAAAGTATCAATAATTACTCAAAGACATCTCGACAAAGACAACAAGGATGAAACAAGAAAAACAAACACGGAACAAAGAAAATGCTTCCTGAGGCAGAGATTCTGGAGGTCTCATATGGAAATCTGTTTGTTGCCGTTTGTTTCTTTTTCTAGAAAAGACTGTTGAGCTCATCTCCTGTTAAGGATGTGTCTAGACTCATGAAATAAAAAGCAGAACAACCAAACCAGGCAGAGATGCAGTGTTCTGCGCTTTGCTATCAGCCTATTTCGCCCAAAGCAGTGTCAGAAATATTCTCTGCTCATTGCAAACACTCACAAGCACATTTATTTCCCTAGAAATACTCCTCACCTCAACCTAATTTCACTCTGATTCGCCATGCTGCACGGAACATTTCACATTATAAGCCAGGCAAAATCGCCTAAGGCGAAATGTTTCCACCTGTACACACAGTGAGCATGGATAAGAATTCTAACTTTCGGGTGTGTTGCACTGACCCTTTGAAACGGCTCCAGTCGAGCCTATAAAGAAGCTGTCTAAGAAGAGCCTATAAAAATTCTGCTTGTTGCATAACAATTGACCTATCCCTGCTCTGCCTACAAATGCAATCTTTCATAACAACTCTTGCTAAGCAGGACAAGCTTTGCAGAGCTAAGCCGAAAATTACAGTCAACAATATGAGAAACTGTGGCACCCAACTTTTGTCAAAATGAGGACAGATTACAGAACCATAAGGCGCTCCTTCACTCTCCTCCGCCAGCCTCAGATTAGGCGATGAGCCTAATGATGTGACGAGCACATCAATTTAAACTTGAATCTCAACTTTTTGTGGTGTCTCTGAATCAGAGCTTGCATATTTATCTGACTGGACTCGTTCAGGGTTTGGACATAATATCCCAAATATATGTTGGGTTTGGGTTGATTTCAAATTTCAAGTTTGCGTTCTCACCTTCCGCTTTTAACAGTTTCTACAGCGCACTCCTTTATTTTTCTTCCTTACTTCCATAACCTTAAAATATTTTTTTAATCTGGCACACCAGAGTCACCCACTTGTGTAGCACCAAGGTCCAAGAGTTGCGAGAAAACTGATGCTCGAAGAAATAACAGCAAAATACGAACTCAAGAAAATACAGTTTAGTGCAGCCAAGAGATGTTTAATTAGTTTAGATCAGAGGTTAAGAAGAGCCATTTTGTCCCTTCAACAAAAATCAAACCACTTTTGGAGTCATTTTATGTCCATTTTACCATCCTGGCTGTAAATGTTTCAGTATGTGCTGATGTCCTAGTATAGGCAAAAAATATAACCAAAACACAGACGTACTTTGCTCTGCTTTAAGCTTTAGCTCAGCTGTAGCCACATTTCTCACATCTCTGGCAGGAAACTTGTAAAATGTCTCTCAACGTTTGACTTTTTACGAGGCTGAAGTCGCTTCTTATTCACCAGTTTTTTGTTCGAATCTTCCCGTTCCACCTTAAATGGTGCCTCAGGCGGCAGAATGTAATTGCTGCACCATTTAAGGTGGAACGGGAAAAAAGAAGCTGACTTCAGCTTTGCGACTTTTTATTGTTTGACAGGTTCTCGTTGCAGATTATCAGGAAACCAGCTGGAGTGCTTATAAAAAGTCCATTCGTCTCCAAATAATCGATGTTCGACTTCTATCTTTCTCTTTGCATTTTTGTTGTCTGTGTTGCTATGGTGGGTTAAAGGTTGGTGAATAAGCAGTTACACATATAACTCCAGGGTTTCTTTAAACTGTGTTGAACGATCAGCAGAGACTTATTTTACTGCAAAGAAGGATTTATTTATTTATTTTTACGTAAAAAGTCCAATTCTGCTGTGGAAAAAGAGCTGCAGGCTCCGGAGCCGCATATTGCCGACCCCTGATATAGATAAACACTTTTTATTATGTTGTATGTTACATATGTCCTATGTAACACTGATTAGCTAGCATCTTGCTATAATAGCACCACTGTGACAGACTCTCTTTAAAGCTCAGGCTTTCCTTTTGGATCGTCACCATCCACTCCACTTCCATCAGCTATTAGATTACTTCACGCATAATGGGTTTGTGTGTGTGTGTGTGTGTGTGTGTGTTTATGTGGGCTGCACTGTATTATCTTAGTACTGTGTGTTGTACATGTTTTAAAACATTTTCTGTTGCAAATGAACTGCCTTCTGTGGATTATAATAAATTAAACTTGCAGTACGACAACCATAATGTCTGACGCTATGGCATATAAGTACAGTTTTAAGGGCTACACTCACCGCATACTTCACACCTTCCTGTAATTACATCTCGAAGTAGACACTTTCCGTTTATGAAAACTTTCACACTCTTGCAGATTCTCCTACTAGGTTAAAGAAAAACCTTTCTCCAGATTTAAGGAAATTACTGTGCTGAGTTTGGGGGTATGTAACTATTTGTTATGCTCTTTTTGGGAAATAAATAACTTGAGCAGTGCTCACTGCTGGTGTGGTACCTGAGATGGACCTTAAGTTGGCAGAACACCAGGCTCCTTTCAGCTGGCTCCTGACTGAGAGTGTGTGGGAGAGTGCCAGACCAACACATTGATTTGCTATAAAGAATCGGCCGGGTGGCTGTTATGATAATTGCTCTAGGTTCAGCTTCAGGGTCAAGGGGTGAACTAACCTGAGAGCACTCTACCGCTGCATTGATCCACTGCACTGATATATAGAGGTGTATGTGTATGCAACTGAAAAGGTGAGAGTGTGTGTGTGTGTGTGTGTGTGTGGGGACCGGTACAACACTGCAATTTATCAGCAGCAGAGGGCCAAACCTTAAGAAATAGTTAAGAGACCATAATTTCACTGAAATAAATCATCATGAAATAAAATAAAGCATTTGGCTGGGCAAAATCTAATTAATGATTTCACACAAAAAAAACAAAAAAAAACAAAGGTGCCATCATTATTCTTTCTCTTAAATAACACAAGCTTAATCAACAGGCACCAAATCCCTTGTCTAACTCATGCCAGACGGTGTAATCAATGGCGTTAAAAGTCTTTATCTTCTGTTAGTTCTATTTCCAGAATCCCTTTTCTTCATCCTCTTTTTTCTGTTTTGTAGCAAAGTCACAAACACTGGCTGTTCAAAAGCTCATTGTTTTAAAAAACTGCTTTAATTGCATCTACGCTTGGCACCTTCCTTCAGCCAACTAATTTGATGTGGCCTTCATTATACTGCAATGTTCAGGGGCCCAGGAACATAATGGGGACAGGGATACTCATTATGATGCATTTACAGTTCACAAATGAATGAAGATGAGGAATGTGTAAGTCTGTGTGCATGTGTGTGTGTGTGTGTGAAGTGGAAAGCTCTTCTGTATCCCGCTGCCCTTCGTGCGCTCTAATGAGAGGTCTGGATTAGCAAACAGAACAAAACCCCTCCCAGCGGCTACACGACCGGTCAGCCTTCTACCTCACACGATGCTCCTCTTTGCTCATTTGCAGCATTTTTTGTCCTCTCTGAGTCCTGCATCTTTTGTCCTGGTATGTGCTCTCTTATCTCTTGTTTTGCTCTAGTGCTGTCTTGCGAGGGGTCCTCACCTGAGTAAAAAGCCAGTGGAGCTTCATGCGCTTTGCCATGGCATAGCTGCACTCAATCAGCCTCGGCCGGCTGTTCACGTCCACCAGGCACTTGTTGTCATCATCATCGATGGTGGGGCTGAGAATGCCCACGTAGAGCTGCTGAGTACTGGTGTAGTACACGTTCTGAAAAGACAAGCAGCCGAGTTTAGAAACCGAGCGTGTGGCAGAGAGAATAATAAAAAGGGATTTACAGAAAGCTTGCTGCTTGTTAGGCAACCTATTCCATGGGCAAAGTGAGAAAGGAGAACCGAGAGTGCATGTTGGTGGAGATTGGATTTGCGGAGTGCTGCAAATTACAAAGGCAGAGCGGAGCAATTAGTCACTTTTATACTTTCCGCTCCAGTAAGAAACCACGTTAACAGATAAATACATCCAGTGTATGAGATGTTAAACTGCCTGTGAACGTGGTGTAGCAGCAAACTTGTCCATGTAAACGGAAGGAAACACTGGAAACAGAACATGATTACATGGAGGCTAAGAACAAAAACACTTAACAACTGGAACCTGCCATCAGTGGGCGTGCAGTCACTGAGCAACATAATATGGAGTGAATTTAAGAGCAGTAACATGCGACACAGTAAGATGTTTAAGTAATGTGACGACTTTATCCTGTCATTAACAGCCTAATGCATTACACTTCAAATTCCTGTAATCACACTAGGCCAGGGACACGTTTGGATGTTGTCAGGCCGCTCATAGCCAGAGCGCGTGTATATCATCATTGGCTGAAGTTTGTCCTTATCTGTGCTTTTTTACTGATTGAGCATGTTGAAATAGCATCTGTGGTTGGCCTTGAGAGAGGGCAAACGAGGACAGAAAGGACAGAAAGAAAAAAAGCTACCCAAGAAAACGTCACTCTCAAGAGGACCCACACAGAGAATACCTTGGTTTTTCAAAGCCAGTGTAAGCAGCAAGGTTTTTGCACTAGGAACAGGCATTTTAACAATTTTTGCTATTTGGATGTTAAAATATTTAAAAGAATAATATGTGATTATTACGGAAGCCTTGAAGGGTGAGATGAAGATAACTGAATAAAATTAATTAATAAAATAAACATTAAATGTGCATTCCTGAGTCTATTTACTTACACAGTTTCACCCATTAAAAATCTCAATTTTATCTCCTTCTTTTTTTCTCCACTTCTATGTGAAAGGAAAGTTGACGAACACTTAGCATGTTACACCAGCTTTGACCAGCAGGGGTCGACTGATTTTTTTTTCTCTTCACCTTTCATGAACCATGTGAAAACAATCCTGGAGAGCTAACTGACTAACAGTTATCATTCTAATGCCAAGGCTTTTTTCACCTGCTTCCTGAGGAGTAAGGGGAAAAAAAACGCCGTCCCCTTTAAGGCCCAGACTGGTATAACGTTAATTATTAGCAACTTTGTTTCCCAGTAATGTTCAGTTTTTTTCAGCTGTTTTTCCTACGTTACCCGTTGGCGCACCACAGTAGTGGAAAGAAAAAAACAAACAAACAAACAAACAAAAAAAATTACTTTCACTGAATAAACACATTCACAAGAGGTGAAGGTGATCTGCTAACACACTAACATAAAATAATGCAGGGGACAATCACTCATTTCATGGATTTGTTTATGTTTTGTCACATAATTATGAACATGTGACCATGCATTTTACTTTACTGCTCACTTTAATTCACAAATGTTCACTTTTAAGTAGCTTTTTTACCCACTCAGCGCAGCTAACGTTGGTTTGCTTACCTAGATTTAGCTTAAAGAAGGACATAAGAAGCTTATAACACATTTCATCTATACAGTCTTTGTTTTGTACACTGCAGTTTTACAGTTTTAGACTATTGCCAACTCCGGGGCCACAGAGAGTTGCAGGCGCATGAAATATTTGCGTGTCAGTCGTCACATACACTTCCTCTATATAGATTATTTGATAATAATTTGTGTGCTTGTGTGCTAGCTGCTGCTGCTGAATTCTCATATGCTGAATATAAGTTAGCGCAGCACAAGCGCAGGAAGCACAGTAAACTCTGTGAGCAATCTGTCAAAGCATCTAATTATGCCAATACGAAACTGATGGCTACAGATCTGACGAAAAAGAAAGCGCCCCAACTGACCAGACTTGATTTTCATCCAGGAACTACTCAATAAACTTTACATTTTATTCACAGAGACTGGGCAGCTGTTTATGAACTGTTTCTTGTGGCTCGTTTCTTCGTTTACAAACAGAAAGAGTCGTTGATGACTTTAATCAAGGATACCTTTCTGATTTGTACTGTGATTGGCTATTTCTTTCTAAATAAAATACTGATAATGACTACTGGGTATATGTGGGACAGATTTGGATGGGCTTAGACGGTGTAGTAGAAGTAAAAGAATGAGGAAAGACATTACATTTTCCAGGAATCCCATTACAGTTTAAGAGAAGTATTAAGGTAGTTTGTATTGAATTCTTTTAAATAACTACTCCAACATTGTTCAAGAGCATGCAGGACAATCATTTCTAAAGCGAGGCTATTCACATTAGAAAGCACTGCAACTGCACATTAGAAAGACACAACAGTCTGTTCTGATGACGGACTGTTGCGATACAAACAGCTCAATTCAAAGCTTAAAAATAACAGCGAAAATCTGATGCCTTTCAAGCAAAAATGTGCACAAGCTCTCACAGGTTAATTGAAGAAGCCACGTCACTGCTGCCCAAAATACAGCACCCAAAAAGTGGAGCAGATCACTCCTTAAATCTGTAACCATGACAACATCCATCAGAAAGAACAAACATTCACAGACGACACGTCCACAAACACAATCTCTCTCCCAGTTTCAGCGCCGGGCTGTGGCATGCTTCGAAAGAAGACACGAGCCAGAATTTCGTTTCTAATGCGTGACTCGCATGCTAAAAATACCAACACGTCAAAGAAAGGTAGATGTTTTATTTGTGCTCTGAATGTCTCCTTAGCAGGATTAGACATAACGGGATGTGACATCTGTGCAATGGAAGAAGAAGAATGAGTCACAAAACTGTAACTGTGTTCTTGATGTTATTTCCTGTGATTGCAGCGTTTCAAGGGCACACATTTGGGAGCAAAAAGTGCACCAGGAACACCGGCGTCGTCTGTTCAAAGCAGGCAAACACTGCAGATGGCACTGGAGTCCAACTGAAGTTGAATGGCATGCTGGAAGAACCTGAGATGCAGTGCATGTTTTTGTGTGTATGTACATGTTGAGAGGGGATGAGCATAAGGGGGCACAACCCAGAGGCTGAGTAACATCTGGCAGGCATGTCTTTCACTCTATGCCTGGGGCAAGTAACTGCTGAAGTCACGAGCACACTTGCGACATAACTGCAGAAAGAAATGTCCGTCTATTTGATCTTCAGGGTGTAGGTTTTATCTATGTAGAGCTTTAAATTAACCCTGTCAAACAGAACATCTTGTCAGCATTCAGAGACTTTGCCTGAGTTCCCTTCAATTAATCTAAATCTGCTTCCAGAGGAATTATGGTGCCTACATGTCCACTTGTCCTATTAATACATATATATATAATATATATATATAATGATATATATATAATAAAACGTGCCTACTATGTTGTCTATCACTACATAAAGACGACATCTTTATTGGTGGCACTATTGAGTTTATATGCTGGGCGTTTTAGGGCCACTAAAATAAATAAATAAAAATAAGAATAGTAGAGAATAAAGTCATAATATTTCGACAAAAAAGTCATAATATTTTGAGAAAAATAAGTAACAAAGTTGTAAGATTTCGAGAAAAAAGTCGTAGAATTATGACATTAAAGTCGCATTAATACCAGGAAAGGTCGCAATATTGCGGCCAAAGGCTTTGCAAAGGGAAGGCAGCACCTCTTCGTGTTAAATGAGGGGAGTTGAGTTGGTGGAGTTCTACTTTCATATCGATTCACCCATAAAGAAACACTCAGTCTCCCTGTCTCTCCTGCACATCAGCACCAGCCTGTTATTAGTATAAGAACCGGCTGAAACGACTGAGCAGGAAACTGTGTTTATCTAGAAAAAAGAGCCAGACGGACTCAGAGGAAACTGTCTGCCTGTGTTGTTGAAGGAGAATCGCAGGCAGGGTCGTCTACACGGCTATCGGGGGCTACATCTCTCGGGGGCATGAAGTTTCACAGACAGTGAGAATAATGATCAAAATGATCGATCCACGAAGAGACCAGGAGTGAGTGGAGCTCCGGCACCAGTACAGCAACCGAGACCCCAACGCGTTATGGCAGCTCACCTACAGTTAGCCCACGTTATCCTCCAAATATTGCGACTTTATTCTCGAAATAGTACGACTTTACTCTTGAAGTCAACTGTTTTTATTTTCATTAACAGTGGCCCTAAAACGCAGGTCGTAGGTTTATCTGAGTGTCTGTGCAGGCATATTTAGAGTGCAATTCAAATAGTTAATCACCTATTATTGATTTGTTCACTGTGAAAAAATGGTTATTTACATGCAATCTACTGTAAAATTTAGCGTCTATTTTTTTTTTTCAAATGTAACAGTGTCGTTTCTGTAAATTTACAGGTAATGACAATTCAAGTAAGCATTTTTGCATAAAATGCGAACACTACAAACCAAAAATGTAATGTACCATATAATTTTATATGTAAACACATACATCACATAACAGTTCAATGGATGTAAATTTACAGTTAATGACAATTATCGTTACGTTTTTTTCTATCAATTTATGGTTGACAGAGGTTATGTGCATGAATCCCAGAAATGCCAGCCTTGGCCAGTAGACCAACGGAGCATGTGTTAGCAGCATTGAGTATAGTATTTGTCATTATTTAAAATCTTATAAATTAGATTATTCCCATCTTTGGCCGGGTGTCCAGGAGAGCATAATTGACCTTGGTAGGTAGGATGGCCCTCCCTCAGCCAACGGACAGTTAGCGTTTTCCTCCAAGCGTGTTGAACTGTCTAATGACGCTGAGCTACCAATAGTTCAATAGCTGGCTTCACATAAAGCATGTGCTAGTCTTCACCCTCCTAGTGCTGGTAGAGTCATGATAAACGGCAGATATTAGCCATTTTGTGTGTCAACCTTAAGGAGCTGAACATATCGTCATTGACGAAAAAGACAAAGACTTTCTCTCTGAAACTATAACTTTATAGAAGAAGGACATGTTCAAATGTACTTAAATATAATTCCAAGAAACTCTGTACTAATTTTATTGGTCCATTAAGGTCCAGGTTTGAGTTTCAGCAATAATCCAAACCTGGACCTGAATGGACCAATAGAAATGGTACAAAGCCTGATCTGATACAACAGCGATGATATACACGTGAGCCAGGCTCCTGAAGCTGTTAATGAGAACAGAGCAGAGGGATCCATCAGTTTAGGATGAATAATCCTAACTTGTTTAAGGTTCTCCCCAGAGTTCTTTGACAAGCTTCGGTTTTCGAGATCATTTCGATCATCAAAAGGCTGCTATGCATGCAAAACATCTTTAGATGACTATTTGGATGGAGAGCAGTACACATGCCTTCCAAACTAGTCTCTGGACAATGCAGGAATCCTAATTCTACAGCAAGCAACAAATTTTAAAAAGAGTTCAAGCTGAACGGAACGAGGTCAGAGCTAAAGCACTTGATCACTTCAAAGCCTCTGAAGAAAACAACACCTGTTTTTGAGTTAGAAATGCAGTTTGATCAGGGAGACTCTGCTATTTTTATATCAAAACAATCAAAAAGAAAAGTGCTTCTAGAACTTGCGAGTAGAAACCAAGCACGTCTTCCACATTATTTTGTGCATCAGCTTAGAATCGATACGTAAGTTAGAGCGTATTTTGAAGGAGGTCAGTAAATGACAAAGTCTATTCCTGACCCTCAACAATCACAATGAAGATTCACAAGGACGATCACAGAACCCTTGGCATCGCAAGTTCACACTATGCATTGTAAAAAACTGCTTTATTTTGTCTCCTCTCCCATAGATGCCACTGATTGTAGCCAGCACAGCAGTCCTTCTCAGGTAGGCATGAGCCTGCACTGCAGTCTGACCCAGGTTAAGGCAATGTCGAGGAGGGCCCTCCAGCAGAAACAGTTATCAGCTACCGTCTGCCCAGAGACGGCTAAAACATATCAGCTCTGAACAGTTCCAGCTATCGTTCCTCCTCCACACAACAAATGGCAAGTGGAAAGAGAGAGAGAGAGAAAAAGAAAGATCGAGAGACAGGAATTAATCTCCTTGGGAACGGTGCTGTCTCCATATATTCGCAGCTCTCGGCGTGCTCCAGTGTACAGCTTGAGACCAGCTCAGCAAAAACTTCCACATTTATTTTTTTTTTCAAGGTGCTTTTCCCTTCCCTGCTGTTTACGTGAAAAAAATCTTGCTTTTTGTATTTTGAGATATGTTTTATTTTTACACAGCTTCTCACCTCTCCTTTTCACTCGCGACCTCTGGATAGGGCAGTGGATGTTTTGCAGCCAGTGGAGTCGACGCTGAAGTGGGTTCTAAAAAAAACTACTCAAATATAAATGAGCGTCCTTTGTGAGAGAGATGAGAGGCGAGGGAGACAGTTCAGCTCCTCAGCTGGCAGCTCTCCACCTTTTTAATAACTCCACCAGCTCGACGAGGACTCGCCGCACACACTCCATGACTTTATGCTGTGAGTCATGGTGTTTATGTGGAGCACACACAAAACAAAGACAAAAGCTTTGTTCACTCAGCAGGCCCCGGTGCCAAAGTTTCAGACGTACTATTAGCAAGTGGAAATGGCTGAATGAGCTCTGAACTGGATTTCCAAATTGTGGTTTCTGTCTGATTTTTTGCCTATTAAAAATTATCAGAAAATTATCAGAAAAATTATCAGATGTGAATATGTGAAATTAAAAGCCTCACATTAGACTGCTTAACTCTCATAAGTCTTGGAATAAGCTTAATTTTTTAATGCTTAAAAGTCTTAAGTTATTGTTAATTAGCTGTCCATTTAACTTGCATTGCAAAGTGAATTATATGTAACTGCATTCTTTGCAGCATCACTGAGAATGTTTACACAAAGAACTGCATTGTACAAGACAGACTCTTATTAATCTGACAACAAAACTCTTAATATCTTGAATTAGGGCTGCAACTAACAGTAGTTTCCATAACTGATTAATTGGTTTATAACAGCTCCATTACTTAATCCATTAATCAGGAAAAGAAAAATTGAGACCAGAAATTGGTCGATGACTAAATGCTTCATATCATGAACATAAACAATACATGAACAAATCGTACATGTCAGTCAAAGCATTACTATGTAGGCAGTCTGATTTTACAAGAACTCTGTATTTCTACTTTAATTATTTCTCTTCTAATGATAAAGCAAAGACATGTTAATTAGTTTGTGTGGCCAGTAACATCATAATCAAATCTAAAATTAGGGGCTGTCTGGTTATCAGCCAAGTCAGCCATGCAGTGTTAACAGCGTGTTAATCCCACATGACACAGCTATAACCATGAGCGTGATGACAATGCTTTTAAAACATAAAAACACAGAAAACAGAGCTTTTCAGAAGTTTCCACCCTGTAAAGCTTGGTTTTCGGTGACCTAAAGCACCATTTTCAAGCAGACAAGAGGTCAAAACATGGGGAAAGGAAGTATGTTTTCAAAAAATATCCATGTGAATGAGTAGGTCTGTGTGCATAAGTGCACTAGCAATGAATAAGTATAATTCAGCCATGCATTTTAAATTAAAACGCAGCTCATCCTCTCAGCCAATGCTGTTTATTTTGCTAAACCAAAACACAGCTTGCAGAAAAGCAGACAACAACCCACTGTTTTAAACTTCCGACCATTTTTATTATGGTTTATTCACATGCTGAGCTTTTGTCATTTTCTGCCGTGAATGTGTTTTCTCTAGATCCTTATGAGTTGCCATATTTTCAACTTTATGCGTTGTGCGTAACCTTGTACTGCTGACTGTTTTCCCTTTTTCATTCAAGTGATGTAAATGCGGAGCGCAAACATCATCATGGCAACTAAGCAATAACAAGGTTTGTTGGCAATGATTTTTCATTACTGACATTATCAATAATGATAATTAGTTGTTGCAGCACAAAATGACTTACATAATTATTATACAGTTAGTTATGTAATAAATTACACTGACTTTTGATTTACATTCTGTATCAACAGGTACGGGTCTCCACTTTCAGCTTTTTTGTTTCATACTGTAAACATATAAATAAATAACAAAAACAAGGAAATAAATTACACACAAAAAATGGAAATTTATCGCTGTGTGTCACACAAAACAACACATGACACTAAATTTTTTATTGGGCCTGGGCGATACCTTGTTTTATATATCAGGATTATCTATTTCGTCTCCCTATATCAAGCCCCCTGCACACACATACACTTAATGTGTTGCAGCTTAAACCTACCGTCTATACTATTTTTCATACTCTTTTGCATAATATATTGAGTAACTTAATCTTTTTGGTAATAAATTATTTCACCTCTAATTTTGAAAGAAGATTTAACTGCAAACATGCACATTTGTGAACTCCTGCTGGTGTGGGTTCATGTGTGAGACTGCTAACCGAGCGTGAGTGAATGTGTGGTCTGTTATTGCAGAGCCACTTTGGAATTCAGCAATAGATGCCTGATAGGAAACCATGTAGTATTATATTTCTCAACACATATAAAAGCCACAGACAGTGGGGATTTTGTACTATCTAATGGCTTATTAATGCCCCATAATAAAAAATCATCAGTAAAAGAAAATAAAACATTAGATGAACATACTGTTTAATATTATTTATCAAGCTGTTTGAAATTAAAATAGCCTTCTCTAGTTCTCTATAAATTCTGCTTCCTAAAATGTTTAAACTTCCCGAAGCATTCTCATCAAGTTCCATGCCAATCATCACTGATATCCGATTACACCACACTATTGCCCAGGTCTGTGTTTCATCATATTCAAATCATAACATGATGCCCCTACTTAATCTTATGAACAATTTAATCTTATTTAATCTTATGGTGTCGATTTACAATTTAGAATCTGGACTTTCTTCTCTTATTTCAATGACCTATGAGTATGAAATGATCACAAAATTCATGGTGTTCAAGGCATACACACCAAGAGGGCCCCTGCAAGATTACATGAGAAAAAATAAAAATTCCCTTTTGAAATTCTGGGTTATAACAGCCCTAAAGTGTGACTTAGTGAGCAGATAAGTGGTCTCATTTAAAGGAAGGACAGTTCTCAAATGAGCAGAGTCCTGATTACAAACTCCTGCGGGGCCCTCTGTTAACAGGACCACATGCAGGCATTCAGGGCAGGATTAAAGAAACAGGACTGGCCAGGGCCAGAATGCATGTGCTAGATCAACAGAGAAATTTTTTCAGGGTCACTGGAGTAGAGAAATAGAGAGGGAGAGGTTAGCACGGCTGCCCACCTGAGGGGTCATCCCATGGCAGAGGTACAGGATTGGAACGTTGTCCGTGTCTGGGCCCTGATCCAAACACAGCTCACTCTTCAGAGAGTTCTTCAGCTGCAAAACAAAACACAGTCACAGTTAGAAAATCAGGCCCTTTTCAGATAAATACCAATATAGATTTCTTTACACTGCATTTCAATCCTTTTATACTTTTTTCTGTAAAAGCAAGCCAAAGATGAATTTAGGGCTCAAGGCTGTTTCTTTGTTAGCAACCACTGTGTCACTTCTGTCCCTCAAGCAGCCAGGATCATATGCTATTTTGCCTGAGGCTACACAACAGCATTTCCTCTACACTACGACATCGACTTAATCTCTCAGAAGACAAGAAATTTTTCATATGAAGAAAGTAAAACTCCCACACAGTTCCGGCCTACGCCTCTTTAATAAAAATGCCTTTTAATGGTATATGTGGCCTACTTATATGATTTCTAAGGTATTTGAAATATCTTTGTTATGCACGACATACAGCTGTATGCAAAGATTTGGGTACAAATTACAAATTTATTTGATTTTTCGAGTGAAAAGAAGAACTAAAACCTCTGAAACAAACTATAGTTACTTTATTATTTCAATAACTTAAAAAACAGAAAAAAATAAAATAGTAATTGTGGCCTGTGCAAATGTGTGGACGCCATTCCAGCTGTGAAGTCTCAGAACTTCATTCTGGTCAGGCAGGTCAAGAGCTGTCTGATGAGGAACTGTCTGCTGATGTCAATTCCAGAGCATATTAAATTATCAGACTTTTCAAATCTTGTGCTAACACTCCGCAACCTCTAAGCAACTGGCTGAAGATCTCAAAATCAAGTTAACTAATGCCTACAATGCAGGGAAAATCTACGATACGATATAAAAGCATGCAATTTCCACTGTACGAAATGTCAATAAGAAAGCCAGAGGATCATTTTGGAAACAAGTGCGGTGGACTGATCAAGTAAAGATATAACTCTTCACAATCACCAAAGGAACGTTTGGAGAAAAAATGAGCAGCATTTGATGATAAGAACACCTTGCCAACTGTTAAGCATTAGAGTGGATCTACTATGTTTTAGGCTTGTGTGGTAGTTAGAGGCACAGGAAACCTTACACGGTTAGATGGAAGAATGGATTCACTAAATAGTAGCAAATTGTAGAACCAAATGTGACATATATCTTACAATATATCTTAAAATCTACCATAAACTACTTCAGGAAATGCAAGTTGAAGCTGTTAGAATGGCCCTTACACTTCCCTGACTTTAACATCATTGAAAATCTGTTATTAGATTTTCAATTTTTAGGATAGATCTCAACCCTTGTGTGGTGTTGATGTGTTTGTTACTCAGTGGTCTGGTGGACCCACTGCATTAGTATTTTTAAATCAATACAGCCACAACAATTTACTTAAAAATACCAGATGTTTAAAATATCACAAATGTCCAGCGTAGGGTTCTCCTTTAGCAGCAGTAGCCAGTCAGCAGCCTGTCCATGTTGTGCACACACACACACATATATACAAACACAGACACACACACTAACAGCAGGCCATGTAGGAGGAGAACAGAGTGAAGGACACAGCACCTCCACACTTTTACTCCCTGCAGGTTCACCCAACACCACGTGTAATATAAATGTGTAGGGGGTGAACAGAGTGAAGGCACTGAAAATGGGTTATTTTATATGTTCTTCACAAAAATGAGCAAAGGACAAGAAATCTGAGGTTAAAATAATAATAAATCACATAATTTTTTATTTTGGTAAACACTGAAAATGGGTCCCACAGACCCCAATACCACACAAGGGTCAAACATGCTGTGTATGCAAGAAGAATACCGCAAAACTAGAAGTGTTCTGTAAGGAAGAGTGGGTGAAAATTCCTAAAGAAGAGAACAATTCCTTTTGCTAGCTTTTTGTAGCCAGCTGTGATATTTTATGATGATAGTTATTTGTTTAAGTTAATCAAATATAAGACAACTGTGCATCGCAAGAAAATGTTTTTTAACAGTTCGCTGAAGAAAATATGTTTGCTTCTTTTCAACAAAATATGTAATTTGAATGTGCATAATACTTAATATATATGTCTTTGGAAAACAGTTTATAAACCAGGACACAGCAGTGTAAACGAGGGCTACACAATATGGAAAAAATACTAATAAAATACTAGCATCGTCAAAATGGTGTTACCTGAATGTACTGATTCACTGACACCCACAGAAACAGAATAAATAAAAGCTGTTATTGGTCAAAATGCTCATAGCACACTGTAAAAAAATGTAAGATGGGTCAGAGAGCTTGTTTACACATCTTTCTGCAACATCAGTATTGCTAAAGCCAATATTGCAAATTTGAAAGTGTGCAGCCTTGGTGGGAAAACACTCCGGTACTGCACATTCCTGTATCTTATTCTTTTCTTCTGGCTTCTGACAAAGAATTCTGTGGATTCTGACTTTGCATTTTAGTGCTCTGTGTTCAGCTTCCAGACCCCAGTTTGATTGGCAGGCTGTAGAGTAATGAGGGCAAGAGTTATTTCTGAACCCTTTACTCCCAGAATTAATTTTAATAAGGCTGACCTATTTTCCACAGTCTCCACCTTTTCATTTCTGCTAGGAAAACACATAAGATGAAATCAAGCAGAAAATGAACAGCTCACCTTCATGAAGTAAAGTGGAGTGTTTGTTTGTGGAGAGGAAAAACTACACAAGACGATTTGTAGGGATTTGACATGAATGGCAAATCAGAACTAGTGAAGGTACGCTTCAATGGCCCAGCGCTGAAAATGCACACAGCGTTTTGTCAAGCAATTCAGGAAATCCCATTCAGTCGCCTCAGATAGAACAGGGAGTGGATGTCACACGTGGCAAGCACAGCTCCCGAATTCCACCTCTGAGGGACAATGCTGTGCATAGACAAAGAGCCGGAGCTGCAGCTTATTCAGCAGCCAGAGGAGCGGCTTTCGTGGCGGCGAGCGACACGTTTCAGCACTGTCCATCAGTGCCGCTGCTCCGAACTGGATTTACTTTTGTCTCTGGGGTTTTAACGTATCACACTGGCACACATACGCTAGTCTCGCACACAAATCTGGTGGGACAGGCAGGGTGCAAACATGGCTCAGTGTTTTCACTGCTTTATGTTGAGCCTAACGATTTTATACGGGGTGAATAAGCTTTTAGGTTCGGACTACATTGAAAAATAATTATCATTATACACCGTTCAGGCATAACATTATGACCACCTCCTTGTTTCTACGCTCATTGTCCATTTTATCAGCTCCACTTACTATATAGGTGCACTTTGTAGTTCTACAGTTACAGACTGTAGTCCATCTGTTTCTCTGATACTTTGTTAGCCCCTTTTTACCCTGTTCTTCAACGGTCAGGACCCCCATGGACCCTCACAGAGCAGGTACTATTTAGGTGGTGGATCATTCTCAGCACTGCAGTAGCACTGACGTGGTGGTGGTGTGCTAGTGTGTGTTGTGCTGGTCTGAGTGGATCAGACACAGCAGTGCTGCTGGAGTTTTTAAACACCTCAGTGTCGCTGCTGGACTGAGAATAGTCCACCAACCAAAAATATCCAGCCAACAGTGTTCTGCGGGCAGCGCCCTGTGACCACTGACGAAGGACTAGAGGTTGACCAACACAAACTGTGCAGCAGCAGATGAGCTATCGTCTCTGACTTCACATCTACAAGGTGGACTGACAAGGTAGGAGTGTCTAATAGAGTGGTCAGTGAGTGGACACAGTGTTTAAAAACTCCAGCAGCACTGCTGTGTCTGATCCACTCACACACACTAACACACCACCACCACATCAGTGTTACTGCAGTGCTGAGAATGAGCCACCACCCAAATAGTACCTGCTCTGGTACTATTGTTTGAGCCCATAGCCAGATAAAGTGGATGATCTGCTCTTCTTTGCCAAAATAATCACAGTTTAAATTACAGTCACAATATTAGTCAGAAAAATCGCAATTCAATATAATCCCTAAATTGTTCAGCCTTAAAACAGCCGTGGGAAACCAAGAAATATTGTATTTTCATTATGCTACATGATGTAATGGCTTAGTAATGCCCTGTAAATGCCCTGTAGCCCTGTTTTACCACCCCTTGATCAACAACAGTAAAATAAAATCAAACATTACACACAGATTTTACTTTGACATTAATTGCCAAGCTGTTTGAAATTAAATTAGGTTCACCATTAATTCTCTTTCACAACAAAGATGACTTTCCCCTGTCAAGCATCAGAATCAAGTTAATTGATGCAGGTACGCGATTACACTGCTCTACTGTCCAACCCAGCTTTGTCTGGTCGTCTTACTGAATAAAATAGGAGAAAGCTCACCACTCCATAGGCGATGGTGTCTGTATACATTCTCATCTCAGGGTAGATGTTTACCAGATACCACCGGAACGTCTTACACTGCAGTCTTTTCCTCAGTGCTTTCCTTTCCGAGATGTCCCCAATGTCGATGCCTGAATCCTGCCAACACACAACCACACAGACACAAAGGTAAAGAGAGATGGTGATAAGTCTCCTTTTTAATGCAATTCCATTAACTGCACCTTTCTAATGACAGAAGAACAGTGCAATCTAAATGAACGTAAATAGCAGCCTGGCCCTCCAGAAAAAGACGTGTAATGGAGTTCCTAATGAAGGTTAAGGAAGAAACCACCTGGAACTGAAATCAGACTGCATCGTAGGTCATGATCAAGATCAAGCACATCTCCTTACATTCTTGTCACCTGATTCAGAGCTTCTCTTTTTCCTCTGGTAGCTTCTCATTTGCTAAGCTTCTGTTGTCGTTACTTTACCCACCTGTTGTGACGTCCATATGGCCAGCTGGCCGAGCAGACTGACCTTCTGCCCATGCCTTCTATAAGCATTCCAAGCCACATTACAGTGACCAAGCACTGGAACACAATTCATCCATTTCATCTCCACCAATCAATTTCCATAAGTGAAGTTGGCATGGCTGAACTCATGAACCTCCTTATGCTATGCCAGCTCTCAGTGCCGTGACCTGCTTCAGCAAAGAACAACGACCTTCACGCCGCTGGAGCTGAAATACGAGGCCTCGTCTCAGCTCATGTAATTCAAAGCACAGATAGCCGCCGAGCTGCATGGCCCCGGCATCCCCTGCCATATCCTTTCTCCTCTTCTCCCCGCAAAGCTCCAGCCAGGCAATCCGCAGCAATCTGACTGTGCCTTCCGTTCCGCCCCAAATTATCTTAATTGCCGTCTGGATGATAAACGCGTGATATGGGCCGAAGCTCCTGAATACGGGATGAGTGGCTTGAGGACACGCGCAGGGCTGGGGAACTATAAATGAGGTAATGGCTGCTTAACAGACAATAACAACACGTGTATTGCTCCACGCAGCCTAATTGTTTCTCCGCACACTTTTCTAATCAGATCTGTCCCTGCAGTGCACAATGACGCAGGAGATTAAAGAGTTTGAGGATGGATTAGACAGAACAGAATTCTATGTTACAGCACAACACAAACCAGGAGAAAACAAACATCTGCTTGGAACTGATTACACAGATCAAATCAACTACAGCAAACCTTTAAACTCAATGTAGATTCAATTTGCATCAGACAGCTGTCTGAAAGCCTGACACAGCACTATGTATACACACACACACACACACACACACACACATACATACACTGATCAGACATAACATTATGACCACCTCCTTGTTTCTACACTCATTGTCCATTTTATCAGCTCCACTTACTATATAGGTGCACTTTGTAGTTCTACAGTTACAGACTGTAGTCCATCTGTTTCTCTGCATACTTTGTTAGCCCCCTTTCACCCTGTTCTTCAGTGGTCAGGACCCCAATAGACCCTCACAGAGCAGGTGCTATTTGGGTGGTGGATCATTCTCAGCACTGCAGTAACACTGATGTGGTGGTGGTGTGTTAGTGTGTGTTGCGCTGGTACGAGTGGATCAGACAGTTTCTAAACATCTCAGTGTCGCTGCTGGACTGAGAATAGTCCACCAACCAAAAATATCCAGCCAACAGCGTCCTGTGGGCAGCGTCCTGTGACCACTGATGAAGGACTAGAGGATGACCAACACAAACTGTGCAGCAGCAGATGAGCTATCGTCTCTGACTTCACATCTACAAAGTGGACTGACAAGGTAGGAGTGTCTAATAGAGTGGACAGTGAGTGGACACAGTGTTTAAAAACTCCAGCAGCACTGCTGTGTCTGATCCACTCGTACCAGCGTAACACACACTAACACACCACCACCACGTCAGTGTTACTGCAGTGCTGAGAATGATCCACCACCCAAATACTACCTGCTCTGTGAGGGTCCATGGGGGTCCTGACCACTGAAGAACAGGGTAAAAGGGGGCTAACAAAGTATGCAGAGAAACAGATGGACTACAGTCTGTAACTGTAGAACTACAAAGTGCACCTATATAGTAAGTGGAGCTGATAAAATGGACAATGAGTGAAGAAACAAGGAGGTGGTCATAATGTTATGCCTAATCGGTGTATATACACACACATATGTAAATAATATCAGTAGATATCAAATGAGGGAAGGTTCAATGGGGTCGTTGGGGCTACAGTAGTTCTAAAGAAACACAAGTGACCAGAGCCTGTTCCAGGCATGAACAAAGTATTAACAGGCTAAAACACTGTACAACCACCAACAACGTGCCCTTATTAAGTTATAACATTACTGCATTTGTAACTTGGAGATGAAAACTAATGCTGGGTCTCACCTCCTGTGGAATGTTCCAGGCCATGTAGACGTGACTCTTGAACTCGTCCATCCACACCTCAGCCATTCTGAGGGCATTGCGGCGCACGTGTGAAGTTAAGTCCTCTGTGTAGGGCTTATGAGCACGCTCAATATGGGCGATTCGGGCACAAGGCAACACCTCCACGCTGCCACCACACTGCCACACCTACATGAACAACAATAATAACAAGCTGAGTGGTCTTTAGCCTGGAGGACACAGTGTCCATGATTTCCAAAAAGAATTTCAAATGAATTTCAAATGTCGGACCACTTTTCCACTTCACCTCAGTCCATTTTAAACAAGCTCAGGCCCAGAGAAGGTGGCAGCATCTCTGGATCCTGTTTATATATGATTTCTTCTTTGCATTTTAGACTTTTAACTTGTATTTGTGGAGGCAGCGACAAACTGTTTGAAGATAGTGGTTTTCAGACGTGTTTCTGAGCCATGCAGTGATTTCCACTACAGAATCATGTCTGTTTTTAATGTAGTGCCGCCTGAGGGCCCAAAGATCACGGCCAGCATATACTGGTTTTTGACCTTGTCCCTTACATACAAAGATTTCTCCAGATTCTCTGAATCTTTTAAAGATATTATTTACGGTAGATGGTGCAAAGCAAAAGGTCTTTGCCATTTTATGTTGAGAAACTTTATTCTTGAATTGTTGCACTATTTGATTGTGCAGTCTTTCACAGAGTGGTGAACCCCTCCTCATCTTTACTTCTGAAAGGCTCTTTTTATACCCAGTCATGTTACTGACTGGTTGCCAATCAACCACCAGGTGTTTTTAGCATTACACTACTTTACCAGCCTTTTGTTGCCCCCATCGCTACTTTTTTGGAATGTGTTGTTGGCATCAAATTCAAAATGGGCATCTATTTTTCAAAAAACAATCAAATTTCTCAGTTTCAACATTTGATATGTTGTCTTTGTACTATTTTCAATTACATATAGGGTTTAAATGATTTGCACATCATTGCTTTTTTTTTTTATTTACATTTTTGCACAGCGTCCCAACTTTTTGGGAAATGGGGTTGTATATTTTAACAAAAAATTACACAGAAGCCTAAATAACTAAATATAACATCAAAATTGTCAAGTTTGTTCACCTAACCAGTTCCAAATACATTCACTGACGTTGAGGTCTGGACTCCGGGGTGTCCAGTCCACTGTTTTTAGAACACCATCAGTTCTTTATTTAGTTGTGCAAATTCTCTTCTTCTTCACCTGTTTCCTTTTCTCAATATCATCTTCCTAACAGCTACATATCTTTTCAGACCCATAGGACTGAGTTGTCTTCTCACAGTGGATGGATGGACATAAGCACCTGTACATTGTTTCAGATCTGAAGCAAAAGTGGAGCTTGATTTTGTGCTATTTCTCAAATATGAAAGCTTTAAGTATTTTACTTTCTTTACCAGGTCTATCACGGTTGTTAGGAGTCCCATTGTCTCTGTCTAGTATATGGAAACCTCTGTTTTTTCCCCTTTTTTCTTCCTTTAACTTTTTCCTTCCTCATGCAAGTGGATCTCTCTTGCACTGATGGCCATTTTAACTGGAAATTAAACACATGAAGTGTGGTCTCTGACTTTTGCACAGCAATATATATAACTTATATGGCTTTCATAAAAGTAAGAGAAAGAACGTGTGTCTTCTGAGTTAACTTCCGGAGAATGGATGATGGACTTTTCAGACAGATATAATCCAGTCTCTAGGGAATGTACACTACGAGCTATACTCTATGCGGTATTCCTTTAATCTAACGCAGTCCTCAGTAGGACAATGCTAAAAAGCTGACGTCCAGTTTGAAAGTTAACTTTGTAAGTATATATAACACAGCAAATGCACTCTTAATGAGATATCCCTATACACTGCATTACCAGCATCTGACATACACAGGCTGAATTTCACAAGGGTTCACTGTAGGGGGCTCTTAATCTTCAGCCTTTCTGTTTCATAATGTGGAGAGCAGAACTGCTGGGTCAGCTACAATAGGCTGGGACTGGACTTGAGAGCAGAGAAGTGGAGTGTGTATGAGGTTGAATGTGACAGGGTTGCCGGATTCACAGAGCCGCTGCACTGACTCATACATCTCTCATGTTCACAGCCTGAAAGAGGCTAAGACAGAGATTTAAGGCGAAACTGTCGCCGCAGTCTCCACTCCACCATGAAGTCTTTGTCAGATGGAAAGCAATAATCAAACAACCATGGCTTTTGCACTGTGAGAAGCTGTAAAAAGACCAGTAAATGCACTTTTTCTGCCATCAAGCTGCTGAACACCTCAGAACATGGAGGCGGGGGGTACAGGTAGGTAAAGCTAAATGGCTCCAGCAGTGCAAATATAAGCAATACAGTCCATTTCCACATGACAGCATTACATGCAATGGAATCTCAGCAAGGCATAATGTTTCAAACTAGTAAATCACACTGTTTTAGAGCCTTAACCCCTTAAACAAAGGTGTAAGCGTCCTTCAATTCCTCCCCCTCCATAAGAGCGCCACACTTTCCACACTTATAAATAACTCTGTAATTTATATATTAGTTTCACAGTATTGACTAAAGCTACACAATCTATCTTTTTAACCCTATTGAACAGAGTGTCTCGCCAGTGACTCATTCTGAGAACTTGGTGGTGGCGACGCATGCATGTCTGCACCAGCAGTAGTGAAGAATCAGAGCTTTCTGAGTTTTCTATCGCTATATAAACAATGCATAAGGCTTCCTGACTTCCTGCGTCAAAAGACAATAGTTGAGAGTTGATTCTGGAAGATGTGTAGCTGTCAGTAAGCTGCTACTGAGAAAAGGAAATAGACAAAAAAGAAAACCTGCAAATCAAACAAAGAAGCTGCTGGTGTTCTCAGAACAATGGACTGACCTCTCAAGAGCCCAGACCTTAACATCACTGAATGTGTTGGGGATTACTTGGCTTCTGTGTATATTTTGTCTCTGCTTTTTTCCCGATACTGTACAATTAATAGCTCATATTTAACGGCCGTTTTGTCTGGGATTTAAATAAAAAAGAGTGGTCTCTGTCTTTTGCACGGTACTATTCACAGTTTCTATTTGTGTGTTTTGTTGTTCTAAAATGTCAGTAGCGAAACAAATTAAATAAAGATCTCCGAGTTTTTAGCTTCGTTAGATCAGGTTCTTTACATACCGAATAAACACAAGAACGGTATGAAGACTGTTTTGTTAATAAAGAAGAGCTGATTTAAAAGCAGAAATGGCCACATTTTTGACAAGCCTTAAAGGGTCAGTTGTTATCACAATAAGTTGATTCTATATGCAAATGTTAACAATTTTAGGCAAAACAATGCAGGCCAGTCTTTAACAATGTAGTGAATATCAACTGTTCACCGCAGTGTATTTATTTAAGGCATATCACAACCATAACATAGACACAACAACAATCGCAATATGGGGTTTAGTTCATATCATGGACCCCCAGTAATGACAAAATCACTTACAGCAGTTACTGAATAAGTCTTATGATTAATAACTAAGTAACATACTTGTGATTTAAGGGTTTAGAAAATAGCAAAGACAAAAAACAAAGCCGGATTTATTGGGACCAGAGTACCGCTGGAGACACAGGAGTGCCCGGAGCTAGCTCCATGCATGAAGAAGGTCAACATCTTGTAAGACCCACCACCATCATTGTGTCCTTGAGCAAACCGGCTCAGCTCCACGAATACCTGAGTGTCCCTACACCCTTAATGTCCGACAGTGGGAGGTACACTGACAAACAGTAGCAAGTGACAGCAGGATCGGCAAATAAAAGCTTAAACTTTCTGCTGTTCAGTCCTGCAGGGCTCTGAAGTCTCTGTGTGTGTGGATTACCTGCTGCTCGCCTCCCACTGACATCACGTCACTGTTCAAGACTAACAAACAGCACATTAACTTTTCCTCATGCACTTAACTGAACTAAATATCTGTCTTACTTTTTCCACAGCTGTAATCTGTACATTTCAAAAGCATATATTCAACAGCGTGTGCTTGTATATACAGGCGTATGCAAACGTTCAAACACCTCCAGCCAAATTACATTTTGTTGATTTTTTTTAAAATGTGCAAATAAATTAACATATCCTTTACAAGAAAGAAACTCTTCTGTAAATTTTAGTGTGCAATTATATTTGCTTTAACAAATTGGCAAAAAAAAAATATATATAAAATGTGCAACTTTTTTACAAGCCACATTTAATTTTTTTCCAATATATAAATTCAGCAAACAGACAGTAATTGTGCATTAAGATATGTGTTTTCTGTAGAAACCTTATGTTCACATCAAAATCAACAAAACGTGTAATTTGACAGGGGCGCACAATCTTAAGCACACAACTGTATACTGTGTGTGCTACTGTGTGTGTGGCTGCCTGCTTTTATCTCCCGGCTCCTCCCTCCAGTATTCGGCCGGCGGCCAGGCTCGCTCTGTCTAAAGAGACAGCTGCTCCACCGCTTGCCTAAATGTGCCGACTTCTGTCGTACAACATTTACTCCCCAAACGTTGACTTACCTGTACTCGAGTTTATTCCACCATGCTAATACTGACTCCAAAGAGGAACATTGGTTCAAATGAAGTGAACTATTATTCATACTTTTCAGCAAATATTTATACAAGAAAGCTCCATTCCAGCCATTCCAGCACAAAAGAGCTCCATTCATTCTTCAGCTCAGGGAGATGTCTGGGCTCGCGCGAGCAGAACACACAGGCTTGCCAAGTGCCCCAACTCCCTCTAATCTGTCTGTCCAGAGCAGAGAAAGCCAGTCACAGAGAGCTCAGAGATCTGGCAGCAAGATCAGACTGAGGGAGCCTGGCTGTCCGACAGAGAAGGACATGTGCACACACACGCACACGCACACACACACACACACACTAACACACACACACATACACACACACACTAACACACATGCTTGTTTTTATGTAATATTAGGACATGGGGTCATAAACACATATGTCCCACACATCAGTGTGCAAAATTCACAGACCACTCATTTATTTACAGACCTCAACTGCAAAAAGCAGTGTTTTGTGAATCCACTGTGATCTGTATTTAACAGAAAATATTACAGAGACGGGATATTTAATGTTATCCATGAACTAGCTTGAGGTTTTGCAGTATATTTAACATATTTAATGTCTACAACATGTTCCAAAAAAATTGGGACAGGGCAATTAAAGAATAGGACCATTGTGAAAATTATTAAAAAAATACTGTAACACTACCATAGGTGATGTAATGATGCTTGGGTATAGTCATCTATGAGCAAGGAAGGGTCAAGGCAATAGATTAAGAACAACGTTCCTCAATAAACAACTGCATAATATCATCAAAAAAGATTCAGAGAATCCATCACAATGCTTTAAAAACTGGCATACTTCTGTGATCGACACTGTTGACTTCTCTGGGCTTGATCTCATCTGAAATGGACTGATGCACAGTGAAAACATGAATTGTGTTCTGACTTTCAGACTATTTATGGAAATAATGGAGGTAATGTTAATAATAATGAAACTAAGGTAGGTAAAACCTTCATACTGTTGGCAGCTTAAAGTTCAAAAGTCAGGGTCTGTAACTGTTTGGGGGTGTATTAGTTTGCAAGGGTAAAAACACCCATGCCAAGCCACATTCTGCTTGGCTGTGTAATCAGAGAGTATGGGTACTCTCTACTCTCTTGCACTCAAGACATGTCTCCAATCAAAGAAGTATGCCACATTAAGAAGCACAAAATACAAATACGAAGACCCCTTACGGCTGTAAAGCTGAAGACCTGTATGATGCAAGAATGATTAAAATTTCTGCTTTAAAACGCCATTAATCAATCTGTGTCTTTTAGTGCTGAGTTTTGTTCTAACATGGACAGAAACACCTGTGGGTTTTTCAGATCTGAAGCAAGAGTGGAGCTCGTCTCTCAAAGATGAAATCTTTAAGCACTGTTCATCCAGTAGTGAAAGTTTTGGTGTTCCACCAGGTCTTGCGCGGCTGTTAGGAGTCCCATTTTCTCTGCATGTTTTAATCATTTTATAGTTTTGAAAACTCCTGTTTTCCTTTGACTTTTTATTTTACTTGTGCAAATGGATTATCTTACATCTAGTCACCTCAAAAATATTCAATAACTTCTACTTAATAAACATTTGTTACTGAAAATTAAACAAAAACGTGGTCTCTGACTTTTGCAAAGGACTGTATGTATTATATTTAAGAAAGTGCCTGCTGTCGCCATCATATCAAAACTTCATATGACGGCATAATAATATTAGATTTTCTGATTTTTGAATATTCCAAGTTTTCTTGCAAGTTTTCAGGCCTTTCTGACCCGTCAGTGTTCTACTATTCTGTCAGGAACTATCACAGCTTGGGAAATTTAAAACTTGTTGGTCAGCATACTTTTGGGATGCCCCATTCATTCACCCTTGCACAGATTCTCTGTTTTTTATCAGTGTTTTCAGTCATTTAGGCCCACTGCATCATCCTGTTATTCATTTTTGCTGTGTGTGACTTTTCAGGCACAGTAGGCTCAGCTATTTTTTTTATTTACACTGCTTGATAACATCAGCTGCCCTTTACACATTGTGGGAACATTTCATGACAAATGGACCCACAGAAAAGGCCAAACTTTTTGGAATAAAATCCTGTTAGATTGACATACATCAGAGTTCAGTGTTGCTTCCATTTTCTGTAAGTTTACATTTCAAAGATAGAAGATTTTATAACAATAACAATACCATATATATAACAATCTTACAGGCTTAACCCTAAACCGTCAACCTCAGTAACCAGTGATGGTTTTGTTATTTTAAAAATGTAGATTTTGTGGAAAAAAGAGGACAGTGGCAATGCATACAATGTATTTTCCCTGTGATGTTTTACACATTGCTGGTGTTTGTGGCCACATGATAAAAAGGCCTTCTGAGAATAGCTTCTCTATAAACACCTTCCAAATCACATCCCTGCCATTCCAAACATCTGCAGCTTTGCTCTCTGATCACGTCTCCACAGCTTTGTCAACACTCCACATCTAAAAACTTCTACCTTTTTCTCTCCAGAGTGCAGAGCAATCCAAGGGTGGAACAGCAATGTAGGAGAAGCCTCGTTAGTCAATATTGCCCTGGCGGCCTGGGCCGCAGGGGGAGGTGGCGAGAGCAGCCTCATCTGTCCCTGATTGGAGAGAAGCTCTAAGTCATTCCCATCAACCTCCCACCATCCTCTACCACACAGCGCTGCTTCATCAGCAATCAGCAATCCTGTCCCCCTCAGAGAGGCAGGGGACGTGGTAAGAACAAGAGAGAAAGACAGATAGAAGGACAAATTAAGAGAGGGAAAGGAAAATAAAATGAAAGCAGAGGTGGCTGGTGTAGTCTAAACCAGAGGTACGGAGTCATAGGACTTAAGCCCTGAGTCAGACTCCAGTCACAAAGTTGATGACTTGAGCCTTATGACTTAAAAAGTCTGGAGATCTTAAGTAGAAGAAACATAGGGAGTGATCTGGCTGCATATGGATCTCTCTACAGTTGGTTACTTTTCATGTGAATGGATTTGTTTCCTGGCCAGAACTGCATCACATGTAAATCTGGTATACAGCAACACCATCATGTGTTACTATGCCTATTATTTTCTCTCTGTTTGAAAGGTTTTAATGGCTTTTGCACCTAAAAGAAGCACAACATTCACCGCGACGCTGAAGTTAACTTTTTATCGATTCATAAGGTGCAGCAGTTACATTCTGGTGCCTAAGGTTGAATGGAAAATTCGAAGCCCACTTCAGCTTCGCACACTGACCATCATTTCGCTGTCTTTTCTCTAAACTTTACTCAGCTTGGTCATTTGGATTTCTGTTGTTTGCAGTTGTTTTATTTTAATATTAGGCTCCAAAAATGATTAAAAATTAACATTTTTTTTCCTTAATTACATTCTATAATGGACCAAAATAGAAATCTATCTCCAAAATGGAAACTTTACAGGAGAATGAAAAATGATCTTAATCTTAAGTTTCAATGTAAGATAAAGATATTTTATTACAAGTCGTTTTGGACCATTTTTATTGGTCCAATCATCAAGAAATTTTAAAGGACACCTAGTATTCTGTCAAAAAAAATTATATATATATATATATATATATATATATATATATATATATATATATATATATATATAGATAGATAGATAGATAGGTAGATAGATAGATAGATAGATAGATAGATACAAGGCTGTGTTGGAACAGTGTCGATAAGTAAAAGAATTACCATTCAAATATACTCACCGAACAAATCCATCACAATTTTACTTTGTGTACATGCAACCGAGTAAATGCAAGCAGTTCCTACTCATCTCTGAAGAACAGAATGATAAGGACAGCGATAAGGTGAAAGAGAAAAGGAAAAAAAGAATGAGTGTAGGAGGAGAGGGCCGCTTGCTGTCCTTCAGACTTTGGCCGTGATACAAAAATACCTCTGACCCTCTATTCTCTTTATCCTTCCCAAGACAGAGTCCAAGCTAAATAAGCCCTGCGACTTTTCTCTAACACCATGGAACAATCAATGGCACCTGATTTATTTAGAGTATAAAAGTTACTGCAAAATCTCAAGCCAGGTCATGGATTATTCATAGGTGAAACTAACTTGTTACAAGGGAAAAAGGCCTGAAACACCTAGAAGCTAACAAGGAATTCAGCAAAAAACTCCTACAGAAATCTGAGACCCTGCAGGACAGAGAAATTGTTGCTGTTCTCACCCTCTGTTTGACTTTCCCATGTCGAACTGGCACACTTTATCATGTCTCATCCAGGGTGCATTCCGCCTTTGATACATCTTGTGCTTGGTCATTTTTTATGTATTGCAGTTTCAAACATTTGCATAAATGCTTTATAAGCCTCACCACTGTGCTATATTTTTCACCTCGGCTGGCTTGGCAGTGAGAGCCTGTCCCACATGTGATTCATCACCACAGACTTACTACCAGCCAGAAAGCAGATTTCTTCAAAAAATGTTCAAATGAAAGACACGCAATACTTCTGCTTCTATAAAGGCTAGGAAACTGATGCATACAGAAACTGCCCTATGAGCTTAAATGGGGATACTAGTTTAACGCTTTTTGGCAGATTTTATGGGAATGTGAAGGTCTTTAAAACACAAAGCAAATGCTTCAGTTTGCTATCACCAATAAAGGTCAACACTACAAAATGTTCCTGTTAAGAGTCTGAAATATTTGTACAAACCAATTCATGTTGGGTTTGATCAAGTTCAGGTGTCATTTCTAAAACATCTGTTGACCTCAGGCAGGTTTGTGTTTCTTTTAGCTCATCTCCCAACTAGGGGTGGGCAATATGATGATATTTTATAATTACTGTGATAAATTATGTCACATAACGCTTTTCTGAGCATATTGTGGATATCGTCAGTATATAAAGAACACTAAAGAACACTGACTAACTACATGTTTCATTACAAAGTGAGCATAATTAAGCCTGTTTAATTGGATTTAGTGCAGAGCAGTTTGTAAAATATTGAATAACAATGTAGTTATAAGTTTAATAAATATATATGTGGTGCTACAGGTTCTATTTCCAATTTATTACATCTGTCCCAATTTATTAAATCTCACAAAAAACTAAAAATGAAAATGTCTTGAAGTATCGTGATAGGCTATTTTTGCCATGCCTGCCCCTTCTCCTAACTTTGAAAGAATATGTCCTGCAATTACTTTAGTTTCTCCCTACTTTATTCCTCCTCCATACTTTTAGATCTTGATGGCAGAGAGGTTCACCTAAGTCCATAAAGCCAGCATGAGAACAGTGTATTAGCCTATGTAGGCTAAATTTTCTTTCAGACTAAAAACTTCTGGGAGGCTGCTTGAAGGCCCACTTAAAGCTCTAGTTCCTGTCTCTTGCAAAGCTGCAGCCAATATAGCAGCTATATTCAGATATGGACCAAAACTTTCAGGCCCGATTAAAACTCTAGTTCCTGTCAACAGAAATACAGCAGCCAAGATTGTAGCAAAATTCAAATTTGGATCAGAAATTCCAGGCTAGATTAAAGTTCTAGTTCCTGTTTATGTAAAACAGCCACCAAAATAGCAGCAAATTTCACCTTTGGACCAAAAATTTCAGGCTAGATTAAAGTTCTAGTTCCTGTCTCTTGTAAAACAGCTGCCAAAATAGCAGCAAAATTCACCTTTGGACCAAAAATTTCACACCAGATTGAAGTTCTAGTTCCTATTTTTTGTAAAATAGCAGCCAAAATAGCAACAAAATTCACATCTGGACCAAAAATTTCACACCAAAAATTATAGCTCTTGGTCCTGTCTCATGCAAAATAGCTGCCAAAATGGCAACTATACTCAGATCCAGACCAAAATTTCAGACCTGATTAAAACGCTATTTCCTGTCAACAGAAATACAGCAGCCAAAATAGCAGCTTAATTCACCTTCGCATCAAAAATTTCAGGATTAAAGCTTCCTGTCTCCTGCAAAATAGCAGCCATGGCAGGAAGTGACAGAGCAGGTGGTCACCAGCCAGTCCCAATATGTTGGCTGCAGCTGGGCTCTGCTGGGGCTGAAGTGGAGCTCCTGTTCTGGGGTCAATGCCAGGATCTCTGTGGCTCTGGTCCTGCAGCTTTCCTCTCCCTCCCCCACCTTCTGCTCTGCCCAGCAGGTCATCACAAAGGGACACAATTAACCCCCAAGACTAAGGGCATCTCCTATGGAGAAGCCACTACCTACTGCTGCTTTTAACCTGGGACAAGCAAGGAACTGGTGTCTGAGTAAAAATCTGCCAGGCTGGGCCTCTTTTGTGATTGCTAATGCAATCGGAATGACTCGCCTTTCTTATATACACTACATGGCTAAGGATGTTGAGGAACAAAATAGTGCTTGTTCCCACAGAAAAGCAATCAGTAGACCATTATCAAGAATGCAAATCTTAAAAGCATGTCATTCAGGGAGGGTAAATGACTTGGGAGGGCCATATCCCTCTCCCTGCTCAGCATGCTCCTTTTAGTGTGATTAGTGATTGACGATTGTATTATTGCATGTGCTGTAAACGTCCTGTAGGTAACACAGTGAGTGCTTGGTCACTCCATGACTGCACAGGGATCAGCAGAGGACAAGCTGTTTTTTAATGGGATCTGAAAGCTGTGTTTGTAGTGCTCCTGCCCTTAATGCATGCCCTGCTTGTTGGCTCTCTATTATTAGCTTTCCTCAGGGACCATAAGACATTCTCTGGACCATCTGATAACGTGCTCAGCTCATACTCAGACTTCCAAGATGTCCTGCAGCTGAAGAACGTACTGCAAGATGAATACAATTCAGTTTATAGAATGAAAAACTAGGGCTAGATATCCCAATGCAATACGAACTACTTCGGCACCACCAGGTATAAGGATTCTGTGATTCAACACCAAATTTTAATAGCAGTAGTACTGTTCAAATATCAGAGACCACTCTTCATTTATTTCATTACCAGTCAAAAAGTCCATTACGTACAAGTTATTAATTTTTCACATATATTTAACTGAAAATTACACAGAAGCAAAGACACATATACATATAACAAGAAACATATCCATATACATATAATACCATAATTGTCAGTATTTAGTGTGTCCACCCTTTATTACAGCTTCTATTCATTTTGGAAAGAAATTTGCTGGGGAATTTTTTCACAACGCCAATATTTAGTCTAGAAGTTGGTTCCATTTTCTGCTTCTCACATTCCATTCATCCATCCATCATCTAAACCGCTTATCCTTCTGGGTCACGGTGGGGTGCTGGAGTCTATCCCAGCTGTCATTGGGCAGAAGGCAGGATACACCCTGGACAGGTCACCAATCCATCGCAGGGCAGTCAGACAGACATATACAATTACACACACACACTCACACCTAGGGGCAATTTTAGCATGTCCAATCAGCCTGACTGCATGTCTTTGGACTGTGGGAGGAAACCAGAGTACCCGGAGGAAACCCACGCAGACACAGGGAGAACAGGCAAACTCCACACAGAAACGACCCTGGTCGCCCCGGCCAGGGAATCAAACCCAGGCCATTCTTGCTGTGAGGCAACAGCACTACCCACTGTGCCACTGTGCTGCCCCTTCTCACATTCCAGTGAACCCAAACAAATTCAGTACTGATGTTAAGGTCTGGGCTTTAGTGGCCAGTCCATTGTTCTGTGGGCACCAGTATCTTCTTTGTTTGTCTATTTCCTCTGTAATGGCTTCTTGATACCTACACATCCTTTCAGACCCATACGTTGTCTTCTCACTTAACATCCTGACTAATGTTGATATTAGAGCAGATATGAAGCAAGAGTGGAGCTTGATCTCTCAAAGATGAAAGTAAGTACTGTTTATCTGATGCTGACAGTTTTGGCGGTCTACTAGGTCTTGCAGGGAGTCGCGCATCATTTTTCATAATTTTTTATTTTGGAAACTCCTGTTTGGGTAGTCCTCTTTCTCATGAAAGTGAATTATCATATATCTAATCTCCTGAAAAATAAATAACTTGTACTTAATAACTGTTTTGACCGGAAATTAAGTAACTCAAAGATGGTCTCTGAATTTTGCACAGTACTGTATGTAGCCTGAGTTACAAAAAAACCTTAAAAAGAAGAAGACATAAAGATGTAAAGATATGTGTGTATGTCTGTATATATAATACGTTTTTATATTAAAATGAAAGTACACGCAAACTGTCACGCAGAAATGGGTATCAGTATTGCTATTCAAAGATTCTGAACGATACGCTGCTCTATGCGGAACACAATACACTGAAACAGGTAAAGACAAGATGCTGAAACTGAACTGAAAACAGAGGGAAATTCTAATTCTGGAATTTCAGCTGGATTTCATGAAACCCATACTGATATTTAATACTGAATGAGTTTCATTTTGGATGACTTTCAAAGCACTCAGTTAAAAACAAGAACACACCAAAGCACTGATACACAATCCCCACATACCAAGCCACCTGTGCACCCACACACATACACACACAAGTGCAAAAGCACCACTTGAAACACCCATCCTTTCTCTTTTAGGAGACAAATAATATAATTATTTATACCAACATTTAAATCCACATTGCGCTAGATATTACATCGGATATATTAAAGATAAATATACACTACTACACTGTAAAAATGTGTTTAAACTAACTGGGTTAGTTTAAAATTTTGAGGTTATTGAACTTTTCAAAAAAGTTTCAAAAGTTAACAGAATGTAAGCTATTTTTGTTTTTTTTTACTGTGTTCATTTAACTCAAAATCAAAGGGAAAGTGGTTACTTACTTAAGTTGAAACTCCTTTTTTAGTGTACAGATTCAATTTGACATTTAAACTCATCAACTGCAGGGCGCCTCAACAGAATTTAGAGATCAATGGCTATAATTTTTGGCCCACCTTGCTTACACACCCCAATCCTAGCCAGGCAAGGAAAAAAAGATCACTTTGATCAGCGTATATATGAATACAGTGACAGAGCTTCTATGGGTCCTGCCAAAAGCAGGGGAAGTCATTATTGTTGTTAATCCTTCAGGACGGAGGCCATTATCTTCATTAGCTGTGGCCTGTGGAGAGCACGCTCATCACTCACCCTCACACCCAGCTCCACGTTCTCCCCGCCGTAGATCTCCATGCCTTCGTCAAGCAGCCCAATTTCTGCAAAGTACTGCCTGTCCACCACAAAGCAACCAATCAGAGCGGGACTCCTGTAGAGACAAACACAGCAGCAGAGCCAGAAACGTGACTAATTTGACATTCGCTGTGCGAGAGAAATCAGAGGTGTTTTTCAAAAGGAATAACTGTTAGGCTTTGATGAGAAGAACAGTCAGTACAACTAGTCCTACTTCTTCTTATGACCTATTTCACTCTACGTTAAACGAGACCGCTCAAATAAAATCAATACAATTTGGCATGGTGTAATTACTTAATGCTTCATTATCACTTAAGAGTCAAGAATTATTACTTTTATTTTCCTATACCATTCAAATGTAGTTATGTAATTACATTTTAATTACATAGTAAGTTATGCAATGTATATATTAACATTCAATTTACATTCTGTGTTGACAGGTTTGAATCTGCAGATTCACCTTTTTTTAGAAAGGAAAGACAAAAATGTGGCAAAAATAAAGAAATAAATCTACAAATATACAAACTATACAAATATAATTCAAAATATACAAATATACAAACTTCTAATACTCACTTCTAATACTTATAATACTACTACAACATAGAAACACAAATGTACTGAAGACATTCTTGCCAGGTAGAGGAGAAAAAATCACCTGTTTCTCTACTTCTTCCCTGTTTGTAGGAGCAATATGTCAAAATTGACATTATGTTTAAAGAAAACAGTCATTATTTTGAGATACAGAAGTCTAAATTTAGAGAAAATAAGTAATTATTCAGAGACACCAATTCCTAACATAAAAAATACCTTGAGATTTTAAGATAAGATAAAATAAGATATTAAGATAAATTACTAAATAAAATTATTAAGAAAATAATTACCCTAAAATAACTTATTGATATACTATACCACTATTTTGAGATACTAAGTCAAAATTTTGACATACTGTTGTCAAAAACAGAGAAGAAGTAAAAAGAGTCATTTTTTTTCTACTTTACCCACCAGGAATGGGCTTCTATACAAATATGACATCCATTAAAAGTTTAGAATCTGCACTTCTGACAGAACTGAGAATTTCAACAGAAATGATTAAGAAATAATTAGCATCAAATCACACCTGGCTTTTGTTGTTGTCTGTGATATTGTCACTTTCAAAGGGTTACTCGAACCTACTGTAAATGTGAATGTCCTTAGGTACAGAGTAAATTAAGCCACGCTACCTGATTGGAGCAGTGTTGTTGTTCAGATTCCACCAGGACTTGGGTGGGTTCAGGTATCGACACCACAGCTCCCAGTCGAAGCCCTGAGCAGAGAGCGGGTACTCCTCCACCTCAAACGTATCATATTTAATGTTATCAAACGATGGTGATATGATCCGGGTTCTGTCCTCCTTGATTCTCTGGAGAATGGGCTCGGCCCTGAAGCCAAAGGCAAAACGCAATTGGAGAAGTCGTTCTATTATAAATGCATGTCGATGCATTAAATTTAGACATGTTTATTAAATATAAGACGTGTCAGCTAAATGTCTGAATAAGCTCACAAGCTAGTGAAGGAATTCAGTCCTAAACTCTAACTTTTAGGCTTGGGGACGCATGTGGAGTTGAGCTATGAAGTGTGTAGTGTCAGGGTTCAGATTTACGTAAAAGCCGATTAAAGTCAGGGCGATTCTGGATGTTGTTGAAACTGCACTGACATATCTGGGTCAAGTCATTAAGAGTAACTATAGTGGCCCATGTGAGCTATGGAATGTGGTATGTGATTCAGATAGTCTGTAATGATGAGGAACATTGGACGGGGGGCGGGAAAGGACTGAACTGTGCTTTGTCTTCAAAGGGGAACACCTGGATGCAATCCTTGGATCAGAGGGAGTGCTTTGATTGTAAGTGTCAGCTCAGATGTTTCATCTCTTCGGGCTTCAGCTCACCCAACATAACGCAAGTGCAATCTAACAATGAATATCAACATCAATGCACATTTGAAGGACGTTCATTCATTATGAATTTAATATTTGTCCCCTGCGCCTTCTCAAGTACAAATGACTTGTCAGAGCGTAACCTCACTCACCAGCCAGTGTTGAACTCTACATGGGCGTCAAACAGGGCCACCACGGGGGCGGTGGCGGCCCTCCAGCCGCTCACGCGGGAGCGAATCAGGCCTTCCTGCTTACTGTGGCGCACTACCTTGATGAAGCCTGGATGCTTCGCATTCGTCTCCTCTACAAACTCCTGCAGCTTCTCCTTCAATTCTTCTAGAGAGACAGAGAGAGAGAGAGAGAGAGAGAGAGAGCTACATCAGTTCCCGGAGCTCTATCCTCATTATCCTTTTGGTTAAACGATGAGGATGTGGTGGTCTCTGATTGAGTTAATACTGCCTCTGAGACCTGCCACTGTCTCCACTTAAAAAGCAGAAGTCTACTGAAACAGGACGCTGTGCTGGCAGCACACCTTTAATTATTCAATTAAACTCAATTATTCATTGATTCAAGCTTACCTTACTGATGAACCAGCAATGCTCGGTTAACAGCTTGTGTCATGCTTATGCATATTTTTAATTGTCTTAATAGTCTCTTTTACAGTAAAAAAACAGAACCTCATGGACTGGAATATTTGAAAAGGTACACAAAGTGTGGTATTACAGCTTGAAATATGTGTAGGAAGCTTAAGGGACCTGACTACTCACATATTAGTGTCAGGAGTGGGTTGGATTCATATTTCAGGTTTGGATTCTCACAGCCTGCCTTCCACTTTCAAAATATTTCACCCTGCATTTTTCCCTGCTTTGGTTTTCTCACCATTTTCATTATCTTAAAGTACCTTAAAGGATTTTCATCTGGAGTCCCACACTTGTATTACTGACAAAAATAGGTCCACAAATAAGTCCAAGAAAATGGCTAGAAACTGAACTGATATAAGAGAGTATAGTTCAGTGCAGCCGAAAGGACACTTACACGTTGGCCATTTGTTTTTTTATTGATGTTCAAAGTGTAGTGCTGCATGTAAAGAAAGAGTTTTAGGATTTAACAGGTGTAGGCTATTCCACTATATCAACACCAGGCAGTGTGTTGGATAGTTTATCCAGGCTAAAACATTCAGAATTTTGTTTTACTTAATTAATAAATTCATGAAAGTGGAACTTAATTTTAGACCGACATTTATTTTATTACGCCATTATTTTATATATTTTTGTCAGTTTATTTATCTATGATCTTATGACGGATATAACTGTCGCTATATGCTAATTTAACTGGCTGTTGTAACAAATATCAGGTTTTATTCTACATTTTGGGTGATGACGGGCTGGTTTGGGTAAGTTTTAGACACAAATTTGACTCAAAACTTGACAGTTCAGGTTGACTTAGATCACAAAATTTTGTAAGGCTCGGTTCCGGATTGCATTCAAAACATGATGAGGTCAGTCAGGTTGGGGTCGGACAGAGAATTTTAGGCTAAATCTGCAATTTCAGGCCCAAATAGAGGTTAAAACTCTGATAACTTAATAAACCATCAAAATATTTGTTACATTACTCAATTACTAACATAATTCAATATGACAACCCTACCTTGTAGTGTTGCTCATTCAGGCTGCAGGAAATATTGTTTATTAACTGATTTTGTGATATTGGTCTTTGTAAAACTGATATCACCAAAGACTATAATATGCAAAAAAGCTTCTAACCAGTCACTAAATGTTTATCATGTGTCCGTCTATCCTGACTAACTGTGATTTTGTGGGTGTCTGGATGAACCAAGGCATTTTTGAGCAAACATTAATTAATTTGCTCAAAAATAACTGGCCAATCTCTAACCACAACACATCAAAGGGTCACTAATGCATGTTTAATATATTGTAAGTAATCACTGTAATTGCAATATGTAGCACTAAAATCATAATAAGGACTTTTGTCTATATGGTGTAGGCTTAGTGCTCAAGCTCTGTTGCTCAAGCAGCCAGGCAGCCTGCGACTCACAGAACCTTCACGATGTCCATTTAAGCCTCTGTTTATGTCCCCCACCCAAACGGAGACACTAAACAACAGAATACCTCCTGTACATTACTGTACATACTGAAGTACATTCGCTATATTCAGGAAACAGCTACATGAAATACACATCCATACCCTGTTGCAGGTTTATCATTATTTTTGGACACACAGCAAAATGCCAGCCTAAGAGGAACTTTTGCAGAGGTCATTCTGCATATTTTGTGCAGCCCTCGAAAATGAACTCTGCAGGAGTTCTCTTGCCCCTAGTGGAATTAATTTGCCATTGGAGAATTTATTCTGTGTGGTTGGCAGCACAGTTGTCAAACCAAGGCACTGCTAATAGCTGTTCTGCATGAATATGTTATATGCATCACATGAACGTGCTGATTATTAAGTCTTATTAGCACTCCTGTCTATTTCTGTTTCCTAGTTAATTTTACTTCGCTTTTTTCCTTAAAGATGAGTAATAGGAGAACTCATTTGGAGTGGCTTCTCTGAAATAGGGAGATGAAAAAAATATATATGAATTTGCTGTTAGTGTAAACCTTAACTGTCCACCACACAGAAGCCTCTTACAGCATTCAATTTCACATCTATACTCAACCTCATTTCTTATGAGCTATTAACTTCAATCCAGTAACCAGGGGTTGACATTGCCTATTGTCCAGTGCCCCTGGCCACAACATTTGCTAAAATGCAGAATCTGCGGTTTAAATCAAAGTGAACTTTATTGTCATTCAGACTATACAACAAGGAGTGCACAGCTGAACGAGATTGTGTTTCTCCAGCTCTGATGTATATATATATATATATATATATATATATATATATATATATTTATATTGCTTGTTGTATAGAGAAATATTATTATTAATATTATTGCACACTGTAACAGGAAATGCAACTTGACACTGGTGAATAAAGTGCTCAAGTGATGAGAACATTGAAAATATTGCACAGAAAACAGCTGCATTTTTAAGATAGATGTAAGTTCCAATAAATGTGTTAAGACAGTCTGTATGTTGTGTTGTGTATTGTCAGAGGGAGTTGATTGGTCTGATGGCCTGTGGAAGAAGATATGTGTTTAAGTATATGTGCTTAGAGCGTCTTTGTTTCCAGACTTGAAGGCAGCATTATGTGCTCTCAGAAGCGCATGTACCGCTCTGGTGAGCCAGGGCTTCTGGTTGACACATGTGGTGATATTCTTGATGACGGTCACATTTTCCACACACTTGGATATGAATCCGATCACAGACTCAGCATACTTCCCCAGACTGAGGAAGGTTTGCGTGACCTCTTGCCTTGGAGATGGCGTAACAATCCACTACACCCTCCCATACAAGATCTAGAGCCTGTTTGTTCAAACATGGAACTAACTGTGCCAAATCAGATGATAATGTTAACATTCCTACCATAAGTGACACCTTCTAGAGCACAGAGCATAACCCGCGATTGCTGGGTTATTAAAATATAGATTTATTGTTACTGGCAGCGCTGATAATAATAAAGAATTGGATAATCAAGCAATAGAACACGAGAGGTGTGTTATTCGCGAGTGTTCTATGGCTTTTATACAACAGTTAAATAAATAAAGTAATAAATTAATAAACTGGGTCGTGAACGCGGAATTTAATATGTTTTAATGTTCGCGGTTCCTTCCGCCAAATTATCGTTCCTTAACAAGCAGCTTGTTGCTACGTCAGAGTAACGAGCTCCGCTCGCCGGCAGTTCGTTCTCCAGCTCCTTGTTTTGTTCCAGCCAGACTTTACAGCCCATTTTGTTTGGCGAACGGTATTGGGTTCATTTCTGGCTGATTCCAGGTTGTTTAGCTGTTCTTCTGTCACAGCTGCCGACTGAAAAGCTGCTCAGTGGTGATGACAGTTTGGGAATTTAGTGTCGTCTCATCTTCAGAGTCTGACCAAATTGGCTGTCGGTCAAATGTGATCATGAATATGATGAGCATCTCCTACAGCTGTCAAAGTCGTTGCTTAGCAACGGCGTCTCAGTGGAGTGATACAGTGATTAGAACGCTTCTCAAACAATCAGCTTGCGTGGCCGGAACTAACTTTTGTATAATGATGAATATGAAGCAGTTAAAAAAATAATTAGAAAGTCCAGTTGCACAACGAATTTCTGTGGCTGAAGTACGGTTTTAAGAAGAATGTGATGTTTTGTTCAGCATCACCAAAAGCTCATTCTTTACTGGGAATGACTTGCTTAGAAAACACAATATTCAAAAGCACAGTAGCAGCTTTCAACCAGAGCGCTGTTACAGCACAATCATCTTCAGCGACCCCAAAAACAAACCTGCAGGAGTGGCTGTTTAATGATGAACATGGATATGGGTCAGTGGGATCGAATGATAAAATCTTTCATTTGGCTAAATATACTGTGATAAAAGAGGATCAATTCACATCAGTCACTGGTTTAACTGGTATAATAAAAAAGGGAATGATGTAGGGACTCATATCAACACACACCATCTGACTGGTGTTTAGTTAGTACTTAAGTATGCTTGTTAATTGTAAACACCATGTATATACAATAAATGTTTTATGTTTCTACCATAATGTTTCTACCAGATTTAAGAATTTCTGGCCAAGAATTCTTAAATCTGTCCACAAGATTCATTGGCTTGGTGTCCAGAGTGGTCAGTGCACATTATTATATCTGTCTACACCTGCCAGTAACATATTAGTGCTGATACATTAATAAGCAAAACGTGTCATGCTGTATTTAAGCAATGCATTATTTACAGACCAAATGCTGACAAATAAGTTTCAAATTATGTTTAAATCAGAGAAATCCAAGGTTTGATACACTTTCCAAATTGATGCTGTATGAGTGTGAGTGTGCATGTGTGTGTGCACGGATCACTTCCAATATCTCTGCATGACAAACATTTAGTTTCTTATGATAACAAGCAGATGGTGTGGCCAAAGGCCACATAGTAATCCAATCCTACCAGCACAATTATGCATATGTTGCTGCTAAAACAAACAAATGATCAAAGGCTTTGCGAATATAACACTACTGGATAAGGCATGGTGGCTCACAATGGCTTCCAAGCACCAAAGGCAACAGAAAGACATGAACAGAATAATATGTGGAAACGGCTCTTCCTGCTGTGTACAGAGAGAATGAGGTTGTCCAGCCTGTGGGCTCTCTTGTCTGGTTCCCTACAGCTTCACTGCCCAGTGTCATCACATATTAGCACCAGCTAATGAATGGATTCTCAGTCAATGGCCTCATGGGATGAGAGAAGACAGAGGGGCAGGCTGGCACATGCCAGCCTTTTATATCTCCACAACACCACTATTAGTGAGACCTGAGTGGACCTAGACTGTAGATTCTATAGAAATATAAATAAACCCTTGAGTAATTGCCATGTCTGTTCCAGGGACAAAGACCAAAAAAAAGCAAAACATTGATGTTATAGTTATTAATGGTGATGACAGCAAACATTGTGTGTTAAGGTAAACGTTGCTTTGGAAACCCTTGCCTCCCCAGCACAAAGCAATTCACCTTCCCCTTGAGTAGGTTGTTCGGTTCAGCCGAGCAAACTCCTCTATGGTTCATCCTTGAGCAAACAGCGGCCCTCATCGATCACTGAGAAGGTGGAATTGCATGAGGGAACGTGAAGAGAATTGCTGGGTGATATTTTTTCCTTTCACACAAAGTTTGATGCATGCTTTGCTGCTCCTCAAATTGCGTTAATGCTCTCCCTCCTCTTGTGACTTCGGTTTTATGATGGAATGAATTCCACTGTGATATATATAATGGCAAAGTCTTCCTCCATATTTGCAGTTTTGTGTGGAAAGGAAAAAATTTCCTCAGTGTGCATTAGACCATCACTTTTATCATATTTTTCCTCCTCCCTCCAGATTAATAATTAACAAATTCAAATGAAAGTGCATTGATTAGAATGAAGAATAATGACCAGTAATGGTTTAGCATGAATCACAATAAAGCGCAGGGCATAACAGGTCCATTATCTCCAGGCTGCTTGTGTCATGACCCGCGATATCAATCTTTCATAAAGCATTACCTCCAATGCACTTATTATATTAGACCATGCAGGAGCAGGAATGACGGCACCATCACTTTTTCTGAAGTACGTTCAGCTATTTGTTAAGCCGCAGAACATGATTGTCACAAGGCATCGTAGACAGCGTTATACGATATTCAAACTTTTGAAAATGACATTCATTCACGTCTAACTCTGACATTTAGAGCTCTCTCTGTGGCGTTTTCTATTCCCTTAGGTGCTGTCTGTCAGTGAAGAAGAGAATGTCCATCACTCGGCTAGTGTGGAGGTGAAAAAACCTGCCAGGTGAGAAAATATTAGACATAACCAAGCACAGATTAACAGCTCAGAGGCCTGTGGGCTGACATACTATGGAGCCTAGTCTTTTACATCCTAAGCACGTATAAGTGATGCCAGGTCCAGTAATACTCTCCTTATAAATATGCTAAGACAGTGTTTATTTATGAATTGCTATTCAGGTATATAGCAATATAACAGAGATATGCTCACTGGCTTTAAAAAGAAATCTTAAAAACAGGGGGAGAAGATCCAGCGTGAACTTGAACAAATATTGAAGCTTCACCCAGTCCTCTCTCCTGCTTTGTTCCTATTAAACTTTGATATGCAATCTGTACAGTACTGCTAGTATCTTTGGCCAAGAAATGTATTTTACTTTTGTGGTCGACTCTTCAGGTTCCATCTGTTGATCTCTGGTTGTCCCAAGTTACAACAGTGCTTCCATTAGAGCAACTGACCTACAACTTAAATCAGAACACGTATAAGTTCTGGCAAATTTGGCAATTGTTAATATCTTACCTTGAGGCACGGTCCTAATCAGTCAATTCCTTCCCTTTTTTTTTCTTCCCTCCCTCCTTTAGTCTATCATGTCCACTGTTAACCATGAGTATGTATGTCCTAAGGTAAGTGTATCTGCGAACCTGATTGTGAGTGCAGATTAAATGTCAATTAGAAAAAAAAAAATAGGGGGACAAAAACCTACAGCTTAAGGTTTATAACTACTAGCAGTGCAGGTAAAGCGATTGCATTGGGGCTAAACATCTTCATAGGACCTTTAATATAACTACATACCAATTTTACAATCATGGACACATGGAGATTCTAGCCCAATCGGCCGTTACATACAAGTTATTCATTTTTCACTGTTAGAATAAAAGCAGAAAATTACACAGAAACCTCAACAACTACTTTTTCTTTCGGTATAGCTTTATTTGGAGTGGTCCTTCGTAGATGATTAATAAACTCTTAACAAAGTATCAGTAACACATGAATAACATATCAGTGAAGCAGCAGTAGTGAAGTATCTGAATACATTGAAGTAAATATCTTGTAGACTGTTCTGTTGTTAATGGACTTACATTAAGTAGATGCATTGTTAATATGTTACTTCCATTACACCAAACCTAACCCTACCCAAGCTTACCCAAAACCCAACCTTCACCTTGGCCATAATTCTAATCCTAACCTTAACCTCAACCCAAAACCTAATTCTAACCCTGGCCCTAATCCTAACCTTAACCTCAACCCAAAACCTAATTCTAACCCTGGCCCTAATCCTAACCTTAACCTCAACCCAAAACCTAATCCTAACCCTAATATGTTTTTGACATGTTAGTGAGAGGCTGTTGAGTGCTTGTTTCATCTAAAAGGACCAGTCAAAATAAAGCGTCACCTTTCTTTCAGTATTAAACGTGTCCACATTTCGCCATTTCTACAGCTTCTATTCTTTTCAGGGGACTTGCTTTCAGTTTTCAAAGAAATCTGCAGGTATGTTTTTTTTCCACAGTTCAAAAGGTCTGTCTTAGGAATTGGTTGCATTTTTTCTGCTTTTCACAAACACATTCAGTGATGTTGAGGTCTGCACTCAGAGGTGGTCAGGCCATTGTTCTGTGAAACACCAGAAGCTTCTTTGTTTGATTTGACAATTTTCTTTTTTGCTTTTCCTTTTCTCAGTAATGGCTTCTTTTAGCACTGAAATATCTTCTCACAGTGCAAAGATGGACTAAAACGCTTTCAGATTTTCTGATTTTTTCAGATCAGAAGCAAAAGTGGAGCTTGATTTTTTTTGCAATGGGACCTGTAAGATTGTAGTGTTTCCACTGGCCCTCGGGTACAAACTCAATCAGCCTGGTTCACAATTCATGTTCAGCTTTAGAGTCAGAGTGACCTGCCGATGTATCTGCACAGTCAATTCACCGAGACCACCAGAATGAAGTCGCATACATACTCCATGCAGTCTCTCTGGTTGTTTACATATATAGCTTTTTTTTTTAATTAACCAAACTGAGTTCTGTTAAAGAGAACCTGAACGGGAACCAACTTTAAAAGACACCTAAGAATTCTAAAACGGACCACTTCTTGTTTAGACCACAACTCCATTAGAACTCTTTCACACCAGTGATGCTGTGCGCAAAGCTTGCGAAGTGGGCAGCTTCCTTTCCTAAAACTAACCTTGGTGAGAGGATCTACCGGACATGCCTGCTGCCCACCTACTGACCCTGCAGAAATGATTGGCCCAGGTGCATCGCATAATATTGGAAAAACAACCCTGGGTGTCTGCTGCGGTGGGTTCTGTTTTCTGCTGTGCTCCTCACTGAGCTCCACCCAGTGAAAATCTGTGTCTGCAATGAAAACAATGTATTTGAAAGAGCAGCAGTGAACTGTCATTCATTCAGCGTTCAGTGTGAAAGCAGCTTAAAACTCTGTGCTGCGTGCTTGTCTAGCATTAGCCCTTAACACGGTAAAATCACTCAGGCTCTCACATCTTAATGTATTAATATGTCAGCGCTGCTGTCATGAGATCACAGACCGGCTTTATCCTGAGTAGAACCTTATAAATGATCCTTGGTGGTCTGTTTTGCCCAGTGAAGTTGCTGTGAGTGTACAGTTTGCCTCGGGTTGTTGCCATAAATCACAAGAGGACTGAGGCTGTTTTGCTTTCATAATGCACAAATCAATCGGACCACAAAACGAACTGCAAATGAACCACCTGAGACCCCCGCGAGAGATGGTCTCAAGTCAGTTATTTATTGGGGCCGTTTGAGTTCTTTTGGCGTGTTCACATATGCCCAGAAAGCCATGATTCAGTGGTCTGAGTCCACTTCAGACACCGAAACGGTCCAAGTGAAAACAGGATGGGAGCCTTGAGAAGAAGAGGCGAAGGACAGGAGGCTAAGGGAGTGGATTAAGATGCCAAATCCCACTTCATATCCTGCAGATATTTTTGGAGAGAAAAGAGACAGCCTGTTTTCATGTTTTCAAAGGAGGCAGGGGATTACTGTTACTGCCACTGCTTTTCCCACGCTCAATTCATTTTCTGCACCTCTGCGTCTGAGCGAAACCTGACAGAGACCGGTCTTGCGGTTACGGTCCCATTGTTGACTTGCGTTCGAGTGGATACTTCACGCCGCACGGTTTGGCTGCGTGTATGAAGAGACGCTGCTGTCAGAGTTTGGAGACACAGAGTGATCCTTTGTGCCCTCCGAACAGTCCGCAGGTCCACAAAATCATCCAATTAGCGAGGACTCAGCCAGGTCGCCTTGACCTTCCTCCCATAGTGGTCACTCTGCCAGCAGCATGCTAATGAAGCGCACAATGAACTCAGCCCATTATGCAGTCCTGATGGCAGGCGGATCACGCCGCCGCCGCCTGAAAGGTCCAGGGTGGCTCCACTGAGCTGCCCAGGTGACAACAGTTAGCAGAGATAAGATTAGCAATCATAACTGTGATGATAAAGGTAAATCTATCAGCGGCACCGTCTGACACAATGCTCTGGCGCACACGCCGGAATGCCATTAGCGAAATGTCAGCACTTGTCAGTGACCTGGCTTTCTGACAAGGCGCAAAATTAAACAATAAAAAAATCCAAACCGGTCAGATGCACTGTAAACCACAGAAAAACAGACAACAGCACGGTGCACCTGGAGTTTTTCTCTGCTTGAGGAAAATAAATAAGAAGTCCCGGTAGAGGTCACGTCCCCCTCCCATGTCCCCCGTGAGGTTATGGCGAAGGGTCCTGGCGCAGGGATTAGCAGTAGGTTCAGGAGATGAGGCACGGCAGGATGGGTCCGACGTGTGTGAGATGAATCTAACGTGAGCCGTGTGTGCGGCGGATCTCTCTCGCTACCACCTCTCAGCGGGAGCACCATATGTTCTGGCTGACCCACTAGCAAAAGCCATCAGTTGGTTATGGTGTATGAGGAGACAAAACGGTTCTCTCTCCATTAACACAGCCTGCAGGCAGTCGCACCGGCCGGCACAATAAAACGGGATATCAGGCAAACGCTGTCAGGGCAACCTCAAAGCTCAGCAGTAGCTCTCTCAGTCATAATCTTCTCTAGGCAAATATTTCCACTTTTGCTGCTAATTAGTATTCTTACACCTATCGCTTTAATCCAACATGCATAGCCTCTAATTAGGCACATTAAAGGGTTAGATTAGAGAAAGAAAGTCGATAAGATGTACATGGGGTTATTATTAAGACTATAAGCATTAGCATGGAGAAAAAGTGGAACATGGGGGATGACAAAAAGGAGGTACATGCTCCTGCTAAGGTTTTGCTCCATATTTACTTGAGTCAGTGTCTCAGAAAATTATACTCTCTTAAAAAAGATACCACAGAATGAAGATTTTAGGTTCTTAAAATAGTCCTTAACGGCCCCCCAGACGACAGAGAACTAACAGAGGCGATTTGTGGTCTGTCTTCATGTGTTCAGAGTTGGGTTTAAAGTGGAGTAGGTGAATTATTTTAGAAATATTCTTTGTAAGTTTTCTTGGAATACTCTTTACATCCTGATAGCAATTAATAAATCACATGCTTTGACAATAAAAAGAAAAAAATGGGGGCCACAGGACTGTAAAACCCCATCTGATCATTTCATTTGGACCAGGCAGATAGGCCGCCTGTCTACCCACCTACCTTACAACCTGCCCACCTGTATTCATTTGCACATGTGCAGAGTCCATCTTACTTTCTCACGCTAAACACTGATAAAACTGAAGTCTTACTAGTTGGCCCTAAATCTTTACTAACAAAATCATCCAATTTTTCTGTTAGTATTGATGGCCTGCTTGTTAAGCCTGCACCTGTTGCTGGAAACCTTGGTGTTTTACTCGACCCATCACTTAATTTTAATCTGCATATCAAGTTCCTTACGAAGACTGCATTCTTTCACCTACGTAACATTACTCATCTTCGCCCGTTTCTGACCGATAACGATACACAAACTTTGGTTCATGCCTTCATTATGCTCCGTATTGATTACTGTAACTCCCTCTTGGTCTCCCTGTAAAGTCTATACAAAAGCTACAGTACATTTAGAGCTCTGCAGCTAGAGTTCTCACTCAAACTAAGCGTTCCGCTCACATTACTCCCATTCTCTCTCAGCTACACTGGCTACCGGTCCCGTCCTGTATAGTTTAAAATTTTACTACTCACTTTCAAAGCCCTGCATAACTTTGCTCCCCCCTACCTCAGAGAACTGCTGACCTCTTACTCTCCCTCTCGCTCTCTCAGGTCTTCTTCTAATAACTTACTTGCTGTCCCATGCACCAGACTTTCCACTTTGGGAGGGAGGTCCTTCAGTGCCATGTTATACATAATTACTGTGCAATAACTGTGTTGTAACAAGGTAACCTAATCACATCACATTAATTACCATTCTATAATTACCACTTTGTAATTGCATTGTACCTATATAACAACTGAAGTTGATACACATGTTTAATTACATAAGGTGTACTTCTGTAATACATCTGCAACAGTGACTAAATCATTAGTAATTACATAGTTATTGCATATGTTGTTCACATGTAACTACACAGTTATTAGAGACAATATAAAGTGGGACCGAACCTTTTAATGGATGGTTTCGCAAACAATTATTTTTGCAATTCAAGTCAAGTCAAAGTTTATTTATATAGCGCTTTTTACAACAGGTGTTGTCACAAAGCAGCTTTACAGAAAAATCCGGGTCGGAGCCCCCATGAGCATCGCCAATGGCGACAGTGGCAAGGAAAAACTCCCTAAGAGCAAGAGGAAGAAGCACTGAAAGGAACCAAGACTCAAAAGGGGAACCCATCCTCCTCTGGTCGACACCAGATAGCAAACAGAATTAGTATAAAATATTAGTATAAAATATAAAATTGAGATGTGAGTGTGAAGAACCTGGTCCTGGGGATCTACCACCCTGACGAATATTAGAGCAACACACCTGGCTCTAACATTCAGATGTCACCTAAGGACTTCATTACCTAGATCAGGTGTGTTAGATTAGGGTTAAAGCTAAACTCGGCAGGACTGGACACCTCTGTTGTGTACAAATGAAAGGTTTTTCATAGAACCTTAGATTCAGATCAAGGGCCATTTAGAAACCTTTATATAAGCTTCATAAACTACATTCAAATATCACTGCTTAGACTATTTCTAAACAGTGGCTTAGACAAAAGACAAGCAGTACACAGCTACATCATTTGCTTTGAGTGCAGGTTGTAGACCTACCACTGTTGCTGTTGTCATCCACCAATATGATCTCTTTGAGAAGGTGGCTTGGAGTTCTGTGCATCGCGGAGTGGATGGAGCGTAGGATGACAGAGAGCGCCTCGTTCACAAAGATGAACACAATGCTGACCTGGGGGAGGTTGGATGGGTAGGAGATGTTCTTACACCTGCAAAAAGAGTGGGAGGTAAGAGAGAAAGAGAGGAAGAAAAGGGGCCATTGAAGAACAAGTAGTCAGAAAATCAGAAAAGCACCTCCTCAAATGTCGGCATCTAAATGTTATTTTTCTCCCGGTGTTATTTCAGTCAACATTTTGATGTCTCTGACAGGCACAGAGATGAGTGTTGGTTGAGTCAAACGCTCTGATGTTCCTGACAGGGTTACAGACTTGAGTGTATAATAAGCCGCTGAAAACCAGATCGATGTGGGAGTTTTTCAAGTTGTTCAAAGTGCCTGTGAGATCCGTGAACAGACCGGCTGTGACATTCACTGGAATTTTACTCCATTCAGAAGAAGAAGAAAAAAAAAGAAAAGAACGAACGCAAGCAAGTCTCTCTGGAAGGAAGACACGTTCAGTAATTACAGGTCAGAGAACAGTGCTTTTCTTTTCAAACCTAACACTCCGCTTTCAATGCTTGTCAAAATAGTGCTGGTCTGAGTAAGATACAGAGCTGGGTACTCAACAGGGCAAACAAGAAGTAAAAATTTAGAAACAAAACACTGACTTGTTTGAACTTTGTGCATACTATACCATCTAAAATGAGCAGCCAATCACATCTCAACACTTTAAAGGTACATATAGAGAAGAGCCTTCCAGGCAGGGCTGTACAATAAGCCCTAAATACCATATTTAGATAATATTGCTATACACTTGCCTTGCCTTGCAATATAATAACACTGATGAATCCTTACTGTTCTGTTAAAGATCTGCATTATTTTGACCAAAATGATTTATAATATCAAATCGTATCCAAAGAACATTTGTGATTGGCCAAGATGCTCACAATAGAGCATTCAGTAATTGGTTAGAGGCTTTTTTAGGCATTTCTTTGTAATTCGTGTTTATTGTATGTAACTATTAAAGCACAAGCTTTAAAGTGTGTTTACATGCACTTAATAATCCGATAACTGCAGAAAATCAGATTTTGTCAGTAACCCAATCAACGTGTTTACATGCTCTTGAGTAATCAGATAATGGAGAAACTCCAGGTCTACATGAGTGAGACAGTAATCAGATTTTGGCTTTACAACAAGACAATAATCTCACAGAGGAAGACGAGACGTAAACGTAACGTAAGCTCAAACTTCATGCTGCAGCTTTTTTTCAAAACATCACGCCACTTTACCTGAAAATATGAACGTACATCATCTAGAAGATGAAGAACATTTAAATCTTTCATTTCGTGTTTGGTTTCAGCACCTCTCCAAAAGTGTACTGCTGTCTGATCTCGCGCATGCGCAAACTGAGAAACCCAACATAAAATCCGAGTACGAGTTTACATGCGCTGAGAAATCTGATTACTGAGCTAAATGCAGCTCTTTTTATCGGATTTCTTAATCAGATTTCTAGATCGGAGGGAGGATGTTTACATGATCATTTGAATAATCGGATAACTGCAGAAATCTGATTATGATCGGATTACTGAGTGCATGGAAACGCACTCAATACTTGGTAGCTCCAAACTAACGAGACACAGCTCAAGCTCAAGTAAATAAACATTAGTGTTGTAGTGTCAAATCTGGTCTTGATCTCAAAACCAATTAACAGCCTCCATTTGGACACAGCCTTATTTTGGTCTCAGGGTAAAGAGGACTCAGAAACAGCCGAGTGTGATGTCTCCACCTGAGGTCATTAGAAATGGAACTTCTTTCTATCATTATTAAATATCAACAAAATCTTCAAACAGAATAAAACGGTTCATTTTCTACATCAGGAGTCTCAAAGTTCTGCCTGCGGTGCTCTGTGCCTGATCCATTCATGACACAATGGTAGATTTAACCTGTCAAAATTAAGAAATGAACAGAACAGGTGATCCTGAGAAAATTTTATAGAAGAAGGACAGAGAATAACCTCATCATAAGTTGCAAAGTTAGACTAAGACTGTAACATAATAATTAACATTTTAGACTATATATTACTGAATTTTATGTGTTGCAAAATCCACTATAAAATATAATATTATATATTTATCACATAATTAATGATAAAGTATTTACAATGAGCCACAAACAAATACAATTTTTTGCCTCTTTCATCTTTTTACTTTTATATTCTGAAAAAAAAGCTTAATCTGGTCTTGGTTTTGTCTCAATCTCTGCCACTCCTGGCCTCAATCCTGACATGGACTCAACTACTACAAAGTCTTGGTCATGACTCGAACTCGATGTGTTCAGGTCTTGGTCTTGACTCTGACTCGCCTCTAATGGTCTTGACTACAACACTAACAAACAGTGGTGTTTGTATTAGTCTGAACTCAGAACATCTGTTGTTTCCATGAGACCCATGATGTGATTTAATAAATGCATTTTCTCCTTTCTTTTATTTACATTTTTTCCTCAACCCAACAGATAAAAATGCACCCAACTGAAATGTATATGTTGCAACGTAAACATATGACTGTGAAAGCTAACAACAACAACTCTGGTCATCTTAAATAACTGCAATCAGCTTAAATAATTGACACTATGTAATAACTGTGACAATGTGGGACATTGTAGATTAGACTTCTGCAATAACGGCACTGTGAAAGCTGCAATAACGATTGACAAAACAATATATTTCTTGGTTACAGCGAACTAAACGCTGGAGACTTCCAGAGACGTTTTAAAGGCATCCTAATCAAAATCTACCATGAGGTCAATTAGCTCAAGGGCACTACAAGTCTAATTCTAGTGAAGATTTAAATATCAAATCATGTAAAAGCCCTCAAACCAAAGAGCTATCTTACCCTTCAGGTCTATAGTCCGGGATGGATCTGTCCATGGACAGCCGGTCGCTGAGGTAGCCGTTGTAGCCATAGTACTGGAACATCTTGAGGGCCACTCTCCTGCTCTCGGGACTCAGCTCTTGACCCCAGTGGCTGAACAGGGAGGAGTCAGCAAAAGATCTTTCTGCCTGATTGTCATCTCCTTTCAGCGGGGTCTCTGTCAGGGCCAGAAGAAAAGAGACGACACATTGATACACACGGCTGTTTAAGAGATTGCCTGCACAAAAATAATCCTCCTGACAGGGACAGAATGAGAGAAGTGGCACTGAGGAGGTGAAAGCAACTTGTAACATCAATCAATCATCAACAGTGATTCATGTCACTTCAGCTGTATTTTCCTACATTCATCCAGAGTTTCATAGCCATCAAATTCATACTGTATAATCTGGAATAATGTAGATCAGTCTCATAATAAAGCAGAGGACCCTGCATCGGTTTCAATATGATACTGTGATAAAAAAAAATCATCTTCTTGTTTAAAAAGAGATTTACAGTCACGACAAACCTTATGCAATGCGAATGGAACTTAAAAGCTCTAGCGAATATGATAAGAAGCAAGAAAATAATGAACATTTTAGATTATATATTATTAATTGTTATGTGTTGTAAAATACACTATAAAATATAATATTATTTATTAATCACATAATTAATGATAAAGTATTTACAATGAGCCACAAACAAATTAAATTTTTTCCCTTTTTCATCTTTTTACTTTCATATTCTGAAAAAAAAAAGAAGCTTAATCTGGTCTTGGTCTTGTCTCGGACTCGATGTGTTCAGGTCTTGGTCTTGACTCTGACTCGCCTCTAATGGTCTTGACTACAACACTAACAAACAGTGGTGTTTGTATTAGTCTGAACTCAGAACATCTGCTGTTTCCATGAGACCCTTGACGTGACTCAATAAATGCATTTTCTTCTTTCTTTTATTTACATTTCTTCCTCAACCCAACAGATAATAATGCACCCAATTGAAATGTGTATTATGTCTCTGCTATTATGAAAGCAACTTGTAAGATCGATCAATCATCAACAGTGATTCATGTCACTTCAGCTGTATTTTCCTACATTCATCCAGAGTTTCATGGCCATCAAATTCATACTGTATAATCTGGAATAATGTAGATCAGTCTCATAATAAAGCAGAGGACCCTGCATCAGTTTCAATATGATACTGTGATAAAAAAAAATCATCTTCTTGTTTAAAAAGAGATTTACAGTCATGACAAACCTTACGCAATGCGAATGGAACTTAAAAGCTCTAGCGAATATGATGAGAAGCAAGAAAATAACATCTGAGTTACCAAAACGCTGGAGCATTCTGCAGGAGATTGTTTACCTCTTAAAAGATTGGATTTAAACAGACTTCATTTTATGGCCCAAATAAAGCCTTCCACTATAACTCCCATAGGTCCACATTACATCTTGGGGCTATTATGTAATGGGAGCAGTCAAACTCCACAGTATACTGCGATATTAAACAAAGCTGCAAGTGAAATGATTACGATGGGGCAGGCTTGTATTTCACACACATGGCCGCATAATGATGAGTGCTCTCGTATCAGCTGTACTACACAGCTGCAGTCTCATCCCAAAGTACTGGAATGGCAAGGCCAATTCTTCTGTTTTTACTATACACTGCAGATATTTATTTGGGTTTGAGATCAAAGATGAATATGAGATGATAGATCAGAATTTCAGCTGTTATTTCCTGATATTTACAGCTGTGGTCCCACTTTAAAAAAAAAAAAAAACTATAAAAAAAAAACTATTCAGACATTAGATATTCACAAAGATGAATTTTATGATTTAAATCATAATCATACTTAAACCAAGACATTGATTGAGATAGCAATAAGCTAAACATATGGCTGTTGTCGGAAGAAAACCTCGTATCTCCAAAATGGTAACTTTACAGGAGAAGGAAAAAACATCCTTTACTTTTAATGTAAGTCAATGGAACCAGACTTTTTTCCGAGTCATTTTGGGCCGTTTCTTTGGGTCCATTCATCATGGAATTTACATACAATGTAAAGGGTAACAGGCATTTTCAAATTATGTCAAAAATTGAGAAACGACAAAAATGGAGATACAAGGTTTTCTTCCGACGGCAGCGATATACAAATCATCATTTAGAGTACTTTCTATTGGGAGGTGGAAATTCTGGGAAGTCTTTTGTTTTCAATGTTGTTCTTTAAAAGACCTTTTTGATTTCTTTTAAAGTGAATCTAAAAGATTTAGATTTATTATAAGTTTAATTTTTAAAAAGAAAAACACTACAGAAACACAAACAGTTCATAAGTGGAGACTTATTTCAGTCACAGAAGTACAGGCAGATGTAATGCAAACTAAGAAGCCTCAGTCCTCACACTGTTTTTCTCACATGCGCACTAAGCTCACTCTCACCAAAGTGAGACAGCATCCCTGTCCATCATGGCCACAGGGTGAGCAGTCAGATCACATTGTTTTGAAGTAAATATGTCCCAAAGAAAGAAAATCCGTTTGTAACTTTAATACTTGTCACTACTGAAACACATATTTCTGCAATTAAGTAAAAGTTTTGTGTTTGAATTAAAAATATCATGATTTTATAACTGTTCAAAGCTGTGTCTGCCAGTCATGTACTGGCTAGCGTTTCTGTCTTATGTTTAAAATTGTCACTACTGGAACAGTCAATACGGAAACATTTGGTAAAGTTTTGGTACCATTATGACTGTTTCAGTAGTGACAAACTGGAATGTTCAATCATCATATTAACACTCAAAGTAAAGGGATTTTAGTCTAAAGTCCAACTCTATAAAAAGTCTAAAAATTTCATAGAATGATCTATATGGACTTTTATTTTATATTATATTCATTGGCTGTAAATTTCAAAGTTATAGTGTAAAAAACGTAGAGGAATGCAATTCCTACACAAAACAGAAAGTGAAAATGTTTAATGCAGCACTTAACCTTTTTAACTCCTTGGAACGCACTTCATCATATTCTTTACTTCATAACTGTCATATTTTATAAGCTTCATTCAAAAGGTGGTATTAGATGAGAACTTTGTCTTCTTTCCAGTCAAATAGATGGGTGATGTAATTTTAAACCCTTATAATAAAAGAAGCCGAACTCATAACTTTTTATTTCTACTGAAAGTCGACACATTTTTTCATAAATCTGAGATATAAACTGGACCTCAGATGGCGTCTCTTCAGTGATCTGCACTGTAAAAATTCCTTTTATAAAAAAATACAAAGAGCATCTAAGATGTTTGGCTTTCAGCAGGAAATTGTAAGCATATAGCAATATGTGTATGATTATAAAACACATGTTCTGTTAATTTGAGGGGAACTTTTACAAAAAAAAAGTACAGTTATTTCATGCAGTTACAGAATAATTTGCCTTACGATTTGGGCATGTAAATTCAGGTGAAAACACCAAAATATACCTACAAGCATAAGTGGTAACTTATTGCTTCTCTTATTATGATCATACATTATTATTGCAGAGGTTTCTTTCAGTTATCATAAAGACAGGTTTATTAAGTCTTCAGTCCGTTTCTTTGTGGCTATAATGTTAGTAGTTATAAAGCAAACACACAAGCTATCGTTCTAACGAAAGTCTAAAGGCTGAAAAATCCAAATTTCTTATGACGTTAATTACAGATAGACGCGAACAAGCGAAGAAGCTCAAGTCTGCTGTTTTCTCACAAGAGCACTTAGCTTACGGCCTGAAGTTTCAGGCTGGTTTTGAGCTGCAGAGTCACATTCATTCTGCAACAAAAGGATATTAGACAACAAACGTGCAGACTTGAAAATTTACCGATGAAGCTGTATGTGCAAGACTGAGTGAGTGAAGCTGTGTTGCTTAATGAGTTGTGCTTTTTGCCAAACTACTGTGCTGTTCATCCGCAGCACGTCCTCATTGCTCTGTGCAATATAGAAGAAAATACACACACAGCTTGTTTCCAAACGCAGAGGCAACAAGCGTAAAGAGTGTTTGATTGCGTTTACTCGACACGGAGTCCAGGTCTCTACCAATGCATAACATCGAGACAGGGTACTGAGGATTTGACAGGTTGTGCTCAATACGTCATACTGAATTTGGCCAATCCACTAAGGCTGTGGGTGGGACACTGAGCTAGAAGCAGGTGTGCAGTTGTAAGATGTACATACAACTTAAACATAAGCTTTTTATCGTCAAGAACACAAGTTGAATAGCTGACTCTGATGATCAGAAAACATGACAAATACCAGGCTGATAATCAGTCGACCGTTATACAAAAGAGCCCGAAGCAGGAGCTGAAGCACCTGCCACTTTGCTTCTATTCTGAGTCAACAGGTTCTCTATTCTTTTCTAAGTACAAGGAAATTATTGTCTGTCAAAGTGATTGTATTGACTAGGTGCTACACGTGTGGCAAGCAGACATTAGGATGAAAAATGCCGGAGTGAGTGTGGCACTTACATTTCCAGAGAGGACTGAGAGAATATTGCACACTACAATGGGAAACTACTCACTCGAAAAATTTGGAGGGAATTCTGTTGAAATTTCATTAGTTTTTAGAACAGAAGATCATTAGGTCATTATGTTGGAGGCAAAGTGGATCACAAAATGGCAATCACTATCACGTATTTTGGGAATGCCCTATTGAAAAATACAGGCAGTGTATGCACAATGATGTGATGATTTTAGATACCCGTCCTTTCTTCAGAGTTGATATTGTATATCTATTCATGCATGTAGATGCATTCGTGACTATAGCTGCCAACACCTCCCTCAAACATTGTGATCGGTTTTACATAAATACATGTCAGGTTAAGGTCCTGCTTTTTAAGCATTTTTTACTTTGATGATTATATGAATGGACAGACCAATTGTGGCCATGTTGACTTCACTAAAACCTCCCACCATTCTTAAAGACCCAAATGTAAAGTCATGGTAATCGGTAATGTCCAAAAAAAAGAAAAAGAAAAAATGCTGTGTATTCCTTTATATAGAACCTCCTTGCCAAAAAAAAAACCGATCCTTTGGGCCACAAGAACCAATAATGGTACTATTATTTCTATTACAGCGAATACAACCTCTTTTTGTCTGTTTGCGCTGACAATATTTCATTTTGTTCGACCTTTCTGTTTGAACGTCTGCTGTGACCTTTCCTGTTCGGATAGCTTGGGACACTCGGCTGTGGAGGATGTGGATACAATAGCGTATCCTCCACCGTGCACCAGAAGGCTCTCAGCTAAGGGAAATCACATTCTTCTGGACCCCTGATACTTGAACATCAAACATATCTGCGGTAATGTATCCACATACTTCAGGTAGCAGACAAAAGAGAAGCTGGCATGTCCAAAATGGCTACATTCACTATCACCTGTATCACAAAAGCCAGCCAGGCTTCTTATTACAATGCAGGTGCGTATCCCACAAGAGAGCGTCACGCAGCAGCCAGAGCTTTCTTAAAAGCTACTGTTTATTTGAGCCGAGCACTTGATACCCTGCACAATGCAAGGCTGAAGGAGCTGATGGAGGGCAGATAGGCAACATGAGGAAGTGGCATTGTGGACAGCCAGTGAGCGGACATGGCCAAACAGTCAGCAGCGGGGAAAGTGAGAGCGCGCAGGTCAGCCACGGAGCACAAGCTGAATCAAAGAAGGCTCTGTTGGGTCCAGGATGCTGGAATGGGGTGCACTCCTTGCGTCGGCTCTGGATAAACACTGTCCCTTCCAGCACGGCTTCAGATTTATACAGCAGAAATGGGCTCCGTCAAGCTGCGCGCCCCTATGTCCTGCTACGCAGACTGGATAAAATGTAATTTCAGTATGTAAAGGGTTATGTGCCCTCTAACTAGCGCAAAAATAATCCTCCCTCATGCGTGAAGCTGTGTGTGTGATTTCATTACTTCTCATTTTATTCCCTCTAGTCTAAGGGGAGCTGGATAGCGCTTTCTAAGCAGTAATACCGCCACAAACCTGACCAGCGACCAGCAACACCGACAGCATGCAGTATGATGCTGAAAAATATCCGTAGGAAAGAAAAATGTGTAAACCATGCCCTTAATCATTTACAAACATGCTGCAATTAAATCAACGTCACCACTACGCTGCGTAGGGCTGTTGTGGAGCTAATTTGTCATGCGCCGAAAAACATTCGCAGTAGCCAGTGCAAAAAGTAACACAGCTGAGTAATTAAACATGTAAATGTTGGGGAGTGGTGCTCAGCAAATCTACGCCCTTAAAGCTATTCACACATTTAGCCTCTGTAAAATAATTGTTCTGACAGGAAGAGCAAAAAAAAAAAACATAATGACCGAGGGCAAAAGTGACCTTCAGCTTCTGTTAAAGACATAGTGACCTTCGTAAAACAGAGCTCAGCCAGTGCTGAAGGAGGGTCATATGTTTTACGATGTTTTCATATAAGCTCTCCTTCCTTTTTAGTCTCAGTGCTCTGAGGAGAGAAAACTCTTCCAAATGGTTTACTCCTAAATTGTTCAAGTATTTACTGCATGAAAACATCCATTACATCCTGATTCTGCCTACATTCATTTAAAAGAACTAGAACTAAACATTCTATTCTTGATTTAATTCAAATACAGTACTGTGCAGAAGCAGAAACCACGCTTTCATTTATTTCATTTCCAGTTGAAGAAGCCATTAAGTACAAGACAGCGTCAGGAAACAGTAGGAAACTTATATTTGACAGAAAATTACACAGAAGCCTCAATAACATATAAATATAACAGTATTTTTACAGTATTCAGTGTATCCGCCCTTCGCTTCTAGTCTTTTTGGGAGACTTGCCTCCAAAGTTGGTAATATTTTCTGCTCCTTATGATCTCAGTAATCCCAATTTCAAATTTAGACCGATCAGTTCATAAAGATAAGCTGACAGAAAGGATTGGCAGAAACACTTGTGGATGGTTTTTAGATCTGTAGCAAGAGTGGAGCTTGATTTTCTCTCAAAGATGAAAACAACTGGTGACAGTTTGGTGGTCTACCAGGTCTTGCGCGGTTGCTAGGAGCTCAAGTTTCTCTACATCATTTAAATGGTGCTATGGAACAACTGAAATTTGCGAGGAGGACCATGCCTGAAAATTCTCCTCATTCCAATCTAACACAAATAAATTCCCACTGAACATGTTTATGAGAAAACTGAAACATCTAAACATTAAGAAATAGCACAATAACAAGTTGTATAAAGCGAACAATTTATGGTAACTGTATCCAAGTCCAAGCACAACTTTCAAAGCCATAAAAATATCCAGTACGCCTGTCCTTCAAACTGTGTGCAGCATACTGCTGTCAAACGATTACCAAATTAGTCCAAAAGATCGTGACGACGATATGAAAACAAAACGAATAGTCTATTAATTGCAGAGCTTTTTCAGATTAGCACAGTCACATGCATTAGAGCTGAGCTGAGGCCTGACTGAGCCACACTGTAAATAAAGGTTTTTATTAATAAACTAGGTTTACTTTATTAATACAAATACAGGGTTCTTTATGACTGTATACATACATATACAGTCTTATTCTTACTGTATGACCCTTAAAAAATATGCAAGAATATTTTCCATAGACATAATTAAGCAATAAGCCGCGAGAGGCTGTGCGTTACTGCAATTCAATCATGGGGAAGAGGGTCATCATTGTATATTGTGGTCATTTCATGAACTTTTTAACTTTTTTTGTACAATAATGAACATATTATAACAGCATTGCTTAAGACAGAAACCTTCACTTTATAAGTACTTTTTGGTCACCAAATCACCAGCGTGAGTCTTACTTAGCACCAAAATAACACCCTTTTTCCCAATCCCAGCTCAAATGGTTCCCTACTCCCTACATAGTGCACTACATAGGATTTAAATACTGACTCCTGCACTCCAACAGTGCATAAAAAATAGTAATTTGGGATTCAGCCACATCCATACTCGACAAAGAGTGCACTATCTGGCTGTAGATACTCGAATTTCAAAAGTTCCATACCACACTAATGAATACAGAGCCGTTTGAGATTCAGCCTGGGTCTGGCAGATCTGACTGAAACAGACATTTGAAGCATGTAAGCAACTCAAGTGACATTCTTTAGCATTTATATTGTTGTTTTACAGTGAATCATATCATAAGCACTTTAATTAAAGCCGGTAATATTAATGCTAGCATGTTTGCTATCTTTTAGCCAGTTAGCTAGGTGACCAGCCTAGTTCTGGTTAAGAAAATAAGTTGTCAGCCCCGGAAAAACAGGTTCTTACTTCATCAGTACACTCAGTGGTTCCTGCGAGCAGCATGAGAGTCAAAGATCATTACATTAACAGCACAAGAATCGTTTGTGACGCCGCAGTGATGCAGAGTTCAGCTGCTGTGAGGTGGTCATAGGTGCGTGTACATCAAGCATTTACAATGGCTTTCGAATGAAGCTAAGCCAATCAGATTTTAGGACCAGAACTATCCGTTTTATAATTATCCATTTTTTAATCTAAAATCTCGACCTCACAGTGCCGGAGAACTTTAAGCCATGCATACATGCTGAAGTCACGGTCCGAACTCACAAATAAGTTATTCAACTGTTTTTTTCACTTATTTTCCTTTGACTTTCCCCCACTTCATGCAAGTGGATTATCTTATATCTAATCTCCTCAGAAATATCTCCTGAAAAATGAATAATTTATACTCTCCTAAAAAATAAATAACTCATATGGCCGTTTTGACTGGAAATTAAATAAAGAAAGAGCTGGCACTGTACAGTATTTCACCTTCTCTCATTGTGCCTCTCCACATTTCGTAGGGTCATTAACCAAGCTAGAGTGGCATATATCTTAGATGTAAAAGGTGATATGGGATAACAAGGACAAATCCATAGACTCCAATGACCCCCATTAGCCTTAAAGGCCTGCCTGCAGCCAACCATGATAATTTTAGGAATTACTACTATGTTCATTTGTATTCATCTGAGCAATCTTAGAGATGATCATTCATAAATGTAGTGTTGACGTTAAGTAATTAATTTGATGAATAATCTAAGAATTTAAGAACATATTAACTTAAGTCATAGCAACCAATACAGAGCCTGATATTTAAGTTCACAAAAAGTGCAGAATCCATTGAAGTAAGCATTACGCCAAAGGCACTTTTCAGCATTGGGGAAAATGTCTTTGGCTGGAGAGAAGAAAGGAAGGCACCACTCTTGAGCGGGAACACGTTAATTATGACAGAAATATAAGTCTTAAAGTTTTGAAATCTGTGCCTGAAGGCTTATTCGTATGACTGGTTGGAATGGTGATTAATTAGGTCTACAGAGACTGCTTCCTCAGGAGGAAGAGGAGACTCGGCTGTTTCGGTCAGGGGTTGCTTTTGTAGACTCTGTAACCTAGGCAGCGTGCCAGCGTGTTGTCCCAGAGGTTCTTTGTTGGTAAAGGAATTCCGTGCTTCCACAAGCATGTAGGCCAGCTATTACACACGTTCAGGAGCACAAAAGAGACACGTGAAGAGATTGTGAAGCGTTAGGAACACTTCAGTAGACACGGGAAACCATTATGACATGCAGTGAAATTTGTAAACGGACTGTCTATCAGTGCGTGTGATCATCACGTCTAAAACCATGTGACGTTCCAGTAGCACACGTTGCGTCGTAAAGTAGTTAAGGTATTAATCCAGCCTGATCCAGTACGCTTACAGCTGTATAGAAAAGCTTGAACACCTCAAATTACATGTTTTGTTGATTGTCTAAGTGAAAAAGTGCCACTCACAGTCCTGGTGCTGCTGCCCTGCACAGACACTATTTAATCACTGACAATGTTTCACCTGCCTCACTGTACACTGAGCTCTTCTTATCTTCATACTAACAGATCATCATTACAGGCTTCTAACTGTGGTTACTGATGTTCATGGATTTAACTTTTTAATTTAATTTAATTTAATTTTCTCTGTGATACGCTACTAACAGTAGTCGCTGGTTTTTACTGGTACATGAATTGTAAAATCATATTCTCTATTCACCCTTGTGTGGTGTTCAGGTCTGTGGGACCCATTTTAAATGTTTACCAAAAGAAAAAATGATGTGATTTATTATTATTTCACCCTCATATTTCATGTCCTTTGCTCATTTTATGTGAAAAACATATGAAATAACACATATTCAGTGTCTTCACTCTGTTCACCCCCACACATTTATATTACACATGCGGTGTTGGGTGAACCTGCGGGGAATAAAAGTGTGGAGGTGCTGTGTCCTTCACTCTGTTCTCCTCCTACATGGCCTGCTGTTAGTGTGTGTGTGTTTGTGTGTATCTGTGTGTATATGTATGTGTGTGTGTCTGTGAGGGTGGACAACATGGACAGGCTGCTGACTGGCTACAGCTGCTAAAGGAGAACCCTACGCTGGACACTTGTGATATTTTAAATCTGGTGTTTTTACATAAATTGTTGTGGCTGTATTGATGTAAAAACACAGTGTGGTGGGTCCACCAGACCACTGAGTAACAAACACATCAACACCACACAAGGGTTAATATTGCTCTTGTTGTGTTATTGTTTTGCTATCCAATGTCATCCAGAAGAGGATGTGTCCCCCTTTTGAGCTTATCTCAAGGTTTCTTCCTCTTGCTCTTGGAGAGTTTTTCCTTGCCATTGTAGCACTCGGCTTACTGGGTCTTGGACTGGATTTTCTTTATAGCTGTTTTGTGAAAATGCCTGTTGTAAAAAGCGCTATATAAATAAACTAAACTTGACTAAGCACACATTCTCTAAAGGGAACAAATTTTTTTTCTGTTAATTTTAGTGAACAATTAATGGTTTTTATGGTGAGTTTAACATATTCGAAAAAAATAAAACACTAAATATAAAATATGACATAACTTTTGCACAGACCAATTTTATGTTTTGTTTCTTCCCCAATATGATAATCATACCTAAGATCAACAAAGCACAATTTGACCAGGAGCAGCCAAACTTTTGCCTATGACTGTACGTGAGGATATCCTGTGTGCAGCACAGACCCCGTTAACAGAAAAATGTATTGCATCTTGTAACAAACATGTTTCCATGACAACATAAAACTAGCCTGTGAGGATGAACAAGGTGCAGTAATAAGAGGCCAGCTCTGCAAATGCACCGGGATTGGAACCAAACAAGAATAGTTTCAGAGATTCAGACAAAAGTTCATGCTACATACTTCAAACAATACATGCTCATACAAACAATACATACCGCAAAGAAAGGCAAGGTTAAAGTTTTCACAGATTTGCAGACTTTCACACAAACAAAAGCATGCACTCTTCTTGCTCAGAGGGTACGCTGATCAGAAAAGGCATGGAAGCTATGTGACAATGGAGAGCAAGAGATAGGAAAGAGGGCGAGAAAGGGCACTAAAGACGGCATCATACTCCTTATTCTTTTAGGATAAGGATACGGAAACCTGAGTACTGGCTGATATTTGATGGCCAACTATGCTATGCGTACTTCAGGCACTTCACGTCAACCAGCAAATTAAAGGTACCTAAACTGTTCAAACAAACGTTTTCCTACTCTACGAGAAGAAATTAATAGCCATCAACAAAACTTTTTTATTCAATTACAAAAAAGTGGGTGCAAAATTAGACTATTTAAAATAAAGGATTTAAAATAAAGGAACTGTAATTCAAGCTAATACTTAACTAGTTCTATGTTTACATTTAGCTACATGTGGCTTCTGTTGTTCAGCAAGGCACCAATTATTAACTTGTATAAAGTTGCTGTACTATTATGGTCCTTATAGCCTTTATAAATGTGGATCACAGTAGGGGTAACTTTTTGACTGAGCTGTCAAAAATAAAAACAGTTTATCTCCAAAACAGTAATTTTACAGGAGAAGGAAAAACCTTCTTAACTTAAAGTAAAGCAATTTTACTCCAAATCATTTTGGAGCATTTCTACTGGTCCATTCATTATGTAATTTTGGCACAATGTAAAGGACTGCTGCTGTGCTGAAAAAATTGAAATACACTTTTTTTTTGTTTGTTTTTTGTTTTGGGTTTTAGATATGAAGATATGAAGTAATCAGCCCAAACCTATAGAAAACAAACCTTACAAATGAATGTGACAACAAGCTTAAAAGACTGCTAACAGGCTGACAGTTTCCTCCACTAGTATTCAGATAAAGGCTTTAAGCTGAAATATCTACAGACTGATTAGTGTAAAACTATAATATACTGAGTGAAGAGTATGTTTCATGTACATCTTACAAGCTTCAAATATTAAAACTGTCATAAGTAATATTAAGCAATATATATCGACACCAGTGTAAATTAGCATTATGCAAGCAGACACAAGGGCTGCTTACAAAGTGAATACTTCTACATAAAATGCTGCAATTTAATAAAATGTTTAATATTATATGACAAAAAATACGAATTCATGAACTTCCTGGAATATTTCATGCTTTATGCTAGCTGTGCTAGTAGGATGTGGAGGGGACTGCAGTGGAAAAGTGCTGCTTCTTATGATATAAAACAGTTTCTAGTTGGGACAGGTGAATATTATTCATTTAAAGATACATATTACTACAGTGGCAAATACAGCTAAAGTCGCATCTTTAATTTTTAAGTTCTTTTTTTAGTCATCCAAAATAGCAAGAGCTAAAAAAAATGCATCCAGCAGGCTCGCAGTATGTACGTCATAAAATCACTACACCAATCAGCTACAGGGATCTAAATAAATCCAAACTTCAACCAGATGATTCCAATTCTGGCTGATTCCTATCATGCGCTCCTCGTTATCACATCACCTTCTTTACTGTTACAAGCAATTCTGTTATATTTTAGGCTGGTTAGTAGCTTTGCTACAGTCCATTTTGTCCATCTGAGATCTGATACAGCATTTTCGGCAGCTAACGGACCGATACCGATACTGGCTAGCAGATAGGTGCCATCTCTAAATCTCTAAAAGGTCACAAGATCACATTACACCCATTAATATTAAGAGCGGGTCATTTCTCATAGCCCTTCCATCAGTCTGCCTACTCCGCTTCCTTATCTGATAAATGTCTCTTCTTCTACCAGGTAATTAAGGCTCAAAACCCTCCCCACTCACTCACAGCACGTCGCTCTAGCAAACACAGGTGTGGTGCAGCATGGACTGCAGCTGATCATTAGGCTGCACTAACCAAGGCATACTCTGAATGGAAGCAAGTAAAAGCTAAAAGAACACAGCCATGTTAGTGTGGGGCTCACTAAGTGCTACGTTTTCTATTCTGAAATGGTCCCTAATGCAGATTCAGTCCATCGCAGTAAACAATCAGTGTCATTCTTGTCCTTTGAAATTTGTCCCGTGTGCAAAATGGTGCAAGCCTTTATTAGATTTTCTTTTCCCTTTCTCCCCTCTTTCTCCGAGCTGCAACCTTTAAATTGCTCAATATGTAGTCCATATCCTCAGTAATCCACAGAAGAGCCTGCAGACAAGCTGAGAAAATTCAAAGCATTACAAATGCGCCGTCTCACTTTTGGCACCAGGCTGGTATTTATCCAGAGAGCACTAACAGGTCTGAGACGGCTCCAGACACGTGTAGCTTTGTCGTGGTAGAGGTCGGGGTGTTTCAGGCAGGTGCAGGCTGGGTGGGCGCGCTGAACAGACACTAGCTTGGTGGGCTCGGCGGCTGCTCCGCTCAACACCACCAGCCAGCCTGGCTGTGAGCATGGCAGGAACATGCTGTTGGCTGCAAGTGGCCAAGAATGATCAAAATAGCCCTGTATGGTGCTAAATCACCTCCTACATGATCATATTAATAGCCTGAGCACAGTAACCCTTCCTTTTTCTGCTGTTCAGCACAAGGCACGGCAAGGGTACTGGCATTTTTCAAGTGTGCTGACAACTAATCATACCCTTTAATAGAAAGCTGTAAGGGGAATTTTAGGCCACTTTTTTTTCTAACGTTCTCTTCCTCGCTTCACCCTCAATCCTTGTATCTTCAAGACGTCTGAATTGTGAGTCATTTGATTAACTGTCACCTACCGGCTTGGGTTAAAAACAGCAACAGTGCTGACCCTCTCAGCTAAACCCCCCTGCTTACACTGCATAAGAGTTTCATTATCAGTTAGTCAGCACTACGAGAGAACAGCACTACAAATGGCTGCATGTATTGTATCATAAAAAAATTCAGTTAGGCTGATAAGTGGAAAATATGAGGGCTGTCACAAATATTCAATTATAAAAAAAACACTGATTACTAGTTACTTCTCAAATAATCAACAGTGATTAGGTAGTAATGTGTATGATGATACTGCAAATTTGAAAAATCGTAGTGGTCCTTCATACAGCAATGCTGCGTTCACATGTTGGCCGATGGCACCACAAGGCCACGCAAACGTTGGCACAGTATAAGAGTGGCAGACAACAATGGATGATTATCAGAGGCTGGCTTTGGCAGTGCATTTACCATATTGCTGTTTTGGATGAAAACCTTGTATCTCCAAGTTTTTCAGTTTCTGACATAAATTCAAAGTGCCTGTCGTCCTTTATACTGTGTGCAAATTTCATGATGAATGGACTAAAAGAAATGACCCAAAATGACTTAGAAGTAAAGTAAAGTAGGTTTTTTCCTCTTCCTGTAGTTACCATTTTGGAAATACAAGGTTTTCTTCTGACAACAGCGATATATTGTTTATTTAAGGTGGAAAAAGGTAGGAGAACGCTCTGTACTCTTTATATATTTATATTTCTAAGTTTGTCTGGAATTCAACAACAAGATATCTGGCATTCATGGCTCCCAAAAAATATTTACATCCAGCTCACTGCACCACTACTCTTGATGGAACATTCTGCCTATCAGTGCAGTTTGTGGAACGCCGTCACTGGCGGTGCCAGAATTTTGCATTGCAGCTCCATTGAAAACAATGAAATACCTGGTTTGCCATCACCCACTTACCACCAACATGTGAACATGGCATAACCCATTTATGAGTTTCTACTTCATTTTTTTACTACAAAATTAAGCTTTTTCTAATTTCTTTCCCCAATAATGTATTTTGGAATCTTTGAAAATCAATGCATGGTTTGTTACTGCTTAAAAATGGCTACAGTTTTTTTAAACTGTGATTACTCATGAAAGTGACAAAGTAATTGGGTTTTCAAATCCTCTAAATAATAAATGTTTCAGCGTCTAACACCTGATAATGACTCTGCAGCCAAACTACAAAGGCTCCACTCTGCATCGCTACATGTCAGTTCAGCTGTTGCGAATGAGCTCTGCAGCGTGCCGACACACGTATGCACGAGAGCACACACTGCACAACAGTTAACGGCCAATTAGCCTGTTTGGGGGTTGGGGAGGAGCGCATTCTCTCATAGCAGGCCGAGCAGTGAGGGGCTGAGTAGTGGGCCAGTCTTTAAGGCAGGCATTCTCTCATTAGAGCACATCAGTGGCTGACACATCTTCCTGACATTGTTCTCCATAAGCACATGTCTGGGACATGGGGTAGGCAAAGGGCTCTCTGGGCGGCTCTGAGTTGTATGTCCTACTGTATGAGTTTTTTCCTGAGGAGGGAAATGTGTAGTGGCAGAAGCTGGGAGTAACTCAGGACTTTGGTCCAGTTTCTTCTTATTAAAACAATAAAATCATAAATTCCTCTAAGATGATGGAGATTAAGGGCCCAATCCCATTTCACCCCTCGCCCCTACCACTTAGCCTTTAGCCCTCTGTTTTGCGCGTTCACGTCTAGGGGTAGGGTGTCCCAATTTTTGTTGAGATAGAGGGGGAGGGTGAAGTGTTAGGGCTACATGGCCTCCAAACGGAGGTTTTTCAGAGACTCCAACGGAGTGATATGAGAAAAAAAGAAAAACCGGCAAGATGACTGCGTGAGCTACCAAAGAAACCCACAAATGTGAGAATTTTCTCTGTTAAAAAATTACAATAACCACTGTACTATCTTAGTTTAATGTCGTTTCAATGTATCATGGTCGTTTTCTTCATAACAAGCATAAAAATCGCTAATAGCATGCTAATGTCTCGGTAGCTAGCTAGCTAACTTTCCCGTTCCACCTTAAATAGTCCAGAAAGTTTGATGGCTGAAGTGCCAGAATGTAACTGCTGCACCATTTAAGGTGAAATGGGGAAATTCGAACAAGAAGCTGGTGAATATCTGACTTCAGCTTCGTACCACCACAGAATTAGGGGTGGGCGATAATAAATAATTGTCCCCCTCTTTGAAGGCATATGATGCCCTAAATGTAACTAAAGCCCAGCAGCGAGGAGCTGAACTTTACCCTCCTCTGCTATCACTGAAGACGGGCCGGGTCGCCTACAGAGCAGCGCTAGTAGCTGTTTATGAAGTAATGTTTATTTATTTATTTATTTATTTATTTTTGAAGGTCCCATTTCGTAGGGCAAGATTTCAACCACTACCCCTTGTAACTTCTGAGGGATTAGGGTGACACTCGAAAACAAGGGGTTGGGGTTAAAAGAAGAAATGGGATTGGGCCTAAGTATCAAATATTTTCACCTCTCCTATCCTGAAAAAAAAATAATAATTAAATAAATAAATTAGAAAATGCTGGACTATATCAGTAGGTGGATCACGTATTTGCACACTGGTCAAAACAGCCTGGGCCAGATTCTTCCCTCATAAAACACTGGCAAGTCACTTAGGCCACTCTTTTTACTGCTTTACCGCTGTTGTTGTTATTTTTCTCTCCATTGACAACTGTGTTTCAGAGAGCTGTGCATCAATGCCTTGGGCTGAAGCTGTTCACAGCTTATAAAGGCACCACCTCCCCCTGATGATTTTTAGGATGTTATTCTTTAGTTTCATACGCTTTGAATATAATTTCTCCTGCAGGAGTTTTCTGCTTTCTGTGGAAATGGGGCAGCGGATGTGGCCTTTGTGTGGAGGGAAGAACCGACTGTAGGAAACAAATCAAAACATTTCAGCCAAGCCCTGCAGAGAGGCAACTCGCACAATGCACTCGCATATGAGAAGATGACAAAGAGAAAACACGGATGATAACGAACGCTATTTCTCACAGGCTCTTATACAAAACAGAAACGAGTTAAAAAATGTGTTGACATTTTGAAGTTCCTGCCTTCCAAACTGTGCTGCAGACCATCTAAATCTTCAGGGTATAAAATAAGACATATTGCCAATACAATTTTTTATCCAATGATTGTGACTGGGTGAATGTGTTCTGATTAGTGCCTGGATGTTCAATTTATTATGTCCGGTAGGCCTCTGTTCATCCATCATGTTTAATGTGTGCAGAGGCCAGCAAAACTGACCCGCTATGCATCAACAAATAGCAGGGAGCCTGTCAACCTGCAGTGGACAGAACATATTTAGTTCAATGAACTGAAAAAATACCAAGCCAAGATCCTTATGGCTCAACTACACTGATCAGGCATAACATTATGACCACCTCCTTTTTTCTGCGCTCATTGTCCATTTTATCAGCTCCACTTACTATATAGGTGCACTTTGTAGTTCTACAGTTACAGACTGTAGTCCATCTGTTTCTCTGCATACTTTGTTAGCCCCCTTTTACCCTGTTCTTCAGTGGTCAGGACCCCCACGGACCCTCACAGAGCAGGTACTATTTGGGTGGTGGATCATTCTCAGCACTGCAATAACACTGACGTGGTGGTGGTGTGTTAAGTGTGTGATGTGCTGGTACGAGTGGATCAGTCACATCAATGCTGCTGGAGTTTTTAAACACTGTGTCCACTCACTGTCCACTCTGTTAGACACTCCTACCCTGCCAGTCCACCTTGTAGATGTAAAGTCAGAGACGATAGCTCATCTGCTGCTGCACAGTTTGTGTTGGTCATCCTCTAGTCCTTCATCAGTGGTCACAGGACGCTGCCCACAGGACACTGTTGGCTGGATATTTTTGGTTGGTGGACTATTCTCAGTCCAGCAGTGACACTGAGGTTTTTAAAAACTCCAGCAGCACTGCTGTGTCTGATCCACTCAGACCAGCGCAACACACTAACACACCACCACCACGTCAGTGTTACTGCAGTGCTGAGAATGATCCACCACCCAAATAGTACCTGCTCTGTGAGGGTCCATGGGGGTCCTGACCACTGAAGAACAGGGTAAAAGGGGGCTAACAAAGTATGCAGAAAAACAGATGGACTACAGTCTGTAACTGTAGAACTACAAAGTGCACCTATATAGTAAGTGGAGCTGATAAAATGGACAATGAGCGCAGAAACAAGGAGGTGGTCATAATGTTATGCCTGATCGGTGTGCTCCTTTTCAGTTTAAAGACTAGCCTACAAAAGAAGCTGGAAATTCCTCAAAGCGTTCAGTTTGTGATTAAAGCTTTGATTACTCTGATAAGACGTACACGCCATGACCATTTCTTTCATTCCATTTCATTTGTTTTAAAAATGCCATCCATCTCAATCTCTCCGAATGAGACACTGCTGAGCCAAGCGACATTCTATCCGTGCAATTTAAAGCCGACCAGACAGAAATATCTGACAATAATGTGGACGTCAGTATAAGTGTCGCCTAAAGGTAAGTTATTCAGCGCTGTATAATTGTGCACGAAGGATGGTCCAGACTCATAAAACCCTACTGTTCTTTCCCTGCTTTTTAAATTAGATTACTGATTTGGTAAACAGATATTTCGCTCAAATTAGATCAAAAGACCCAAAGCAGTGTGATATTAAAACTCTCATTCTCACCCATTAGAGGAATAAACGGCCTTAAAAAGATGGGATTTGGGCTTGTGCCATTACAGCTGAACACGAGTTTTCACTGCAGCCTCTGCAAGGTGGATGATAATCGCATTATCTTGTATCATCATAACACCAAGGATAATATGAGCACAGGAGAACAGGAATAGGAAAGGGCTCTCTGCGTGGATAGTTTTTAGAGCTTAATGCCGTGCAGCCAGTCATAAAATCTTATAAGAAAGTAGGAGTATATGACTGTATACTTGAATAAACTGTATTGTTTAACTTCTGCCTCACTGTAGTTTTAGTTTCATGTTCTATTTTTATTTTAAAATTCCAGTCTTTTCTATTTTTTTTCTTCTTTCATATTTAATTTCATTAAAAACTGTATGAAAAAAATGCTGTGTGTTTGTAGACAGACCAGTCAGGTTAAACATTAGTTTCTGAATGCTGGATATTGGATGGATCTATGTGTGACAGAGCATGGAGGGTAATGACATTTTATTTAAAGCATGGTTCAAATATCGCCTTAGGAAAAACATCCAACTGATGATACGAATGATTAGATTTAATAACTGTCAGAGGAAACCATAAAATAACACTGAATGCCAATTTGTAAAATCATTAGTTAAACAGAGGAATGTACAGAGAATATTTCTGCTGCAGGCAATACCACTTCCAGCATACCAGCGTTTGGTAATTGGGTGGTCTACACAATCAATAATAACAGACAAAGCCTATTCCTTTCTTACTAAATATATCTTATTGAAGCCAGAAGGAAATGAGTCTCTTTAAATGAGGAATGCAAGACATGAGAGACGATAAATGAGACTGCATCAAGCTAATTTTGAAACTGAAGTCATAGGAAACATGCCGAAATATATAAGGTCAAAATCTAATTCTGAGCAGATCCTGATAATTCAAACTTCTGCCAGCTTCTCGCTTTCGGGGGGTCATATGTCATAACTTCCAAATGAATGTGAACCGCAGGGCCAAGAATGGGGCCTCTCATCACAGCAGTTATTTCAACCACCGCTGCTGTTCATAAATAATGCAAGACCAGGGACCATTTCTCCCTCTAGCAGAGAGGGGTGGTGGAAATCTGGTACAGGTCAGTCAGAGCTCTGAGATCGAGGCATCATCATATCTATGAAGAAAGCTTCTCGCTGAGCGCTGGGCTTTTGGCAATAGGTCACTTCAAAAGAAGTAGATTTGACTTGAGCTGCAGTCAGTCCTGTGCTTGAACTTGAGGAGAAGTACTTCCATAAAGTTTGGAGTAACACATTTTTCTTATCTGACACTAGTGGCAGATATACATACCCACCTACATGACCCACCTACATGACCACCTCCTTGTTTCTATGCTCATTGTCCATTTTATCAGCTCCACTTACTATATAGGTGCACTTTGTAGTTCTACAGTTACAGACTGTAGTCCATCTTTTTCTCTGCATACTTTGTTAGCCCCCTTTTACCCTGTTCTTCAGTGGTCAGGACCCCCATGGACCCTCACAGAGCAGCTATTATTTGGGTGGTGGATCATTCTCAGCACTGTAGTGACACTGATGTGGTGGTGGTGTGTTAGTGTCTGTTGTGCTGGTACAAGTGGATCAGACACAGCAGTGCTGCTGGAGTTTTTAAGCACTGTGTCCACTCACTGTCCACTCTATTAGACACACCTGCATTGTTGGTCCACCCTGTAGATGTAAAACCAGAGACCGTAGCTCATCTGCTGCTGCACAGTTTGTGTTGGTCATCCTCTAGTCCTTTATTGGTGGTCACAGGACGCTGCCCACAGGACACTGTTGGCTGGATATTTTTGGTTGGTGGACTATTCTCAGTCCAGCAGTGACACTGAGGTACTTAAAAACTCCAGCAGCACTGCTGTGTCTGATCCACTCAGACCAGCGCAACACACACTAACACACCACCACCACGTCAGTGTTACTGCAGTGCTGAGAATGATCCACCACCCAAATAGTACCTGCTCTGTGAGGGTCCATGGGGGTCCTGACCACTGAAGAACAGGGTAAAAGGGGGCTAACAAAGTATGCAGAGAAACAGATGGACTACAGTCTGTAACTGTAGAACTACAAAGTGCACCTATATAGTAAGTGGAGCTGATAAAATGGACAATGAGCGTAGAAACAAGGAGGTGGTCATAATGCTATGCCTGATCGGTGTATAGTTGACTATCCTAGGCCTGGAAGTGATAATTCCCTTCACTTCAATAGGCTATTTTCCAATCTTCTATAATTTCCCCTAGGGCTGGGCGATAAAACGATAATGATAATTATCGCGATTTAACTTTTCCTCCATAGAGCGATACGACATGTTCGATAAATGTTCAATATAATATACCATTCTCACACTCCCACGTTCAGCGAAAGCCTTGGAGGCGTTTTCGACTGCAAGGAAAGCGACACTACTCTGCTGTCGCCAGGAGAGGGCGAGTTTTTCTACATGATTAGAGAGGGGGCCACTATGGCAGGCAAATCCAGCCAAAAAAGAAATGAAAATTAAAACCATAAAAATGAAAATGCAAACCTCTTTTTGCCATTTCTTTTTCCAAACATCTGCGCAAATATCCTGCCAAAATTGAAAATGAAATGAAATGCCTACATTTGCATTTTCATTTTTCACATGAGCACGAGCCATTTGTGACAAAAATAAAAATAAATGCAAAACAGCTATTTGTCATTTCATTTTAGTCGTTATTCTGGTTTTTCATGGCCAAATCTAAAATGAAAAAGCTAATAGAGAAAAGAAAATCCAAGCTTCACTTTGGCTTTGGCTTTTCTTCATGAAATGCAGAATACGAGTCAAAACTGAAATCAAAATGCAGTGTTTACATTCTTATTTCTTTATCATAGCAATCGGCTGCATATCTGACAAAATGAAAATGAAAATGCAAAACTGATCAATCAACTGCAGAGTGACAGTTTGTGATTCAGTTTTCGGGGTGGACGCGCTTTAGGTGTCAGAATGAAAAGGCAAATGCAAACGAACATCAGCGCCACCTGCTGGACATTTACTTTTCATTTTCCACTTTTCGATTTCGTTTTCAAACTGACCAACATGCAAATATATGTTAATTAGCACTGGGCGGGGCTACGGGGTACATTTTAGGACATCCTCAGACCTCCGAGTCAGAACAGCATCATTCCTCAAGCTAAACGACTTTGAGTCTCGAGAAAAACCATCGTCATGACTCAGATCTGGTGAAACTGAACGTCAGCACAAACACCGTCAGACCAAACGGCCTCAGAGAAAAGGTATCAGACCAAACGCAGGCCTGGTCGAGCACATAGTGGTTTATATAACTTAGAAAACTATTATGTATCTCGATATAAATGCCAGCATAACATTTCCAGTTTTTTCTGACGTTCAGTTTCACCAGATCTGAGTCATGACGATGGTTTTTCTCGAGACTCAAAGTCGTTTAGCTTGAGGAATGATGCTGTTCTGACTCGGAGGTCTGAGGATGTCCTAAAATGTACCCCGTAGCCCCGCCTAGTGCTAATTAACATATATTTGCATGTTGGTCGGTTTGAAAACGAAATCGAAAAGTGGAAAATGAAAAGTAAATGTCCAGCAGGTGGCGCTGATGTTCGTTTGCATGTGCCTTTTCATTCTGACACCTAAAGCGCGTCCACCCCGAAAACTGAATCACAAACTGTCACTCTGCAGTTGATTGATCAGTTTTGCATTTTCATTTTCATTTTGTCAGATATGCAGCCGATTGCTATGATAAAGAAATAAGAATGTGAACACTGCATTTTGATTTCAGTTTTGACTCGTATTCTGCACTTCATGGAGAAAAGCCAAAGCCAAAGTGAAGCTTGGATTTTCTTTTCTCTATTAGCTTTTTCATTTTAGATTTGGCCATGAAAAACCAGAATAACGACTAAAATGAAATGACAAATAGCTGTTTTGCATTTATTTTTATTTTTGTCACAAATGGCTCGTGCTCATGTGAAAAATGAAAATGCAAATGTAGGCATTTCATTTCATTTTCAATTTTGGCAGGATATTTGCGCAGATGTTTGGAAAAAGAAATGGCAAAAAGAGGTTTGCATTTTCATTTTTATGGTTTTAATTTTCATTTCTTTTTTGGCTGGATTTGCCTCCCATAGGGCCACGAGTAAGATGAGTCTTTAGCAACGGCTGAAACGCAGAGTTATACATTCCCCGTTTGAGTGGAGCGACCGGCGACCTGTTCTCCTGTGACCGAGTGTGAGTGACGAGGTCAGTGGTGTAACTGTACTGTCCTACAGCGAACTCACCTCTTTCTGTACATCCTAACAAGCTTTAGCAGCGTTAAATCACAATCCTCACAACTACAGCGCTGTTACAGAGCTCGGACAGTCATATTTTAATACTAGTGCATTCCCAAGCAACGAAAGTGAAAGAAAGAAGTGGGTTCATGTAAATTACAGCCCTGATTTAAAGAAAGTAAACTGAGGAAGCTGTGAGGCACTGAAGAGCAGGAGAGCGCTATCTTTCCAGGCTAGCTGTTTTTAGCAGCTGGCTAACTTGAAGCAGCGCTCTGTCACTCCAAAACACGGAGAATTGATGATACTGTAGATCAAACACGACACAAAAGCACCGCTTTCAGTTTAAACGTTCCTAAAAGGAGGACTCTGTTTGTCTAGTGTTGATATTTTGCGGTTCACCACTTAAACTAGTACAATTGAATATCCAGTCGTCGCTAGCTGGTGTCTGAATACTGTGATGTCGTTTGTAGCGGGGTAGCCGAGCGCTCGGCACCAGCTAAAAATAATCTGTTTTCTTTCTTAAATTATGACTATTACAAAATAGCCGTGCTTTTCCAGCTCACCAGACACTCTCTCCCACTCTCCCATGACAGATCTGTGAAATGTTCCACTGTTTGAGTGTTTGTCGTGTTCCGACCATAAAGGATGGTTTAAAACAGCAATTAACCACCCAGGAGCAAAAATCAGCCTTCAAACTTGAAAGAAATAATGATTTGACATTTATTATGGTATGTATCGATATCGAACGATATGAATTTTGTTTATCGTGATAACATTTTTGGCCATATCGCCCAGCTCTAATTTCCCCATAACTTAAATGAGCGGGCTAGAAGGTCTCAGGCTTCCAGGCTGACCTTCAGAAGGAGTAGAGGGCCTATTCTAGTAAAAGCTATTCTTTCACCTCAAACAGTCTATCTAAGTCAAACTTGAAAAGAGCAGGAAATCACAGCCATCTAAATGAGCCTTCCACCTCTATCCCAATTGCACATGGGACTTGAAAGAAACGCCCTGGTGGCTCTGGAAATTCTTGTGATGAGACCCAACAGAGCTCCCATTTTCCCAGATGAAAACTCCCGCCTTCACCAATGAGTCCTGGATCTCCACTTTGGGAGGCTATTAGCTCTGTAATCAGATGTGACGGTGGCTTCGACAGATGAGTGGTCACAGATAGGCAAGGCTGAGGTTTTTTTGTAGGCTGAGGCCTCTTCTGAGATTGGGTTCTTTAGGAATCCCCCTCAACACAGACAAGCTGCTTAGCCTTGTCCACATGAACAACAAACAGCCAGCATCTCAGTCCGTTAACAAACAGAAGCAGCGGGCTCTTACTGCAGCACGAGACTGCTTTAGGTGTAAGTCACATTCGGTCTGCATAGATTGTTCATACAAATGCTCTTCCCTCCACAGTGTTTTCACCCCTAAAATATTTATGACAGGATAAAAGCTTGTGAGCTTATGATAAATAGGCTTCCCATCATTTTGGCGAGAGCTTTTCTTTTTTTTCTTTCCTGCAGAAAAGTTCCTCCGGCAGCCCTGTGACAGTTTCAGCAGCACCTGCGCATGTTTCATTTCAGCACATCACAAAGGCTGCCTCTGCTGATGGCACAACAGATTGGTTGCCTATTAGCACACATGAAAGCGGCTGCGTTAGCTTGGGTGTGGAGGTGTCTCATAAACAGGATTATTATAGGAGAACAAAGACTTCGTGTTTATGCTAAATTACCCCTGTGTGTCGGAAAAGAAAAACAGGGGTCTCAGCATAAAGATTGAGGAATCACTCATTCCAGTAAACGTTTAATGAAGAAGCACTAGAGTCAGAGAAAGAGAAAAATCCATGTGACACAAATTAAATGTGAAATGGACTGACTGAACAGGAGCGGCGGAGGATCAGCAGGCTAAGTTCCAATCGTGAGCTTGCGGGCAAGCAATTACAAATGGGCTCGAAACACTATGTGGCAACAATTTAGGACAGTGATACAGCTGGATGGCTTAAGTGCTGAAGGAAGAAACTGAGTTTCAACACTGTCTTAATGGCCATAATATATAGCATGCACCATGCATCACACACCAGTCATGCCCCGGCCCAGACCACATCAATCAAACAGCTAGAGAGTCTAATTAATAACATCACCTGGCTAAGATTAACTGACTGCCACGCTGAAAGAGATGAACAGGAGTTTGGGCCTTATCATCAGCTTGCAGATGCAACGTGAGCGTACATGAAAGAGGAGTTCATACAGCCTCTATTCACCAATGATTCGGGTCGTTTGGGGGTCAGGAAGGGACGGCTCCTGCTGCTCCATATGCCAGAGTGACAAAAACCTCTGCCTGCTGGCTACATTTTCACAGCTCTGTGCTTTCTTATCCGGCCTGTTTCCCAGATATCGTACATTGTCTCCATGAAAGATGTCTCACAAACCAGCCATTTAGCACTTTGAAAAGTAAATGTACAGTGTGCCTTTGAGCTTTTCAGTCCACCAAGGCTCTGCACAATGCTTTCAACGCTGCTCACAGCTGAGCCTTTTTTGTTCTATTCTGTATACACAGTGGAGGAGATAGGAGATGGCACAGTTATGACATCTGACACGTTGTCATTAGAGATGTACCGATCCCAGTTTTGCTCTTCTGATACCGATTCCGATACCTGAACTCTGGGTGTCGAGTACTGATCCGATATCAGTGCTTTTTTTTATTTTATTTAAACTCTGTACACCTCATTGTGTCTAACACAAAGAGATGTAACTAGAGCTAAAGAGTAATGAAAATGAAAACATAAGAAAATTCATAAGAAAAACAGGAATGGAGTTTTACAAAAAAAATGTATTATGCTTCTGGACTATATGACAGCAAAATAAACAGTAATTATAATTACAGTTTAAACCTTTCTGCGCAACAATAAAGTTGTAAAACCTAAACTTTCAATGAAAGTGTAAGTTTACCCCCTGAAACTTTAGCTCTGCAAATATTACAAGTTGCTGTGCTACTTGCAGCTGTATCAAGAGTAAAATACCCCCAAATTGCAGGCGTTTGTAATTAGCCAGCATGACTTGTTCTGCATATCTTCTGTGCTGATGTTTAAATTGAGGATTTTTAAAATGAAGCATATATTGTTACCCTTATTAAAATGAAGCCCTTATTGTTCATTTCATATTTAACCACATTATTTATTTAACTACAATTTTTTAGCCTACATGAAATTGAAATTGATTTTTTTAATAAGGTCAGTATCGGTGCCCATCTGATCCACAGTATCAGATCAGTGTATCACCAATTTTCATATTGTTAAAGTTCAAAATGCAACTCCTACAGGTTTTCACAAAGCCCTTCATTACCCTGGAGAAAATCATAAAAGCCCCAGGCTCATCATTAAAACTTTCAAAGCATAAAGCAGAGGGGAGACCATTGTGGTGCACAGGGTTTATTTGTTGGAAAAACTTTGGATAATTTACGGTTTTAAGGCTTGACAAACAAACTTATTGACTTACTGAGTCCAAACAAATGTACACAAAAGACCATAGATGCTCTCCTCTTAGAGGTTCCTTTCTGCATAATGCGTACATGCACATGCAAATGCACCACAAGTATCCAGATATGAGCATCCCAACTGTGAGGGTTACGCAAAGCAGCAGAGATGCTCTGATGCAAATACCAACAGCGTTTAAGAATCTTTTGGGTGAATGCTTAATGACCTTATACTGTAACTCCCGGCATCACCAACATAAAACAGAGTCTATTTTTGCACTTTGGATTTGCATTCCGAAGGCTGCAGTGCATATTTGATGCCCTGCACTTGTACAGGAAAAACGGCGAGAGGGGTGCGTGTGGGCAGATTGCTGAAAGCGTACACTTCACAAGTACCCACAGTCCAACACTGCGGGCTTTGACTGGAGTGGGCTGGATCTCTCAAAGTCTTTCTCCTTGATGGAGAACAAACGCACTCCTGAATCAATAGACCAGGCAGCAGCTGAAGCGGGTCCAAAAATCAAGCTCGGTTTTGAGGGGCCACCGGCAAAACTCAACATGTGTGACCAAGACAGAACAAAAGGAGAAGAGACTGAATAGAAAGTCAAATTTTCACAGATCCGCTCTTGCTTGAATTTCTGTTTTGCTGTTTCAAGTTTGAAGATCTTGTGGGTGCCTTTTGTTTCCAGTACAAACAGGAAAAAACTGTTGACAATATTTTGTATAAAAAGAGACATTTTCCCATCAAAAACTAACTATCTTCAGACTAAACCCCGCCCTCCCAGCAACCCAGAAAAAAGCTATTGCTGACAACCCCAGTGAGCATATACCTGTGACCCGTGTCTGTCAGCAGGTCTTACAGGAATAGGTAGGTCACTTGGACACGTGTCCTGGAAGATATCATTATTTTCACAGTCAAACCAGCTGCAACTCTTGGATGGCCCCTTGGGTGCAGCCTGCAGCTACGATGGGCTGACAATCCTCACTTCAGCATTGAGGTGTAGAAGAGTTCTCACACTTGTGGACAAATGGTCCACTTCTGAAGAAAAGCCACAGAAATCCATTAACAAAAAACAGCGTGCTTCTAGTACACATACTACAGTATACACAAGACCCACACCGATCAGGCATAACATTATGACCACCTCCTTGTTTCTACACTCATTGTCCATTTTATCAGCTCCACTTACTATATAGGTGCACTTTGTAGTTCTACAGTTACAGACTGTAGTCCATCTGTTTCTCTGCATACTTTGTTAGCCCCCTTTTACCCTGTTCTTCAGTGGTCAGGACCCCCATGGACCCTCACAGAGCAGGTACTATTTGGGTGGTGGATCATTCTCAGCACTGCAGTAACACTGACGTGGTGGTGGTGTGTTAGTGTGTGTTGCGCTGGTCTGAGCTGATCAGACACAGCAGTGCTGCTGGAGTTTTTAAACACCTCAGTGTCACTGCTGGACTGAGAATAGTCCACCAACCAAAAATATCCAGTGTCCTGTGACTACTAATGGAGGACTAGAGGTTGACCAACACAAACTGTGCAGCAGCAGATGAGCTATCGTCTCTGATTTACATCTACAAGGTGGACTGATAAGGTAGGAGTGTCTAATAGAGTGGACAGTGAGTGGACACAGTGTTTAAAACTTCAGCAGCACTGCTGTGCTTGATCCACTCAGACCAGCACAACACACACTAACACACCACCACCACGTCAGTGTTATTGCAGTGCTGAGAATGATCCACCACCCAAATAGTACCTGCTCTGTGAGGGTCCATGGACTACAGTCTGTAACTGTAGAACTACAAAGTGCACCTATATAGTAAGTGGAGCTGATAAAATGGACAATGAGTGTAGAAACGAGCGTAGAGGTGGTCATAATGTTATGCCTGATCAGTGTATATGACTTGATATACAAACGTAAGTGGTTCATAATAATTATCGTCAACAATTATCCTTGTATTCATCATACATCACAGTACAAAAAAAAGATTTGTAAAGTAAGCAAGATGTTTTTTTTTCAGATTAGCTGTGCTCAGCAAATAGCTGAGGTTTTTCTCTATAAAAAAACGCTCTGTGACACAGTAATACCGATGCAATCTTTCAGCCAAATCTCCTCCTAGCAAATTAGATCATACAAACGAGCATGCAACACAAGTGCCACTGATGCAATTCAAGTGAAACCCCTAAACTTCAAAGAAGCATTTATCAGTACCTTTACTGTATGAGATACCTCCTAAGAAGCTATTGAATAATTGCATCTCTGTTCCATAACAATTTTTCTTCTTTTTCTTTTCGTGCAGCCTCCCCATTGTGACACAGCCAGCGTGTGCAGTCATCAACATAAAGCATCTGACACAGACCCTGGAGATCTGAATGCTCAGAGGGGGCGGACTGCTAAAACCAGGAGCACTGCAGCACCAGGCATAAAGACCTGTGCTGGTTTTTTCTTATAAATGTCAAAGTCAGTGCCATACTAGAAGCTAAACAGAGTGCAAAGAGAGCCTGCATTCATGTGTGTAGCAATGAAATTAGCCAGCGTGAGGGTAACTCTGTACACTCCTGGCAAAAACGGGACAATATATAATGGTTTTTAATGATGGTTTTGGGCTGGTCAGTCCAAAAAATATTTTGTCTCATATTAAACACAAACTAGCTGTTTGAACTGTTTGAAGTCATCAGGGCTGAGTGGAAAAATATTGACTGTACAAAGTAATGTTACCGTAACGTGATTACTTTTTCCTGTTCTTTCAATTCTTATAATCATATTACAGTTACTGACTTTTGTTCCTTGTGTTAGTCCTATTTTTCTATCAGAGTAATATTAATGCTTAGTACATTTGAAACATACATTTAAAATCTATACAGATTATCCATGCATGTCCTTGTACGTAATTTGTGCGTATACGTGCTGCAACAGCTGACTGTGTGATTTTGACTGAAGACTAAATCTTATCATGCTTATCATCGCATCTAATCATGCAAATGTCAAACTGATGGATAAAGATCCCTGAAAAGAGACTTAACCTCACTTAAAAAGGCCAGATGCAATTTTCATTCAGAAGCATCACTAAAGGCAGGAAAAGGGACATTCCTTCTTATTAATGCTTATTGTGATTGGCTGTTTCTTTCTAAATAAAGTGCTGAAAAGGACATCTCAGTTTCCCCTTGTACTTTCCAGCTGGTACAGACTTGTATGGCTTTTACAGAGTGGCGTAAATGTAAATTAATGCAAAGTGAGATTACCAAAGTAATCTCATTTCAGTTTGGCGGAAAAAATTAGTAATCTGTAATGGATTACTTTCTTGAGTAACTACCAGAACACTGCAGTTAGCAAGGTTGTTTTTGCTTTTTGACTAAACTCTAAATCTGAATTCTGGCCAAAATGAGCAAAATCTGTTTGTAGCTTGTCTTTTGTTTTAATTTTAACTTTCATATTCCAGTAGATTCAATCACAAACAGCTGTAATGAGGCTGGGAAATGTTCAAATGAGGCAATTCCCCCAATTCCCTCACTTGCAGCTCAGAGCACTTCTTATCATGCCGCTTAGAGAACACACCTTGTGGAAGACTGGATAAGACATCTTGAGCGATTAGGTTGTTTGCTCTGTACTGAGTGAACATCCCTATCTCAAACACTCTTTTTCTGTTTAGGTGCCAATCGATAGACAAAGCATTTTTTTGGTGATCTTCTCTGCTCGATGTGACGGTCAGATACATCGACACAATTACCTCCACTTTCTTTTACCATCAGTCCTGATTGTTCTGCAGCTACACTGATAATCGGTCAATGCACCACAACTGGTATTCAAACATAATCTGTTAAAAACCAAATGCAGAGGATGGGAAAAAAAGAGAGTTCTTTGTTAGCAACGAGATAAAATCAATTATCTGATTTAAGGTCTGATCTCTAACATTTCAAGCCCCATTATAGTTTTGCTACAGCTCTGTTTTCCCCCTTAAGAAGTTCTTTAGACACAACCAGGGCATAATTTCACTGCACCTGCAAATAACTTCTACAGTCTTCAGACAAATAGTGCGTGTTTCTATCAGCACTTCATTTCTTCCGCTGTTCTGTTTGGGCTGTGCAATGTGTTTGTCTATTTTATTTATCCCTTTTCAGTTCAGAAAATCATGAAACCAGCAAATCCTGCCTGATCTGGCAACCCTGATTGAGTTGCTGACTCTGTTTGAACAGCAGCGAGCGGTGCAGGAAAGCAGAGGAAACAGCATCTTTTTAACAATCATGATAAAAAAACCAAACCTTTATTCCCCACAGAAGTGTGAGGGCTTATAAAAGTGTGTGCAAGTTATTGAAATAGCTTTTTCCTTTTTTCAATTTTTTAATTATTATTGAATTTAGCAGATATTATCAAATATTTGTTGCAGCCCTATTTATAGGGAACGTATTGTAAAAACATTGGTCTTCATCATGAGTTACGCTTCTCCTGTATTTTGCAACACACTGCAATCATCATAACATTTCTCAGAGCAATGAAAGTGTGGAACACATTTCCTTCATTAAAATGCCACGCACATAAATTAACAGCTCATCTACTCTCTGCTACAGTGTGTGCCACCTTGCACTATACTTAAAGTCCTCTTCCCAGTACAACCAGATCAGCTTGTTGTTAAACAATATAAGCCTCTATAAGCAGCCATCATGGGCATTCACAGCTTGCACTGTGATTTGATATGAATCCCCAGGACTGGATAATGAGACGGCCCTACACTTCATTTAATGGGATAAGCAGCAAAACAGCCAGAAAGTGATATGCCTTGAGGGGGAGAGATGTAATAACACACCACAACAGTTTTGACAGCGATTGCAAATGACAAGACGATGACACTGCCCAGTAGACAAGGGCAACGTCCCTGGTTGCTATGGAGAGTCTATGGTCTACAAACACCCATGTGAGTAAGTTTGCATGCGGGATAGCAGCAAAACCACAGATTTGCTGGTAATTAAATCCCTGGATAGAAGTAATAAAAAGAGATAAGGTGATAATTATGTCACGGGCCTTAATTCTCCTCGAGCCGTGTAGCAGACAACAACGGTGTGTGGTGGTCTCTTGTCTGGGATGGTGTTCTACTTCCTAGTGCATGCTCTAACATTCTCGGAACAAGCATCTCTCTTTGGCTGCACCTCCTTAATGGTGCACGGCTGACGTATTAATTTATGAGTAATTATTTACTGTTGCTTCTAATTAAAATCCCAAATTCAAGCATGGTTGTATCAATAAGGAAAAAGTGTATGCTGGGGGAGCATCCGCTGTTTTAGCTTTAATATTTACTCACTAGCTACAGTAAAGGCAGCTTACTGAAGAAAACTTCACTAGTAAAGGCAGCCTGATGTTTATCTTTCCTTTTTCTTACTGACTGTGCTCATTTCTTACTCCTTCAAATACAACCCCATTTCCAAAACGCTGTGCAAAATGTAAATAAGAACAAAATGCAATGATGTGCAAATCATTTAAACCCTATATTTCATTGAAAATAGTACAAACACAACAAACTAAATGTTGAAACTGAGAAATTTTGAATTTGATACCAACAACACGTTCCAAAAAAGTTGGGACGGGGGCAACAAAAGGCTGGTAAAGTTGTGTAATGCTAAAAAGACACCTGGTGGTTGATTGGCAACAGGTTAGTAACATGATTCAAAGATGAGGAGGGGTTCACCACTCTGTAAAAGACTATGCGGGCAAATAGAGCAACAATTCAAGAATAACGTTTCTCAAGGTAAAAAAAGCAAAGAACTTTTGCTTTTCATCATCTACGGTACATAATAACATTAGAAGATTCCGAGAATCTGGAGAAATCTCTGTGTGCAAGGGACAAGACCAAAAACCAGTATATGCTGACTGTGATCTTTGGGCCCTCAGGCAGCGCAGCATTAAAAACAGACATGATTCTGTAGTGGAAATCACTGCATGGGCTCAGGAACACTTCTGAAAAACACTGCCTATGAAAACAGCTTGTTGCTGCATCCACAAATGCAAGTTAAAACTCTAAAACACAAAGAAGAAACTGTACACAAACGGGATCCAGAAATGCTGCCACCTTCTCTGGGCCCGAGCTCATTTAAAATGGACTGAGGCGAAGTGGAAAAGTGTCCTGTGGTCCGAAGAATCAACATTTGAAATTCTTTTTGGAAATCATGGACACCATGTCCTCCGGGCTAAAGACCACTCAGCTTGTTATCAGTGCACAGCACATGGCACGGGTGAAGTGCGCATCTGTGAGGGCACCATTAATGCTGAACGATATATACATGTTTTGGCAACATATGCTGCCATCCAGACAACGTCTTTTTCAGGGAACGCCTTGATTATTTCAACAGGACAATGTCAAACCACATTCTGCCTGTATTACAGCAGCATTGCACCATATTAAATAAGTCCGGGTGCTAAACTGACCTGCCTGCAGTCCAGACCTGTCACAACTGATAACATCTGGCACATTATGAAATGAAACATATAACAAAGGAGACCCCGAACTGATGAGCAGCTGAAATTCTTTGTTAAGCAAAAACAGGAAAAAATTTCACTTTCAAAACTACAGCAGTGTCTTCTCAGTTCCCAAACGCTTACAGAGTGTTGATAAAAGAAGAGGTGATGAAACACAGTGGTAAACAGGCCCCCGTCACAACTTTTTTGGAACGTGTTGTTGGCATTTAATTCAAAATGAGCATATTTTATTTAAAAAAAAAATAACATTTCTCAGTTTGAACATTTAAATAGTTGTCTTTGTTGTTTTTTCCTTTAAAAATATGGTTTACACGATTTGCAAATCATTGCATTCTATTTCTATTGACATTCTGCACAGCGTCCAAACATTTTGGAAATGGGGTTGTAAATGTGACTAAACCGCTATTTCGCTCTTCATTAATGAGGTAGAATCGGTCCTTCAAAGTGATGTAAAGTATGATAATTAGTGGTTGAATAACTTATGGTATGAACACTTAGAAAGAAGGCAGTGAAAGGAGATGAGAAATTTGGACGAACTGGTCATCTTGATTAAAGATAAACCTCAAAGCCAGCGATGCTTCATCAGATTGCAAAGATTCTAGACGTCCCCATTAAACTTTAAAGTCTTTAATCTCTCCCTCCACCTGAGATAATCACGGTTTATCATTCCCGATACATTTGTTATCAGTTAACAATATAGAAATTTAGCTTTGATAAAATCAATTGTAGATGAAAGATGAAGAAAAAGCTTTCAACCAAACACTGTCACAAGCGAAAGACTTTGATACATCAGATGCATTGATTAAAGAGCTCCGGCTGGCGTTCTCAAATGCAGGCACAGCGCTATGTGCTCTACTGTAGCATGACCTCGATTTGCACCAGCGTGCCAACTGTTCCTCCTCCTGTTCCTCAGGGAGTTTGAATATGAATTCCTAAATAAGAAAAATTTATGTGTGTGCATTTCTCAGTGCACCTCTGCCTGAGATCAGCAGGTTAGTGTCTCCATTAAGAATACAGCAGACACTGCAAAATAAGGTTGAACTGCAGTGATATATTCGTATGTCTCTAAAGTACAACAGAGCAAGTTTGGTTTTACAGCTGCGTGGAAAGAATACTTTGTAGTGAATCAGCACTAGTAAGCTATTATTGGCTTTTCAGAGTAACCATAATAAAGCTGATTTTGGTCATTTAAGCTCATTCATAACTATCCTGAATTACTTGTAACTAACTAAACCAGTATGGTGACACAGCGATTTTGTCTCCGCAACATCTGCAGTGTTAGCTTGGCAGGAAAAAGGGCACTTCAGTTTGTAATTGGAGCCTATTCAGATCCTCAGCCTCCAAAGTGCTTGCTAGATAGAATAACCTCTCCCTGTGCCCTACCATGCACTCAGCAAATAGAGTAAGCAGATATGAGTGACTGCAACAAATTGCCCTGAAAGAAGTTGTAGAGTAGAGAAGCATCTATGAGGTGAGACAGCAAACGGAGAAACAATACTGCCTAATGTCTCTGCTTTTATTGAGGCCTTTGGTTCTTCAGTACGCCAGTGGACATTTAAGATGCTGAGGTAAAGCTTAAGTTTCTGATAAAGTGATTTGACTTCTACTGTCTTCTTAAAGGCAAATATCAAAAATACAGGAGAAAGCTGTTCCCTCGACAAGCTCCTCATCTGCGAACGGTCAATAAACAAGTCCTTGATTCTTCAAACTATTATAAAGGGATCACATCCATTTAAACAGGAAGGTATTTATTTCTCTGTGCTTTGCGGTAGCACATACACTGATCAGGCAAAACATTCTGACCACCTCCTTGTTTCTACACTCATTGTCCATTTTATCAGCTCCACTTACTATATAGGTGCACTTTGTAGTTCTACAGTTACAGACTGTAGTCCATCTGTTTCTCTGCATACTTTGTTAGCCTCCTTTTACCCTGTTCTTCAGTGGTCAGGACCCCCATGGACCCTCACAGAGCAGGTACTATTTGGGTGGTGGATCATTCTCAACACTGCAGTAACACTGACGTGGTGGTGGTGTGTTAGTGTGTGTTGTGCTGGTACGAGTGGATCAGACACAGCAGTGCTGCTGGAGTTTTTAAACACTGTGTCCACTCACTGTCCACTCTATTAGACGTAACTGCGTTGTTGGTCCACCCTCTAGATGTAAAGTCAGAGACGATAGCTCATCTGCTGCTGCACAGTTTGTGTTGGTCATCCTCTAGTCCTTCATCAGTGGTCACAGGACGCTGCCCACAGGACGCTGTTGGCTGGATATTTTTGGTTGGTGGACTATTCTCAGTCCAGCAGCGACACTGAGGTGTTTAAAAACTCCAGCAGCACTGCTGTGTCTGATCCACTCAGACCAGCACAACACACACTAACACACCACCACCACGTCAGTGTTACTGCAGTGCTGAGAATGATCCACCACCCAAATAGTACCTGCTCTGTGAGGGTCCATGGGGGTCCTGACCACTGAAGAACAGGGTAAAAGGGGGCTAACAAAGTATGCAGAGAAACAGATGGACTACAGTCTGTAACTGTAGAACTACAAAGAGCACCTATATAGTAAGTGGAGCTGATAAAATGGACAATGAGCGTAGAAACAAGGAGGTGGTCAGAACGTTATACCTGATTGGTGTGTATCACTGACATATGGGTACATAAATGTGCTCAAAAGCTCACTCCAAGGTACTAATACGATTTTTAGCTTTTATTCATTTTAATAGGTGGATCAGTTGTAACACAGACTGTACCGCCTCAGTGAAGTACTTTTAAAAACACCTTTAAAAGCACAATTCTGTACTCTCCTTTTTCCGAGAGTGTACCGATTGAGCCTATTGATCTACGTCTCAAGAGGGACTTCTCCTCTACCTGTTTATAAACTCTCACATGCTCTCCCTCAAGCTCTGTCTTAGCCCTGGCATTCTGTACAATCACTTATTGGCAAAGTGCTCTGAAAAAGAAGTCACTGTTCTTTTAAAAACTTAGGTTACTGATGTGCCTCTGCCATTAGCATTCCCAAGAGAGTCATCTGACTCTCAGCAACAACTCCAATGCTCAGCATAATCTTCACAGACATTTCTCCAATTAAACAGCATGAAGCAAGTGTGATTAAGGCCGTGTTCAAAAATATAGACACAGCGATATATTATGGAAAAGCCTCTGATGACTGTATTCTTACAGTAATGGATGTATGGATATTTCAGTACCACTTTACAGTATGGCAGGGTTCATAATGACAACAACATAAGCCCTTTATGACAACTGACACAGACCTACATAAACATTTATAATAGGTGACATTGGCTTTTTTCTGACATTATGTTGTGTCATGACACTTTCTGGCATGAAATGACATCAATGACTTCAAAATCAGCATTAGGTCACTGTAATATACACCACAGTCAGCTGTTATAATGTCTCATTGCACAAAAAAGTGTTATGACACAACCCAATGTCATAAAAAATCAATGTCACATGATATATATGAGATACGTGTTATGTCAACATTAAAGTTGCCAAATGCTATCATATTGACAAATAACACCTACTGGAATAGGCCTTTATAAATATTTACGTAAGTCTATGTCAGTTGTCATGAAGAGCTTATGTAGGTGTTATGCAGCCTTATGAACACCGCCCTACAGTAAAGTGCTACAGACACTTCTAAATTTACTTTTACATGGCTTGTGCATGCGTAAGTGGAACAGATACTTCATTATAGTCTGAGAGCGGGCCATTTTATGAAATCTAGCATGTGGTAAACGTTCTCTAAAATATTTTGCTCTTTATATATTATTATTTGTATATAAGTCTGCATTGGAGAAAATAGCACCATCTCTTCTGAGCAAGAGAAATGGAGCATCATTCATTATCGCCTGCTGTTGTGTGCCTGAAAGTGAGGATGATTTCTTAGCTGTTGTTAAGGCCTGCTTGTTTTTTGTTAGCTACACTTTCACAGACATGCTTTAGTTCACAAATGTGGAGCTATTAGTTTGTAGCTTGCTGTGACCAGCGCTTAGCCATAACCTGTTTGTTTACACGTCTGTAGAGCAGCTCACGTTGATGTTACTCTGCTGTATGTGATCTGGAACGCGTGTTAGTTAACATTCAATCGGTCACCGAGTTTTACAGTGACAGACTCTCCCACACACATGCGTGTCCACTAACACGGACTACTACTGTGCTGCTGCCCCTGTGATTAAAAGTGCAGAAAGGCAGAAAGCTCAATTCTCTGCCCAGTTGCTCAGACCAGCAACTCGAAGTGAACAACATCTGTAATACAGTCCTTAGAAGCTCCCCCAGTTTTTTTTAAACTTCCCTTAAAAAATGTAGGTAAGCATTAATATAAAAAATGTTCTTTATCATTCTTCCCAACCGTATTTATTTATTAATTTATTACTGCTGTACGGATTTTAAGTAAAACATTGAAAAAAAATCAACATATCATACTGTGTTGTGATGCTTGCATAGTGATATCAGGTTATGAAGTTGCTGACGGTGCCCAGCATTTAATATGATGCTCCATTTGCTGGTCTGGAGCAGATTTTAATCTGTTAGCCCAAGAACCCCCATCCTATCTGATGATATGGTTAAGAGAACAGAGCAAATCTGATGAGCTTTTTGGGGAAAGTGGCATGCAGTACTGCGCAAAATACTGCATAAGTGGCCCCAGTTCGATACAGTAATGTAACATGCATAAAATATAACAAAGTTATGTTGGAATCCATAATTTCAAACTTGCTCCTGTCATAGTGGCTTTGCCCTCCAGCCTCAAAATAACTAATTGTTTTCGTTATCAGTTCTCCTGCGCTCCATTTACGGTAATTAAATGCTCATTCCATTTCGCTGAGACAAAAATCAACATGCTCGAGTCTTACTCAAACACACCCACTCTGTGCTTCTGCTTCAGCAGGGGAGTACTCCACTGATGCAAATTTCTTCTCCACTTGCATAAATTTAGATGTTCATAAGCTTATAAGAAATGTTACTTATCTCTGATAAATGTTTGGGAGTTGTTACAATGTTCACCGCAAATCATATTCAATTAAACATAAGACTCACAGACCAAATCCAGTGTTAGTTGCTGCAGAGGCAAATATCGCGTTCAATCCAAGTCCTGGTTAATTACTCACTGCGGTTAACTGAGCCTATTCTCAAGCCAAACACAGTTAACATGCTTTGTGCAATAAAGGCCAAGCTCTAAAAATACGCCTCTTTGTAGTGCTGTGTGAGCTTCCCTGATTAATAGCCCCTGTCTCGCTGGCTGGGGGACTTTGCAATGTCTTAGGCTAACAGAGCTCATTGAGATTATCACAAGATAACCTGCGCGCCATGGCCATAAATCAGGCTGCGAAAAGAATCCTCACTCAAGCCAAACTGGACACATGACTGGCACGGCTATTTGTAAGTCACTCTTTCAGTTAGAACCCGGTTAGGAAGTTCAGGAGAGCTTCCTAGCAGATACGAAACACAACACGTCGTTTACATTTCCATGACGAAAAGTTACTTCTTCCAACTTCCTTCTTCATTCTTGACTACCGAGGTGATTAACCTTGACCTACTGCTTATTAGAGAGAAGCTACAGGGAGCGGAGGATGAGACGGAAATCAGGAATCACAGCTTCTTCTTCCGACTGCTAAGCTCTCAGGAGACTCTGCCCTGCTCCTAAGGTCATGCTGTCACCACGCAACACAACACATTTGAGAATTACTACAGTATCTACTCAGGCAGTTCATAGCAAACATCCAAATATCAAAGTCCCAAATGTCAAAGTCCCAACGCAGACGCAATGGTAGAAAAAGCGTTCTTAAAAAAGACCATAAACAAAAGAGGAAGTAGTTCACCTTCCAAAATTCCACTAAAGTGAGTTTACAGTTAATTGACTTAAGTATCTAAAGCTAAATGTAACATACATAGGCAAATACTATAATAAGAAGCCTAATTTTGATGACTTACAAGTAGACAAACAACCGCAGCTGGTGTGCTGACACAACTGCTGCACACTACTAAAACCTCGCATCTAATTATACCAGTTACAATAACATTAGATTTCTCTTAAAAGCCGCAGCAGTTTGCTTGATAATTAAGTATATTAAGAATATGCTTTCATCCTCTGAACTTTTGAGGATCTTTTACTTTAACTAACTCCCTCAGAGTTTAACTTAAGGATGTGGGCACTTTATTTGCTTCTGTCTCTTTGTAATTTGTATCCTCATTAGAAATCAATGCACAGAGGGCTTTCTAGTTTGTTTAATGGCTTAATTTGACATCGACTGACAAACAAATTAACATCATCTTCCCTCACTCACTGGAAGCCATTTATTCCGTTTTACTCAATGGATCCATTTCTTCATTCATCAAACCGCAGACTTTGTGGGATAAACATAGACAACTACACATTTTCCATTGCTTTTACATGCTGCAGCTCAGCGGCAGTAAAAACAGGGACATGAATTAAAAGATAAGTGTAAATAGGGCCAGTTTTAGTACTATTTTAAATGACTACAAAATATCATTGAGCTTGTTTACATGCTCTCAGTAATTCGATCATAATCGTATTTTTGTGGTTATCTGATTATTCAAATGGTCACATAAACAGCAACTCTGATTTCTTAGATTGGAGTAAGGTTTAGAAAACCGATTATGAAATACGATAAAGAAGCTGGATTTTAGCTCAGTAAAACTCTTTCGGGTTTCTCAGTCCGTGCATGTGCGAAAACAGATCGTGGTACCAGAAATAAGCAAGCAGCGTTCAACAGAGCATCCAGATGGCAACAAAAAGACTTTTGGAGCGACGCTAAAACCGACTACATACTTGACGAAATGAAGGATTTAAATATTCTTCATCTTTTAGATCAGGGGTCTTTAATTAAAATTCAATAAGGTCCAGTTAGAGAAAATATCCTCAAGCAAAGGTCCGGAACATCATATTGTCTGACTTGCATCATGATTCAGTGCCATATACTGTAAACTGAAGTAGCCTAGTAGTTATATCAACATCTTATGTAGTCAACAACACAATGTCAAATCAAATAAAGTACAATTCAGTCATATTTCAACAATATTTACTGTCAGTTTTCTCTTTTTAGAGTGCGTCATGTGAAATAACTTCTCTCTGACTCACTTTCTTCTCTGACTTCTCGCCCCATCCCTCCCCGGTGTGTGCGTCACTCACTCGAGTCTCAGTGCTCAACGTAATGCACAGATCTGATTGGCTGAGTAGTGTCACGTGTGATTCTCCCGGGCCGCTAAAGCTACCGTAATGGCTACAAACGTTACGCCGATTAAAATAGGACCACCCCGTCGAAATGAAATAATTAACCATAGTTACAGTTACCATAGTTACCATATCGGTTACAGGTCCAGGTCCGCATAGGACAGCGTCTGGGTCCGGACTCGGACTGCAGTCCACCTGTTAGTGACCACTGTTCTAGATGATGTGTGTTTTCAGGTAAATAGGCGTGATGTTTTTTTTAAAAAGCTGTATCATGATGTTTGAGTTTTACATTACATTTACATCCCGTCTTCTTCTGTGGGTTTAATGGCTGGTTGCAAAGCAGAAATCTCATTATCACTTGACTCACAGAGACCCAGAGTCTCCCTATTATCTGATTACCCAAGTGCATGTAAATGTGCTGATCGGATTACTGACAGAATTAGATTTTCCACAGTTATCAGATTATTAAGTCCATGTAAACGCACTCAGTGTTTTCCCTACACATCACCTGCCACCTGAAAAAAATGTAGGTGCAGTGGGGAGCACATGAATATTAGTTTTATATATATATATATATAATAGTATAATAATAACTGTGCTTCTTTAAGAAAATACTGTGTCATGCTGATGTTGTATTTGATGTAAAAGGCCCGAAACCACACAGAACATACCTTACTTAAGGGACTGGTTTTGTGAGGCTAACAAACACTGTGAATCTGCAACATGCAAAATAAAAAATAACACAAGCTTCAAATGCTGCCATAAGTAGTATTAAACTCAGAGTGGGAAAATAAATGTACGCCACTGTTAGCTTTGATAACATAACGCTGAAATCCAATGGGGCACTAGCGAAAATGAGCATTATTACAGCAGCAGTACAAGAGAATTCTACTTACAGTAGTTGAACACTTACCATAGTAGAAAATTAATGATATTAATGGAATATTCATTGTTTTATTTTATGCTTTTACAGCTTTTATTGGTCTGAGCATCTTCGCAGCTCTAACTAAAGGCCATGGTGATCTATAGCACAGGTTCTCAACTCCAGTCCTAACTGCAAACAGACCATTATAATAATTACAAGCACAGTTACAATCATTACTTGGAATTTTTCACTATAAATAATGTTAAATGTAAATATTCTTGATTTTTCATTTGATGCTACAATACAAAGGTGTCAGTGCAACTTCTACTCTTATCACTGTATTACCAATGTGCTCAATTACTAAGGGTCTACCATCTGGCCTGAAATAAAAATCTTGTGGAAGGACTGCATATCATTATCATTATCATAATACAATATGTCAAACAGAATTACGTAATAAAATAACAGTCACTGGGTACTACTGAAATGTAATGAGTAAGAAAAAAGACTTGTCAGCCATTTGTGCCAACTAAGTGCGGTGTACGTTGCCAAGTTAATTTATTTTAATAACAACTGGATGCAAAAGATCTAATCAGCCACTTAGACAGAGTAGCCTCCTCCAGACTGGAGGCTCGAAACTGAATGCAACATGAGACTAGAAACGTCCTGAGCTTTAAAGGTGCGTGCTGTATAGTGGTTAGGAGGAAATCCACACAAAGGCCTGAAACCTAATAAGACTTCCTCAAGTAAGCAGACCGAGCTGCATATTCAGTCATTTCAGTGCACCACTTCCCACATACATTGTGAGCAGCATCTCAAAGTGTTTTCCACAATAAGCTTGAAATATGTTGAAAGACGTTAAACAAATAGCCGCTGTTTTTATGGCGGCGGCGTACTGCTACTTTTAAGAAGCAGATGAGGTCAAGAACCAAGTAAGAGCGGTTTTTAAATTGCACTTTAGCAGTTTATGTTAACCAGTCAAGTCTGCTCCCCTGACGCAGCCATTCAGCTGGAAAGTACACAGTGTCAGAGGTGTTCCACTGTGTCATCTCTGAGTTTTAATGGGAAACGGCTTCGCGGTAGTAGAGACACACTTAGAAAAGCACCTTGCTTTTTCTACCTGACAAAGAGACCAGACAGATCGTCCTCACAGCTGGTGGAGCCAGCTGGTAAAGCCACATCTGGCATGTACCTCCACCATGTGAATTACTCATTCCAACAAGGGCTTGCAGGCACTGCAGAGAGAGATGCTGTGCAAGGTATTAATACGGCATGCTGGATTATAGCTCATGCTCAATCAGTCATTGTTTGATAGTAGGACTTGAAGGTGAGTAGGAATGGCTATTGAGAACCGCTGCTAAATCGATACTGGTCAGTACTGAAATATCGATAAGCTCCTGGACAATCCGTGCTGCTATCGGTATTTAAGTAACGTTAATTCATTCTACATTGTTGGCATTTTCAAATGGCTGGTGCTAGACTGGATGAGCAGGAGAAGCGCCCTGCTCCACATGACGGAAGCATTCGATGCCTCTGACTGCCTTAACCTTTTGGAATGCCGAGTGTTTTATTCTGTGATCCGGTCGTTGCTGAAAGGTTAAGACATCCAAAAGTTTGAGCTCACTTTACTAAATTGAATGATAATGCAGCTAAATACAATATATCGCTGCTGTCGGTAGAAAACCTCGTGCATTTTTGTCGTTTTTCAGTTTTTCACATAATGTGAAAGTGCCTGTTGTCCTTTCCATTACACACATAAATGGCCTAATATGACTTGGAAAAAAGTCTGGTTCCACTGACTTACATTAAAAGTAAAGTATGTTTTTTTCTTCTCCTGTAAAGTTACCATTTTTGAGATACGAGGTTTTTTTTTCCAACAACAGTGATATGTAAAGCAGTGATTGTGTATAAAGGCATAAAAGCTTCATATCTGCCAGCTTCTTGCTCGAATTTTCCCATTCCACCTTTCTGATAGGGACATTTAGAATCAAACTATCCTACCTGTAGTTTTAACACAAGGCTGAAGTTGGCTACCTTTTCACCATCTTGTTTGAATTTCCCCATTCCACCTTAAATGGTAAAGCAGTTGCATGCTGGCCCCTCAGGCTTTAAAATAATAACTGCTCCACCATTTAAGGTGGAACAGGAAAATTTAAACAAGAAGATGCCGAACAGGTAACCAACTTCAGCTCTAATGTTAAAACTACAGGTAGGATAGTTTGATAGTCTAAATGTCCTAATCAGAAAATGTTTCCAGTATTAAAAGAATTATTAGGATATTTTAAGAGCCTAAGTCAGTTCATCAGGGAGAAGTAGTAATATTAAGCTCAGCAGTCTGTCCTGACAACCAGGGGTAAGTAATTTATGTAATGTTTTGCTTATGGTTGTTAATATTTTCAACTGTAGAAAGATGCCCACAGCCCTTTCACATCTTTTCATGTCTTTGTTTCCTGTACCAAATTATGGAGAGTAGTATCAATAAGAGTATCAGTAAGGATTGGTATTGATAAGCAGTATCAGCATCAATCAATCAATCAATATCCATCCCTAAAGGCAAGTCCTTGAACCAATCAGTGCACTAATGTCCTTTTTTCACGAGAAAACCACAGGAATTTGCATCCACACTTGCCTACTTAATACAATTAATTATTAAATAGTCTATTCTTGTTTATATGTTTCACCTGAAAGCAGAGTTACTAATATTAAGACTACTGTAAGCATTTTAGAGCAGATTTGAGAAATAAATCTAAATATTTCTCTTTTTATTTTCACAGTCACATTCACTATATATTTATTATGTAACACTATGGAAATGCAGTGTAAATCTCATACAGCAGGTACACTGCTGATACACGGTCACTGGGACGAGAATCACACGTATAGTCTGAACACTTAGAGCCTACAGTAAACTACTGAACTAACCTGGACTGTTTAAGCAGCCCAAATGTTCTGGTATAACGTTTTTAGTTCAAGAGGTGAACCTTGTTACGTTTCGGTTCTTATGTACCACATATTTGCCTCAAAAATTAAATCAGAAATGTAGCAGCTGGTCAGAAAAACATTACCTAAAAAAATGTTTGCTAATAAACGCAGATTAAACTGAATTTCGGCTTCTTATTCACCAGCTTCTTGTTTGAATTTTCACGTTCCACCTTAAATGGCCTCAGCCGTAACTGCTGCAGCATTTAAGGCGGAACGGGACAATCTGAACAAGAAACTGGCGAATAGGAAGCCTTGTAAAACGCAACCCAGTCCTCGTCTCCCTTCCTGTCCGTATCCCAGTCTTCCAGAAAGTGCCCTACCTTGTATGTGCTGGCTGACGACATTCTCCAGCCGGGTCGGGTCTTTAAGTGCGGGGAGGCTCAAAGAAGGCTGTGCTAAAAATCCGGTGCATGATATTTTGCTGGACCCCTACAGCTTATCTACAAACACTTAACCTGTTAAGAAACCATTTGGTGAAACTGTCGGTTTTGAACAGCATTAGGGTCAGGGCTAAGATACGTTTTAGGTGCTGGGATGAGACTAAGGTAAGGGTTAGACTAAGTGCTAGCTTTAGGGTAAAGGAAAAGTTAAGCTAAGTGTTGGACAGTCACAAGTGTTGCTGAAAGTCTTTGCCAAAGATAAAAAAAGAAGCAATCAGAAAGAGCAAAGGTGTGCTCGGGAAGACGTTCAAAAGCCCTCATTGAGCTGTAAGCATCCTCCCTGAAGTGTTGAGACTAGAGAAATCTGTCCCTAATGCACTCAGTTTGCCTGAAAGCCTTCCAGCAACCGCCCGCCTGTGCCAAACAGTAAAATGTGTCTGTGACTGCGGCGAGGGAATGTTTGCTTAAGTAATCAGCCGAGCGTAGCTGCCTCTCGGCTCAGTGGGGTCCATTTGTGCCTGGATTCGGCAGTGGGTGCCACCCTGTCTGTCTGAAAGCTCACAGTCAAAACAGATTCATCTAACTTCTTACACAGGTGTCTAGACTCTACGAGTCATGTTGGAAAAACTGTGTAATTGCTGGCTCATTTTTCTAGCTGGAATAAGTACACATGCAAAGATTCTGTGAGCAGTGAAAGAACCAACTGGGCATTGTTGGATTATGGTTAATTGTATAACTCTTATAATGCTTATTCAGAATTGTTGTTCTGTCTCTAAGGGGCTGATCCTTTTAGGTCATCTTAGAATGTCCTGTATTTTTCCATGCATCTCTACTACGGGTACACAACCTTGATATTTAGGGAGGGGAAGATTGTTTGGGCCAGTTGAGGATGATAACACTTTGAACAATTGGTGTTTTCTCCTGCTCTTCTGTGGGAGACGGAACCAGCCGGTCATCTGTGAACATCTCTGTATGAAGACACCTTGAAACAAATTTAATCTTCTCCTCAAAAGTGCACGACTCTGTCTAGTTTAATCTCACTTCTATAACGACTTCACAAATCAACGGCATGCTGGACTGTTTGAAAAAAATATAAATGTTTATATTTATATTCCTCTCAAGTCCACCACTCAAGTATGGACCATTAGTAAAAGGCGACAGATTTGAGACCAAACACTGCGGCAGCGGCTAATTTGGTGAAATAAAAAGGCTTTTTGTCACAGTTTTAAAGTCACCGTCGGGGATTTCTGAAGAACAAAGTGGCATCCCCAGGACCCCCTTTCTCAAATCACAGAAGGAGGAGGTTTGGGGCCCATTGCCCTCCTCAAGTTCATAGACAGAGCTCTGAAAAGCACCAAGAGTCACTTACATAAAGGTTTATATCACACGGCAAGACTTACGCTTACATAAATCTCTAACTGACTTGGTACAGTTTAATTATGTACTCAATATATCCAAAATAAATAAAATCCATTTACAACATAACCACTTGCCAGTTAGTTAAACCAGACTTTAAAACCCAACTACAGTCGCCAATAATGAGCCTTTCGCTGTCTTTTCGTCAAATTAAAACTGGGTTCATCTCTGAGTCTGTGCCGACAGTACGTTACAGAACTTCACAGTTCATCTCAAAGTGCTGGTAGCTTTTTACACTCTGCTGGGCTGCAACCGTAGCTAACAGTTTTTAGTATAAAAATGACTACAGCAGAAAAGACTGTGCAATGAGGATTTGCAAGGAAAAGCTTCAAGCTGTGGTTTTCACTCGCCTCAACTGGAAACCGTGCTTTTATGATCATCTGAAATGTGCAATATTGGATAATCATTGGGGAAAGGATATAAATTTAGAGTGAACATTTCCTTTATATCTCCTTCACTGAGTTTGTAATGGTTCATACATATTGAAAGTACTTTGTGTAAGCAAAGGAGTCTAAACTACCACTACCCAGCAGGCACAAAGTACATCTGCCCTACTTTAATAATAGCTCAGGTTGTGGAAATCGGGCTGCTTTATGTAAAGTCTGCATAAGTCAAACATTGTTTTTGGAACAAAGAACTACAAACGCGCACACCACGGAAATTCAATTAAAGCGCTTGGCTCTGAAAGGAGAACCGCATCACGATTCAGGACCTCTGCTATACTTTTTCCTATGAAAATGCAACAATCAGAACTTAATGTTAATTATCACTTCAAATGATAACATTTGGACATAGTATGTATTTTTAAAGCATGTCTAGGTTAATCAGCTTTTAGTTAGAAAAAGAAATTAATACTATGTCCAGGTATTATTATAATAAATCATATGAATATCATAACATAATAAATACTCTGTCTTCTCACTAAGTGGCATCAAAAATCATTCTGCTCACAGCCACAGGCGCAACATCCCATCTAGATCTTGGCTAATGAAGTCTTCACCATATCGGCACTGAATATCTGCTGAATCGTGATATCAGTAAAATAAGATAAGACGACTTGGGTCACCATAATTAGACCATCTGCTATAGGTGACATTGGTGGCTTGTTTTCTGGGTTTGTTAATCTGTGATATGTGACATGCGATACCAGTAATATTGCGCATTTGGCTGCTGTCAGAAGAAAACTCTGTTTTTTGTCGTTTTTCAGTTTTTGGCATAATTTGAAAATGCCTGTTGTTCTTTACATTGTGTGTAAATTTCATGATGAACGGACCAAAAGAAACGACTCAAAATTACTTGGAAAAAAGTCTGGTTCCATTGACTTACATTAAAAGTAGAGTAGGTTTTTTCCTTCTCCTGTAAAATGATCATTTCGGAGTTATGAGGTTTTCTTCCGACAACAGCGATATTTACCATCATCCCCGAATATGTTAGATGGCTTTACGATATATCTAACTCTGAGATTGAAACTGTGAAGGATGCTCAAGAGAAAGCTGACCTCACAACAACTTCTGAAAACTAATGTTCAATTAACATTTTCATTTCCATGAGAGAACCACAGAATCTTGCATCCACTTAAGTCTATTTAATACAAGTAATTATTAAATAGTCTACTTTTGGTTAAATTTCACCTGAACACAAAGTTACTAATATTAAGACTACGGTAAGCATTTTAGAGCAGATTTAAGACATAAATCTAAATATTTCTCTAAGACCAACGCTCATTTTCACAGTCACATTCACTTTATATTTATTATGTAACACTATGGAAATGCAGACCTCCTATACAGCAGGTACACTGCTGATACCCGGTCACTGGGATGAGAATCACTCGTATAGTCTGAACACTTAGAGCCTACAGTAAACTACTGAACTAACCTGGACTGTTTAAGCAGCCCAAATGTTCTGGTATGACGTTCTGAGTTCAAGAGGTGACGTTTTGGTTATTATGTAAAACATATTTGCCTCAAAAAATGAGTCAGAAATGCAGCAGCTGCTCAGAGAAACATTGCCTAAAGGAATGTTCGCTAATAAACGCGGATTAAACTGAAGTGAGCTTGTTATTCGAATTGTCCCGTTCCACCTTAAATGCTGCAGCACTTATGGCTGAGGTCATTTAAGGTGGAACGGGAAAATTCGAACAAGAAACTGGCGAATAGGAAGCCAACTTCAGCCTCGTAAAACGCAGCCCAGTCCTCGCCTCCCTTCCTATCCGTATCCCAGTCTTCCAGAAAGTGCCCTACCTTGTATGTGCTGGTTGACGACATTCTCCAGCCGGTCGAGTCGCTCTATAATCCGCAGGGTTTCCCCCTTTTTGTCGCCCTCCAACTTTCTCGCCGGGACAGGCACGGGAACTTTGATGTAGACGCTGGCGATGTAATTGGTGACCCAGCCGACGTACAGCAGGCACACGATGTTGGTCATGCCGCTCAGGATCACACACGTCGACACCAAAGTTTTAGTTCTCCTGGTGCACGCCATGCCGACATGCCTGCCCGCAGCACCCCTCCACCAGACGGCCGGTGCTCGGCGGACAAGCGCGGCAGCCTCGCAGCTGAAGGAGTCGCCTCGCTCGCCTCAGCGTGCGCGTGAATTTCTCGTCAGCTCCAGATAAATTCCTCCAACGGTCAAACAGCGCATTCCATTCCGCGAGGACGGCGCGCGACCTGTCGACACTTTTTCGCGGAGGTTTTTTTTTTCCCCAAATCTTTCCCAAAAATGAGTTACCGTCGCCTCGCTCGCCTCACCGCGCGCGTAAATGTCTCGTCAGCTTTTTTCCCCTCCGACCTACTTAAATTCCTCCAGCGCGCTCCATTCCCGCCTCACACTTCCGCGCGCGGAGATTTCTAAATTATCGCCGTCAAAATAAAACGACCGTTACCTCCAACACCTCCTCACCTCCTCGCGCCTTCCATCGCCAACACTCAGCAACGTGTTATAGGAAAGGGGAGGGGTCGGTGGGCGGGGCGTAGGGTAATGCGCCTGTGACCGAGCTGCGATTTTCGCTTCCGATTGGACGAGGAGCCAAGCGCGGTGAGGGAGGGGGCGTGTCCCGCTATAATCCCCAGAAAAACTCAGTTTCCAAACACGGCAATGGCTGCATTGTTTCCTTAACAAGCACAGCTTTGCTCTGACTCTGACTCCGCGTTCTGTTCTTCCTCCAAAGGTATTCGAGTAAGCAGATTAAGTCAGTGGTGAAATTTTCCTGGATAAAGTCCTGGTTCGAATAACACTGAGTTTTTATAGCCTTGACACCTGATAGCTGGTGTAACGTCTTACGAGCCAATACTCAGAGTCCCCAAAAAAGAACCAGGAGCAGGTCTTTAAATGCAGGCTAAGGTTGTAGAACTGTTTATGTAGTGATTCTGAGTTTAACACATAGTGAAGAACATGATTCTTTGTAAAGTGGTCAGCAAAGTGGCCTCCAACGAGGGACACGATTAATGGCGTCCATTAACACTGTGAACTTGTGTTTCCATTTGTGGCCAGAGACACGGACAAACCTGTACAGGCCTTTCTTAGTCCTGTACTTTTACATACTCTGCCTTTTATGACCTGCGGCCTTCGTGATTGTCATCATTAATGTTGAACTGCTCATACTTACAAGTGATGAGACCGCACTGTACCACAACGCCAAAAAGTGATGATGTAGTAGTTTCCCACTCAGCATACTAGAGATGCCAAATGCTCAATCAGCAAGCAATTAGGCCTATTTATACACACACACACACACACACACACACACACACACATCATCTAAACCACTTATCCTTCAGGGTCGCGGCAGGGTGCTGGAGCCTATCCCAGCTGTCATTGGGCGGAAGGCAGGATACACCCTGGACAGGTGGCCTATTTATAAAGCAAAAAATATATAAATAAGTTTATAATTACTTGTTAGTCAGTGGTGAAATTTTCCTGGATAAGAGTTTATAGCCTTGACACCTGATAGCTGGTGTAACGTCTTACGAGCCAATACTTAGAGTCCCCAAAAAAGAACCAGGAGCAGGTCTTTAAAGGCAGGCTATGGTTTTAGAACTGTTCATGTAGTGATTCTGAGTTTAACACATAGTAAAGAACGCGATCCTTTGTAAAGTGGTCAGCAAAGTGGTCTCCAACGAGGGACACAGGTTTCAACCCATCAACAGCGTCCATTAACACGGAACTTGTGTTTCCATCTGTGGACAGAGACATGGACAAACCTGTACAGGCCTTTCTTAGTCCTGTACTTTTATATACACTGCCTTTTATGACCTGCGGCCTTCGTGATTGTCATCATCATTAATGTTGAACTGCTCATACTTACAAGTGATGAGACCGCACTGTACCACAACGCCAAAAAATGATGATGTAGCAGTTTCCCACTCAGCATACTAGATATACCAAATGCTTAATCAGCAAGTAATTAGGCCTATTTATAAAGCAAAAAATAGAAAAATAAGTTTATAATTGCTTCTTTAGCCAAATTCATTCGTCAGTCCGGCTTGTGTTGTCGCTCAAACTGCTTGACCAGAGCAAGTCCAGATAAATCAGATTAATAAACCAAACTGAAATGTTCCATTATGCTAAGTGTTGGTCATAATGCATCAGTACACTGCGCCACTATATGAATAAGAGGGCCTGAGGTATTTCTTAAAGCTGCCATATTTGCAAAATACACATGATTGCACATGAGAGAGAGGAAGAGAGAGAGAGAGTTGCATCATAGTTTGTCTAACTGTATTACAAATTCTGCAGTTCCTCCGACACAATGAAGATTACTTGTAATTCTTTTCTAAACCACAAGATAGAGACAGAAGAATCTTTTAATGATCATAATTTTCTCAAAGAGAAAAGGGTCATTTTCAGAAAGAACATCTGAAAAATAATAACTGAATAGTAGTTACAAGAGCACATCAGTGGTGCAGTAGATATCATATCATTATGACATCTGTAGGCATCTAATGACCAATAAAGAAAATTACAACTAACCCGCTATTATTGTGAATTGCTCCTGGCTATTAGAAAAAAAACAAACGGGTAGATTCAGACTGAATACTATTACAAGCAGATAAAATTGTCCACGAAAAAGAACACACAGTAGTTTTTTTATTATCATCATCATCTAATACACTATTATCCAGAGTGCTGTATTGAGCCAGGGACTCAGAGGACGAGACCAACTAGTGGCAAAACTAGATTCTGTAACACTTTACTTGGACCCTGCTGTATAACCTCGACATTAGCATGCCATAAACATGTCATGGCAGATGTCACATGCTGTTAAGACAGATTGCATCCAGTAATCAATCCTTATGCCATCGGTCATGACTATGAACAGTAATGGTAATATGACTCTGCTATATTACTGAACCGAACATAGCAGGGTTTAAGTAAAATGTACCCTAGAATCTTACGGACCTGCAAAAAACATATAAATCGGCTGCCCATAGAAATGAAAATGACCCTCAATGAATAAAAAAATGAAAATGTAATCTGCTTGTTTACTTGTTATTGCATCTATTGCATCAGTAATCTACATCTCAACCAAGTTGGTCCTCAGATGGAAGCTAATGGTTGAAGTATATTAGTAACTTATCATAGCTCCCCATGAATCATGTTATAAATTGCTCAAGTAGTAATATAAGGGTCCAATAAATATGTTAGGGGGCCTTGTTTCCAAAAGCCCCCTGAGCTACAGGCTTCAGTGCGATTGCCCCACTTGTACTGCTGGTTGTCATGCCACAGGTACCTTCTAACTTCATTTAAAATTGAATCATCAAACATTTGCCTTCTGTATTGTGACATATTTCTGAATGAAGTACGTCATCAGGGAGGGTCTGTGCCTTGTTGGTGATAGGAGGGAGGCGGTGGGAAGGATAGGTGAAACATAAAAACATTGGTTCATTTTGCCAAAAGTCACAAAAGGTTTGAGACAGGCAAAAGTCATTTTAATGGAATTTTACCGTAAAACAGGAATTTTGCCTTTTAAATGGTTTAGTATGATGAAACACGCTTAATATGACCAGGGACATTAACTAAACATGTCAGATTGACAAAACAGTCATTTGACCTATACATGCTCCGCCCACAAAGGTGTTCTTTTGTAGCAACTGTTCTGAGGTTGGACAACACTGTCAAAAAATCCCATTCAATCTAATGGGAAACTGTAGCACACAACTCAATTTTTGGCAAAATATGTCAAATTTTGTGAGCATTAAGAATTTCAGATGACAGATTATTGCATAGTTATTTTTGAAAGGTCACATTTTTAAGATTAAGATTAGTTTGCATAGCAAATTATGGTCTTGCAAGGCCCCTGGGGACAAGCATCTTTGGAGGACCCCCAAGCTCTAACAGTAACACATAATAAATAAACAAACAAACTAGTGAGATCAAACAATAGTTCACATTAATGTTTGTGTGCATTTTGAGCAACATATATTTGTTTATTTTTTGTTTTAATAATAAACCAAATCAGCCTTCTTAAGGTGGCGCATCCTGTGGTATCTACACTGTAACATATTGTGCTATAAGATCTGTTTGTTGAAAGACAAACTTGATTCATTCTTCTCTGTCTTTTTTAAGCCAGACTGAATCATAATGCAAAAGCAGAAGTAGTTCTGTGTGCATTGAAGGGTAAATAGGTATCAAATACCCACTAAATTATCCCATTTGAATGGCAAACACAAAGTCCAGATGCTAAAATATAGCTTGAGGGGCCTGGGAACAGGCGGTCAGAGGCCTCTGTGCACTGGCTCCATTGGCCCAGTCAATAATCCATCCCTGCTGCCAACCTTCAATTAACTAATAACACAGTTCAGCTAAGTAATGCAGCATTTTAATCTGGTAACTCAATGTTATGTTTAAAATCTAATCTCCTTTAGCTTTAATGTGACCAGCATTCCAGAAAGCTTGTCCTACCTCACAACAGTTGCTAAGAAGGAACGCAGAGCATGGACTGGTCAGCTGACGGAGCGAGAGTGAGAAGGAGTGAGAGTGCTGCTTCTGATGGTTCCAGCTTTTCTGCTCTGACGCAGCAGTAAAGTGAAGCTGTGGGCTCATTCAGAGTGGCATTGATCCCAGCCCTCTTTGTGTTGGCGCCGATGTGTGGCGCTCCGCAGTGACATGAATGCGTCTGAGAGATTTTTTTTCCGTCTCCACACCGGGGGAATAAGCACTGCATCTTTTCACAGCCTTATAGCGAGGCGGCATAAAAGATTGATGCCAGTAATTGTGTCGAGTGCTCCAGAAGCACACTGACACGTAAGCGCTGGGGTAATAAGCCATAAAGGAGGTTGGGAATACACCAGAGCTACGCCACTCCAATTCTTCATTTATGCTCCCTTTTTGCGTCCTCCAGTGCGTTTTGCAAAACAGAACAGCTGTGTTCTTCTGTAGGTGAATGTGTGTGTGTGTGTGTGTGTGTGTGTGTGTGTGTGTGTGTGTTTGTGTGTGTAAGAGAGAGAGAGGCAATCAGAGGTAACCTGCAATTTCAAATTTGTTTTTACAAAAGCTAAATCTTTTATTTTTTAACCCAAGAGAGCAAAGCATTCTTAACTACTGAGGTTAAGATTAGGGTGTAGAGTTGGATGTAGAATAAATATAGATGCTTACCTATCATTGCATAATTTGAAAACACCAGTTATTACTTTTTACTTTATTATAACTTTTTTTAGTCTTTTCTACTGTAAAGTTGCTGGTTTGTAGACATGAGGTTTTGTTCCAACATTGTCAATATATTTGATACGTGTGCTACTTATTATTACATATAGTACTGTGAAAAAAGCAGCTATCCATCATTTATTTCCAGTCAAAAAGACCATTAAGTACAAGTAGTCCCAAACACATTCAATGATGTTTAGGTCTGGACTCTGGGGTGGTCATTCAGTTCTTTTTATCTATTTCCTTTTCTCAGTGAGGTTCTTCTTGACAGCTACACATCCTTTCAGGCCCATAGCGCTGAGTCGTCTTCTCACAGTGGAAGGACGGACAGAAACACCTGTGGATGTTTTCAGATCTGAAGCAGCTTGATTTTCTCCTCTCTCTCAAAGATGAAAGCTTTAAGTGCTGTTTATCTGATGGGGGCAGTGTTGGTGGTCTACCAGGTCTTGCATGGTTGTTAGGAGTCCCACTTTCTCTGTGAGTTTTTAATCATTTTTTGAACTCCAGTTATGGAAATGCCTTATCTTATATCTCATCCCCTCAAAAATATCTCCTGAAAAATTGATATTGTGTACTTAATGGCCATTTTGGCTCACTTCCTGCTCTAAAATGCAGGGTGTGGCTAAAATAAGGCCCTCTGGACGCCTATGGACTAAAAATCTCTGTGTTTTAGTAGCGACATGAAAACATGAGACAGCATTTTTTTAATTAACCCCTTAAATGAGTTTTATTACACACTTCTATAACCTAAGAATAGCTTGCATCAACAATAGCTTGAAAAGTTTGCATTAAAGTACCTGTAGTTACTCAATAATTAGCCTTGTAAGCCAGTGTGTAATAAGACTGGGATTTATTTTTTTTTAAAATCCACTCATCATAAATCTAAATCTTTCAATTTCCCTTTAAAAGGTAACATTGAAAAAAAATACAAATAAAACAAAACAGTTCAAATTTAGGGGTGTGTTTTTTGGACAGCCAGCTCCTAATAGAAAGCACCCTATAAATGACGAGTGTGTATATATTTAGCTTATTACTCTCTCAAGTGATGCCTTGAGTTTAAAAATATCATAACAGTCCTTTTAAATATCTAAGGTCTGAATACTTAATTGTTTTATTAAAGAGGAAATAGGAGACCTGTTTAAAATAACGCAGTGGGTGGCGCTGTCACCTCACAGCAAGAAGGGCCTGGGTTCGATTCCCCAGCCGGGCGACCTGGGTCCTTTCTGTGTGGAGTTTGCATGTTCCTGTTGTTGCATTGTCCCTAGGTATGAGTGTGTGAATGTGTATGTCTGCCCTGTGATGGACTGGCAACCTGTCCAGGGTGTTTCATGCCTTCTGCCCAATAACCGCTGGGATAGACTCCAACTCTTCCCACCGTGACCCAGAAGGATAAGCGGTTCAGAAAATATGTGTGTTTGAAATAATTCAGTAGAATGGTCTCCATATAACACACATATATGACCCCACATGCGGTCATTATACAGAAACAAGCCTGTGTATGCTTGTGCTTGTCGGCCGACGTCTATGGAAAATGTGGAGTCAGCTTTGCGAAAAATGACAATAACTCATCAGGCATTCTCCTAAGCCCTGTCAAAACAGTTGCATTCATAACGTCAATAAATCTGAAACCACAACGGGTTCTCATACACTCATCCCCGACGAGAAATAATGACAGTGTCTTCGGCTGTCACATTAAACCCAAATTGTGACATCACTAGCTTCTTGTTTGTGCCTTGGGGTATGCCTTGTATTATTCATTATCTTCAGAAAAAAAAAGTTCTCGTTGCATTTTAATGGCGCCAACACCACAGGGCCTGCGAGACTACCGATGTCTGGAGGCTCGGCGAGGGAAGATGCCGAGGTTCTCTAATAGTGGGGCGAATGTTCAGAATGCATATTATGATTATGCGGCTCACTGGACACATGCCAAGGTTTTATAACATGAGAAGATTTGGTTTTATCATTCAATCACATAATCAGTCTGACTGCCCGGTTGTCTTCTCTGCCTTTTTTTCGCTTTTTTTCAGTTTGTGACGTGGTAAATTGAGTGCAACCGAGGAACGGATTCCATTAAAGGCCGCAGCAAATAGTCATACCCCATTTAACTTCGGAGTAGAGGGGGGTCTCTGTCTTAGACACTGTTCAAAACAGCAGTTGGCCACCACCAAGTCTGTTTTTCACTGATCCTTGTATGTAGGATGCTGGTCTGTTCGGCGAGCTCAGGTTGGTGTTGATATTGTTTCTATAGAATAAAGAACACCCACACTTCACTTGGAGGGAAGTTTTCACACCGTTCCTGTAATATCACACATTTCCTCTGTTTAATTGTGTATCAGGGGTAATATTGCTTTGTCTAGCGAGTCACAGCTTCTCATTGCCAGACTCCCCCTGCAAAGGTAGAAATTGGAAGCCTCGTCCAATGCGCTGGGCGAGGTGTCGTCCACGGGCCCTGGCCGTCTAATCTGGTTTGAAAGCAGTCAGGAGCTTTATTGTCCCTCAGAGGCTTCTCCATCAGAACGCTCACACAAAAGGTAAAAGCAGTGGGGCCAGAGAGATGATGAACGTCATGGTGAAGCGAGAGGAGACAAGAGGTGGAGATAAGGATGGCAGAAATATAGAGAGGCAGCCTCAGTGGGCTGTATCTGTTCCCTGTACAGAATTAAAGGTGGATAATTATGACAAATGTACAGTTCAAAGAAATACAGCACTGTGCTTGAGAGTAATGACCATGAGTATTTATGGCACAGCAGGGACTGAGTGGCTGCCCTTTCGTCCCCTCTCTCTGCAGGGGGGCCGGCAATCTTCCAGCCTACCAACAGCAGCAAATTAAACAGTTTTTCCACGAGTCTCGTTCCAGCTACAGCAACAAGTAAGCAAGGCCCAATGATAAGCATCAGAGTAGAAAGAAATATACGGGCATTCACACTTCTACGAAGGGGCATCCTAGATATTAGCAGCATGCAATTAAAACAGACTTTTATTAATAACACTGAAAATATTAATAATTTATCAGTTATTCTTTAATGAGTGAAAATAGATGAAAACAGTTTTAAATTAGATGCCCCCTTAAGGCCTTGGCACACCTTCCCCAAGCTTCTAATGTTGGCAGTCGCTGTTCCAGAATGTGGGAATGAGGGGAAAGAGAACATTGTGGAGAAAGTGTGAATGGGGAAAACATTCTATGAGAGTGCAGATGAAAGGAACCTCCTAGGAGAGTGAAGAATATTTGGAATACCCTAGAACAGAGAGAACTGGGGAGAACATTCTTATACGGTATGAATGGGGGGGGCAATCCAGAACAGCGTTAATGGGGGCAATGGTATTCTACAATAGTGTGAATGGAGGAGAACATTCTAGAACAGTGTGATTGGGGTCAATATTATTCTACTGTAGTGTGAATGGAAAAGAACCTTCTAGCACAGTATACATGGGGGGCAACTCTACAACAGAGTGAATGGAGGAGGACACTCTAGAACAGTGTGAATGGGAGCAACATTCTAGTACAGTGTAAATGGGGGGGAATAATCCAGAACAGTGTAAATGGGGGCAATGGTATTCTACAATAATGTGAATGGAGTAGAACATTCTAGAACAGTGTGAATGGGTGCAAGGGTATTCTACATTAGTGTGAATGGAAAAGAACATTCTAGAACAGTGTGAATGGGGTGCAAGGGTATTCTACAATAGTGTGAATGGGGTGGACACTCTAGAACAGTGTGAATGGGGAGAACATTTTAGAGCAGTGTAAATGGGGGCAAGGGTATTCTACAATAGCATAAATGGAGGAGAACATTCAAGAACAATGTGAGTGGAGAGAATATTCTTTCATAGTGGGAATTGTGGAGAACAGTGAACAGTGTTAATTAGAAGAAAACTGTAGAACACTGTGATCCATGGGGAATAACTAGAACAAGGCCAATAGGGAGAGCATTGTAGAACCAGGGGGAATAACTAGACCAGTTTTTATATGGAACATTGTAAGGCATTGTGGACCAGGGGAATAACTAGGACAGTGTAAATAGGAAGAATATTCTAAAACAGTGTGAATGAGGAGGAAACTGCAGAACAGTGTGAATCGGGAAGGACATTGTAGAACAGTATGAGTGGGGGAACGTTCAAGAATAGTGAGAATGTGAGAGAACAGACTGCTGTGAGAGAATGCTGAGTTGGTGTTCTTTGGCCTTCAAAATTGCAGGTTTGTCGTTCAGCTATCCATATTCAGGTTTATTATTCAGTTAGTGTTATTAATTATTCTGTAACATCTATGGAACTAATATATAAGTTATGTAGTTATTTGAGTGAGGAATGAGTCTCAAAGCAGGAATGGATCCTCAGAGTTTAGGGGCTAAAACAAATGTGAAGTATGAAGGTACACTACTGTGCAAAAGTATAAGACCACCATTCATTTATTTCATTTCCAGCCAAGACGTCCTATAAGTGCAAGGTACACATTATTTATCTTCAGGAAAAAAGCCTAATATACAACCCCATTTCCAAAACAGTTGGGACGCTGTGCAAAATGTATCTAAAAACAAAATCCAATGATGTGCAAATCATTTAAACCCTATATTTCAATGAAAATAGTACAAAGACAACATATCAGATGTTGAAACTGAGAAATTGTTATATTTTGAAAAATATTTGCCTATTTTGAATTTGATGCCAACAACATGTTCCAAAAAAGTAGCGACGGGGGCAACAAAAGGCTGGTAAAGTTGTGTAATACTAAAAAGACACCTGGTGGTTAATTGGCAACAGGTCTGTAACATGACTGGGTAAAAAGAGCATCCCAGAGAGGCTGAGTCTTTCAGAAGTAAAGATGAGGAGGGGTTCACCACTCTGTGAAAGACTGCACAATCAAATAGAGCAACAAGTTTCTCAACATAAAATAGCAAAGAACTTTTGCTTTTCATCATCTACGGTACATAATATCATTAAAAGATTCCGAGAATCTGGAGGAATCTCTGTATGCAAGGGACAAGGCCAAAAACCAGTATTTGCTGGTTGTGATCTTTGGGCCTCCAGACAGCACTACATTAAAAACAGACATGATTCTGTAGTGGACATCACTGTATGGGCTCAGAAACACTTCTGAAAAACACTGTCTGTGAAAACAGTTTGTCGCTGCATCCACAAATGCAAGTTAAAACTCTAAAATGCAAAGAAGAAACTTTGCATAAACTGGATCCAGAAATGCTGCCACCTTCTCTGGGCCCGAGCTCATTTAAAATGGACTTAGGTGAAGTGGAAAATTGTCCCTTGGTCTGACGAATCAACATTTGAAATTAGTTTTGGAAGTCATGGACACTGTGTCCTCTGGGTTAAAGACCACTCAGCTTGTTATCAGTGCACAGTTCAAAAGCCAGTATTCATGATGGTATAGGGGGCATTAGTGTGCATGGTATGGGTAACTTGCACATCTGTGAAGGCACCATTAATGCTGAATGATATATACATGTGTTGGCAACATATGCTGCCATCCAGACGACGTCTTTTTCAGGGAAGACCTTGATTATTTCAGCAAGACAATGTCAAACCACATTTTGTGTGTATTATAACAGCATGGCTCTGTATTAAAAGAGTCCAGGCGCTAAACTGACCTGTCTGCAGGCAATACCTGTCACCACTGATAACATTTGGTGCATTATGAAATGAAAAATGGCAAAGGAGACCCTGAACTGATGAGCAGCTGAAATTCTATATCAAACAAGAATGAGAAAATATTTCACTTTCAAAACTACAGCAGTGTCTCCTCAGTGCTCAAACACTTGGGTGTTAATAAAAGAAGAAAAAAACCAATAACATTTATCAGTTTCAACATCTGATATGTTGTCTTTGTAGTATTTTCCTTTAAAAGTATGGTTTACATGATTTGCATGTTATTGCATCCTATTTCTATTTACATTCTGCACAGCGTCCCAACTTTTTTGGAAATGGGGTTGTATTTAAATTACAATGAAACCCCAACAACCAAGTATAATATCAAATTTTTCAGTATTTAGTGTGCCTTTATTATGACTTCAGAAAGTCAAAGTTAAGAAATCAGCAGGGATATCTTCAAACGTCCAAGTTCAGCCTTGAAAGTTGGTTGCATTTTCTGCTTCTCATAATCCAAGTAGTCCCAAAACATGATGCTGTGGTCTGGACTCTGGGGTGGTCAGTCTATTGTTCTGAGAACAACAGCAGTTTCTTTGTTTGATTTGTAAATGTTCTTCTTTTTTGTCGATTTCCTTTTCCCAGGGCTTTTTGGCAGCTACACATCCTTTCAGACCCATAGTATTGAGTTGTCTTCTCACAGTGGAATAATGGACAGAAACACAGCTGATGGGGACAGCTTTGGTGGTCCACCATGTCTTGCAGGCCATTAGGAGTCTCATTTTCTCTATTTCTTTCAATCATTTTTGAGCTCCAGTTTTGTGAACTCCTGTTATTTTTCTCTGACGTTCTTCTTCCTTCAGTGAGTTGATTGTTTTATATCTAATCTCTTCAGAAAAATCTGCTGAAGAATGACTAACTTGCACTCAGTGGCTGTTTTGACTTTGACTATGATCATCTGAGTGGAGAAACTAGAAGATGAAGGGATCGCTGCTCTCCTGGTGTGTTCTTCCCACAGATTCCACTTTCTGGGGGGAAAAATGTCCATGGGCCGTATCAGTGCATCCGTCTCCCTCCCTGTGCGAGCGGCGTGTGAGAGAATGACTCAGCTTCACATGATCGATGCAGGCTCACTCCCAGCAAAAGGCCGCTGCACGAGACATCTGACTTACGCTGTGGGGGCAGGGCCTAAATCTATGCAGCTGCCATATAAAAATGAAATATAAGATTTAAATAAGTCATTATATGATTCAAGCAAAACAACTCAAATGTAGAATATCTAAAGTTAGAATGTTCTGCATGAGCAGGAGCTGCTCTTCCTCGTAAAAGCATAGATCAGCTGGTTGATTGCATCTTGAGGAAGGGTGCTGGTATCACCCAAGTATTCTGTATCGCTGATTGAATGGATTGCATTTCCATGAAGGGTGTCTGTCACTATTGAGTTCAATCAGTGGAGAGATTGCACACAATCACAGGAGGCTATCATGTTCTGAGAGATTGATTTGAAAATAATCAGCTTTTATTTCAAGTGCACTTCAGTGGATTCGATTGTCTAGAATTAAAATCTGAAATGCCACATTATGTCTTGGAGAAGGTTTCGTCTCATCAAAGCTTCAGGCTGTGCCTTCAGTATTTACAGTTCCAGCTGGATAAGACACAGCTAAATAACATTACTGCACATTAGATTATGAATTCTATCACATGGGAAAATGTGCATTCAAGCTAGGGGCGGGCAATGCGATATGATATTGTTCTGATAAATGACATCAAGATACCTTTTTCTGACCATATTGCGGGTATAATTAGTGCTGAAAGAACACTTAAAAACTGCACATTTCATTAAAAAGAAGAAACCCCCTTCTTAAAAAATATAAAAAAATCCTGAAAAGTCCTGAAACACTTCATCGTGAATGAGCGTGGCTGAATTTGCGCTGTCGCCTCACAGCAAGAAGGGCCTGGGTTCGGTTCCCCGGTCAGGCAACCAGGGTCCTTTGTGTGGAGTTTGCATGTTCTCCCTGTGTCTGCGTGGGTTTCCTCCTTTGTGTGTGGATGTCTATGTCTATCTGTCTGCCCTGTGATGGACTGGTGACCTGTCCAGGGTGTATCCTGCCTTCCACCCAGTAACTGCTGGGATAGGCTCCAGCACCCCCCACAACTCAGAAGGATAAGTGGTTTAGACAATGTGTGTGTATTCTGCCTATTCTGCCTATGGCAGTGTAGCCCCGCCCATTCACTTTAAGGTTATAAGGAGGGTTTCAGCCTGGTGTAATGTTAACAGCTGAAGCCGTCCAAAGGTGATGTGGGATTCTCACAGAATCAACTTCCCTGGCTCTGAATAAAAGTTGACACTGTGCAAACTTTTATTGCATGTGACTATAGCATTTTATTGAGCCACCTTCCATCAAAATGTCCTGACTTCCCCATAAACTAGTCAAGTCAAGTCAAGTCAAATTTATTTGTATAGCGCTTTTTACAACTGATGTTGTCACAAAGCAGCTTCACAGAAATCCATTTAGGACAAAGTTTCAACATGAAATGTAAATCCTCCAGGTGAGCAAGCCAGGGGCGACAGTGGCCAGGAAAAACTCCCTCAGAGCTGAGGAAGAAACCTTGGGAGGAACCAAGGCTCACAAGGGGGGACCCATCCTCCTCTGGTCAAACTACCTACAAAATTATTATACTACTAATATTAACAGTAGTAGTAGTAGTAATAGTTAGGAGTCCACTTCAGTGTAGAGTGGGCAGCCAGTCCAAGGCAGGTGGCGGTGACTGGGGTGTGGGCAACTGGTCTGAAGCGGGTAGCCGGTGAGCTCTACAGACAATCATCCAGCAGTGTCCGGCCAGACAGGTGGGCATTCGTTTTCTCAGAAGAAAGGTAGTGATTTAAATTTTTTAAAATAATTTATTTATAATTTTCCTTCTGGACTGTTACATAAGATAACAATTCTCTGCCATACAAAAGCTATTTGAGCACTTTCCATGTAGAAAGAATAGGTTTTTCTGCACATCTCTCCCTGTTAATACAGAAAAGAGGAAGCATTCTTTTTAAAACTGCTCTTGTTTCGTCCTCAGTCCAGCTCCAGTTTACTAAACCGTTTATTTTTTAATTAATTTGGTGAATTTTAATGAGAAGTTTGGGTCACTATTAACTTCCCGTGTTTGTAGGCAAAGATAGCCTAGCAGCTCCAGTTCTAAACTTTTAAAAATTTGGACAAACATGTCTTTGGCTACTCGACTGTCTTTAAGCTAAGTGGAAAATCATGTAAATTTGAATTTTGACTATTGCTTCAATATCAATCAAAGGTTTTTCCTACACTGTTAGAAATAAAGTTTCTGTGCAGGTACATTTTTTATTCATCAAGGTACAAACAATGTTAATTTTCCCCCTTAAAGGTACAACAGCGGTTTTAAGGTCCAGCTGTGTACCTTAAAGGTACATATTTGTATCTTTTCATAAACTAATATTAATGTTAATGTTAAAACAGAGCAATAAAGTAAAAAGCCTGGAGACGAGACGGGGTGCGTGGAGTCAGTACAGCTTAGAGAATATCATTTCAGTGGATTATGGTACAGTTATGTTCCCTGACTATAGGTACTGAGATGGACCCTTGAGGCTACCACCCCAGTGACAAGAGGGGGACTGCCCCACTGAAAGTTTCATACCTTTATTTCTGAGAGTGTAGAATCATATGTGCAACCCAGTAACTATTAAGGACATTTAGCTCTATTGTTTTGTTGGTGTTCTGTGTCTTTTACAACTTGTCGAACTACAGAAAAACAAAACTTTGTGATATGAATCATATCATAAAAATGTCTTCAAGTATCATGATATTTCATTTTTTGGCCAAACCTAATATAAGCTTTAAGACAGCAAGTTCAGTGGGAGTCTTGGCTGCAGTGGTTTATCAGTAAGAACACCACTTGATATGATACCCACCATAAAAGCAAATGTAGGAGTCAAACACCAAAAGCGCAGCCCCCTGCGGTGCCCCTTGATGATTAAAAATTGATCCCAGTGTCTAACACTTTCCTCCACTCCATACCCTGCCGAGCCAGATGGTTTTTAGGCGCTGATGCCTCGCGGATACCCCCAGCGCACTCAGGCAGGCGCCATGAGCTCAGAGAACATCCTGTCATTAGAGAGGACAGAGACAAATGCTACATGCTGTACGAGTTTTCTTGGCTTAATTGGAAGGCTTCTTATGTCTCCTCTCATCGCCTCAGAATGCACAACGGCTACAGTGTGCTATCGCTGAGTGAGGAACACGCAGTGCCATTGAAATGTCTTTGGTGCGCCCATAAGTTATTCTTATTGGCTGGCTTGGGGACACTAAGTGGCAATTATGACGGATAGACGACAGTGCCAGTTACAGGCTGTGCCTCAGCTGCTCTACAGGCTTGAGTTATGGCAGTGTTGGCAAGGGCTTCCTCTGACACTTACATCGCTCATACAAACACAATAGCAACACCTATAAGCACAACAGACCACCAGTTCAACAAAGCAGTGTTAGAGCACTGCAAATTCTCACAGTACAAACTGGCTAAATTTGCAAATGTCTTAGTTTACTTCTTTAGTTTTGCACTGGAGTTATTTAGCTAAGTAATGGAAGCTTTTAGCTGTCAACCATCCAGTTTGAGACTTAAGTAATCTCAGATTTATTTACCTGGTTTATGAAGCTGTGTGTCCTACTGTTATCTACAACATTCAGGCCTAAAGACAAGTGCCACTAGAGTTTGTAGCTGTACACCATTTGTGTCCATTCTTTAGACAACCAAATAAAAACAGACAGCAATGACTTGCTTTTTTGGCCTGTATTCGGTTTAAAAAAGTAGAAAAACAAAATATTTAATGTTTCAATTTTGTTTTTTGTACATGCACACTTATTCTAAATTTGATGCCTGCAACATGCTCTAAAAAAGTTAGGACAGGGACATGTTTACCACTGTGTTACTAATAACACGCCCTCATACAGTGGCAGACCCTGGCTTTTGAACTTTAAGCTGGTAACAATCAGGATGGTCCTTTTCCTCTATAGCCTAGAGGACACAACGTCCATCATTTCCAAAAACTTGAAAGGTGGACGCAGCACACATTTTCAGTTTGTGTCAGTCCATCTCAGGTGAGCTTTAGCCCAGAGAAGTTGGCGGCGTTTCTGAATATTCTTGATGTTACTGTTGTTGTTCTTGGCTTCCACTTTGCATAGTAGAGTCTTAACTTTTAGCTTTGAACTGTGTTTACTGACAAGGGTTTTCTGAAAGTCCTGAGCCCCTATGGTTATATTCATTACAGAATGAATGACAGGATTTTCATTCTTTAGCTATCACAGCTTTACCCAAAATCCACTCATTATCTTGTTATTATGTTCCTGTTTTGATTCTTCTTGAACATCAAGTACTGCGAGTGTTTTGATCCTGCACTTCTCCTAGTGTCTCTGAGTCATTGTAGCGAGTGATCCAGAGCGCTGTTCTAAGCGAATAGAAGTTTATGCATCCTCTACAGAGAACACACTTCAGCACATTTTCATTCACAATAACTGTTTATTTGCTAAATTTAACATATTGGGGGAAAAAAAACATAAAATGTGGCCTGTGCAAAAGTAAAGGCACATTAAATGTTTTACATTTTCTTTTTCTTTCCATTTTGGACTCAGCAAACATTTTTGCATTGTGCACTTAGCTTTGCAGAAAAATACCATATTTAAGTTCACATAGAAAATGTAAAAAAAAATTGACCAGGGTGTTTAAACTTTTGCATATGACTCCAAGAGGATGATGAAATAATACACAGTTGAATGCAAAAGTTTGAACACCCCCAGTCAAATTACATGCATTGTGGAAAATTAGAAATACTTATATTTCAGGTTTTGCTGAGTTTAACAGATTGGGAGTAAAAATAAATGTGCCATAACTTTTGCACAGGCCATATTTTTGTTTTTGTTTTTTTTCCAACATGTTAAATTCAGCAAATAAGCAGTAAATGTGCATAGAAATGTGCTGAAGTGTGTTCTTCTCATCATCACTGAGAAAATCAACAAAACATGTTATATTGACCCAAACTTTTGCACACAACTGTATGAGTAAAATGTGTAATTTTTTACAGTTTTAAAACAGTCGTTAGGGCCGAATGTCTAAAAATATCTGTCTGGTAGCTGTAAAAATTGCACAGATGATGTTGCTATGCGAAAACGAGAAGATGATAAAAAGCATATTTTACTTGAAGCTGTTTAATTACAAAACATCAGTGTCACATGTAACCCCACTATAGGTTGTCCCTCCTTTTTCCCCAGCTTCTAACTTGTTTTCATATTTAGAGATGATCACATATCTGTGCATATCTGTGCCTTGATTCCTCTGATGAACTTAGACTACGACTGTTGGATTAACCCCTTAATTCCCAGGCTTCTTTCCTACTAAGGCTTTTTCTTTAGTAATTGTATGGAAAACAATGTAAGCTGGCATTAGTCAGTTATTTTTTTAAGTCATAGTTGTGAGGAATGGAAGCATGGACCAAGGTCTTGGCCATTTAACCCCTTATGTACTGTGTATTATGTACTTATACTGGGATTTTAAGGGGTTAAAGGGTTAAGCTTACTTGTTGGGATAAGCCTAATCGGTCGATATAGCCTAACTGTTGGATTAGGGCTAATAAAATGACTCTCGGCTCGTCCTATTGGCTCGACCCCTGTGAGTTCAAGGCAAATGCGACGAGAGAACATAAAACCAGTTCTTAAATCAGTTCAGAGTGCAGAAGTGCTCTCTTATTGCGTAAAATGATGTTCAGTTAGGTGGTAAGTAGGCCTGAGGCCCTTTAAGTGCCCCTGCTTGACTCAAGCGGTGCCTCTGCGTGCCGCTGGTAGAAAACTTGTATTTATTTGTCAAAACACAAATGAAGTATGATTCACTGAGGGCGCCGTGAAAATAGGGTCACATTTGCGAATTCATGAGTAGATAAACATCATCCAATATTCATGCCTGCCCAGCTTTTCTGCCTTATGCGGATACATGCAAATTGAATCCCAAATTGGTCACTGTCTCTCTTTTGACTGAGAGTGCTGGATTGTTTTTTTTTCTTTTCCTTTTTTATTGACTCAGTGGCATCAGTGAGCTTGTGCTCCAAGTTCTTTGATGACCCATCACTAAATGGATGTGCTGGGTTGGGCCTTACCACAAATATTGGTGTACTACATGAAACAGCTTGTCTCCTATTCTGCTCATTGACTGTGATGGCCTGCCACTTGGGAATGCATTGAGATCTAAAAAAAAGAGTGAGAGACAGAGAAAGAGAGAGAAAAGAGAGATGGGGAAAAGATAGAGGAAGAATGAGCGAGAGAAAGAGAGAGAAGAGAGAGAAAGAAAGTGAATGAGAGAGTGAGATATATATATAGAGATAAACATGGAGTTGGAGGGAAAATAAGAGGGAGGAGAGTGAGAGTGAGAAGAGGAGAGAGAGAATGAGAAGGGGGGAGAGAGAGAGGGAGAGAGCGAGAAAGAAAAGAGAGAGAGCGAAAGAGAGAGAGAGAGAGAGAGAGAGAGAGAGAGAGCAAGTTAAGAGAGGGGAAAGAGCCTCTTTGCACAGAAGCCTGCTGTAAAGCTGCTTTGTGACAATGCCTTTTGTGAAAAGTGCTACATAAATAAACTTGACTTGACTTGACTTGACCTACAGTCAGGGGTTGGGATGTAACAGAATACAAGTACTGGGAATATGTATTCAGAATACAGAAATGAAGTATCTATATTCAGTCCAAGTTACATTTGGTAAAGGCATTATTCAGAATACAGTTAATACAGTTAGTTAACAGCTTCTTTACAAACACTGAAGTTCCTGCTAAAGCCTGAGTAGACTGATAAATCAATGTGATGATCAGTTATTAATCTCAGTGTTACTGAGCTCTGCTAAAGCCTGAGTAGACTGATAAATCAATGTGATGATCAGTTATTAATCTCAGTGTTACTGAGCTCTGCTAAAGCCTGAGTAGACTGATAAACCAATGTGATAGTTGGTGATAGTAGGTGTTTCTGTCCATCCTTCCACTGTGAGACGATAACTCAATGATTTGAGTCTAAGATGATGTTTAGCTGTCAAGAAGCTGTTGCTGGGAAAAGGAAATGGACAAGAAAAAAATAAAACAAACAAATAAGCTGCTGCTGTTTTCAGCACAATGAACACCTCAGAGTCCAGACCCCAACATTATTGAATGTTTGGGGGATTACTTGAATGGTCATCAACAGAAAATGCCAAGTGTAAGACTAAACTTTGGAGATGTGGAAAAATATCCCTGCAGATTTCTTCCAAAAACTGAAAACTAGTCTTCACAAAAGAATGGAAGCTGTAACAAAGGCAAAGAGTGGACATTCTACTAACTACAAAACCTGACGTTATTTAATTGTTGAGGCTTTAGTGTCATTTACTGTTAACCCCTTAAACGCCCAGGACCTGTCAGCAGGCCCAAGGTTGTTTTATACACTTCTATGACCTAAGAACATCTCATCTAGGTCGCATTAATGTCCCTGTAGTAACTGAATAATAAGTCTTAGTATGTTATAAGCCTGGGATTTAAGGCGTTAAACATGCCGTTGCTGTCCAAAGAAAAGTAAGTACTGGCAGCTCTACAGGAGAGGGCAAAAACATTCTTCACCTCCAATGTAAGTTGATGGGAAGAGATTTTATTCAAAGCAATTTTGGACCATTTCTAATGGTCCCATCATCATGAAATATTCACACAATGGAAAGGACAGCTGCCAGGCTCAAATTATGCATAAAACTAAGAGTCAGAAAAATTGGAGAGGTTTTTTTTTCTCTTTTTTTCACAGCGACGATATGTTTTTCTACATTTTTCCCCTAACACTCCAACAAACTTGTACTGAATGGCCATTTTGACTGGAAATTAAATAAATTAAGGGTGGTCTCTGACTTTTGCACAGTTCTGTACAATATCGAATGACACAACAAATCTATAAGGCCTAGAGAGAAGCTAAAAGAGAGCATTATAAATTTAATACGTATAAAAGCTGGAAGGGATTTAATCTATAAAACCAAATAGACATGTTTTAGGACAACGAACAATATAAAATTGTCTGTTTTAAACATAAACAGATTAAAACTAGGACGTTCTGCAGTACAAAAACGTCTGATCTGGGTCATCGGCGGTCATTTGGATCAGACAAAAAGATCTCTTTCAGGCACCCTCATAGCAAAAGCTTCATCTTAATGACTGCACGGCTGATGACTGCCTAGAGACGCTGAACAGAATGAGGCAGATGCCGTGGCTGCTGTCTCTCTGTGTGATGTGGGATTACAGAGCGAGCATTAGGCAGACATTACTAATTTATTTAATATCCCTCCTAACACCTTTAAAGAGATCTACTGGGGGGAAGTGGGAGGGGGTCCAATAGCTAAGCGGCGTTATTGTTATGTGGAAGACACAAAGATAGAAACAGTGGTGAATCCTAACGTGACCTCTGAGTCACTCTGACTTTCAAATGAGCAGTGGACATTATGTCAATCAGTGAAGGGAATACTGGGCACTTCCCATTATAATACATACAGTGTAGTAGTGGGTGATAAACTGGTTCATCCGATATACCAGTTGAAATTCTTTTTAGGGTATTAGTTTTGTTCTTATCGTTACACTGGTATGCAAATAAATGCAGATGATGTGACATACATTCAGTGCCTTCAGCTAGTCCAGTGTATTGTCAAAGAAGCAGACATCAGATTGTAATGAGTAAATGAATTAAAAGAAGAAGAAGGAAAAGCCAGTCTCTTGGGGTTAGCCATTAGCCAGTAGCCTAGCATATAGACTACCCAGCTTTCCGTGTGCACCGCCTATGCCGCTTCAGACTCCAGCTGCTTCAGGCGATGCCGCGGTCTCGGCCTACAAGCCGACAGGCCCCACAGCTTCTCAGCTATAACTGATAGTGTGAGCGGCTTGTGATATTTACTAAAGTTCAGCAGCAGCTCGACGATCGTAGGTTAAAGCTTGGATGTAGTTGGTATGTGGTTGGTATAGTGTGGTGGGTAACACCTCTGCCTTCTACGCTGTAGTTTGGGCTTGATCCCCCGCCTGGTCAAGCACCCTGCACTATACTATATAAGAGTCCTTGGGCAGGACTCCTAACACTACCTTCACCTACCTGTGGAAAATGATCAAATTGTAAGTTGCTCTGGATAAGAGCCTCTGCCAAATGTAAAATGTAAGAGATGACTTTCACATGTAAAACAACATTCAGCACCATATTGGCCGCACTCAGAGATGTTCCTGTGGGCTTTACATACACTCACGTTTATCTTGTAAGGATTAGAAAAAAATATTTACGCCTGTCTACATATCGTTCATTTCTATTTTTACAATTTCGCTCAATAAAAATATTTTAGATTTTAGATAGTTAGAGTAGCTAACTGTGTAGTTAACTGTTGCACCTTTTAAGGTAGAAGATGAAAATTTAAACAAGAAGGTTGCAAGCGAGAATCTGAATTCAGCTTCATACATTTTTTAGTGTTTGACAGTTTCCTGCTGCAGATTAAACATATCAGGAAACCAGCTGACAGCTTATAAATGCAAGTAAATCAATTCGTCTCGAAATTATCGATGTTCATCTTAAATCTTTCTCTTCGCCTCTTTGCCTTTTCGTTGGCTACCGGCTAGATGAGATTGTTATCTGCGTTGCTATGTGACCAACAGTCTGTGCGCCAAGCTTCAGGGTTAAAGGGGGAATAAGCAGTTACACATTTACTCTAAAATTTATAAACTAAAACTGTGTTTAAAAGATCAGCAGGGCTTTATTTTACTGCAAAGGAGGACTATTTTATTTTTACCTAAAAAGTTCTGCCGTGGAGCCGCAACAGGGCAGTAAAAGAGCCGCATGTTGCTGACCCCTCATTTAGTGCTTTCAAAAAATTTAAAGGTTGTCGTCTTAAAGAGGTGTAGAAAGCTCTATAGGGAATTATACTAATAACGTGAATGAGCATTATACATTTGCGTGCATTGTATTTACAGTAAGTGTTGGTAAGAATTTCATCTCTACTACCAAGTAGACCAAGGGATGATGAACAATAAAAATGTACTAATTTAAAGTATATAATTGTACTATATGAAGTATATTTGACCAGAGTGTTTGGATGGCCAAACAGTCCCGAAAGCAGTGACGGTTCCATGTTATGGTTTTTGATTCTAACATTCAGAAGGAACCACTATAAATGATGAACATCATGTAGCTTCAGGTTAATAATTACTGATTACCGCACCTAGAGCACTGTGGGGAATAATACAGGGAAAAAAAGAGAAAAAGACCACATTTCAGCCGCAAAGATTGACTCAAACTAGTCTTCACACTGAAGAGACTCAGCAACTCCCCTGCTGCTGGTACTGATGATCAGCTCTATAAGAAATTCAGCTACGAGCTCCACTTTAATCTTCTCATAAGCCATCATGCTGAAAAAAAGGTAATCTCAAATCTTTAAACAGAATTATGTTGGAGATAATGCGATTTCTAGGTTTTCATTTATTGAGATGAGTATTCGAGGCAAATTATTTGTGATGTCACAGGGGATTGGAGAAATAAGATTAACCAGATGCAGTGTGCTTGTCTAGCTGGGATTTGGGCTCTTTGTAAACTCCAAAGTCAAATAAGGATAACACCGACGAGAGGAATGATTTGATTCAACATCTCGTCCCAAAGATAATTTGTTTATTCTGCGACAGACAGAGCTGGAAGCCAAACACGGGCCTCTTATAGGAAGCTGTTAAAGTGATGGAGGAAAGCTGACTGCGAGAGGAACCTGCCCTGGTTGCTCTCGTTGCTTTTTGGAATTCCCACCCATGTGTGCTTCCACAGTGAGTGTCAGAAAATCAAAGGCTGCTGCTTGTTTCTTCCTCATTTGTGGTGCAAGACCATACATGCGCATGACTAGATGCACCCACTAGTGCAAGAAAGACAGCTGGTACTGTCAATACAGAAACATGTTTGAGCATGATTGGTATAGATTTGAGTCTGTATTTTAGTGCAAAAAGAGTTCTTTGAAGTGAACATCTTTGGAGAAGAAAGATCTTTGGTACTTTAAAGAACCTTTCAATGAATGGTGCTTTAAGTATCATTGTTATTAATGAGATGTGCCAACTTTGAAGAACGCTCACATATGAAAAGGTTCTATGAACCTCAATTCAAACAAGTTGAGACAGTATGTGAAACCTAAATGAAAACGAAAAGCAGTGATTTGTAAACCCACTTTAACCTGTATTATAACAGCTTTATAAACTGCATTGCTATTTCTGAAACTGGTGCCTAAAACACATTCCAAAAAGGTTGGGACAGGGCCAATTTAAGGATAGGAACATTGGGCACTGTCGAGCCAAGTTCTCAGGGTTGTACTGGGCCGGTCCATGCTGGTCCAGACCCCTCGAGACTGGTTATGGTTTCTGTTCCCAACTGTTGCATCGCTAAATCAGAACTACACAAATGAATGGCTAACTGCTAACAGGCTAATAGCAACATACACGCCACCCACCACAAAACACGTTTGATTACGTCCGTCACTCCAACTCCAGTCTCTCGGCCGCTTTCAGATTATTTATCCTCTAAACAGGTGGTATTTAAGCATCTGTTATTGAAACAGCCTGTACTGCAGTGGGTTTTACGCGCGACAGGGTACAACTCAAAGCAGCACAGAACAAATCTATTTTTTATCTTTCTGTCAATTAAACAGCAGTCATTTGAATTTGAGCTCTGAGATATGAGTCTCTATCCTGTAAACGGGTGTTTTCAATCATTGGTTTGCTAGAACTGAGCCCGTACTGCAGTGGGAGGTACAGTGCACTCATGTTAGCTTAGCCTAACAGGCTAATGTTACACCTTAATGTTACAGCACTACAGAACACTACAGATTTCGGCTTTCCGGTACTCCAACACCGATCAGCCACTTTGCTCTCCCTGTAAGTTTTTATCATCTATACTTGTGAAAGCAGAGCAGTCAGCCAGATTGAACCTGCACTGTGGTGTTTGGGACTCTTTAGACATGCCAAAAAAAAACGGGCTGAACCCATTTTTTAAGTAATTTGTGTCAAAATGTGTCCGTGTGGAAACGGCACTGGAACGGTTACCCTCCGTGCTCAGAACCATTCAGCCTGCAGTGGAAAACAGGCCATTGTGAAATGTTCATCTTAAACATCTTAAACAGGTGATGCAGTCATGCTTGGAGCCTGTTCCTCTCAAGGCTGTACTATGCACGTGTCAACAACATTCAGAAACTCTGCTGGCTTCTCATCTGAAATGAGCTTGTGCACAGGGAAAACGTGTATTGCGATCTTATGAGTCAACCTTTCAGTCTGTTAATGAAAATAATGGATGTTGTGTTCTCCAGGCCAAAGAAAAAAAGAACCATCCAGATTGTTACCAGCGTAGTTCCAAAGCCAGGGTCTGTCATGGTAAGGGGGTAATGTCATGGCATGGGTAACTTGCACATCTGTCAAGGTACCATTAATGGTTAAAGTATAAACACATTTTGGAGCAACACATGCTGCCTTCTAATTGACGTCTTTTTCAGGGACCTCCATGCTAATTTTAACATGACAACACCAAGCCATATTCTGCACATGCTACAACATCTTGGCTTCATAATTGGAGAATGTGGGTGCTAAACTGGCCCAGACTGGCCCAGACCTGTCTCTCACTGAAATGTGTGGTGCATTACGAAGCACAAAATACAACATCAAAGGCCTCGTATGGTTGTGCAGCTGAGGTCTTGTGTAACAGCGGAATGGCAAAAAATCCACTTTCCACTCAATCAATTAGTGTCTTCAGTTCACAAATGATTATTAAGTGCTGAAAAATGCATGCTTACAAAAACAATAAGGTTCAAAAGGTGTGACATCAAATATTGCGCATATGCATTGTTTCTAATTTAATACAGGTCAAACAGAATTTACTAATCATATTTTTCTGTTTTTATGAACATTTCACATACTGCCCTAACTGTTTTGGAATTGAGGTAAGTCAATTGAGAATTCCACCAAATTTTGACAATTTCTGCATAATTAAATCAAAGTCATTTAGTGTGGTCTGATGTGAAATGTTCACAGAGAAATTCACAGAGATGCCTCTCAAAGCTACATCACAAAAGCTTTCAGATGAAATCACCTGTCCCTCCTGCCTGACCTGACGATGCTCTCCTGCTCGTCAGCCTGCATGACTAGAATTACCACAGCGTCTGGCGCTGATCATGAACTCCATCTCTCACTTTGACAGAGAACCTATGAGATGGTTCTAATTTTACATCACTTCCTCCTGGATTAATCTGAATATTTCTGAAAGATGTTCAAGCTCTAAGCTTCTTTGTTGTATCTTTTCATAAAATCTCATTAGCTGTGTCGTTCTCTCTTCATCCGGGGTCGACCAGAGGAGGACGGGTTCCTCCCTTGAGCCTGGGTTCCTCTCGAGGTTTCTTCCTCTTACTCCAAGGGAGTTTTTCCTCGCCACTGTCGCCTCTGGCTTGCTCATGTGGGGCTCGGACCCGGCTTTAGTTCCTTACGTCTATACCTGGACTCCTTTTTATTTGTCTTTTATTTTCTTTGTATTCTTTTGATAACCCTTCCATAAACTGTTTTCCTTCTATAAACTGCTTTTCTGTAAAGCTGCTTTGAGACAACACCAGTTGTAAAAAGTGCTATACAAATAAATGTTGTTGTTGTTGTTGTTGAAATGGTTACAAATACTTTGCCTGATGCCTGAGACACACACTTTGGCCTAAAACTCAGGGTGTTGTAAGGCAAACTAGTTCCCAAAGAGAACTTTCTTACTATTTTACTATCATCAACTTTACATATAACATCTAAGAAGACTTAAGTTCACTGGTCTTTTCAATGGTAGATAAAATGACTATATTTACATTGTAGACGTTGTGACCCCTGGTCACCACCATTATAAAGAAAGTCACAGTGAGTAATTTTCTCATTTCACATGACTGCTCTGAATGACTGTTTACACCTCAACAACTGAATGATGCAGAAATTTATAAAAATGGGTGGAATTCTTTAAACGTTTTTTTACAGAACAGTCAGTCCAAGTCAAGAACCATATAGGAACCTTTCATTTTAAGAGTGCAGTCTAATAAAATCAGGACAAAATGGTCGGATTCAGTACAGCACATTCATAGGTCATGAGCTAAGCTAGTTTTGCTAGATTTTCCAATTGTTTTTCCATACAAAACCTCACTGATCCATCCTCCTGACCTACTGCTCCTATATTCTAATCCCTCTGAAAGGGTGTAGGAACATCTTTTGCTAACTTGACCCATCTGCCCCATCTTACTGAATTATGAAAGCACAATATTCATTAGCGTTTTGTGTACTCGACTCATTTCCTGTCCAGTCTATGAACCATCCTTGGACTTTTTCAAACAATGCGATATGCTTCAGTATATTTATAATGAGTCATCTTTCGCCAACCATGACGCACATAGATGGACTTGGTAATTTCTCCATCCAGCAGGAGCACATTAACAGCATAATAGCTGACGCTAGTCGCTTTAGAATGCTTACATGTCAAAAGCAAAAGGCTCTTTAGTGATATAACCTTAGGAATGAGTGTTGAGTGTATGTCATGTCAGGTATGAGCATGTCTTAGGAGAAGGATGAAGTGGCTTTTGAATGTCGTCCACAAATCTCTAAAAAGTGTGTCTTTGTCTCAGCCAACTTTGCCGGCTAGCAATAGCAGTGGCAATAACATTAAAGCGCTGGTTCGTCTTCGGTGAAACACTTCTCTGCATGTCTCAAGGATATTTCCTTTTCTTTTGACTGTGATACGAATAGATGGAAATAAGTTACAGTTCAGCAGATCCTACGTGGCTCGGGGACTCGGGGACACGAGCTATTCATCTTCGGCTAAGGTAGCTTCTCTTCAGCGTAAATGCTAAGAGGACGGCATCCGAATCCTGCATGTGCGCTTGAATGTGCGTGTGACATTCAGAGATAATTCAGTTTGAGTGAATGGCCTCCGTGCGAGCTGGTAAGCAGTGAATCATGGATCTGCTGTGACAGTTGAAGAGCCGGCCGTAAACAGCCCAGAGTGGATATTGAAGATAGGGGTCGTGATCTCTCTGTCTGCTGTCCGAAGCTTCTGCCCAGCCCCGCTGACCTCTGGAACTTGGTTACACCGCTGACGCTCATTGCAGTGGCGTCTGAGCTGATCATCAAGGGAGCATGTGTCAATAGACTTTTTATTATTGCCGCTAAATGCTGTACCTCGTTGGCCTTGACTTGCTTAGGCCTCTGAACTTGAGTGTACGCCTCTGACTCAAGCTGAAGTTGTAACTGATCCACCTTGCCTCACAGGCCAAGCACTGCGTATGTAATGTGAAACCCTCTTAAGACAAGACTTATCCCTCCCTTAGCAGGCTGAAGGAAATCAAGTACAACGTAAAGGCTATCGAATCGTGACATAATTGCCTTTTCATAGCTTAATTCACTGAATGAAACACAAGACGATGATGGTCTCAGATAACCCAATCAAGTCTAGGCTGTAACAGCAGCCTTAGAATAGCTTTAGTGTAAATGAGAACAAAATCGATGCCAAGCAGGCACCAGCCTTCTGACTCTCATTGGTTTAATAATTCAGGCCCACCATTCAGTGCAGTTGGAGACTCTGAATGATTAACCAGAAGTGCCTGACCATCCAGACTTACTCAAGTTTCAGCCTCATATGAGGGAAAATGTATTTAATCACTATGTTTAATCACTGTTCCTACTTAATTAGTGTGTCAGTCTGCCAGTAGTCACAGTATGGTCCGTACAGTAGAGTTATTATTTGAAATATAATTTGGAAAACAATTTTTCATGAACTGCAAGGACCTTATGCAAGCCCACACTTCCATTCCTCACTCTCACAACTATATAACTTACACTACTGTATACTGTATTGTTCCTCATACATATATAAACTGATTCTAATACGATGCTAATGTACTATATGTTGTAAGCAGAGTGTAAGAAGCTGTAAAAAGCAAATAATGCAAATCTTAAAAAAGCAAAAAATAAATAAATAAATAAATAAATCTTCTTTCCTTTTTTGAAATAAAATTGTTTGATGTGTTGAGTAAACAGTCCCATTTGTGCAAACGAAACTGTAAAAACAGCTGTTTTTGAACTCAGTCTTCTTATGCTGTCACAAAAACCATCCATCTATCCAGCCTACTGCATTTTAGCCCCACCCATTCACACTGAAGTTATAAGGAATGTTTCAGCACAGACTGCCTTCTGAATGAGGTGCAATACATTAGCATGTACATTTACATATATAGTCATATGCCCTTTACGCTATAAACTGGGGTTTGATTTCATGCCTGAACAAGCACAACAAGCTATACCAATAAGAGTCCCTGGGTAAGACTCCTAACGCTGCCTTCGCTTACCTCTGTAAAAATGATCCAATTGTATTGTTTTGCATTCAAATGTATCAGTCTTAAAGGCACAGCAATGAGAACAGCCTGTTTAAGAGATGGTAAAAATGAATTATGACATGCATAAATGCATAAACACACAAACATAAGTGGACATCGAGGAAAAGAATTCAATTTTTTTAATGATGAATGGAGCTGTAGATAACTCCATAAAAACTGAGAAAGCTGTATCACATCAAAAAAGAACTTTTAAAGTCCAGCATGCTTCATATTCAAAAACTGGCTGTTTATATATAAGTATATAGTAAATTCCATGATAAAAGTTATTCTAAGTAGATAATTACATTGTATTATTTAAAAAAAAATCAACTTTTGCTCCTTTTTTACCAGTATCATAACTGCTTGTTTGTCCCAAAATACTTTAAACTGTGAATAAACTATTGGTTTTCATTTTGGTGTCTAGATTATAGTTCAAACTACAATGTATGAATTATTATTGTATAACAATTATTATATGACTAGTGATTCCAATTCTGAATCGTAGTGTACATAACAGTTTTATAGTAGTTACCGAAAATTTTATAGCGTTAACTGATTAATACGTGTTAATGGGACCACATCCTACATGGTTATAGTATTTTTCCCCCTTCAGGTCCACTAAACACATTTGTGTGCGTTTATTTAGCAAACAATTAATTTTTGAATTGATTGAATTTTCAGTTTATTATTACTTCTATCACTACCTTCCGCCCAATGACAGCTGGGATAGGCTCCAGCACCCCACCGCGACCCAGAAGGATAAGCGGTTTAGATGGTGTATGTATGTATGTATGTATGTATGTATGTATTACTTCTATCATTACTTCTTTCATTCTGTTATTAGTGTTATTTATCCCATGGAATTAAACTGGCATTTTTGTGTTACTGTGCCTTTAAGACTATATGATCTCTGTTCCGACTGGCTGCCATGTATTGATACAAGAAGAAACACTCCTTAAAACAAAGGATTAACAGGCAGATACATGTAAATGTAATGGTTTTCGTGACATCACAAAAACACTCAATTCATTTTCGGACTGTATGGACTGGGCAGTGAAACTGTAACAGTGTTTACAAACCACACCAAGCTCTATTATTTCAATAACGCAAAGAAAAACTGTTATTGTGTCATATGGCTCCTTTCAAGACTAATACCTAAAATGATTCGCCTGCATTTTAATCAGTCCACATTCTTTGTATTATATTACAACCACTGCACTGGAATATTATCTGCATGTCACGTTAGAGAAAGAAAACCACCCCCTCAACCGATGTGTGCAAACGAATACAACATTTCCTCCAAATGTCAAACCTATTTAGACGTGCAGGTTCAAACTCCCTCAGGTGCAGAGAGAGGGGGAACTTTTGCAGTAGCTGTGCAAATTGAGGTCACCAAACAATACAGCTCAGCACAAAGTAAAAGTCAGTGCCCTTCTGGGAGAGAGACAGCGGAGCTCTAATGAAGACACTGCGTGGCACTGATGGGGTCACGTATCAAAAAAGCACACGGTGCACGTAGGTCGAACGCAGCCACTGTGAGGTGTTATTTCAATATTCAATATTCTGTCATCCCGTCCAATAAAGCATGTGATGTCAAACGTGGGTGAACAGCGACCGAACAGACGTCCACTTCTGCTTGCATGAAGGCGCGACTGGATGAAGCAGTCAGTTAACGGGGGCGTCAAGTTGCCAAGCTTGTAAAAGCAGCTGAAACAGTAGAGCTCCTGCTGCACAGTCTCAGCTCAGCTGCCTGATGTCTGAGAGTTTCGCTCTAATGCACAACCCTTTGCCTTTTGCTGTCAATCAATCAGCGAGAGGTGATTTTAAATGTACTTTTGTGGTGTTTTCCACCAGGCAGGACGGTATGTTGTGGTATGGTTACAAATCTGAACCCAGAACTATCCGTACTCAGGGATAGATTACTGACCAGGACAGTGCCCAGGGGCCTCAGGTAGCCTCAGATGACAAAGCTGGAGGGGGCTCAAATACTTGGAGCAAGCCAACACCAATCAGGCATAACATTATGTTCTACAGTTACAGACTGTAGTCCATCTGTTTCTCTGCATACTTTGTTAGCCCCCTTTTACCCTGTTCTTCAGTGGTCAGGACCACCACAGAGCAGGTACTATTTGGGTGGTGGGTCATTCTCAACACTGCAGTAACACTGACGCGGTAGTGGTGTGTTAGTGTGTGTTGCGCTGGTACGAGTGGATCAGACACAGCAGTGTTGCTGGAGTTTTTAAACACCTCAGTGTCACTGCTGGACTGAGAATAGTCCACCAAACAAAAATATCCAGCCAACAACGTCCTGTGGGCAGCGTCCTGTGACCACTGATGAAGGACTAGAGGATGACCAACACAAACTGTGCAGCAACAGATGAGCTATTGTCTCTGACTTTACATCTACAAGGTGGACCAATGAGGTAGGAGTGTCTAATAGAGTGGACAGTGAGTGAACACAGTGTTTAAAAACTCCAGCAGCACTGCTGTGTCTGATCCACTCGTACCATCGCAACACACACTAATACACCACCACCACATCAGTGTTACTGCAGTACCCTTTTACTATGTGCTGGAATATTTCAGTTTCTGCATTATGACTCAGTTTGGCTCAGAGGAAAATGAGGAAAAATCTTGATTCAAGTCCGTCTTTACATACATAAAACCATTCACAAAACAGCTCTTTATCGCCGCTATTCTTGTGAGTCTGACTTTATTTTAGCAGTAACTATGAAGTAGCCGACTCCTCAGATAAATATCTGGAAAGAATTGGTAAAATATGACCTCAAACAGAAAAGAACAGGAGATATACAATAGAAAAGATCAGTCAATATAAGCTGTGGCAAACAGATTCCTCACATTTGTTATAAAACTTTAGTTAGCTGGAAACAGTGAATGGGGTGCTATTGTCTACTGGATTGGCAGCAGCATTGAATGTACCTTGCATTCATGTGTAGCCGCGCCGCATATCAGCTCACACAATGTTCGCAGCTGAAAGAATTTCATTTTGATTATACTAAATAGTTTTTAACCACCCTGAAAGATTTAAACAATATATATAAACTCTACTTCTGGAAAAGTTGGAACATTTGTTAATTCTCTTAAAGCTTTATTTCACTGACAGAAGTACAAAGAAATTACTTTTAATGTTTTGGCTGACCAACTTCATTGGATTTTGTAAAAGTAAACAACTTTAGAATTTGACACCTGCAACACACTCAAAAAAAGGGAGCAAAATTAAAGTGAAAAGTTTATAAAACTGCATGAGAAACTGTCATGGTACTGTTTTAAATATAGCCACCTGGGCTCGGGAGAACTTTGAAATACCTCTGTCGCTTAACACAATCAGAAGATGCATCAAGATTCTATGCAAAATTCTATGCAGATACACCGCCGAGTTCTCTGGGCCCAAGTTCATCTCAAATGGTCCAAAAGCTTGTTTTGGGGAAAAATAGATGTCTAGTTCTTCGTGACAATGACAACCATGAACTGTTGAGCAGCAGAGGTCTTGTATCAAGCAAGAATGGACAAAAATTCCACTTGCAAAACGGCAACAATTAGTATCCTCAGTTCCCTTTCACTTTGGGAAAAAAGCTGATGTACACAGTGGTAAACATGCCTCTGCACCGACTTTTTTTTTTGACTGTGTTGCAAACATGAAACTCGAAATAAGTTTATATTTACAAAATATTTATTTAGTCAGTAAAACATTGGAAATCTTTACTTTGCACTTTTGTCAGTTAAATAAAGGATCAAGAGAATTAATTAATTCTTACAGATTTTTATTTTATTGCATTTTACAAAATGTCCCAACTTTTTTGGAAATGAGGCTTGTAATTCTTAGTCTTATGAATTTAAATAAGTTAATTTCAAGCAGTTTACAAGAACAAATCATCTGATGTTTTGTTATGTTTTGCAGTAAATAAGCAAGATTTTTTAACTGCAAGGTAACATAAAAAGCTGCCACCAAGCACCAGAATCACTACATTTACGTTTTACTGTTCTTTTTTGTTCACAATTCAAAGTAAGTCATTTTAAAATAATGCTTAATAATGATTTCTTACAGTAAGATATCATGTAAGCTATTTGTATAGCCTTGGTTGTCTAGGACCAGTACTAGCACTTATGGGTTAATTGATAAATGGTTTTCAAAACCTAAATTTGTCATCCAAGCATTTCCAACATAGGCTAACCAAACCAGCTTTTTCCATTTTTTTAACATTTCTGGTTAGGAATATCATGAACCGTGTTGAATAGAAGTACAGAAACGATTCCTGGTCTCACACATTTTACATCATGGAATCTAACTGTATTTCATTCACAGCATCTGAATTGTGTAGAAAAAAAATTATATTAACATGCGTAGAATGGCACCCCTACTTTTCAGGGCACGATTCGTCTCAGCCTCTCTGAAAATTCTTTCCCAAATCTTTCCTAAATACATTTAATTCCTCTGATTTCGTGATTTGTTTCTCTTGTTTTTACTGCAATCCTGGAGCAAACAACCAGCAAACTGTGCACTGACTTCTCTCCTTCATTTTGCAGTGTCTTGGTTTGAACCACACCGAAGATGCTGGCGTAAGGCCATAGCCCTCTCTAATGCTCAGTCCGAACGCCAAGCAAGGTGCGGCGGTGAGTTGCCTGCAAGCTAATATCTGGATAGTTAATCTTTAATGTTAGAGAATAAGTGTTGACTGATAATGTGGTCTTTGCTAACACTACACCTTTGTAGCTTATAGAGTCACATACACACAGGTGAAAAAGCCACCTGCATTCCATTAACATTACCTAACGCTAGCAAACTGTTTGCATTAGCACTTCGTTTGTATTGTTTTGGCTGGATACATGTGCAAGTATTTTAGAATGGCTTTAAAAGTGGCTGATTCGATCAGAATTTAAACCTGGAACTCTCTGTGTTTTGCATCTTTAAAGGAGAATTCCACCATTCTTTCAAAAATTCTGAATAATTCAGTCCTTGAGGTGCAAATAAAGTCATTCAGAGTGGTTTGGTGCGAAATGGTTCATTGTAGAGAAACTTACAGACTCGGAATTCTTTACAGTGGTGGTGATAGGAACCAGGAATCCTATCCTATCCTACAACACAAACATAGCCATTTGTTGATGATGGTAAAATAGACATAAATCTGAAAAAATGAAGTTTTTTAGGGGGACTATTTTGCCTTACAATGCCCTGCATGTACCATTCTGCTATTAATGGAATAAAATAAATGGATTAAAATACATTTTAAGCCATAACTATGATAAAACAATGTGTCACATATCAGGCAGCATATGTCAATACATTCCATATAATAACTTTCTCTGAAGGAGATTTTTGAGGCATTAAACAAATGTTTGTGTTGTAGGATAGGATAGGACCCCTGGTTCCTATCACCACCACTATGAACAATTCTGACTCTTTAAGTTTCTCTAGAATAGAGCATTTCACACCAAACCACTCTGAATGACTTTGTGTACATCTCAACTGTTTACTAATGTAGAATATTTGAAAAATCAGTGGGGTTCCCCTTAAACTTCGCCTAATCTGCCTGATTCATCACAACTCAGTGTTCCGGAACCTCATTGCTAGCAAACATGTCACTGCATAAAGCAACACTGAATGATCAACGGGTTTCAGGGAAGTCTTCACTGTCTGGTGGAGACACTATCTCCATGTACCATCTGATCTGAAGTCACAGCTCATTAGATAATACAAATACTAATGTGTTCTCCCAGCATTCTCTTCTGAATATGAGACAGACTAAGATGACTGCCTTGCTTATTATAGTCCTCTTACAGAATTAATTCCCCCTCTTTATGCCTAACCATTACATTGACGGCTCATTGCCCCACTGGCCACTGAATTACCATGTTTGTACAGAGAAATGTGAAAGTTTTTCATTTTTGGGTAATGAAAAGAACCACACCAGTCTCGCTGTTGAGTAAACTGCTGACTCATACACAAAGGATCTCTCCTGTATTTCAAAGTGAGGGAAAGTTTCCCCTGATTTTAGCACACGTTGGAAGATTACAGTGGTGGACAGTAACTAAGTCAATGTAATCCGTTTCTGTACTTAAGTAGTTTTTTTGTGTATTTGTACTTTACTGAAGTTTTTCCATTTTGGTTGACTTTTTTCTTTCACTCCACTACATTTCAAAGTCTAATATCTCACTTTTTACTCCGCTACATTATGAGAAATCTGTCGTTCCTTTTGGTTTATGTGTGAATAAAAACATAAGATGTCAAAAAGAAAGAAGCGCAAAGCGAGAACACCAATCAGGGCACAGCGCACTTTGTTTTGAGCTTGTTTTGACCTGTTGGTCACACCGACCCAGTGCAGCACACGGTTCAACATCAGTGCAGCAGAGTAAAAGTTTGGGAGAGTCTATTCAACATAAATGATGAACAAACCTAACTTTGTGTAAATAGACCACAATATAGAAATATGTACACATATGCAGTTGTGACTGATGTGTCTTTATTCTGAATTTATACAAACAATATTTCATTTTATAGTAAGTTTGTTTTTGCGAGTTTATGTTTATGAACAGAGACCTACAGATGCAGTTTAGTAAAGGAAAACTCATTTGTGAATCTGTGTTTACAGTTTTTATTAAACTTAAACTTGTAACTAAGTTGCAAATAAATCTTAAACTGAAACTTTGCTTGTTTGCAAAAGGTTATTTCAGAGCCACTCAGTTCTACCTGATAGAAACTGCTGTGCTGTTTTGTGCTTATGATAATTTTAATAGGCATCAGCATCACTAATTAATGACATTCTATTAAAATATTGGTTTCCCAAGAGTGACACTGGAGTATTTTCACCTAAAATGAGTTAATGAATCAAGAGTCTTGTTATAAAAATGATAATAGGACATTAGAGCCATAATTAATCTTTTAGTACTTTCACTTTCGATTCTTAAGTACATTTGAAGGCAAATACTTTTGTACTTTTACTCAAGTGGAGGTCTAAAGGGAGGAACTTCTACCTTTACTGGAGTAATATTTTACCTTGGGTATCTCTACTTTAACTCAAGTATATGATTTGTGTACTTCGTCCACCACTGGAAGATTATCGTCTTCGAATTCCAGAAATGATGCTCACATGTTTAGCATGCAGGATGAGGAAAGCATTTCACCCTTACTCTCACTTTCTGATTAGTTGGCATGGCCTCTGTCCAACGCACGTGGTTAAATATGCAGCATGACTTGACGTCTCCAACCTCGTGAGTGGCCTTTGTGCTTTCAAAGGTCTCCGGTGCATGATCTGAGAGAAATTCTCTTTTCATACATCACTGAGATCTGATTTACACTTCAAAGCTGCAGAGAGCGAGAGTCAGAGATGGGGAAGCTCCAAGACTCGCATCTGATTTCATTAAATGTGAAGAAAAGGGGAAATCAATTGGAATGAAAGGCTTCTTCTGCTGTAACTGTGGGCCCGTGGACTGCGGAGGCACTTGCTGTTTGGACTTTTGTGCTCCATTGATGTCGTTAAGGATTGGGGCCACACTTTGATGAGCTCGTGCTCTTTTACTCTGAGCACTCGTGGGTTTTTTTTCTACTGCTCTCTCTCTCTCTCTCTCTCTCTCTCTTCTCTTTCTCCATGGGAAGTGAACATCAAACACTTCAATACCGCTTCCTGCCCTGGCTTCAAGAGTTAACCGCTAACCTCTTGCTCATGACACTCAAAATGATCATGCATGGCTTGCAGAGAACTTCTTTATGTAATGAATTGGAGTGAATTTTCTACCAAACTATTCCCATTTATTTTGTTCCCTGACAATAGCTTCCCAGACACACTTTAAAAAGAGGGTTCTTCAAGGGTTTTTAAGTAAAAGACAATGGTCTTTAGAACCATGAGTTCTGTATAGAACCATACATACATACATCATCTAAACCGCTTATCCATCTGGGTCACGGTGGGGTGCTGGAGCCTATCCCAGCTGTCATTGGGCGGAAGGCAGGATACACCCTGGACAGGTCGCCAGTCCATCACAGGGCAGACATACACATTCACACACACCTAGGGGCAATTTTAGCATGTCCAATTAGCTTAACTGCATGTTTTTGGACTGAGGGAGGAAACCAGAGTACCTGGAGGAAACCCACACAGACACGGGGAGAACAGGCAAACTCCACACAGAAATGACCCTGGTCACCCGGCCGGGAATCGAACCCAGGCCCTTCTTGCTGTGAGGCAACAGCGCTGCGCCACCATGCTGCCCTGTATAGAACCATTTCCTGCTTAAAAAGTTCATTGCATGGAGAAATTTGTTGTATATGGTTCTATAGAGAACTAAAAAGGGTTCTTCTATTGTTACGTTGTCAAGCTTGTAACAATCAAAGAACCCTTTTTGGGCTTTAGAGAGGCATTTTCAAAAAGGTTCTATATAGAACCATATACAACACAGTCTCTATCAATCTGAAGTACCATTTCACCATGGAAAGAACCTGAAATGGTTCTATTCAGAACTGATTCTCTAAAGAGAACCTGAGTCTTCTAAAGAGCGTAAAGAACCCTCTTTTTAAGTGTCTAGAAGAGAAATAAAGGCATTTATGGCAAACCCTGTTCACTTGTAGGCTTTCATATCAGGATCATTCTTATTTCTTAGTCATTTAAAGCTGAATAAAAAAGCAACATTACCTTTTAAATCAATGCACAAGTTTCAGGAAACATAAGGCTTAAAAATGACTTATGAACTCAATATCAAGTCATGGAATTGGAGATGTAACTCAGGCAATGGATATCGTCCGCAACATGGTTCCAATAACCTGCTGAAAGCAAAAAAACAGAACAGACCAGCTGGTCTAAGCTGGTTCATGCTGGTATAGCGCTGGTCTAGTGCTGGTTTAGCTGGTCAGGAAAACACAACATATGCCTGCTTTGGTAGTGATGAGCATAATGGCTTCCATTGTTGCTGACCGGCATCCAAAACGCAAAGCTGGTTTTACTGGTGACAAACTATGCTGGTCTATGCTCTTTTCTAGCAGGGAGTAGCAATAAAAATAACCACTTATGTGTTAAAAGACTCCTATTGCTAGAGTTAGTTATGCTAACATGCTAAGTACCTTGTTTTCTTCCAGTCTGCCAAATTCATGACGTTGAAGCTAGCTTTATTAGCATATACTCTACTGCTGTAGAGTCTCTAAAGACATGGCCGTGTGAAAGGCCAAGCAAGGAGGCTCAGTGTCTGCATGTCCACCAGAAAAGAGACTTTTTCCCTGCAAGAAAAACCAGCACATGTTGTATTTTGATGCTGGTATGCTGGTCAACCAGCACAATAATGCCGGAGTGACTAGCTAAACCAGCACCAGACCAACATAGACCAGCATGAACTGTCCATCCATCCATCATCTAAACCGCTTATCCTTCTGGGTCATGGTGGGGTGCTGGAGCCTGTCCCAGCTGTCATTGGGCGAAAGGCAGCATAAACTGTGTTATGTGTTATTCTGTGTCTGGGCTGTGGGTTGTATGTCTGATTGGGGGTCATCAAGGTGAAAGAGTGGCTACTGGTGGCCCTCATGGTTTGGCTGGATGTTATATGGATTTTCTACTGATGTTTCAATAAAGGAGCACTACACTCAGAATCATGGCCATGTCTCCTTCTACACTGATGCCCCAATATAAACAGTAACTTTGTTAAAATTAATAGCTGTTCATATTAAACATACACCGATCAATTATTATTATGAATCATTATGACCACCTCCTTGTTTCTACACTCATTGTCCATTTAATCAGCTCCACTTACTATATAGGTGCACTTTGTAGTTCTACAGTTACAGACTGTAGTCCATCTGTTTCTCTGCATACTTTGTTAGCCCCCTTTTACCCTGTTCTTCAGTGGTCAGGACCCCCATGGACCCTGACAGAGCAGGTACTATTTGGGTGGTGGGTCATTCTCAGCACTGCAGTAACACTGATGTGGTGGTGGTGTGTTAGTGTGTGTTGCGCTGGTACGAGTGGATCAGACACAGCAGTGCTGCTGGAGTTTTTAAACACTGTGTCCACTCACTGTCCACTTTATTAGACACTCCTACCTTGTTGGTCCACCTTGTAGATATAAAGTCAGAGACGATAGCTCATCTGCTGCTGCACAGTTTCTGTTGGTCATCCTCTAGTCCTTCATCAGTGGTCACAGGACGCTGCCCACAGGACGCTGCTGGCTGGATATTTTTGGTTGGTGGACTATTCTCAGTCCAGCAGTGACACTGAGGTGTTTAAAAACTCCAGCAGCACTGCTGTGTCTGATCCATTCAGACCAGCACAACAAGCATTTCAGTTGCTCAAACAGCTCCTTCTCACATCATATTTAGAACTAAGACCACCACTGGAAATCTGAGCTGAACCTAAGAACCTTATTATCTGTTTTAAAGAGACGAATAAGTTGACATTTTCTTTATATTGACTGATATTTCAAGCATGTTGTCACAGCGAATCACTGTATCTTGATCTAACCCACATTTGATATGCACACAGTCTCTTTTTTAGCAGAAAGCCTTTGTGATTGGTCACTTCCAGTTAAAAGGCAGGACGGATGTTATAAGTGCAGCTCTATGTGGGGTTATGAGCAGGCCCATTAACTCACTGACTGAACTCTCCCCACTAAGTAGACCATCTCTGCTAATTTGCGCAACAGCACTTCTGGACACTTGCCGAAGTATTAGTGCAGAACGATGCAATAGGATCCTTTCCAAAGTCCTTTATTAGGCTTTTAGTTATTAGGTGTAGTGACTAGGATTATTCATCTAGCACATTATCAGAGGTCTGGCTAGATTATATTCTTTGCGATATATTTCACACTTCGAGTAAGCCTGGACCATGTAGGCCAGACATATTAAACTGAACTGGTAGCTAGCTGGTTTACCACTGCATAGAACAAACACATCTGATGAATTAACCCCCACAGTTAATTCTGTTATAGTGTTGATAATAATCTGATTTCTGCAGTTATCTGATTGTTCAAGTGGTCATGCAAACAGCATACTCTGATTTCTTAGATTGAAGTGAGGTCTAGAAATCCGATTAAGAAATCAGATAAAGAGGCTGGATTTTAGCTCAGTAATCAGATTTCTCAGTGCATGTGAACTCTTACTCTGATTTCTTTCAGATTTCTCAGTCTGCACATGTGCGAAACAGACGGCCGTACCGGAAATAAGCAAGCAGCGTCTCCATGAGATGCAGCAAAACACTTTTGAAATTAAGGATTTAAGGATTCTTCATCTTCTAGATGACGTGTGTTTATATTTTCAGGTAATGTGGCGTGATGTTTAAAAAAAAGCTGCAGTATGAAGTTTGAGTTTTATTCAGAAGCTTCAGTTGAGTATTGACAAAACACTTTACTTACTTTTAGACCTTTAGCAGACACTCTAAACCAAAACAATTTAATAGGCAAGTGCAACATTTGAAGACTTGTCCAAGGACTTTTATTTTTACATGGCGGTGCTGCCTGGATTGGGATCAAACCACCAGATTTCTGCACAAAGATCAACACCATTCTTTACATTTATTACAGGTGATTGTGTTGTCATCATTAGTCGGTAGAATTTGTGTTTGACAACACAAGATCTAACAGTTATTAAAGGAGGATCAGTGTTCAAAATGTTTGATTTTCCAACATTGAATCAATGGCCAACAGCACGATCAATTCAGCATCAAAGATCTACACTGATTCAGTGGTGTCCAGCATCAAATCAACATTAGCTATGTTTACATGCAGCCTGATAATCCAGTAATAATCCGACTAATAGCTCAATTGGAATAAAACGTCCATGTAAACACCTCAATTGGAATAGACTAGACCAATTGAGGCCATTCGGAATACAATTTCTATCCGATTGATTGAGGTCGGTAATCCTGTGAATAATCCGTTAAATAGAAGAATAATAGCCGTGTAAACGCCTGTATCTGATTACATTCCCTATCGGAAAGTTTAAGTCCGTTCTGATCATGTTCGTCGCGTCATAGTGAAAGTTTATACCGTTCAACATGGCAGAGCAGAAACTGGTCTGCAGAGGAGACAAAGTTTATGCTCTGATCTTTAAAAGACGACGGTGGGACGGACGTCCAGCTTATGTGTCTCAGAACACGACGTCTTCCTCTCGGCCTCTTTAATAAGGACATGTGAAGGACGTTTACCTGAGTCTGACATCATTTTAAAGTAATTAGAAACACAAGCACTGCTCACTGCTGCTCATCTCACTCTGACTGGACTCACGTGATGCTCGTTGTCATGGCAACATCTACACTAAGTGGTTCTCTACGCATGTGTTTAATTTTGGATCTGATTACTTGTGGTGAGCATGTAAACGGAGATTTTCCATCAGATTGTTGAGTAGAGTGAGAATAAACACCTCAGTCTTAATCTGGAATTGGAATGTATTCAATCAGATTGGCAAAAATCTTTGCACGTAAACTCAGCTACTGTTTCAACCACAGTTTGCTATTCTAACTAATGTAAAAAAGAATAAGAAGCCTACAAGACCACCTGGCAGCTAGATGAGCCTTAAACATGCACTTTACTTCAGTTATTGACTTTCAGTAAGGCTCTAATCTGGACAGAACAATAAAGTGAGATTTAAAACCAATATGAAGGAAAAAAATACTACGGCTCTGCAAACAGTTCTCCATCACTTTTAATGAATTTGATGTTTTCATCCAGGAAAACAACAGCAGGGGTGAGGAAACATGAAAGGTCACTATAAATGTAACACATTATTCAGGGCTTATAGTGAAAGACTGAATGCTCACTGAAGACGATAACTCTCTCTCTTTCAGGAAATTCTGCTCCACCTCAGAATGCTAAAGGAAGCCCATATTTTCTAGAAATGAAACGGGCAGTGCATCATGGCTTCTTGGCTGAATCTAAAGAAAATAGTGCGGGTCCATGAATCAGCAAACAGCCACTCTCATTTGTAAGCCGCAGCTTAAGCCCTGAAGCCGGACGCAGACTCTGTCTTTTTCGTTTTCCGGTGGCATTTGCAGTCACTGTAAACCTGCTCAGACAGCTCATTTAGAGCCGCATGCCTCCGCTACACTGGGACCAAACAGGCAGGCATGTGTGAGGGACACCTGGGGGGATTATTAAGTCTAGAGCCCCACTGAAGATGCTTGTGGAGGTCTGTGGAGACCCATGGAGTCCTATATATGCTGAGAGAGGCTTTATGAGTTTTCAGTTTCAACATTAATGCTGTGCATGTGGTGTTTGGTTTGCTGAAGCGGTGGTTTAAATATCATTTCACCAGGCACTTTCTGCTCAAACTGATGTTGGAAATGGAACTTTAAAAATGTTCTCATTTATACAAATTACTCTTTGAAGAAGCTTCCATGACAAAATATTTTTTAGGGCACCAAAAGCTTTTCTCCTATGTCTGTTTACATGAATACAATAGCCTGAGTAAGCTCTCAGTTAGTCTAAGAAACTGGACCAAATGAAGATGGTTGCATGATGTTTATAAAGGGCCAGTCCATTTCTAGCTCTGTTTACATGCACAGCTGAATAGTCTCCCTTTACATCGGTAACAGCCCCATTCATGACAACATATTTGTGCTAAGCTTAGGTTGACCAAAGCCCTATTCGAACGGGATTAGCTTTAGATGAGAAGGTGGGGTCATGTAATTATTACTGATGGACTATGCACCCACATCAGTAAAGATTCCAAGATATTCAAAGCTTTCTTTTACATTCCTTTTACCTTACCTGAGGCGCCAGAATGTAAGTGCTGTGCCATTTAAGGTGGAACGAGAAAATTGTAATAAGAAGCTGATGAATACGAAGCCAACTTCAGCCTCATTGTTCTCTGTGGCTAAAATCAGGCCAAGATGTAACGTTACCGTCCTGTCTTACAGCTCAGAATATGTAAAAATTACAGGAAAAAAGTTTTGTGCGCTGAAGTTGACTGTTTGTTGTGAATTCCCAAGCTGATGGCGATGCTAGTGACGCACTTCATTCACTCAAGACATCAAGGTAAATGGTTAGAGTAAATTAAGTAATGGCAAAATTAAATGTTGTAACATCTTTTCTACTCTTTTCTGGGGTAAAAGTGGTTGCCACTCCCATCTCTGTCATTTATACCGAGATTTCTCATCCCATGCAAATCACTCATAAACATCATTGATGTCCTCAGGTTAACTTTCATTACCCCACCTCCCCATGGAAAACTAATTCTGTCCAAATAGGGCTTAAGACCTTAGTCAGGCTATAGGCGTATTCGGACAGGATTAGGGTGGGGGTAATGTAATTTTTACCGGTGTTTCTCAGTGATTTCAGTCCCGTCCAAATGCGGCATGTCAGTCATTTTTACCGACTACGTGCTCCCCTGTCCGTAAAGATTGCCTTTTGCCTTCCATAAAACAAGCCATAAAAATAACCTCAGGTTATGTTCATTCCGAGCGAATCGACATGTCAGTAACACACTATCAAATCCTGTGGAAAGGGATGGTTGACTGACAAAGCTGAATTCAGCTTCTTATTCGCCAGCTTTTTGTTCAAATTTCCCTGTTTCACCTCAAATGGTGCAGTAGTTATTATTATAACACCTGTGGTGGCAAATTATAACTGCTGCTCCATTTAAGGTGGAACAGGAAAATTCGAACAAGCTGGCGAATAGCAAGCTAATTCAGCCTCATCGGGCATAATTTACCAACTGTTCTTGCAAAGAAACTTCTGCAGTTTTCACAAAGATTCTTACACTCACCAGTGTCTTCTTATGTGGGCTTTGTTCTTGGGTAAGAACAGAATTTACACACACTCAAGAGCGAAAGGTGAGAACCGTTCTGCGGTTTAAGAACACGTCATGAATCTGAAGACTTTTTCTTAGGACCTTTTTAAAAAAACAAATTCAAGAAAAAACTGAAGATACTGAAGAATTAGGCTCATTGTTCTCTGAGGCTGAAATCAAGCTGATATGAAATCCCAAATAGCGAACAAATATCGGTCTGCTGGCTTGAAAAGGCTTGCACCCCACTCACTATTTGCCACTGCTAGTCCACCCTCGGACCACCCAGATTACTGTCCTGCATACAAGCTCTAACTAATTGTTTTATCCCCTCAAACAGATTATAAATGCACAGAGACTTTTATTTTGGAAAATAAACTAAGACAAATATAGCAAATAACTGAGAGGAAAAAAATATGACTAGGTCCAATATGAAATGATTTTATAGAAAATATTCTTGCTGACACTGCGCTAGATTAAAATCATTTACTATTTACTATTTATTATTACAAAGTAGAACTAAAGAAAGGAAGGCAGGAAAAATAAGTACATTGGACTGTAAGTGGAAAATGAGTGAAGATGAATGGAATTTTGTCTAATACTCTGCTTAACCACTGGTGGGCCTCCCCGAAAACGCTGAGCAAAATGCCCGTGGACCACCAGCTTTGCCATCAGCAGAGGGTGGACGGTGGTCCACTATCCACTTGCTATCAGGGGTATCTTAGTCTGACCAGTAATCTTGAGGTGTTTGTCCACCACCCTGTGCAGTATGACAGGGTATGGTTACTAATCTGAGCCCAGTGTTATAATTGCCCATGGTAAGGTGTGATTCTGCTCTTGTTGTGAAGACTGATTAATCCAAACGGTCACTCTTCTAGCAATGGTTCAGCAAAAATCTAATTTACACAATTTTCCACTCATCACTAATTTACACAATTTTCCACTCATCACTGAGACATCTGGTGTCTAAATTTTGTATCTTTCATTTTGAATGTGATCTATGAGTCCAAACTTGCTAACAAATACTAGAAGTCAGTAATCATATCTTTTCTGTAATTATGTCCCCAAAACGTCCCTCAAACTTCTTCGTCTTTATTAAGGTTGCTCAGACTTGTAGATGTAGTTTAGGACACCATATGTCTTACTGTGAACTATAAAGATGAAAAAAACATCAACGTGTAGCTGATAAGAGCGAGCAACCACTCTATACACCTGGTGTTGTGGCAGTTTCTGTCTGGATTCCTGTTTTTGTGCAGGATGACACGGCGGCATATGAATGCTACAGATTATCTTTGGGATTTCTGTTATTTGTATTTATAAATAACTGTTAATGGTGAATTTTTGAGACTAAAGATATATGTCTATAAGAAAAACCTGAATAAATGACAGAAATCACAAATGTAGTCTAACATCCATATATTTTTAAATCCATAATCATTTTTATTTATATAGCACTTTTCATGCCAATGGCAGTGAGTCATACAGTGTCCTGAACCACACCTACAAGTATGTGAGACTTAACTGAAGACCTGGATGCAGTTTGAGTGGATTGGGAGAAGTTTTAGGGATGTTTCTATAGAACACATTTGGGTGACTATTGACTTCTTATGTTTGTTAGCAACATTAGACTCCAGTTTTAAACTAAAGAGACTAAATTTGGACACCAAACATGTCTTGACTCGACTACATCTGGAGTGAGAGGTAATTGCATAAATGACATTTTTAGGCTCCATCACTGATTTGAAACTTCTACCTGACAACTGTCTAATCGAGACATTTCTGCAGATAAATACGATAAATGCAGTAAAACAAACAAAAGGTTTCTTATCTGGTTTTCTGTGCTTGGCTGCATATTAATCCAATCAACCATGAAAATCATATATACTACAGAACTTCACGTATGTCAAAGCTAATCTGGCCAATAATTCAAACATATACATTTTAGTTTTGACAGCTTCCCTGTTAGCTGAGTAATAAGCCAATATCTCATTTGTCTCCATTTAGAAAATAATGGAAAGTATAGCCAGCTCTGTTTATTACCTCCCACTGTTTATTATCTCCCACTACTCTGCTTTCATAACAGAACAGTTAGAGTGGCCCGAATCTCCTCTGCCATAATTTGGTCTTTTTATTGCTGAAATTGGGGTCAGACAGTTGCAGAGTGTCTTATTTCATGGTTATTGGCTCTTCCTGTCTTGCTGGCCGCTGATACCTCACTGCCGCGCACGGTGGACGGTCAACGCTGAATTTAAATCCTGTGGGACGCCACCATGGCAATGAAATTTTCCATGAGTAATCTGCCCATTTAAACTCATGAAACAGAAACAATAGCGAAACCCAAAAGACATATTTTGAGTTCAAAGACGTGTTATGAGGCGAGACGACACATAAAATGTCTCTGTGTTTTGGTGAAATGCATCAAACAGGTAGAAATGAAGAAGAGAAAAATGCCCCTGAACAATGGAGATACACAAAGTCCCAAATGGGTGAAAAACAGACAGAGGGGGAGCAAGAAGGAGCTTTAGAGCTTTACCTCCCGTTGACCCGTGCTCGGTCAGGAGGATGAAGGAAAAGCTGGCTGGGCTCATAGATTCAGGCAAAGGCCGTGCCAACACAGAGCCACAGGGCCACTGCTGCAGCGTTGGAAACTAGACTTTCATCCACTTTATGCGCATTTTGTAAGCAATAAATAAATATACATATTTTTGTGAAGCTGAATTACAGTAATAAAATTATATTATGTAAAAATGTCATTTCCTGGGAAAAAAAACACTGTTTCTTTATTTAAATCAAATCTTTATCAAATAAAATGAATACATGCTTAAAGCTACACTACGTAAGATTTGGGGATTTGGAGACCTCTCTGGTGGAAACGAGTAATTGCACACAGTGTGTGGAAGAACTTTTGTAACATCAGTTGTGCTTCAGATCCCTTGATGATTGTGAGTGTGTTGAAGGTCATGTCTTCTGAGGATGTGAGTCAATTATCTATTGTTGTTATCATATCTTTATTAGTATAACGTTGATTTTGCATTTGAGGCCTTCTTTTTAAGTTGGTACATTTTGAGTGTGACGTTGATACCTAATAGGACCTTTGGGCAGTTTGTTATAACATCTTATGTCTCAGCGAAATGCCTCATCGAAGGTTTCCATCTAAGCGTTTTTTTTTGGGGAAAAGGTTTCCATTAATTCTGATTTCATTTCTTTCTAATGAATTCTGATACTATTTGGGCTTTAATAGCTTCATTTATTTAATTAAAAAAGGTTGTCAAGTCTTTTCTCAATCCAGCTGTGCCTCTCTGCACATGATGAAAATCCTGTCACATGGCATAATTGAATTGTTTTTCCAGTTAAAAGTGCTTCCACTAGAGTTTTTCACAACAATTCAAGTACTGACAAACAATCTATCCACTAACAGTTGAAGGGACACTTTTTTCAGTGCGGTTTTATGCATCTAAATGAGTCATAATTCATTTTTACATTATTATTTTCTCACCTCTCGTAATCCTTTTACTTAGGCTGTGTCTTTTAGACTGAGATATGTAAATGAGCTCTGTTCTGACTGGCTGCCCTGTACTGGCTCTGATTCAGAAAGCAGTCCAGGCTAAAACACTCCTTATAGCATCAGCATGAATGGGCAGGGCCAAACTGATGTAGGCTTTTATGGCATCACAAAAGCAATGAATTCAAAACGGTCTGTTTGGACTGAGGAGTGGGTACATTTTAAACATCAACAATGTCTACATATTACATTAAACTTGTATTTAAAACGGTGAGAAATGTCACTTTTCCCTCATACAGGCCCTTTAAACAGGCCTCAGACAGATGCCTGTCTGGTGTGACATGCCTCATGCTGCCGCTGAGGGGGAAGATGCTGAACTGCAGGGTGGGCCAGCCTGGCTAAGCTAAGTAACTCCTCACACTGAGCTGATGCCATCTTTCAGCTTAGGAGCTCTGAGCTGTAAAGCCAGGGTCAAGCTGGGGTCAGGGGTCTGTCAGAGAGAGAGCTGGCAGGCTGTGCAGGGGGTACAGCCTGCACTGGTGGTGCATTCGAGGCTATCAAATTAATCCATTTCTCCTTGTGATATAAAGCGCTTTGATGTGGAAAATACACCACGTGAAATCTGCACAACATGGGAAAGGATGAAGTAAGTCACCTCTAATCCTCTTTGGGCAAATCAAAGTGCGTTATTAAGACATGCGAATTTAATTCCAAACAAATGCGCACTCTTTCAGAGTTTAGCTTCAAATAGTGTATATTGTGTAGAAAGTACACTGACTAAAATAAAGGCCCCTAAATGGTTCTTGAATTGGAACAAAAAAATTATAATACTTTTACAATATAATAGTGATTCTTTAAAGGGCCCATATCATGAAAAAACGGAATTTTCCTGAATTTTTTTTACAATAAAATAGTTTTATGTAGTACATAAACAATGTTAAAATATCGATATGTACCATTCACTCCCCATTCAAGGCAGTCCAAATATGGACACTAAACAGTCCGTATTAAATTCACTATTTTTGTGATGTCACAAACACCAAGCATTTACATATATCTGCCTATTTTGCCTAAAGCAGTTTAGCCACGCCTACTAATCCTGAAGTTATAAGGAGTAAGTGAAGTTAAGGTAGCAGGAGACTTTAGGTGGCAGTGTATTACGATGTAATACCAGCTTTTTGACCGAGGTCAGAGATCATTTACAGATATCAGTCTTAAAGGCACAGTAACTAAAACAGTCTGTTTAATTCTAAGAGATAAACAGTGGTTGGAAAATTGTAATTAGTTTAGAATTGAGAAAATTAATTATGACTGTTTTAGGTACATACACCCACAAAAACTTTCTTAAGATGACCTCAGTAAGAATGTGGTGGTATAATGAATTATTATGGAGCCCTGCTGGTGCCTTCCCTTATAAATAACATTAATGCGTGGCCACGACTTAGTACGAGATCATGCCTAGTCGTGACCATGACTCAATTATCTTGTCGCCACACCTTTCTAAGTCATGGCCACACATTATTTTTATTTATACGGGATGTCACCAGCAGGGCTCTGTAAATTATGAGCGACTTTAGTAAATAAAACCACACGTACGTTCTAAGTATCAGGGAAAAATGTACGATACAACAAAATTATAAGACATGGGCCCTTTAAAAAGGGGGCATTTTAGCATAAAGCTAGCATTTAATGTGAATTATTGTGTTATGTAATATTCTATTGTGCAGCATTGAATCCCTCAGCCTCAATAGTTTAACCGAATTTGATGATTTTGTATCCTTTTTGTGTTTTTTTGCATATAAATGTTTTCTGACGACAATATACAAATGTGCATTGGCTCATCATACAATGTTAGCGTAGCCAGTAATGTAAAGGCCTAAAAATGCACACATGATGTTCAGATTCCAAACAGTACACAGAAACAGTACCTATCTGGCTTTCTTCTACATTAGTTAGTTAGCAGGAAAAAAAAAACAAAAATTAAGTCCTTTTCTGCTTTTCTGTCACCTTCAGGATGCGTCATCAGAAGGAGAGTTTTATGAACTTTGAACTGGAAAATCCCGCTCTAGAGATGACTGTGGCACCACTTCAGGAGGTGAGTAGACGTTTTTACAACAGATGTTTTTTTGTCCGTGTTTTTGTTTTGTTTTTACAACAGGTGTTGTCAAAAAGCGGCTTTACAGAAAAATCTGGGTCCGAGCCCCCATGAGCGTCGCCAATGGCAACAGTGGCAAGCAAAAACTCCCTAAGAGCAAGAGGAAGAAACACTGAGACGAACCAAGTCTCAAAAGGGGACTAACTGAAACTTGTTAAGGCTTTTGCTGGAACATCCAAACAGCAGAGCATTGCAGTAGTCAAGCCTCGAGGTAATGAATGCATGAACTAGCTTTTCTGCATCCTGTAGAGACATCGCATTTCTTAATTTAGCAATATTGCAGAGATGCAGGAAGGCTATTCTAGTAATATTCGTTATATGTGCATCGAAGGACAGAACGGGATCAATTTTTTACAGATGAACCTGGGGAATCTCAGAAACTATTAAGTTTAAGTGTTAAATTAGACAGTTTATTTCTAGCTGCTTTTGGACCAAGAAGAAGAACCTCTGTTTTATCTGAGTTGAGTAGGAGAAAGTTACTCGACATCCGGTCTTTTATACAGTCCTCAGTCTTGTAAAGTTGAAGTTTATCATCCAGTTTGGCTGATATATACAAATGTGTCATCAGTGTAGCAGTGGAAACTGATGCTTCGTTTACTGATAATGGTACCCAGTGGTAGCATATATAATGTGAATAATATGGACCCTAAAACAGAGCCTTGTGGAACACCATACTTTACTTTTGCAAGAACAGATGATTTGCCATTTACATTTACAAACTGATCAGTCAGGTAAGATCTGAACCAGGAAAAAAGCTACTCCTGTTACTCCTACACGGTTTTCTATAATAGCTCAATTTGTATTTTTGGCTGATGTGCCCCTTTAAAAAACCTTGCTTGTTGAGGGAACCGCAGAACACTGTAGCATCACTCCAAAGAAGTATCCTGGCTGCTAGGCCTAGGTCGCTGGGAAAACTGTTCACACCTCACTGAAACAGTGCACCAGACAGCTTTAATTAGACAACCCTATGACTCTCAGATCACGTTCTCTAACCGGAGGTGTAACCAACACCAGCACCTCACGTGATCACATGTGCAGTTCAGCAGGAGGCAAGCTTGCAAAATAAGAGCTGTCTGGATGATGGCACAGTACGCTCATGCAAAATGAATTGCCTGGCTTTTTCTAGGGCACCTGGAGGAGCATACGGCACCCCGAGAGCTGATCTTGCAGGCAGGTTGGTGAAGCTGTGTGCCAAGGTGATTTTTACAACTGTCAGGTCTCATCTCTTCTCTTAAGCAGTCAGATGATGTTGAAAAATTCAAGTACGGTGCAGAAGTAAGCAGTCGCTCTCTCTCTCCCTCTCTCCCTCTCTCTCTCTCTCTCTCTCAAACCAGTCGCTCTTCTGGAGTGTTGTTGCAGCGTGTTGCAGATTTATCTGACGCAAGAACCTCAAAACAACCTGTACACAGACTGGCCCTCAACGGATTGCTCCACCACTGTGTATAGGGGTTGTTTATCAGTTTTTTTTTCCTTTGGCGTACACACTAACCACCAATGCGATGCCTTATAAAATACATCACCTGTCCAGTCCAGGAATGTCAAACAGTCAGAATGGATTACATTCATCCAGTCCAGCTCAGTCTTCCTCTGCTGCCGCCTCAGTCAGAATAAAACATCTAATGTGCACCGCGGCCTGTAAGCCTGAACAAACGCAGGTAAAAATAGAGCTGATCTATTTTAAAGCAGAGATTCACGGCTTTATTTATTCAACACCTACGCTACGTTACCCCAAAAGACACACAGTAATAATAGGTCAACAGAATGTTTTCAAACCTCACTAATCGATAGTTGTAACTGTCCATTTGCTGCACTACTCAAATCCAGTTAAGGGACTACACACACTATATTGCCGAAAGTATTCACTAACCCATCCAAATCATTGAATTCAGGTGTTCTAATCACTTTCATGGCCACAGGTGTATAAAACCAAGCACCTAGGCCTGCAGACTGCTTCTACAAACATTAGTGAAAGAATGGGTCGCTCTCAGGAGCCCAGTGGATTCCAGCGTGGTACCGTGATTGGATGCCACCTGTGCGACAAGTCCAGTCGTGAAATTTCCTCACTACTAAAAACTCTACAGTCAACTGTCAGTGGTATTTTAACAAAGTGGAAATGATTGGGAACGACAGCAACTCAGCCACGAAGTGGTCGGCCACGTAAAATGAAAGAGCGGGGTCAGCAGATGCTGAGGCGCATAGTGCGCAGAGGTCACTAACAGAGTCAATCGCTACAGACCTCCAAACTTCATGTGGCCTTCAGATTAGCCCAAGAACAGCGTAGAGAGCTTCATGGAATGGGTTTCCATGGACGAGCAGCTGCATCCAAGCCTTACATCACCAAGTGCAATGCAAAGCGTCGAATGCAGTGGTGTAAAGCGCCGCTACTGGACTCTAGAGCAGTAGAGACGTGTTCTCTGGAGTGACCAATCAGGCTTCTCCCTCTGGCAATCCTATGGACGAGTCTAGGTTTGGCGGTTGAACGGTAGAACGGTACTTGTATTGTGCATTGTGCCAAGTGTAAAGTTTGGTGGAGGGGGGATTATGGTGTGGGGTTGTTTTTCAGGAGTTGGGCTCGGCCCCTTAGTTCCAGTGAGAGGAACTCTTAATGCTTCAGAAGAACAAGAGATTTTGGACAATTTCATGCTCCCAACTTTGTGGGAACAGTTTGGGGAGTTTGGCCCCTTCCTGTTCCAGCATGACTGCGCACCAGTGCACAAAGCAAGGTCCATAAAGACATGGATGAGCGAGTTTGGTGTGGAAGAACTTGACTGGCCTGCACAGAGTCCTGACCTCAACCCGATAGAGCACCTTTGGGATGAATTAGAGTGGAGACTGCGAGCCAGGCCTTCTCATCCAACATCAGTGTCTGACCTCACAAATGTGCTTCTGGAAGAATGGTCAAAAATTCCCATAAACACTCCTAATCTTGTGGAAAGCCTTCCCAGAAGAGTTGAAGCTGTTATAGCTGCAAATGGTGGGCCGACTTTATATTAGACCCTATGGATTAAGAATGGGATGTCACTCAAGTTCATATGCGTGTGAAGGCAGACGAGTGAATACTTTTGGAAGTATAGTGTATTTCACTAGAATGGTTGTGCAGCTTAAATGGTTCCAACATGGCCAACATAAATAATAGTGACAAAAAATAGGCCAATGACTTCTAAGTCAGAAACCAGTCAACTTTATCACGAACTACTGACCAATGCCAATGAGCACTGCAAAGACGGGCAACTTCGACCAAAGTCCAAGCTTGGTGCATAGCCCTTTCCCTTGTGTGCCTCATATTCATGTTTTCCAAAGCAAGCATGATGTCACCATGGAATGGGCTCCTTGATTGTTACAACGCTATTGATCCAATACTAAATTGTAGTCCGTTCTATTTTCTCGCCTAAGGCCAGTCGATAGTCTTCTGAAGTGGTGGGTCATTATTCTGAGGGGTCAGGCGGAGAGAAAAAAAAGAAAGCCAAACATCGCAAGTAATTTGGATGCAGAAAAGCATTAGCAAGGGTACTCATGTGGACAAGCTGAACTGTATTGTCCTCCAGGCACGCGCCCTGTAACAGTGAGATTAAATTGGCTTGCTAACACAGCAACATCAGGTCCCTCCTGCTTCTTTTTGCAAATGGAGCGTAATGGTGGCTATTTGGTGTGCATGCAGCCGAGCAGCTTATCCCTGGTGAGGAGCATTCTAAAGAGGCCTCAGCCACACTGAGCATGCTCCGTAAGGCCTACAGCCAAGCCTATCTGTAACCACTCATCTGTCGAAGCCACTGTCACATCTGATTACAGAGCTAATAGCCTCCCAAAGTGGAGACTCAAATGTGTTCGGAGAGACAGGAATATCCACGGAAGCCATGAGGGTTACTTTATAGACTGTTAAGTCCAGTAACAGAGTAATAAAGATGTGAAAGGGGGAACTGTGTGTGTCTTCAGGCATCTGAATGATTAACCCGAAGTGCCTGGCTGTCCAGACTCAAGTTTCAGCCTTATATGAGAGAAAGTTTATTTATTGTTCCTACTTAAAGGGGAGCACCACAGATTTTTAAAGAATTATACATAATTAAATGGTTAAGATGTAAACAAAGCCATTCAAAGTGGTTTGGTGTGAAATGTTCCATTCTAGAGAAACTTGCTGATGTCTGACACACTGTTTTCTGATAGTTTTGTGATAATGTTTTGCCTTAAAATGTATTTTAATCTATTTATTTGAAACTATCCATGGTGGAGGGGTACATGCCAGGCGTTGTAAGGTAAAATAGTCCCCAAAATAGTCTGATTTTTTGCTGTTTTACCATCACAAACATTGCATTAAAAAACCCAAAAGGCGTGTGTGGATTCATTAGTGGTTTTGGATAGTAAATAAAATGGCTAAACAGTGCCCTCCACAAATATTGGCACCCCTGGTAAACACAAGCGTGCTGTAAAAAACATCTTTTATTGCTTTTCCTTTTGAACTTTCATTCAAAATATTAACAAAAATGTAACCTTTATTTGAAGTGCATTGGTTTTAAAATAACCTAAATCTTATCATGAAGTAAATATTTTTCTCAGATCTGTGTGTGTCACAATTGTTAGCACCCCTTCATTTAATGCTTTGTATACCTCTCCTATAATGCTTAATGGGACTGGAGAACACATGACCAAAGATCTGAGACCATTCCTCCATACAGAACCTCTCCAGATCCTTCAGATTCTGAGGTCCACACTGTGGACTCTCCTATTCAGCTCATCCAACAGGATGGGGACTGGAGTGGTCATGGCAAAACCTTAATTCTGTGGTCAGTGAACCATTTCTGTGTTGATTTTGAGGCGTACTTTGAATCATTGTCCTGCTGGAAGATCCAAACAATGGCCCAGTTTGAGCTTCCGGGCTGAAGCAGATGAGGTTTTGATTTTATTTCTGCTGGTTCTTGATGGGGTCGTGACGTCTACAACACAAATTTACTATAAAAATGACCAGAGAATCTACATGAGCCTTTTGAATCTTTATATGTTACGTTGATGATGGTAAAATAGTTATAAATCTGAAAAAATATGCTTTCTTTGGAAGCCATTTTGCCTCCTTGTGCCTATCTAAATTAATGGATTAAAAAAAAATACATTTTAGACCAAAACTCCTCCCAAAACTATCATAAAGCAATGTCTCAGGCATCAAGTAGGGCATTCATAAGCATTGTAAGAATGTTGTGTATGAAATCTTTTAGAAACATTAAACTCGGACGTCTGGTTCCTATCACCACCAGTAAGTTTCTCTAAAATGGAGAATTTCACACCAAACCAGTCTGGATGTCTTTGTTCGCATCTTAATGATTAACTTATACAGAATTCTTGGAAAATTGGTGGATTTCCCCTAAAGTCAGTTTAAAAGAGTTACGAGTGGGAAATTAATTGACATTGACATTAATGTCAATAACCATAACTTCTTAGAGATAATATTTGTACAATAAGCCTGAGGTTCAAGGGATTAACAGTGACAGAAGAGTGAGAGTGGCACATTTACATTGATTAAAATGCGTATATATAGCATAATTCAAAAAGCCCCATTAAACACTTCCAGTTATGTGACTGTGTGCCATATTGTTGTCAATGACATTTACATACATCACTGTGTTCCAGCTTAATTCAGAGGCTGTTTACCAGAACTGTCAGGGTGACAAATAAGCACTTAATTTTCCACAATTAAGCTCGCGAACAAATAGTTAATCGCACAGGGTCTGCAACCCTACTTACTAATGTGTTTTTCTCACATCCACATTCTGCTGCAGCCTGTTGTATAATAGCTTTCAGGCTGTGATCATGGACCATCCATTTAGCTAAATGGAGCTCGCACTATGTAGGCTGGTGAACTCCTGTCACTGTTCTCTGAGAGCCACGGCTTTGCCAACTGCATTAGGCTGAGTTGCTGACAGCCTGTCAGCAAGGTAATTTGTAAAGGGCCGGGCTTCCCACTGTTAAGGTTATAGAATGATAATAAAAGCCAAGGTGAAGGTTTAAATGATAATTGGGGATGTCGCTGACCATCGCTCGTTAGCTCTCCTATTCTAACAGGCCCAGTGAGTTTAAAAAACAGCAGGTGTGCTTTTTCCCGAACAAATCAATGCGATGCTACTGAAAGAGCATCTTCAATTTTTAAATGGTCCATATTATGGAAAATTGCACTGCCCAATCCCATTTCTTCTTTTTACCACTACCCCTTGTTTTTGAGCGTCACCTTAACCCCTTGGAACTGAGTTACAAGGGGTACTGATTAAAATCTTCCTCTACTAAATGGGACCCTCAAATAAAAAGAGCTTTACTTCATTAACAGCTACTAGCGCTGCTCTGTAGGCGACCCTGCCCGTCTGAAGTGACAGCAGAAGAGGGTAAAGTTCAGCTCCTCACTGCTGGGCTTTAGTTACGTTTAGGGCATCATATGCCTTCAAAGAGGGGGTATAAACAATTATTTATTATTGGCCACCCCTAATTCTTCTGTAATATGAAGCTGAAGTCAGATATTCAAGGTTCTTGTTCGAATTTTCCCGTTCCACCTTATGTAGTGCAGCAGTACTGATGCCTCAGGTGCCAGAATGTAACTGCTGCACCATTTAAGGTGGAATGACAAATTTAGCTAGCTAGCTATCAAAACATTAGCGTACTATTAATGATTAAAGATTTTTTATGCTTGTTATGAAGAAAAGGGCCATAATACATTGAAACGACATTAAACTAAGATAATACAGTGGTTATCATAATTTTTATCAGAGAAAATTCTCACATTTTTTCATTTATTTTTCTCATAACACTCTGTTTGAAGTGTCTCTGAAAAACCTCCATTTAGAGGAGTGTGTAGCTCTAACACTTCACCCTACCCCTCTATCGCAACAAAAAATCGAGACACCCTACCCCTAGGCATGAACGCCAAGAAGGAGGAGTAAGGGCTAAGTGGTAGAGGCGAGGGGTGAAATGGGATTTGGGCCTTATTTTATGTATTACATAAGCAGTGTTTATAACATGCCATGCCATTCACTTCCAGTGCATACAGTTTAATTAATCAGACAAAGCTGGAAAAACAGCCTGTTTTGAAGGCATTGTTTTTGTGATGTCACAAAAACCGAAAAATTACACATATCCGCCTTTTTGGCCTACAGCAATTAGGTCTGCCCATTCACTTTGAAGGTATAAGGCCTTTTGAATGAGGCACAATGCAGAACGGCCAGTCAGAACAGAGTTATATGTACATATATACAGTCATGTGCAAAAGTTTGGGCACCCCTGGTCAAACAATGTTAACAAATGGTCAAATGACAATTTAACATACATACATACATCATCTAAACCGCTTATCCTTCTGGGTCACGGTGAATTTAACATATTGAGGAAAAAATAAAACATAAAAAGGGGCCTGTGCAAATGTTTTGGCACATTTTATATTTTATTTTATTAAATTTGTTTACAGTATGTTAAACTAACCATAATAAACAGAAATAGATAAATAGAAAAAATAGAAACTGGGCAGTAAAATTTGCAGAAAAAGCCAGGTTTAAGTTTGTTCCCTGTGGAGGATGTTGTCGCTGTCCAAAGACTCCAAACAAGTATCTCCAAAATAGTAACTTTACAGGAGAATATAAAAACACTCTTAGCTTTCAATGGAAGTCAATGTAAAGAGATTTTATTTTAAGTGATTTTGGAGCATTTCTATTGGTCCACGTACACAACGTAAAGCACAGCTGGTGTGTTAAAATGATGTAGAAAACTAAAAATCACCAAAAACGGAGATACATGGTTTTCTTTGGACAGCAATATGTTAACTTTGAATTATTGAATTATGACTGTATTTATCTAAGAAACCCACACAAATGTCACAAGCTGACATTATGGAATTAAAAAGAAAAGGAAAGATTGTAAGATATGCCCCCTTTACAACAAGGCTTTGATTTGTTGGGGGGGAAATCAGAGATGTTTTTTCAATAGCTTTCAATTCTTTGGGCAAATTGAGAGCTACACATCAGCAAGTTATCAGCAAGTACTGGATTCCACTTCATAAACTGATTTGATTCTGAAGTTATAATATTCTATTAACACCTCAGGGTAACACAAAGTCCACCAATTCAAAGATCAGTGTTAGACCTGAGATAAGACATCTCCTAATATTCAGGTTATTCTTATTAAAGAGAGTCTACTTGTAAAAGGACGAGCCAGCAGGATCCAGATGAAACAGCTTTGTGATTGCAGCCTCTTAATGAGTCAGATAAGCTGTTCGCTACCCATACAGGAGCGTTCGCTACAGAGATGTAACTGAATTATTACGCCGGTTTGCACAGAAGGATAAAGTTCTTAATGTTTCCAAGGGAACAGGGGGATTTGGCTCGGAAGCCTTACTATACATCCCATTTATTACACTTATTCAGAAATCCGGCTCTGAGTTTCGTGGAGAACAACAGCCCGAGTGCTTCTCTGAATAACATCAGCATCAAAGTACATCTATGGAAATTACAACTATAATTTTATGTTTGAACCAAAGACATAACATTTTTATCTCTAGAGTAAACCTCTGCCAGTACGTCATAAAATGTAGCTCTCAAGCTTGAAGCTGGAGGCCTGTTTTATGATCTTCTCCAGCTTTGTGACATTGACAGAGGAGCTCTATCAGGCCATAAATGGCAGGATCCATTAGTGCACCTCTAAATATCCAGAGATAAACATGGCTGTGGTGTAACAGGAGAAACACATACAGCCAGGGGTTGAATAGGGCTGGAGTGCAGCCCACCTTGGGTTTGTGTGAAATCCATTTCATTATGCGATGTGATGAACCAAGCTGACAAAAAACCTTTAAACCTTTAACCTCCCAGCCACCACCACCCCCACCCCACAGTAGCTTGTCTATTTTTTGGCCTCATGATGGTATAACTAGGGTTGCATCAATACCGCATTGGTATTGGCATTGATATTGCTACTTTCACACATTATCAATAGTGATATCGAATAGGATTAAGCAATTTCTGACATGCACATGCACTACTGAGCGAGACACACGTGTGCAAGTAGATGCAACTTACCATATTGGTGTGTGGATTGACAAGCAGCAGTAAAAATCCACATGGCAAAATCTGGAACGGCAGTATTCAGTGGTAAGGCGAAGGTAGCGGCTGACATACCAGTCGAAATCCTTCTTAAGGTATTAGTTTCACTGGAATGCCAGATAACACAACATACACACTAATGGCTGATCACCTGTCCCTCCTGCCTGACCTGATGATGCTCTCCTGCTCGTCAGCCTGCGTGACTACAATTACCACAGTGGAGCCACCAGCGTCTGGCGCTGATCATGAACCCTACCTCTGAATTTGACACAGAACCTATGAGATGGTTCTAATTTTACATCACTTCCTCCTGGATTAATCAGAATATTTCTGAAAGATGTTCAAGCTCCATGCTTCTTTGTTGTATCCTGTCATAAAATCTCATACAATCTCATTAGCTGTGTCGTTCTCTCTTCATCCGGGGTCGACCAGTGGAGGACAGGTTCCTCCCTTGAGCCTGGGTTCCTCTTGAGGTTTCTTCCTCTTACTCCAAGGGAGTGTTTCCTCGCCACTGTCGCCTCTGGCTTGCTCATGTGGGGCTCGGACCCGGATTCAGTTTCCTTACGTCTATACCTGGACTCCTTTTTATTTGTCTTTTATTTTGTTTTTATTTTCTTTTTTTATTCTTTTGATCCTTCCATAAACTGCTTTTCTGTAAAGCTGCTTTGAGACACCTCTAGTTGTAAAAAGCGCTATACAAATAAATGTTGTTGTTGTAATGGGAGCCTCTTATCTGAATGGCTGAGCCGAGCTTCGTTCAGTAATAACTCATCTCCTGCTGTGTAGCCAGTTACAGTCTGAGCTAATGTTAGTTCGGGTTGTTTTTCAGAGAGCGAACGTTAAACAGACATATGGAAGGTGTGCACTAGGATTGTGTCCACTAGCCCCACCTGCAGTGCTCCTTTGTCGGTCAGCTGCAGCAAGGGGTGCCGTGGTGGTGGTGTGTTAGTGTGTGTTGTGCTGGTCTGAGTGGATCAGACACAGCAGTGCTGCTGGAGTTTTTAAACAGTGTGTCCACTCACTGTCCACTCTATTAGACACTCCTACCTTGTCAGTCCACCTTGTAGATGTGAAGTCAGAGACGATAGCTCATCTGCTGCTGCACAGTTTGGTCACAGGACGCTGCCCACAGGACGCTGCCCACTGTTGGGTGGATATTTTTGGTTGGTGGACTATTCTCAGTCCAGCAGTGACACTGAGGTGTTTAAAAACTCCAGCAGCACTGCTGTGTCTGATCCACTAAGACCAGCGCAACACACACTATCACACCACCACCACCACATCAGTGTTACTGCAGTGCTGAGAATGATCCACCACCCAAATACTACCTGCTCTGTGAGGGTCCGTGAGGGTCCTGACCACTGAAGAACAGGGTAAAAGGGGGCTAACAAAGTATGCAGAGAAACAGATGGACTACAGTCTGTAACTGTAGAACTACAAAGTGCACCTATATAGTAAGTGGAGCTGATAAAATGGACAATGAGCATAGATGAGCATGAGCATAATGTTATGCCTGATCGGTGTATTATGAAATAGTATATACCAATTAGTATAGTAAATAGGTTTCTCCTTGCCAGTAAATGCCATATCTTCAAGCTGGGTATATTTTATTTGTGACACAGAACATGGTTTATTACCAAAATAAAATGTTTAGAAAGTGGAATTGTATAAATAACAGGATTTATAAGCTAGTTAGGTTAAATATAGTTAGCGCTGGTACTTGGTAATGGCCGATACCTAAGGATCAGGTATCAGTATCACAAAGACTAAAGTGGTATCGGTGTGTCCAGGTTTCAGCTTAAACTAAATTACCTAAACTGTATACTGAACTAAATAAATCTGTAAATTGGCATCAACCTTTAAGTAGCCTTACATTATTGGTTGTGGTTATTTATCCTGTTAAAAAGAAGTATTTTGTCATATATGCCACGACTAAGGAAGCTAATTAAAAAAAATGATTATGCAGTTAGCCTTGCACGCAAGTCTTAAGGAAAGGTTGAACACCCCCAAGTCAAATCACATTTTGTGAGGATATAAGTTGTGAAAATAAGTTTAAACAACTCCTTTAGAAAAACGCACTTAAATATGGCAATTTTTGCTAATTTTAGTGCACAGTTTCTATTTATTTGCTGAGTTTAACATATTGGGAATAAAATAAAGCACAAAATATAAAATGTTCCGTAACTTTTGCACAGGGCACATTTTATGCTTTCATTTTTTTCAATATGTTACATTCAGCAAACAATAATTGTGCATTCAGATGTGCAGAAGAGTGTTCTCTGTAGAGGATTTGTTACCTTTTTCACTTTTTACTGCCCACAATTTTGCATGCAACTGTATGATGTTTTGCCAACTGGCTGTTGTTAAAAGTACTCAGCAGCACATATTTGCACGTAGCTAGCCTGCTAATAGTGTAGATTAATACTGCTAATCAGAGCTAAATTGGTTAGTGATGTTAGGTAGGAAGCCTGCAGTTTTTAGCAGTTTGAGCAACACGTTTCTGGGCTTTAGTGTGGCTTTCGTCTTTGTCAGAAAAGAATCAGATCATGTTTTGATATCAGTTTAACTAAAACTGGCAAATAAGGAAAACTAAAAACACAAATTAAGTAAGTTAATTGACTTAATTAGATGGGATTAGATTCCACAGACTTTTCAAAATTTCTGCATAATTCAATTGCTGAGATATCAGAATCATGCAGAGTGCTTTGATATGAAATGGCTTATTGTAGAGAGACTCACATAGTCAGATTTCTTTACAGTGGTGGTGACAGAAACCAGGGGTCCCTGATAATAATAATAATGATAATAATAATAATAATTTTATTTATATAGCACTTCTGATGCCGGTGGCAGCTCAAAGTGCTTTACAGACAGGTGGTAAAACATAGTTATAGAAGAGATCATTAGTACTTAATTAGAATCAGAAGAAAATGAAGAAGATTAAATTAGAAGATAAAAACCACGAGACGTTCAGTTTTAGTTAAATGCTAATTTAAAGAGATACGTTTTTAGGTGCTTCTTAAAAGTGAGCTCTGAGCTTGACTGTCTAATAAAAGTTTAGAAGCAGAATAACTGAAAGAGTCTCTCCATGTTTTCAGTATTTGACAGAGGGTCTCTATAGAAGGCCACTGTCTGCAGATCTTAGATTGCGTGCTGGAACATAAACAGACAGACACTCTGAGATGTCAGCGGTGCTTTAAGGTTGTTTTGAGCTTTAAAGACTGGTAGCAGAACCTTGAAATCTATCCTGAATGATGCAGGCAGCCAGTGCAGTTCTTTCAAAACGGGACTGATCTGATCTCTCTGTGTTGTTTTTGTTAGGATGCTGCTGCGTTTTGTACGAGTTGTAAGGGATGTGTAGTTTTCTTAGGAAGTCCAGCAAGAAGATCATTACAGTGGTCAAGTCTGCTTGTAACAAACGCATGAACGAGTTCCTCTGCGTCGCTCTGAGAGAGAAAAGGCCGAACTTTAGCGACATTTCTTAAATGATAAAAAGCTACTTTAGTGACTGTGTTTACATGTGGGGTAAAACAGAGCTCAGAGTCTAAGATCACACCCAGGTTTCGTACTTCAGGTTTGGTAGATGAAGCTGAAGAACCAAGTTTCTCAAAAATCATTTTTCTCTGAGTTTCTGTACCAACGATCAGTAATTCAGTTTTTTTATGATTTAATTGTAGAAAATGTTGCGACATTCACTGAGAAATATCTGACACACAGCTGGTTAGTCTGTCTACAGAGTCTTGATCTTCAGAAGGAATAGTAATGTATAGCTGGGTGTCGTCAGCATAGCTATGAAAATGTATACTATGTTTCCTAATAACATCACCTAGAGGTAGCATGTACAAAGAGAAAAGCAAAGGCCCTAAGACTGAACCTTGGGGGACTCCACAAGAAACGGCAAATCGTTTTGATGAATGATTTCCAAGTGAAACCATGAACTGCCTATTACTTAAATATGATTTAAACCATTCTAAAACTGTGTCTGAGAGGCCGACCCAGCATTCAAGACGCTGGAGTAAAATCTTGTGGTCAACAGTTAGTTAGGCTGCACTAACATCTAATAAAACCAAAATAAAAGGATTTTGTGCATCAGTGCTGAGCCTGAGGTCATTCATAACGCGAATCAATGCTGTCTCTGTACTGTGGTCAGAACGAAAACCTGACTGAAACTTCTCATATAAACTGTTTGATGTTAGATTCATATTTAGTTGTTTGAAAGCAACTTTTTCTAAGACTTCACTTGAAATCGGTCTAGAATTATTTAGTATGGAAGGATTCATGCTACTCTTTTTTAGCAGAGGCTTCACCAGGGCAGTTTTGAAAGCATCTGGAAAAACACCTGTTGACAGAGAACAATTTACAATAGTTAAAACATCATTGTGCACACAATCAAAAACCATCTTATGGAATGAAGTAGGAACAGGGTCAAGATCACATGTTATCACATTTATTTTGGAAATTAATTGCAAACTCTTCACAGATATTAGAAGATAAATCATCGTTAAACGCACTAGCAGACAAGTTAGGGTTAATTAGTCAGTCTATAGTGGAAAAAAGGATTTTGGTATTATTTTTGTGCCTATTGATTAGAGAGATATGACTGTCTGGATATTTTCATAGCATTATTATAGACTGAGATCTGCTCTTTGAGAATATCATAGTGTACCTGCAGTTTAGTTCTCCTCCATAAGCGCTCTGATTTACGACAATTTCTCTTAAGCTGGCACATTTCTGCATTCATCCATGGATTTTTAAGAGTGCGTGAGCTTTTCTTCCTTTTTATTGGGGCGAGAAGGTCAAGGCCTTCCCGTAATCTAGCACTAAAATCGGAGACTAGATCATTACAGGATGGAGTCGTATCTGTATTCGCTGAACTATTATAAACAGTTTTAAACTTCTCAACTGTTTCTGAGTCAATGTAACGTTTTTTAAAGTAACTTTCAGGTATTTTCTTTTATTATTTCTAAATCAATTTGAAAGAAAATACAGAAGTGATCTGATAAGAAAACATCTGAGATTTTAGACACCTTTGTTTTTAAACCTTTAGTGATGACCAGATCCAGGATGTGACCGAGCTTGTGGGTAGAGCTGCCCACGTGCTGCTTCAAATCAAATGTCTCTAGAAGTCTAATGAATTCTAATGCATTACTATCTGAAGGACTATCGATATGTAAGTTAAAGTCCCCAGACAGAGGAATCTTATCATAGTTTGTGGACGCTGACTGATAATAATTCTGCAAAGTTTCTGACATAAATTTACTATTTTGCTTCGGAGGTCTGTATATTACAATTATTAACACAGGTGTATCATTAAAAAGGTTGGTTGCAACACTCAAAAGACATGAATTCACCAATAGAGGTACTTTTGCAGATGTCTACAATGCAAAAAAATCCATTTTATTTACTATTCAAAACCAGTAGTGAACCTAAACATTCTGATTTTTTTATATGTAATATTGATAATAGTAAAATAGTACAAATCAATAATATCAATACTTAAAATAGTTTGTTTTTTTTTTTAAATAGGGCAGATCCTTCTCTTAAAGCTATTGTAAAACAATGTCTCAGGCATCAAGCAACAAAGTCACAACTATATAATGTAAAAACTTTGTAGCTTCTAGAGGCAAAAAAGCTTTGGACGTTTGGTTCCTATCACAACCACTGTGAACAATTCTCTACAAGTTTCTCTACAATGAACTGCTTCACATTAAACCACTCTGACTGACTCAGCTTACATCTTAACGAACTGATGATATGGAGTTTGCCTGCACTTCCTTGTACAGTCATTATTGCACTGCCTTTTTTATCTCAGGTTATAGATCTTATTGCAGATTTTTGTATATTTCTGTTTGTATATATGCCTGTAGATAGGATTTTTGTGTATATTCTTCTTTTTATATTGTTTCACCCTTATTATTATAATTGTTCTGTGTTGTATGACTGCTACTCGCTGCTAAATTTCCTTCGGGATCAATAAAGTATCTACGTATCTATCTATCTACCTATCTATCTATCTATCTATCTATCTATCTATCTATCTATCTATCTATCTATCCATCCATCCATCCATCCATCCATCCATCCAACCATCCATCCATCCATCCATCTAAAACATCAGTGGAATTCCCAAAAACAGAAAGGCTATTAGTTTTTCTAACATAAGTCAAATAAACCAGACACTCGTGGGTGTAAAATGGTAAAAAGCAGTTTAATAACAAAGTGCATAAGCAGAAAAGCGAAGTCAAAACCAGGGTAGCAAACATACCAAATACCAAGTCAAAAGGACGAATGAGAAAGATAGAAATGGGTCCAAAAAGATGGCAGAAAACAAAAAAACTGGATAAACACTTGGTAATGCAATAGGTTAGCATGACTTTGCAAAGGTTCAAACAAAGCAGACAGGCATATATAAACAGGGTAGATTACAAACAGGTGATATACATTAGTATTCTGGTGAAAGTGACCTAGAGCAGAGTCCATCATTGGCTGGCTGAGAACATGTGCTAGTGACATTGGTACCTATAGAATCATGGGAGTTGTAGTGTGTAGTCTCGACAGGAGCATCAAGAGAACCAGAAAGCGTGGCAGTTTTCCTCCAATGTATGTGATATCAGTGCGTAGAACTCTATATAATTATACCCACTTTGGAGACAGTCATGGGAAAAACACCCAATTTAACCCCCTCATATAGCTGATCTACAGTGCCCTATACATCAGTATACATCAGTTCTTGTTCACATTAAAATTTAAAGTACTAAACAAGCTATTCTTCTGGCGGTGGGTTCAAAGAACGCTTTGAACTATCTTCTCCAGATCTGCTATGGAACCCAACGAAAGATCCAAATGCTGTGTTCCAATTTGATAACAAGCCCCTCATGGCCACTTGTAAAGCTGTACTTTACTTCAACTCCAGTTTCCCCACTTCTTACTCCCCTGTGTGTCCCTTTATTGAGAAAATTCTGTGTGATAAGTGCATCGCGAGCTGCAAATAAAGTAAAATTGAAGATAATGTGACGGAGAATCTCTCATTCCTACCGTTTCAGTTTTGGACCGCCAAAACTATGACAGTCACAGGCCGTAAAAATCCTAATATCACAGCAAGATCCCATCACTGCGAGACTACAGCCCGACAACCTCCAACTGACTTTGCTCCTCCACAATCACAGAAAGATTTCATTAGTTTGATAATGCATGGTAGCTTTTATGTTATCCTCTCTAGAATGTGCTTTAGAATCAGATCTGACTTTCACAGCGGCTCCCGCAGTGAGTGAGTGGGGAGAGAGCTGTTGAGAGCAAGACAAGCCATTCATCAAGGTACAGAAGAGAGATGGAGGAGCCTTGAGGTGTGACGTGTTGCTCTATAACTGAGAGAATTCACACTTATTGAACCCCTTCCCAACATGCACTACAGTCACTGCACTAGATTTCTACCTACAAATCTCCATTCACATTGTAAAGGACCTGCCTGCTATGTTCTTTCATAGCAACTGTTGTGAGCTTGGACAAGTTTTATGGAATGCTGGGAAAAATCCCCAGTGAACCTAATGCAGAATTTGTCCACTTAATAATGGGCAATATGTCTGTCAAACATTCAGCTCAGGCTGGCTGGTGCCGCCCATAGCGCTTGACTAATAAAACTCCGTAGCACAAAGGAAAATGTAGAAGCAGACAGAAAAGTACAATTTAAAATGAATAATTATTCAAAAATAAGCTTTACAAGTTGTTCAGTGGAGACACACAGGTTTGACAATTGACATAACATGAATGTAGGCCCATTAAAAGCAAGTTAACATTAATCAAACCTGGAAAATGTTTTAGCGACTGCACAACCTCTTCAACTCCATGAGACCACCAGTGGTTCCAAAACGCACTTCGTCATATTCTTCATAACTTTCATATTTCATAAGCTACATTCAAAAGCTGGGGGTCGTATGAGAGCTGTAACTGTCTTCTTTCCAGTCAAATAGATGGTGATGTAATTTTAAACCCTTATAATAAAAAAAGCTGAACTCTACTGAAAGTCGACCCATTTTTCCACAAATCTGGGCTATAAACTATAAACAGATGGCGTCTTTTCTGTGATCTGCTCTGTAAAAATTACTTTTATAAAATAATACAAAGAGCATCTAAGATTTTTGGCTTTCAGCGGTGAATTGTAAGCATATAGCAATATGTGTGATCATAAAACACATGTTCAGTTAATTTGAGGGGAGCTTTTTTTTCCAAGTAATACATAAAAATTCATTTCATGCAGTTACTGAATATTTTGCCTTATGATTTGTTCATGTACATTCAGATGGAAAAACCAAAATATACCCTGGAGAATAAGAGGTTAAAGCGGCAGGTTTTCATGTCTAATAAAGAGGTTTGAGTTGAGAAAGCTACCCTTTCAGATGAGCTAATGCTAAAGCTAACACCAGAGCTAGTCAGTGCAGCACTGGATGCTGGGGAGGACATTAAATTACATAGAATGTGCTGTACAGCTCTGTTTACAGAAATACAGTCATTCAGACGAAGTTTAGCTCATCTTAAAGCCAGTATAAGCAAAGTCCATAGAGAAAAGTCTGTTCACTTGGTGGCCGTCTTTCCAACGCCACTGGGCAGTTATTTCCTGTCTCTTTGACCAGGGAGAGGCCAAAATACTCGAAACTGAATTATGGTTTCAAAAACATATTTGAAATCACTGGTAAAATCTGACAAAAACTTCATAAATAGTTTGTAGCATTTGGCTCAATAGAGCACAGAAAACATACATTTTCAGCTTGTTCTGGCTCCTGTGCTTACGCAGATCTCCTCAACTAGGGGAAGCTTTTTCTGCTAGTGCAGCAATATTGTCGACGCTTCTCTGCTAGCCAGCATAACCAGCAAGCTGACTTTCTCTTTTTATTGAAGGGTGGGACTTTCTCTGTAAACAGACACCATGTTGGGCATTACAAGCTTTCCTATTCATTTTTCAACCAGTGGCCTCCTCCTTCGTAATGTTTCTGGTATAAATCAGCTCATTAACAGTTTTTACAATATGCCAGTATGTGTAGTTTAATCTAAAACCTCTTTAGCTAATATGCAACACAAACAACACCGAACCTGCAGATTGTTTAAAATCAGTTTTCCTCAGTAACTTCTTTTCATGTTAACCTATTGATTCAGACAAATTTCCTGCCAGCATTATTCCTTGTTTTGGGTGGTTTTGTTGGACTTTTTCCTACATTTGATGGAGCAAGTACAGCTTTGAGACCATTGTGACTGGATAAGAGGTGTGTCCGTCATTATTTTGCAAATTGAAGCACTAATCTTTCTCACATGGGATTGCTAGGATACCTATATAGACTGGCAAAATTTCCAGTGCTAACCAGGGTTCGCTCAGCAAGACAGCCTCTCTTCAATACACCGTCTATCCCTTGGTTATTTACAGGCCTGCATGCAATGTTGTTTTCCAGTCTAGGGCTGGAAATACTGTGGGAGTCGCTCTGCTCCACTGCCGAGCTGCCTTGTATTTGATGTAGCAGTTGCATCACTTCCGATGGAAAGGCTGTTACTGATGCCGATGTGAATGCTAACTTCTGAGGGAAGCAAAAAACACCCTCATTTCCAGATCAAAGCCCCAGCTCACACTAGATTTCTGTCTCCTCACACTACATTCCTTTGAACTGGTCTCTTGTATACAGTAGGTGTTCACACGCCGGCGTGCGCTGTACAAGTTGCTTTACACAAAGCCAATCTCAAGATTGTGTTCTTTCTCCGTCGCCGTTAACCAACAGAGCTGTCTTTGATGTCGCTCACGATCCTGGCCCACCCCCCACTCCCGTTCTCTGTTTCCCGACCAGGTGTCAAGGTTCCTGCCCTTCTACAATGCCTCGTCCACCTGCAGAGTATCAAATCAGTACATACTCTTTAAAAAACGCTCTTTGTTCTGGGTTTCATGCTTTTACATGGTCTAGAGTTAAGTGGTCACCAGCTGGATATCACTGTGCTGGAAGAAGACCTTAGGTTGTAACTCAGACCTTACAAAGAAGGAAACAAAGCACCATATACAGTTACAGAAAAGAGGCAAACGTTATCTAAACGTGCTCTCGTGATAAGGCCGACCTTAACACTGTGTACTCTTTATTCAGTCTGAATTCTTAGTGTGTCTCAGTTCAAGAAGCCAAGAATCTTATAACCTTAGATTCTTAGATTCTAGAAGGGAATAAGAGACAGTAGAGCCTGACACACTCACTTACACGCCCTTAAAAAGGGGTTCCTCAAAGGTTCTTTAAGGCAATGTTATGCATAGAGCCATAAGAAGTCAAAGAACCAATTGAATGCATAAATGGTTCTTTGCATTGTTTAACCCCTTAAAATCCCAGGCTTATTACGCACAAAGGCTTATTATTCAGTAACTACAGGGACTTCGATGCAAACTGATGGAGCTATTCTTAGGTTATAGAAGCGTGTAATAAAATGTTGGGCCTGCCAGCGGCATTGGCCTTTTGAGGGGCCTTCTTCTCTACAGTACATATAGCACCATAAAGTGTCAGGGTTATTACTGGTGCGTCAATAAGGAGCTACTGCATTAAATAATTAATGCCTCTGTTTTTTTAAACATTGATAACACTTTTTTCTAGGTTGGCCCTTCAAACCATTTGTAGTAGTGCAGACTGAAGCCCAGCTGCTTGTGCACTTTTTTAAATGATAGAATCCATGATTATAACCCTCAAATACAGCTTTTAAAGGGCTCTTAAAGTTTCCTGTGGCACCTTCAGCAGAATACGCTGGACAGTGCTTTATATACTTAATCATTATTTATAGTTTACTTTCTACTGGGAGGTGGGCTGTCCCAAACCCTAACCCCTAGAGTTTAACTTGTGAAAATATTTATTTTCTATTTGCATTTCTTTTGATGATTTTTAAACATCTTTTGAATTTTAGAGTGAAAATTTAAATGTTAAGATTTATCATGAGTTTAAATAAAAAACTTACATTTCACGAAACCCTATGAGTTTCAGTCCATAGGCGGAGCCTTATTTTAGCCACACCTCTGCATTTCAGAGCAGGAAGTGAGACTGCATCCCTGTCCCTCATGGCCTCATGGTGAGCAGTTACATCCCACTGTAGATCAAAAAAGTAAATCAGTGTGTAACATTAAGAATTGTCACTACCAAAAGACATATTTTCTGCCATTAAGTAAACCTTTTATTGTATTTTAATGAAAAATATTATGATTTTATGTGTGTACAGCTGTTCAAAGCTGTGTTTGCTGGTCATGTACTGGCTAGTGTTTTTGATTTCTGCTCAAAATGAGCTAAAATTGTCACTACTGAAACATTTGGTAAAGTTCCGGTAGTGATATGATTGTTTTAATAAAATTTAGGTATAGGGTTATTCAGAACAAGTTTAAAGACCTAGTCAGTTAATAATCCAAATGGCTTTGAACGGTTCATTAGAGTGATCCATACACAGTCATTGGTTGGAAGCCACATTTGCTCTCACTGGAAGTCAGTAATGAACCTAAAAACTCTTGTGATTTTTGCGATTTTTTGTTTAATTACTGAAAGCAATAAGGTAACACTTTCTATGAATGTCACCTTTGTAAGCATCTATAAACACATTTATAACATGTTATAATGTATTCATAAGGCAATATATATATATATATATATATAAAGAATTACATTGAATTACACTTTATAGCCATGTTTATTATACATTATGAATTGTTAATATAATGCATTATAAATAGTGTTAATAACATGTTATAATGTCAGTGCCAAAGAAGTCAGTCCCAGCTTGGAGAGCATAAAGTAAAGACAAATACCAAGCTAACGGTGGTGTACATTACCTTTCCCACATTGGGTAAAACACTGATGGCAGCTCTAGTTTAAAATCAGACATTTGAAGCCTGTAATGTGCTTTACTGTGAATGTTTTAGTGTTTCAGTAAATCCTTCAGTAAATACTTCAACGTGAAGCCTCACTCTGAACACTGGAGGAGGCTTTAGTACAGTACGCTTCACTTTACTTAGAGCGGACAAATACGACTTATGAGCTCTTATAATTTGTTATGATCAGTACTTATAATGTATTATGTGAACAATTCATAATGCATAATAAACATGGCTATAATGTGTAATGCATTTTTATAAATATTTATAGCTATGTTTATAATGTCTTATGAATGCATTATAACATGTTATGAATGTGTTTATAGATGCTTACAAAGGTGACATTCATAGAAAGTGTTACCAGCAATAAATCATTCTCATCAAGATCATGAAGCTTGTTTCATCCGCTCATATAGTTTTATCAAAATGCACAAAACCTTTGGATTTTATCATCACTCTGATTAATAAATCAATAGTAAGTGTAATCAATGCAAAACCTACAGCTTAACCACTCCAAGCTGCAAAGCAGATGAATCTCCACTGTTTTGTTATGTAGGTTTATCTTCATCTGTGCGGTGACTTCTAAAATATTTGATCTTTCACTGAATCCTTGTAATGCTGAGTTTTTTTATTCTCTCATTGCAGCAAAAAGGCAGTGACTGTATAAATAAAAAAACATGGTGAAACAAACGGAAATGTGATGGCTTTTTGCAGCCTTTTAATGCACAGCCTGTTTGAACTATGACTGAAATTCCACAAAACAAGTCCACCACCCATAGTGAAAAGATTGCTTTCATTCAGTGCGCTCATCTCCTCTGGTTTCCATGGTAATGCTTTTACAACGGGCCTGAGAGCTTCCTAGCTGAATGTACTGTACAGTTCACTGCTTTTTCTTTAATGGCACAGAATTACTCTTCTACAAGGGAATCAGCAAGGCAGAGAGAAATGACTTAATTTTGCAGGCCCGTAATTCTTTCATGCTCTCCGTCCCTTTGAACCGCCGGTCCCTTTCGGATTTCAGTGTTCCGGGGTGTTGGGCCGATCTCTTCAGGCTGATTTTTTTGCCCGTGCATCACAATGCATTATGCAGCAAAGATAATTATTCCGGGGACAATACGCACAATGTGAGTTATTAGAATTCCTAGGAGAATGTGCACTTTCAGCTTTTGAATTGTACTTTTCATTTGATAGCTGCAGAATATGCTTGAATATCTCAGAAGTAAATGCCACAAACTGTCTAAAAATATACCAAAAAAAGACTTACCTGCCTCTCAGGGTGCTCCTGTTCTTAGTAAAACTCTTAAAGCCAGTTTCTTGTGGAATCTCTTTTTTTTTCAAACCTAATCACCAAAATCCTCTTGTAATCCTGAAGAACTTGATGTTAACAATTTTAACTCCTTTGAGAGATCGATCCTTCAGGAGACACCATCTATTTTCTTTCTTTCAGATGGAAGAACAGCTTTGAGTGGTCAGTATTGCTTTCCCCTCTCAAGTGCATTACTCTGCCCCTAGAGGTCCGAGTCCTATGACCTGATCTTGAGCAGAGAGTCCATTACAGCTCCCTGCAGAAAACTAGTACACTTTTTCTATAGAGTTTCTGTAGAACAACAAAGTCAGATATACTTTGAAATCCATATTAATATCCATAAGATGCACAATAAATTGTACAATACGAACAGTTTACAGTCCTGCAGGGCCAGATGTGATCTCATAATGAGCACATCTGGGGACAACCATGAGAGATCTTGGGCTAATTATGTTGAGATCATAGTCTTTTTAGGTTGCGGGACAGACTGAGAGCGAAATTTCTAAACCAATCCGATGGCTCGTGAAGGCAGAGATCAAAGTAAGGGGTGATGATGCTGTCATCACTGCTGTCAGACAGACAGCAAGCCTGTCTTTAGCCCATGGATGTAGTGTAAGATAGCATGATTAGCTGAAAGGTTCCCCCAAGAAACTCCAATTGCAGTACATGCAGTAAAAATAAACATTGCTTCTAGCAACAGTTCTGTTAATGATAGTGTTGCACTAGCTGGCATGTTTTGCTTGTGTCATTGATTTTACTCCAGATGTTATATGTAAAAAGCATTTGTCTTAAATGAGACACAACCATGATGATCAGTTAGTAGGTTAAGCTCAGCATTTCTCACTGCCCACTTGCTCGGATAGGTCCTCATCCTCCTTAAGTAGCTTTTTCATTCTTGATAATGGTAACCAGTTTGGGCCGGTTGGGCTGGTTTTTATGTGCTAATGTATAAACTCACGTACATTAAACACAAGAACGCTCAGACAAACTATAAATGTCACATCCAAATTAATCTCTGTCATGATTTAGGGGTTAAACTAACAACCCCTACCTCAAGTGGTGCAGTCCTGGTTTGCTGATTGTAACTGAGTCTGATAGGGTAGATAGAGATTAGATGAAGCTGAAGTTTCATTTCCCATTCCACCTTAAGTGATGTAGCAGTTACATTCAGATGCCTGTAAGGGTGCTAGCGTATAACTGCTGCACTGTTTAAGGTGGAACAGAGATTTGAATAAGAATCTAAAATCAGCCTCGAGATATTAGTGTATCAAATTCAGTGCGACAGAGTGGCTGACACTACAGCTCACAGAGTTCATAAATTTTTTTTGTACATGAATCATGTGAAGATGGACAGCAAAAAAAATCGTTCTGAGAAGACAGGAATGAAAAAGCTACTTAAGGAGGATGAGGACCTATCCGAGCAAGTGGGCAGTGAGAAATGCTGAGCTTAACCTACTAATTGATCATCATGGTTAAGTCACATTTTAGATAAATGCCGTTGCCAGTTATAATTGTATCACTAATAGACCCCTTAGGTCTAATAAAAGAAGATGAAAATACACAGATTTTAGGAAAGGTTATTTTGCACAAAGGCAATGCTGAGTGTGTAGCAGCAGGAATACAGTTAAGGTTAAATTAAGTTAATTTAAATTTAAAACCATTGTTTCGATGGAGGTACGCACACTGGTGCGTTTACAGTGCGCCATGCAGCATTTTGCCATTATCACATTAAATTAAAGCCATAAGACCACAGAAAGCCACAGCAGACCACATGTGACTTGAAATTTACAAGAGAAAGGCAGCCAGTCTTTTAGATAAACAGAGAGATGCTAATAGTAATTTACCTTTTTTTAATTTAGTCTTTTTCAGCTGAAAAGCAGCCAGTTTGTGTAGTAAAGAGAGGCCAAGTGTTGCTGAACATTTCATTTAATTCAATTTTTACGAGTAGAGTGTAAAAATGAACATGAACCTGGCCTTTTTTGTTCTCTCCCTGCCAGCGTTCTGCAGCAGCGCTCCGCTACGTGACGCTGCGCTACTCAAAGCAACATAGCGTGTCCAGTGTGCAATGCCCTTTAGAGTTTGGGGCAGGCTGGTCTGCGTCATGTAACTCCTGATCTGAAAACAAGTCCCACTCCAGCCCTGGCATGCAGTAGACATATAATAGGAGCCTTTAAGGCTGAGACTATCTGTGAGCTTTTAGAGGCATTAAATGCTATAGACATCTGGGTAACACTTTACATTAAAGGTACATGATCTGCCAGTAATTAAGGCATTTACTAATGAATAACTAATCAGAAAGTAATGAGTCATTAATCAAGAACAGATGAATAAGTCATATATTAACAACCACAAGATCATCTTTATTCATTAGTACATGCATTAGTTTATACTAAGTAATTTAATATTATTGTTAATATATGACTTATTACTTTGTTCCTGATTAATGACTCATTACTTTCTGATTAGTTATTCATTAGTAAATGCCTTAATTACTGGCAGATCATGTGCCCTTAATGTAAAGTGTTACCAACATCTGGTTCCCCTCACCACTGTGAACAATTCTGACTTGACATGTTTCCCTGTAATGGCACATTTCGCTTCTGAGTGACTTTTTTGCAGACATTTTGAAAAAAATGGTGGAATTCCCCTTTAAGACATCTTAGCATTGATCATCTGAATGTACAGTGTGTATGTTGCACTGTTATATGTTGCTGTGATGGAATAAAAATGTTCTCTTTGATGAGAATACACTACAAATGACAAATATAAATTACAATACATTCATTGTGTGAAGAAATAGCTCTCGCTAATGCATTAATTCGTTACAACCAACACTCTACTCGCAGGTAAATACAGCCATACGCAAGAACAAACACTTCAGACCATCAGGAAAACATATTTATAGCCTTTTAACAAGCAGCAGAGCAACGGGAGAAATTACTGTCCTTTCTTCTTTCATTTCTTTTATGTCCCTCTCAGTTAGAGGCAGTTTGGCCTTTCAAAGGCGGCCAGTTCACATTAGCACAAAGACTACAGGAGAAATAAAAGAGGTGTTAAATAACGGGGGAGTCTGTGCTACTTTGTTGCCTCGTCCTGGGAAATTAATAGACCCTGTGAGGCAGAACACTTTTATTTGCCGCACTTGCATTCTAATTCTTTATCCTCATCACGCTGGCTGCTTCAAATGTTCAAGCTTTGTCCGTCCACACACGCTGCTGGCCTTCTCTTCAGAAAGCCCCACCATTGTTTCAGTAGGCATCATACTGCACGAATGACAGGACAATTGACCTTAATGCATCTGACGTATTTAGCCTGCTGCAGGAAATCATTACCACAAATTGGCCATGAAAATTTGTGGTGACTTTGAAAGCCTTGTTTGATGTGTAGACCGTTATGAACATTTAACTGAGCCAATAGCTCACACAGACGTTTGATTGAAAAGGGCAAATCGAGTGGGTGGTTCATTGGAGAAAACGCCAATTCAAAACTACCAAGAAGTCAGTCATTGTAAAGGCAAACTGCACTTCTCGACTGAGGAAAACTCAGGTGAAATGGACCTGATTTTTTTTCCACGGTAGGAGAAAAAGAGCCTTTGCTTGATACATAAATACACCGATCAGGCACAACATTATGACCACCTCCTTGTTTCTACGCTCATTGTCCATTTTATCAGCTCCACTTACTATATAGGTGCACTTTGTAGTTCTACAGTTACAGACTGTAGTCCATCTGTTTCTCTGATACCTTAGTAGCCCCCTTTTACCCTGTTCTTCAGTGGTCAGGACCCCCATGGACCCTCACAGAGCAGGTACTATTTGGGTGGTGGATCATTCTCAGCACTGCAGTAACACTGATGTGGTGGTGGTGTGTTAGTGTGTGTTGTGCTGGTCTGAGTGGATCAGACACAATAGTGCTGTGACCACCCCAGTGACAAGAGGGGTACTGCCCCATTGACAGTTTTGTACCTTTTTCTGGGAGTGTTTAGGAGGTCATTAAAGGGCCCACACCATGGAAAATCATGTTTGATGTAGTGTGTAAACACTGTTGAAGTTTCAATATGTACCATTCACTGCCCAGTCCATATTTGGAAATTAACCTTCAAAAACAGGCTGTTTTGTATTCACTGTTTTTGTGATGTCATAAAAGTCATTGCATTTACTTGCAGTAATTCACACCCGGACACTCACATTGAAGATATAAGGAGTGGTTCAGCCTGGATTTTGGTTTCAACAAAGCAGAAAACCTACATTATACAAAATGGTACAAAAGCCTCAACATCTAAATATAAAATATGTCAGTGTCTGGTGTGTCCACCCTTCATTACAGCTTCCATTCATTTCAGAGACTTCCTTTCATGTTATGTATGTAATGGACCAATCTCCTTCTACCAAATTAGCTTCAAACTGCAGACCCACAGTAACAAAAACTATAAAAAAAAGCAATTGAGTATTCAGACCTTAGATATGTACAAGGATTCCTGTATGATCTATTTAAACCCAATCCATTTATCAGGGGTGTTGTTAGGCCCGTTTTAGGAGGCTTCAGCCACTGCTATGTTATTTAGTCCCCCAGATAAATGTACGTTGTTAGTTCAAGTCATCAATAGCTGTTCTCATTCAGCTCATCATGTGCCATCGGGTCTCTAAATTCACAGTATACAGTGACAGCAGGGCGCTAAGAACTTAGGGAGGCGCTGCTGCTGCTCTAATCCACTGCTGCCTCAGCTGTGCTACCAGAGATTTACTAACATAGCAGATGGCAATCCTGCTGCTTAGAATTGTGGCACAGTGTATTGCTTGGCTCATCCAATCATATCTGGCCTTGTAAGTTGTAAGCCAATCATATCAAACCTCACGCATTTTAAACCAGTCGTATCAGACCTGGTTCACTTGGCAAGGTTGGCGACTGCTTTTTAAAATAAACAGAACTTGTAATATACAGTATACAGATTGAAAATACCTCTCTCCAATATGAATTTGTGACAGATTATGATAAATATAGCTGGCTATAGAGTTTTTACTGGTTATGTGTTTGTTAGCTAGCTAATGAACTTTATGTTTATGTGAGTAGATAAAAGGGGATAGGTGTTATAGCACTAACATTAGCGAGTGGACAATCCAGCTATTTTTAAGAGAGAGAGAGAGAGAGAGAGAGAGAGAGAGAGAGAAAGAGACAGAAATAATGTTACTGGCAGCCTTTTACAGTAAGGTAATGTCAGTGAAAGTGTCACAATGCAATTTTATACACAGTATGCACAAAAGTATTGGGACACCTACACATTACACCCACAGGAGCTTTAATGGCATCCCATTCTAAATGCCTTGGCAAATATGGAGTTGGTCCCCCTTTGCAGCTAGAACAGCTTCCAGTCTTCTGGGAAGCTTTTGACAAGATTTTGGAGAGTGTCTGTGGTGTTGGATGGGGTTGAGGTCAGGGCTCAGTGCAGGCCAGTCAAGTTCTTCCACACCAAACTCAACCAGTCATGCCTTTATGGACCTTGCTTTGTGCACTGGCGCTCAGTCATGCTGGAAAAGAAAAGTTTCTTCCCCAAACTGTTCCCACAAAGTTGGAAGCACAGAACTGTCCAAAATGTCTTGGTCTGCTGGAGCATTAAGGTGTCTCTTCACTGGAACTAAGGGTTCTAGGCCAACCCCTGAAAAACAACCCCATGGCATCACCCTCCTCCACCAAATTTTACAGTCAGGCAGGTAACGTTCTCCTGGCATTTGACAAACCCAGAGTTTCCACTGCTCCACAGTCCAGTGGCATCTATTTCACAATAATAGCACTTACAGTTGACAGGGGCAGGTCTAGCAGGACAGAGGTTTCACAAACTGACTTGTGGCAGAGGTGGCATCCTGTGACAGTGCCATGTTTAAAGTCACTGAGCTCTTCAGTACGACCCTCTACTGCCAGTGTTTGTCTATCGAGACTGCAAGGCTCTGTGCTTAATTTAATCCACCTGTTAGCAATGGCTGTGGCTCAACTCCTGAACTTAATAATTAGGAGAGAGAAAGGAGCTGAAGGGACCTGACAGGGCTGAAAGAGCAGGTATCATCAGGTACTACAGTCTGTGTGTGCTCACAGTCTATGATCTGTGTATTTGAATAACATAGGATGAATAGGATCTGCAGCTCATCTAAGAAAGAGAAGCTTGTCTGATGTGTCTGTTTTAAATGGATGGAGCATTTGGGTCATGTTAGATTCGTGTTTATACAAACTATAAAGATATAAAACTACTTTGTGCCTACTGCACAATATTTTATATATTTTATATCAGTGTTATTGCTTCTCTAATAATTCATGACAGATATTTCTTCTGGGGAGCATACCCCCCTAGACCCCCCATTAAAGGCTTAGCCTACCTATCCATGAAGCTGTAGTGATGCCTCTGGCATTCAGTGAGACAGTTATAAGCTGAATATACTTTCTTTTGGGAGGCGTCTGTCACACACAAAACAGAAAGATTTAGATTCATCATGAGTTCAATTTTTGAAAAGTTTTAGTCCGTAGGCGGAGCCTGATTTTAGCCACACCCCTGCATTTTAGCACAGGAAGTGAGGCTGCATCCCTGTCCCTCATGGCCACATGGAGAGCAGTTAGATCCCACTGTTTTGAAGTGAATGTTTCCTAAAATCTGAAAATCACCGTGTACCATTAAGAATTGTCACTACTGAAACACACATTTTCTGCAATTAAGTAAACTTTTTTTTGTTTTTTGAAAAATACTATGATTTTATGTGTGTACAGATGTTCAAAGCAGTGTTAGCTAGTTGTGTACTGGCTAGCCTTTTTAAGTTCTACTCAAAATGAGATAAAATTGTCACAAATGAACAGAGGTGGACGAAGTACACAAACCATGTGCTTGAGTTAAAGTAGAGATACCCAAGGTAAAATATTACTCCAGTAAAAGTAGAAGTTCCTCCCTTTAGACCTCCACTTGAGTAAAAGTACAAAAGTATTTGCCTTCAAATGTACTTAAGTATCAAAAGTGAAAGTACTAAAAGATTAATTATGGCTTTAATGTCCTATTATCATTTTTGTAACGAGACTCTTGAATCATTAACTCATTTTAGGTGAAAATACTCCAGTGTCACTCTTGTGACACCAATATTTTGATAGAATGTCATTAATTAGTGATGACTGATGTCTATTAAAATGATCAAAAGCACAAAACCTTTTGCGAACAAGCAAAGTTTCAGTTTAAGATTTATTTGCAACTTAGTTACAAGTTTAAATGTAATAAAACTTGCTTTAAAAAAGTGAGAGTTTTGAGAAAGTGTTCAAAACTGCATATGTGTACATATTTCTTGCACTGGGTAGGCATGTCCAAAAGGTCAAAACAAGCTCAAGTAGAAAGTAAAAAGGAGTAAAAAGTGAGATATCTGAATTTTGAAATGTAGTGGAGTGAAAGGAAAAAGTCACCCAAAATGGAAATACTTCAGTAAAGTACAGATACATGAAAAAACTACTGAAGTACAGTGACGAATTACATTTACTTCGGTAGTTTTATGACTGTTTTGGTAGTGAGAGAATGGATTGTTCAGTCATTTATCAATAAAATGAACATAATTAAGATATAGGGATCATTCAAAGCAAAAGGATTTTAATCTAAAGTTCAAGTTCAGTTAAAAAAACTGAGGTGTGTTTTCAACTCTGACTTTGAACCAATTCAGCAGAATGATCCATGTAATTAATGATTTATGACTGTTTGGGTGCATAAAACCACACAAATGTCTTAAGCTACCTCAACGGAGAAAATAAAAGGCAACAAAAATGGGTCTACAGCAAAAAAAGAACCACAGTAAGCTCGTCTCCATCCATCCGCTCTAAAATCTCTGCAGGTCAGAACACAGTGGTCTGTGTTTGTCTCCCACGCTTCGTGAACATTGCTCATTCTGTGGGCTTTTAGGAGGCCAGAGAGATTTTAATGTCAGTTTGACGTGATGGCACACATCGGTAGGACAATTAAAGCTGGCTGCAGTCAGAATCTTCAGAGACGCTGCGTCAGGAGCTCACAAGCAGAGCTGATAGCTCTGCACACATTGTGTCAAAAAGCATTAGTTTTTTTCCTGCTACATATGGAAAAGACAGACATGCCAAGCTTGCAGCAAGCAATAATGCCACTGCGGTGAACTATGAGAGCAGAAAAGGCTGTCAAGCCAGGTCCCAGGGCGCGCAGTATGAGGCCAAATCTATTTTGTGCATCTGTTCTGCTCAAATGACAATGGCAATTCTTCAAGCCCAAACCTGAATGTCATGGCATCTAGCAGGGAGGCAGAGATTCATACTCCTAGCAGGTAAACAAACACGAGCCAAACGATGCTTAAAATGCCAGGTGGTGTCACCACAGACAAGCGAACCACTTTGTAAAAACCTCGCCTGCTATCTGGAACCGTCTTTTATTCAGCGCTAGGCTAACTTCTATATTACAAAGTGAGGCGAGGCGGCTGGCTATCATTTCACAGCTGACACTGAAGATAATACTGTTTTCCATATCCTAAACGCCACATTATCCTCCCTGGGCAACTCTGGAGATTAAGCGGTGACAAACACAATGCGGCTCCATCAAGCAGCTGTCTGCGTTCACGTGGTCCCCCGGAAATGCGTCGTGACAAATCGCAAACTTTCAGAGGCGCAATTAAATCCCAGCGAAAGTCGAGCACTCGCAGAGGACGGACGGTGTGATTGACAGCACCCCCAGGCAGCGGCGTACGAGAGATCAGCTCTGTCAGGCAAGAGGAACCATCAGCATGGAGTCGCAGCCCGCCCTCGGTATCTACTCGTTTGCAGGCAACAGCAGCTGAGCCAACTGGCCTGAGGAAGGCCAACTTCGGCAGTAAGCTTTAGGCGCTGGGAGATTAGCGCAGGAAGCATGAGCACAAGCCCAGGAAATGCTGTTGTCAAGATAGAGCGAAGGGTCAGTCTGGAACTAAACGTGGGGCAGGGCTCAACCCAGTGCTCTCACATTAGAGCTTTAAATGTTTGTCTAATCACATCAAGTTTGGTCGGGTTCGGACGCCATTTCTCAAAATCGCGTGGGTTTCTCACCTTTAATGAATGTTGGCCTGCACTTTTCTCGGCGCTACTTTTTCTACTTAATACTTTTATTTGCTTAAATCAATTTTACTGATTTCTGATTGCTCATGTTGAGGCAGTGACGCCCACCAAGGTCCACAAGGCCAGCATGAAAATTATGCATCAGCCTGTGTGAGCTAAAGCTTATCCAGACAAAAAAAGTTTCAGGATTGTTTAAAGTTATTGATTAATTAATACATTCATTACAGCAGAATGTAGAACCTTATGGATTAGCAATTTGTTAGCATTATTTAGCATCACAGTTAAATGAATTACATTTTTTTCAAGTAAAGCATTTATAGACTACCTTGTGAATTAGCATTATACATTAGCATCATCAAATTAGAATTTAGTACCTATTATGCTTATATTAGCAGCACAGTTAGCTGAGCTTTCAGTTTTGGATGAAGCGCTTAGAGTTCACAAATTAGCATTTTACTTAAATAGCATCACAGTTAGCTGTATTTTTGGGTTTTGGTGAATCATTTACAGTACATGAACATTTTGCTTCAAGCTTTTTGGTTGTAGCAATTATGGTTGGCAACCTTTTAGCATTATACATTAGTATCACCCTGCTAGAAAAACCGGCATAGACCAGCAAGGCAAGGCACCAATAAAACCAGCATATGCTGTGTTTTGGAAGCTGGTATGGTAAACTAGCATGAGACCAGCATAAACCAGCCTAAACCAGCTTAGACCAGCATGAAATTGATGCTGGTCTGTGCTGTTTTTTCAGCAGGGCATTAAAGTAGAATTCCTTGGATTAGCAGGATTGTATTATGCATTAGCAGCAGCTGAATTCTCTTAATCAGATTCCTGCAGTTATCTGCCTGTTGAAATGGTCATGTGATCAGCACACTCTGATTTCTTAGATCAGAGTAAGGTCTAGAAATCCGATTAAGAAATCTGATAAAGAGGCTGGATTTTAGCTCAGTAATCAGATTTCACAGTTCACGTAAACTCTTACTCTGATTTCTTTCATATTTCTCTTGTCTGTGCATGTGTGAAAACGGACCACGGTACCGGAAACAAGCAAGCAGCGCTGCCGTGAGACGCAGCAAAAGACTTTTGGAGCGACGCTGAAACTACATGCTTGATGAAATGAAGGACTTAAATATTCTTCATCTTCTAGATGATGTGTGTTCATATTTTCAGGTAAAACGTTTCAAAAAAAGCTTTATTAAGTTTTACGTTATGTCTTCTTCTGTGAGTTTATTGACTGGTTAAAAAGCAGAAATCTGATTACTGTAGACCCGGAGTTTCCTCATTGTCTGATTACTCAAGAGCATGTAAACGCATTGATCGGATTACTGACAAAATCAGATTTTCAGCAGTTATCAGATTATTAAGTGCAAGCAAATGCACTCACTGTTCATTTTCATTTTTGTAATTGTTGCTACCTTTATTATTAATACTATGATTATAAAGGACTTTTATTCAGTCTCAGGTTGATGAAGGTTGGGTTTGGGTTAGACTCGGACAGGACTTTTTTCAGGGTGCGGTCAGGATTCAAAAATTGGTGCTGTGCGTCAGGGCGGGTCTGGTTTAGACAGAATTTTGTCCAGCCCTATTCAGGTTCTGGCTCGATTCAGGTTGTACTTCACATATAGGAGGTGGGAGCCTGCAGGCAACATATGTGTTTGCCTCTGTAACGTAATGTAAACACCTGCCTCTCTATGCTGAAGTGTTGCGTCTGTTTCTATGTATCATGGGAGCGTGAACGTTTGCTCAAAGGGCTGTGGAATGTCTCACTCAGTTAAGGTTGTGTAAGAGGCAGAAACTGTCTCAGCAGGAATAACCACAGTTCAGAGATTCTAGCCCTCAGGTGTTTTGCTATAAGGGGTTTTGAATTCAGGTCTAATGCTAAAGTAGAAGCCTTGTAATCTGGTTCCAGAGAGCCTGACCTAAAATGCTTAAAGACTCATTGCAATTATGTAGACTTCACATAATAACGACCTCACTCGCAAAAAAACAGTGAAGTTAACACAGTGTTGCAGCATTTTACTTGCATTAGCATTCTGCATTATGCATCAGCATCTCTGTTAGGAGAATTTTTAGTTTGGGTTAAGCATTTACAGTACCTCATGAGTTAGAATGCTTACATTATGCATTTGCATCATTGTTAGCCTAGTTTTAAGTTATGGGTGAAGAATTCTTTTAATTGTGCTTCGCTGCACTGACAAACTAAACTCATTTCCAAAATCAAACAGGGAAGAACGAGAAACATGGTGCAGGAAACTGGAGAGAAGAGAATGTCATAGCTAAGTGGGATGTTCATTTCTTTCCTACAGGATGTTTTGGTTCAGAGTAGCTGAGTAAACCTCAATAAATGATCATAAGTAGGCCATTTGTCCAATATGGAACAGCCAATGTGGACATACGGTGCTGCTGGCAGATATCTGTGTAGATGCCAGTCATCATTAAAGTGCCTGGATGTGTTAATCTTGTTATGACTTGCACCAAAATTAAAAAGCGTTATTCTACACCTAAATTAAAGCCTTTCATTTTTGCATACCTTTCTGTTTTTCACATAATCACACTGTCATTTTTGACAGTAACATCATTATTTCCCAAGACTCAACACAGCGTCAACTAATGGGTAATAATGAACAGCGCAGACCAGCAGTTTGGTCAGCAGCAAAACCAGCATATCGCTGTTGTCGGAAGAAAACCTCGTATCTCCAAAATGGTAACTTTACAGGAGAAGAAAAAAACATACTTTACTTTTAATGTAAGTCAATGGAACCAGAATTTTTTCCAAGTCATTTTGGGTCATTTCTCTTAGTCCATTCATCATGAAATTTACACACAGTGTAAAGGCTAACAGGAGTGTTCAAATCATATCAAAAACTGAAAAACGTCAAAAATGGAGATACAAGGTTTTCTTCCGACAACAGCAATATGTTGTGTTTTGGATGCTGGTATGCTGGTCAACCAGCGTGGCCATGCTGGGTGACCAGCTAAACCAGCACCAGACCAGCACCAGACCAGCATAAACAAGCTGCTTAAACCAGCATGGAATACATGCTGGCCTCTGCTTTTTATTTCAGAAGGATTTATTTATAGTGCACTTATCAAACACCATACAGCTCAAGACCTTTGATAGACTCTGATATAGACTTTAATAGACTGATATAGACTTTGATAAACATTACTAAAAGAAAATTAAAATAAATAATATAAATTTTATGAGTATTAACTGGATAACATGGATAAAATACAGAAGATGAGTACACAAAACCAGGTAGAACTTTAAGAGCTAAATTAAAAAAGATATGTTTTCAAGTGTTTCTTAAAAGTGTGTGGTGTGAATCCTTTAGCATTATGTGCATTTCTGCCTAAGTTTGACCTTAAATATGCTCCAATCTTCATTTAAGTCATAACAATAGACAAAAAGAACCCCCCAAAAAAAATTAATTAAGGCCAGGAGGTTCAATCAACTGGACGATGATCAGGTTAGAGTGTGGCTGACCCTACCCTATTTAAAAAACATCATCCTGAGTCTTCGCTATCAAAGTCTGGTCTTTACCACCCACATTTGTTAGTGCATGCTGTGTCTCAGCCAGAGGTTTCTGAGGACCTCAGACAAGAAATATTTGCCAGAGCTCATTTGGCTGGAACAGGTTCCGAAACTAAACAAGCCCACTGTCAAGCAGAGAGTGAACAAATAGAGGAAGTTCAGCACCATTGTTACCCCTTCCTGGAGTGGTCATCCAACAACAATGGGAGATTACAAAGAACTCCAGGGTAACATCTAAGGATCTGCAGGCCGATGTCAGCGTTCACGAGTCTACAATCAGGTAAACACTAAACAAGAATAGTATGTATGGAATTATAGCGTAGAGAAAGCCACTACTCTCCAACAGGAACATTTCTGTCTGTTTAAACTTTCCTAAAGTCCACCTGGATGAGCCAAAAGACTGCTGAAATAACCTTATGTTGGCAAATGAGGCAAATAGATCTTTATGGCTTCAATAAGAAATGTTATTTTGGCAAAACCAAACACTGCATTCCAACATAAGAACCTTATCCTTACTTTGAAACATGGTGCTTTGAGACATGGTGGTGGCAGTATCACACTATGGAGCTGTTTTGCTGCTATTGGACCAGGACAGCCTGCCATTGATGGAGCTATGAATTCTGGATTATATTAAGAATGTTGGGGTATCCAACCCTGAACTGAGCCTAAACACAACCTTAAAAACACCAGTTAATCAACAGCAAATGGTTAAAGCAGAAGAACTGTTGCATTTTGAAATGGCTGAGCCAAAGTCCAGACCTTAGTCCAATAGAAATGTCATGGCAGGACCTCAGATGTGGCATTCATGAAAGAAAGCCCACCCAAATAACAGAGTTGAAGCAGCTCTGTAGGGAGGAATAGGCCAAGATTCCTCCAAGTCAATGTGCAGGGCTGATCAACAGTTACAGGAGCTGTTTGGTAAAGGTCATTGCTGCTCAAAGGGTCATACCAGTTCCTAAAAGCAGAGCTTCACATGCCAACAAAGACATTTTTTTTCAATTTTCTCTCCTAGTTGGGACTTCCCTAGTCACATGATACCACCAGCGCTAGTGAGGCAAAGGCAAACACAAGCTTTCTCTGAGTCATGGCCAGCCTACCCACCCACCCAGAGAGAGGGAGGCCAGTTGTGCTCTCTCGGACCCTCAGGCAGGGATGGCTGTAGCATCACCAGGGAATGAACTCACAATCTCCTGGTGATACAGCCAACTCTGAGATGGCTGTGCCACTTAGGAGCCTGGCAGGGAAGATATTTAATGTTGGATCACTTTGTTCAACAAATGAATGAAAAACTACAACGATCAGGCATAACATTATGACCACCTCCTTGTTTCTACACTCATTGTCCATTTTATCAGCTCCACTTACTATATAGGTGCACTTTGTAGTTCTACAGTTACAGACTGTAGTCCATCTGTTTCTCTGCACACTTTGTTAGCCCCCTTTTACCCTGTTCTTCAGTGGTCAGGACCCCCATGGACCCTCACAGAGCAGGTACTATTTGATTGGTGGATCTTCCCAGCACTGCAGTAACACTGATGTGGTGGTGGTGTATTAGTGTGTGTTGTGCTGGTACGAGTGGATCAGACACAGCAGTGCTGCTGGAGTTTTTAAACACTGTGTCCACTCACTGTCCACTCTATTACACACTCCTACCTTGTCAGTCCACCTTGTAGATGTAAAGTCAGAGACGATAGCTCATCTGCTGCTGCACAGTTTGTGTTGGTCATCCTCTAGTCCTTCATCAGTGGTCACAGGACGCTGCCCACAGGACGCTGTTGGCTGGATATTTTTGGTTGGTGGACTATTCTCAGTCCAGCAGTGACACTGAGGTGTTTAAAAACTCCAGCAGCTCTGCTGTGTCTGATCCACTCAGACCAGCACAACACACTAACACACCACCACCACGTCAGTGTTACTGCAGTGCTGAGAATGATCCACCACCCAAATAGTACCTGCTCTGTGAGGGTCCGTGGGGGTCCTGACCACTGAAGAACAGGGTAAAAGGGGGCTAACAAAGTATGCAGAGAAACAGATGGACTACAGTCTGTAACTGTAGAACTACAAAGTGCACCTATATAGTAAGTGGAGCTGATAAAATGGACAGATTTACTCATATCTGATTTCTCATGTTGAGGCAGTGACGTCCACCAAGGTCCACAAGGCCAGCATGAAAATTATGCACTAGCCTCTGTGAGCTAAAGTTTATCCAGACAAAAAAAAGTTTCAGGATTATTTAAAGTCATTGATTAATTAATAAATTCATTACAGCAGAATGTAGAACCTGAATGTAGAATGGACAATGAGCGTAGAAACAAGGAGGTGGTCATAATATCATGCCTGATCGGTGTATATAATTGTGTTATTGTTTTATTGGATTCTTTTATCCATTGTCATGCTTTAAATGTTCATATTTTAGGCCAGATTTATGTAGAAATTCACAATATTGTAAAGGATCCACAAACTTTCAAGCAGCACTGTATTTTATAAAAGCTATTTGCTGACGGCCAGTATCTCAGATCATGTGTTGGAACATAAATAGATAGACGTTTCTGGACCGGTTTGACCACCATGGAGCTTCTCGCTGTACAACGCTGTGCAAACCTCACCTGCATGAACTGACCCTTCTGATGCTGCTGCTGCTGCACAGACTCAAACTAGCTAATTAACCATTGCTTCACCTGTTTTTCCCCATTTTGTATTCTAATAGTTTATACTAACACTGTTCCCTATCCGGTGTCAACCAGAGGAGGACGGGTTCCCCTTTTGAGTCTTGGTTCCTCTCAGTGCTTCTTCCTCTTGCTCTTAGGGAGTTTTTCCTTGCCACTGTCACCACTGGCGACGCTCATTGGGGCTCAGACCCGGATTTTCTGTAAAGCTGCTTTGTGACAACATCTGTTGTAAAAAGCGCCACATAAATAAACTTTGACTTTGACATTCAGTGATGTATGTGGGTGCAAGTCCATTTGGAGTTTTGCAAACTAATAAGCTCCAAATGGCCTAAACCAATAAACGTCAAGATCTATCCTAATAGATTACAGGCATTCAGTGCAGTTCTTTTAAAACAGGCGTGATGTGCTTTATTTGTTAGGTGTTTGTAAGGATCCATGCTGCTGTAATGTGCAGAGGAAGCATGTTTTCTCTGGAAGGCCAATAAAAAGACCATTACAGTGATCAACCCTGCTTTTAAGACATGCATGTACACGTTTTGTGGCATCGCTCTGAGATGGAATATAAAATATTGTGATATTTTTGCCACCATTACTTGCTATTTAGCCCATTTCTGGTTTCACGGAAATAAAACTGTGTCTCTCACTCAAAGAACTTAGAAGCAGCAATGCTGTAAAGACAATGTGGGATTTGGTTCCACTGCCAAGACAGCAGGCCTGACTAACCTGACGTGGGTCTGTATAAACTTGCTGCTGGATGTGACGTGAACGTTTTTTGGCAAAGTGCTGCTAGTTATATAACTACAGTCTGAGCATTTGAGCATCCAGTTGATGAGAAGGCATCTAAAGTGGAGTCTCAAGGTCGGAGATAGAGGAGAAAATAGGACCTGGGGACAAGAGGTGTGATTGGAGATGCTGCTTCAATTGAATGGGTCACACATACATTATTAGGAGTTATTAGCCTTGGCCCTGTGCGGTTTAGCTTGCAGTAGCGGTAATTACACTGCAGCTTGGCTGCTCTTCTCCTCCTCCTTGTTACTGTAGTGTTCTGCTCTCCTCTACTGTCCCTCACACGCTACCAGCTGGCAGAGACACAGTGGAGTCACACACACGCTGCCCCCATAAACGTAGCCTGCTGTCCTTCAGGGTCTTATCTGTCTTTCCTGCTCTGATGCAAATGGAACCCTATGGCCATATCTCTCTCCATGCGTTAAATTAAAGTCTTGAAAGCCTGACCTTGTGTTAGCCACTCTCATCTGTGTCTCTGGGTCTGTGTGGCTTCTTTCATGCTTTGACATGTCAGTGCCGCCTATGACTCCATTATACTGTACACATCTACATGATAACACAGCGTAGGCCTGTTAGTCACAGGATGACTGAGATAAAACTTTAGAAATACATGGGAAACAGTCATTAAGAGTTTTTGTGATTGCTGTATGGATCATTTTACTGAATTGTTTCAGAACACATTTCAGATTTTTAACTTTAGACTAAAACCCCTTTGTTTTGAGTGACCATAATTATTTTTATTTTATTACAATAAATGATTGAACGTTCTATTTTGTCACTAAAAAATAATCATAACACTGCTGAAACTTTACTAAATGTTTCAGAAGTGAGTGCGTTAGTAGTGACAATCTTAGTCAGTTAGTCAGTAAATGACCAGCAAACACAGCTTTGAATAGTTTTACACACAGAAAATTATATTTGTCATTAAAACACAAAAAAAGCTTACTTGAGGAATCATTATATCCTCCAGGCTTTGTTTGACAGAATTCAATTTTTGGTGAAAAAAAAATGTTTTAGTTCAGTGTTCTCTCACTACAATACCCAGCATGCACTGTGCAAATACATCATACAACTAGAGAACTTGAAGAGAGGAGAAATTACCACTCTGTAATGTCTTCCTGGCTTCTCAAATGCTAGAGGGCGCTCCTGAGAAATTCCAAAATGAATGGGTTAAGATGGAGCAGTTAAGAAAAATCATAGTTTATAAATGCTTAAACATTTTTAAATGTAAAAGAATGCAATCATATCCTGAACACAAAACAGCATAAAACATTTTAACACTGCTATTAGATTTTTAAGAGCTTTTAAACTCAAATTATGGGCCAATCAGCACTCAGTAGCAGGAATGCCAGCGTTCTGCTGCCCAAAACCTGTTTGTTGTAGAAAAAAGGAAACATACAGGTGAGTTTTCTTTGCTTATTTAATGAAATACATTCTTATACTTTCTAAAATTAAAGAAACGTTCTGGTTCAGTGATTAGAAACTATTTTAACTTTTTGTTTTTAGCCGTTGAGCTCAATTAACTCCCATTCATTGAGGACCTGCTCGTGGGCGCCCTCTGCTGTTTGGCAGTCCTGTTTTTGATATAACGGGGGAAATAGGAAGTGGCCAGGCTCCTCATAAACCGGCTCTGATATAACCACTGGGAAATCCAGAGGTGTCAACCAATCCTGACTGCTAGCCTAGCCACTGATCGAAGGGCTAATAAACACAAGCCAGCATTAGTGTAACACTTACTTTGGTGGTTGAATTAAAAGAAATAAACATTCTATTTTATTTGAGCCAGAGAAAATAAGCCAAATGGAGGTGAGGTATCTAGATAGCCAGCTACCATGCTAACTTTGCTTTAGATTGCTGTCCTCCTTACCTGACAAGCTATTTTTGTCATTTGAGTAATGCATCCCCTCCATTTTAATGATGATTTGGAGACAGATACTACAGTTAAACCACTGCAAAAAGATTTTCTGCTTCTTAGTAGTATCCTTAGCTGCGTGCCTTCTTTCTGTATTCACCAGCTACCCAAAAAAATCAAACAAATCAAAAAGGCCCACCTAGAAAAATCCACCACAAAACAGTTTTTCTCAGGCCCAATCACATTTCACCCCCCGCCCCTACCACTCAGCCCTACTTCTCTTTGTGTGTTCACGTCTAGCAGTAGGGTGTCCTGATCTTTGTTGAGATAGAAGGGTGGAGTGAAGTGTTAGGGCTACATGGCAAGATGGCTGAGCAAACGACCAAAGAAACCCACAAATGTGAGAATTTTTCTGTTAAAAATGACAATAACTACTGTATTATCTTAGTTCAATATTGTTTCAATGTATTCTGGCCCTTTTCTTCACAACAAGCTTAAAAAATTGCTAGTAGTACGCTGATGTCTCGGTAGCTAGCTAGCTAAATTTCCCGTCCCACCTTAAATAGTGCAACAGTTACATTCTGGAGCCTCAGCCATCAGAAATGCTGCACCATTTAAGGTGGAACTGGAAAATTCGAACGAGAATCTGGCCAATAGCTGGCTTCAGCTTCATATCACTGAAGAATTAGGGGTGGGCGATAATAAATAATTGTCTTATACCCCCTTTTTGAAGGCATATGACTCCCTAAATGTAACTAAAGCCCAGCAGTGAGGAGCTGAACTTTACCCTCCTCTGCTGTCACTGCAGACTGGCAGGGTCGCCTACAGAGCAGCGCTAGTAGCTGTTAATAAAGTAATGTTCTTTATTTGAGGGTCCCATTTCATAGAGGAAGATTTCAACCACTACCCCTTGTAACTCAGTTCCAGGGGTAAGGTGATACTCAGAAACAAGGGGTAGTGGTAAAAATAAGGAATGGGATTGGGCCTCAGTCTTTTAACTGGAAAATGTCACTCCAGGGACTACTGCAGCACAAGTAAGCCCACTCAGCACAACTCATGGTCTCTAATGGTAACTAATAAGCCAATTCCCATTAAGCAAAATCATCAGGTTTTAATCGTGATGATTCTAATGCAGGGCACATTTACAACACGTGTAGTGATGGTTTCATTTTTCATATTTAATTTCATTTCTGTGCCCCTTTAATCATGAGAAAAAGTACAGATTCACTCAGTAATGCATTTTTCTTTCAGTTTAGTAAATTAAATGATGTCCTCCAATACAGCACAATATTAATTAGCAAGAAGGACTCTATTTCAATGACAGCCCAAAAGCTGGAATTCAAACCAAAAGACTGTAAAATTGAATAAAAAAACACTCTGTTACTCATTTATCCATGTGTTGAGTCATCAGATGTGAAAACTGAACTGACATCTGCTTTGTATCATTAAAAATCATTCTTACAACCAGACAAGTTTCTCTTTTATTGCACACTCTGCTGAATGCAGCATTTGGCCATGTGTTAATTGCACTCACATTATATATAACACCGGGAGAGCTGGAGAACAGCCAAGGTCATACAGAGGAGCATAATGAGCGAGAAACATGCTGTGGACCGGAGCACGCCGGGCCTGTTCATTATGCTGCGTGAAACCAGCTTAGAAGCACTGAGCTTTCAGATGCATTCAGATCCGAGTGAAGTGTTGTCAGAGATTTACAAGGCCGGCTTCATCCGCGGCAGTGATTAAGAGAGTCTCCTGTGGAATTCAGAACGTATTAAAGAAAGCTTGCGCCTTGTGTATTCAGTGTTCAACTGAATGTTGCCTGAGAGAACAGAGATTCCAAAATGGTGGCAGATCTGAGAGGGAGGTAAGAAAGAAGCAGAGCTTTAAACTTTTCTAAATTTTAAAGTCTTGCCAATGATGAGAGATCATATAAAAGTATAAGCGCTAACCTAAGGTAATATTTCACCTGCCTTCAGCCATAGATCTACATACCTAGATGATGCTTTGGGTCCAGCCAGGCACGTCAATGGCACCACCATTTTAGGGTGGTCAACATCGCTGCTGGACTGCATTCAGTACCATTACAGAGCGGCAGTTTAAGAAAGTTGCAGGGTTGGTGAAGCACAGAGAACCTGTTGATGTGATTGTTTTTCCTCTGGTTTTATATTAAGCTTATTTTAATTAATAGTCTATTCAGGGGATCGTAACTTTATGTAGTGGTTATTTATTTACAATGATGGTTAAAGCTTTGTACCTCGGTAAGTCATAGCATTCCTTAATTAGTGTAGATATTCATAATAGATTAGCTTCTTATTTGCGAGCTTCTTTTTAATTATTAATCTTAATTTTCCTGTTCCACCTTAAATGGTGCAGCTTCAGGCACCAGAAAGTGACTGCTGCACCATTTAAGGTAGAACGGGAAAATCAAGAAGCTGGCGAATAGGAAGCCGACTTTAGCTTCGTCCTTCTTACTGTGTTTTGGCGGGGTTATTTTATTTTTTCATGTATTAAGATTGATGGATTTGCTGATGTGTGTGAGATTATGTTTCTACCGAAGTGCTAGACTCGGTTTTTAACGTCAGATGCAGACTGAATACTTTCCTGCTGGTCCGGATGGCTAATTATGACGATCAGTTATTAAAGTAGTAAAAGCTACCGAGAGCAGATCCGTGCAGCCCAGATTAATCTGTGTCTGAGGATTATAACAAATCGAATTTGGTGAAAATCGGTTGAGTAATAAGGAAGTTGTGGCTGATTTAATCCTGAAAACTCATCACCTCTCAAGACAAGCGAATTTGTCCACAAGCGGATCTTGACCTCTCCAACATGGCGGACGCACAGACGTATCACCTCAGATAGAGAACAACAGACTAAGAGCATCTAGGTATGGATATCTATGGCCTTTAGCTTATTAACACTTGTAAACATTGATGCAGTAATAAAAATGCACTGTTAAAAATCAAGTTTGCACAATTTTCCAGTTACCCAAATGTAGTTGAGCAGCCAAGACATTGTTTGCTTGGTTTGTTTTATTTTTACACCAGAACTAAAGCTGAAGTTAGCTAAAGTAGCTAACAAATAATAGAAGCTTATACCCCACTTAGCCTCGTGTTAGCCATGTCTAAATCATCATACTTGCCCCAAACCACATCAAGTAGTTAGGTAATCTCAGATGGACTTGCTTTTATGGTTTTGACAGTATGATATACTATCATTCTTAAAAATGCTAGCAAAAACTGTGGCCATCCCTATGTTCCCTGGGTTCTACGGTCACCAGGCCCTTGATTTTCTTATTGAAATTTGTAGGAACCAGCCCCGTGTTTCCAAAGCTCTATGTTCCCCAGGCCCAGGGTTCTATCTATGTCATTTTTAAGCACAGTCCCATATTCCCAGTGTCCTATGTCCCCTGAATTTTCATAGGAAATAGCTCCAAACTGCCACATTACCTCAATATGAATATAAATGTGATGTCCATACTTCTGGTATATTCACAAATATACATTTTCTGATGTTATATATTTAATGAAAAGAATTGTTTACATATGCATTCCCTTATTAAAGCACACTCTGACTGAACATTACAAAACATTGCCAAAGTTGACATTCATGCTAACAATGGAATCCTTAAGCCAATCCTTAATGTCATCTACCCTCCATTCCAACACTTCAGTACTGATTTTAATGTACTCTTGTCAACTTGCCTTGACCATTTGCTGTTACACCATCTCAACTTTTAACTAATTTAATTACTTAGCACACTAAAAGCTACATAACTAGCAACAACACTAAAAGAAGAGTGGTTCTCCACACTTAAACCAGACAGAGCAATTCTTCAAAATGTTTATGTACTCTACAATCAGACATCTCAAAAATTAATGTGAATCACAAAGTTTGGACACTTGAAATACCAGTTAACAAGCTAAATTGATCACTGAGGCTAACCTAGCTGAGTGCAAGTGTGTTCCTATTGGAAAATCTGCCCCTCGCTGTTCTTCGTTTGACCTTTGATGATCTTAACCATGATCTTGGTGTACTCATTCATGGGTTCCCTCTATGTATCATATTGATTTATGATGTATGAGGAATTGCGAACGCAGGTATAAAAACTGATTAAAAAGTATTTCAATTTCTTTCATGTAAGCAAGTTTAAAGGCTGCAAAGCAGAGAAGCCAGGAAGTCCTCACACTCCAGATGGCCACATACTGGCACAGAAAAGAGTGACCAAGCGGTTGAGAAAGGAGGCGTCGGCCTGAAACGGCTGACCATCTGCACCACAATTAGATCTCATGTAACCCACAGGAAAGAAACTGGGCCTTATCTTGTGCAGGAGTTTCCCCTGGTCCTGGGGGTTAATTGCGTCAGTGCTTGGTCAGGAGGTCAAAAGTCAGGAGGACATCCGAGAGCCATCCTAGGCGCTGGCACTGACCCCAGAGCGGGAGCTCCACTTCAACTCCAGCAGAGCCCAGCTGCAGCCAACATATTGGGCCTAACAGGGAACCACCTGCTCTGTCACGCAGAGAATTAGATCACAGAGTGTGAAAAGCCAAAGCAGAACCATTTGCTCATCCTTTTCAGTGTATTCCAACACCGATTTTTGACAGCCAGATACCAGCATTGCCAGTGTGCTTCGCTTTTGCTGTTTAAGCTCTGTTATCATCCATCCATTAACTGCGTCAATTCCTTCCCTCAGTGTGGCATCCTTTTGGGACTAACATGAGACACTCGGCTGGTTTTTCTGAGGGAAAACGTGTGGCGAGCTTCAGATGAATAAGGTATAAACTCACATATTGTTTCTCTAAGCAAGTACATCTGAGAGAAAGAGCTTGTGATGCACTCGTTTTCTCTAGACGACTGAGCCACATGCGCTGAGACAGCCAAGCTGACTGAAGCTGGGAAAACTGTGAAGTATCACTGTGACGCTTATAAGAGACTATGCAAGAGATTTTTTATGTTCTTCATTTGAAAAGTATATGAAAGACTAAAACAGCAGGAATGGGGTAAACAGTTGCTGCCATCTCATGAAAGTGCTTTAGATCGGGCCTGTATTCAATAAATTATATTAGCACACTTAAAGGTGCATTGGGTGTTTTTTTTTTTTCTTTTCTTACTAGCACAAATACACTGGAAAATATGTAGAATATGATAAATATGATGAAAACAATTGTTTTAGCACCGACACCAGTGCCTGAGAAACCCCATTTGGAAAACTGTACTATGGACTGAGGGGCTTGTGTGTGTTTACAATGACCTCCTCAGTCATTTTATAAGACGCTCCCCTACATTATATAACCCCGCCCCTTTCTCCCGCTGTTGGGCTAATAAAACATACCAGGTATATAAATAAAAAACATAAGTAGAGTTGAACTGTTTCAACTGCTGACTTTTTATAATGTACATAAGTGCAAAGAAATATCTGAAGAGTACTTGTATAGCATGATTAGACAGAAAGACTCTCTGAAAGACATTTTACCTAGTAGAATCACTTCTTTGCTGGGGGGGGCACGGTGGCACTCTTTTATCTTTTAGTTAAGTTTCTCTATGAAGTACTTTGATCTCTTCTGAAGCAGTGCTAGCATAGTTCTATATTCTTATCATCTATATCTAAATAATGAAGTAATGCAATACCACATATAAACAGCCTGTCTCATCGCTAGAAAGTGAAGTCATGACAATGTCTGGTGATGCTCAACTATAATTAAACTGAGACGGGCTCCGTTGATTCTAGCGGTGTGCTTTGTATTGATGTGTGGGAATGAGAGGCGAATCCAAAGAGTAGAAAAACAGTTCTGCCAGAAAGACTCAGGAGGCGAGTGAAGAAGGACAAGTTTATACCCTCAGTTTTACAGATTGAAAGATGACAATTCAGTAGAAATTAAGAGACTTTGGCCGTGGCCCCATCCTCGGTCTGGGTCTTGGAGCGTCGAGACCCTGGTCCTGCCGGATAGAGACAACAGGGGCGGAGCCTACCCCCCCAGACAACCAGACAGGGACCCAACTGGTGGTGGTGGGGAGGAAGGAGGGGAACGTCAAAACGTATAGGCAACTGAAAGGAGCAGAGTAGGTACATAAGTCGAGTCATTTTAAAGACAGGTGTAGGCCCGTGATTGGTCAGGAGTAATGAATGAATGACGTAGCATTAGAGTCTTCCTGGCAGAACTTTCGCTAAGGCTTCCATTTCTAGTATTGGAGTTCACCTGCTAGAGGTTGAGTATCTAGATTCATGAATAATGCACCTCTAACTTTCTCTCTTACTTGTTACATATCACTAATATTAGCCAGTGATTATTCGTAACAGAGCTAGTCACAAAAGTGAACATTCAGTCAAAAACTAAGGAAATACACGGCTTAATCAGCTGTGAAAAGGCTGTATAGATGCCCAGCATCATATGTTCAGGAATTGTGAAAATAAGCACAAGAAAAACGTAAAAGATTAAAGCGATAAAGCTTTAGTGTGTGTGAGAGGGAGTGACGTGACATTGCATAGCAGCGATTAATGCAGAAACGTTTTCATTTTTAATTCACTTAGTAAGTAGCCTTTGTTCCGCAGAGCAGCACTGCTGTCATGTGCTGTGTGTTATGTGTCTGTTATGTTAGCGCCATGGTATTGGCTTTTTTTATTCAGAAATCATTAGGCCTTCACTGAAGTGCTCTCGAAGAGACACACAAGGACCACGGCATGTTTTTAAGTGACTTTCACGCTTACTGGAAGATTTCTGAATGAAATGCTTCATTCATTTAACAATGATTGAAGACTAGTTTTACACAGGAGGCCGACAGCAATGCATCTTGCATTCTGTGCCATTCTGTTTAGTGATTCAATCCGGAAAAAGACAAGAAAGACTAAAAAAAGAACAGCAAAGAAAGGAAGCCTATGCTACAGTAACTGTAGGTGTGTAATGGAAGTGATGTGACTGAGCTGTGACTTCGTGTTCTACTGCAAACCTTTAGTGAGTTTCTCCCCTTCATAAAGAAATAGTGCAACAACTGTTTTTGTGCCTTCTGTGTCATCTTGAGCACTGAAAAGTAAGACTTTAACTTGAAAGAGAATACAACGGAGACAAGTAGTCTATCTTCTATCTTCTTTATTCCACAACTGGATGTCATGATCTATAGTTGGATGAAGAAGTGCATTTGTGGAGATTTAGGTGGGGTTTGAATGATGCATCTGTCCTATACTAGTCAAAAACAATTCATAATAGAGCTTTGCTTTGGTAGCAAAGACGCAAGGCTTTTGAAAAGCAACAAACATTACAGTTCCATCTATCTATAAATATCTGCAGTATACTGATATTTAGTCATGTCGCTTATATTTATATTGTCAGCTTGCTGCTGAATTCTAAGAGTTGGAATTTTGGTGCTTTAACAAAGTAAAGAGTGAGGATGTGAAACTTTTGGCATGTTTTTATGTTTTGACAGGGACTAAGGGAAATGAGGTGAGGCAAGGGGCATGAAATGAAATTTTCAGAGGGCCCAAAACTTGAAGGCCTGAAGGCCCCGAGGGTTCCTGCTGCTATTAGCTTCATCTCCATCTCCGTCTCAAGTGCTAAAACATCAGCTTCTAGAGTTTTCTTTACAGACTACACTCTTAACAAAAAGGGTTCTTACTCATAATCTCTTTGAGTGTTCATCGTTCTATGTAGAACAGTTCCAAAGCCATTTTTAAGAGTGTACAAAGTACAGCTGAACAATACACCAATCAGGCATAACATTATGACCACCTCCTTGTTTTTACGCTCATTGTCCATTTTATCAGCTCCACTTACTATATAGGTGCACTTTGTAGTTCTACAGTTACAGACTGTAGTCCATCTGTTTCTCTGCATACTTTGTTAGCCCCCTTTTACCCTGTTCTTCAGTGGTCAGGACCCCCATGGACCCTCACAGAGCAGGTACTATTTGGGTGGTGGATCATTCTCAGCACTGCAGTAACACTGACGTGGTGGTGGTGTGTTAGTGTGTGTTGTGCTGTGTCTGATCCACTCAGCAGTGTTATGCCTGATCGGGGTAAGTATCTGTGGATCGTCTTTAGGGGACCATCCAAATATAGTGTGACCACTTAATTAATTCATTCTTAAAAGTAATTAAATACCACGATTCTCTAATAAATTTGAAAAAACATTGTGGTATTGAATTTTTTCAGCAGTACCCAGGTTTATGAATGACATGGTGAATATAAAATGAATCAGTAGTCTGAGGTGTCATTATTGTTGTATCTTCACGATACAAACAAACTCACATCTGATTGCGTGTAAATTTGAGAGTAAACTTTAACTACCTGTAAAAATGCTTCATTTGCAGTTATCTAACCAAAACTATTATAAATGCCAATAAAAAGAAAAAAAATAATCACAATAATACTAATAGTATTATTATTGTGCACATGGCAGTCCAGCACAAACATGGACCTACTTATCTTACATGCACATTGGTATAAACAAATCAGCAACAATTCTATGTTCCATTTAAAGACATATTACTCTATTCATTTCTTTTAAACTACTGACATAAAATATGTTATGCCAGGTAAATAATCACACTATGCAATCACATCATTCTTCACATCATTCTATCTTCATCTTAAAAAGCAAAGACGTTTTCTTTATTTCAAACACTATAACACTATAAAGTTTAAACAGTAGAGGAAGCAGTGAGCTCACTGCTCAACCTCAGACTCCCCCTACGAGCACAGCCAGTGGCTCACGAGCTGCTTAATGATGTCATTCTGTTGACTCCCTACCAAAACATCAGCATAAATTAGGGCATGCTTGAAGTAAACGACGTGAATGCGGTGCTGGTAGGCTTGCGCTTGATTTCACGCACTGAAGCTGATTCAACATTTGCACTCAAATCTTTTCCACATTGTACAAAACTTCTCCAAGTCAAAGGGCCTTTATTCCTAACATCTGTCAATGTAATTTTAAAAACGAAATGCCTTTTAACAGCCTGTCCATTTGTGATAAATGTGAAGAGCAGTCGCCATTTTCAGGACGTGTAAAAAAAAAAGAAAAAGAAAACCAAAAAGAGAGTGTCTTTTGTCCGAGATCGTCTGCTGCTTCTATAGACAGGCTCATGCGACAGTGGCTGGCCTTCGGGAGATGAAAGAGCATGAAAAGTGGAGGAAGGACTGCCTCCATTACTCTTCACACAGACTCTGCTGTCAGCTACTGACAAATGGCTGCTTGGCAAATGGAGTTCGGTCCTGGCTTTGCTTTTCTATATACTGCAATTCAGTGCTTGTACCAGACCAGAAGAGCTCACGCAATTATGAAACCACAACAAGATCTCCTGATAGTGCTGAAAAACAGACAGTGGTGGTGAGCTGAACGCTTGTTGCTGCACTGTCAGATAGATAGTGTTCAGACAGACAGATAGAATGTGGCAGTGTTTTGATTATTTAGGGCAGGTGTAACCAGGGGCAGTTCTAGGGGGCTTTGTTGAGAGGTGTAGTCTATGTGGTATATTGTATACGCACTAGGAAGCCACTCGGATTTGTGGATACCCATTTAAAATGCACAACAAAGCATATCCCTGGCTGTTACTATCATAGTATGTGAGATTAACAGTGAAAAATCAAAAGCCATGGAAATAAAACTCTCCCTCACTGCTGGTCAAGCAAGTTTGAAAACAAAACCTTGCACGTTAGACCCCTTACCTGAATGCCAACTGTCCGATCAGAGCTTAGAAATTGTACAGGCACCTGTCACAAGCTTTTCAAACTACAATACAGACTCTACAACGTACAGCTGTGTGGGAGGAGCTGTACATCAGGTACCCAGAATGGAGTTCGGAGAGGAGAATGTCATTTCACTCATTTTCTATGCACAAGTGGAGATGTGAAGGATCTGGATTAAAGGCCACTTTAAAAAATAAACCTATTAAAAAGCGCACAGAACATGCATACTTATGCTTCAAGGGCCCGAACAAAAGCCCACCGCAATCCCAACCGATGTTATGAACGTGAGAGACCACATTCATAATGACAGATTCCACTGATATTTTGTCTGTAGTCGTCCTTCAGTCATGAAAGCCTCTATTTGCCCACACACACTTTCAGATTCTGCTCACGAATCAACTGTCCCGTCTCTCAGAACCATCTCTGCATTTCTCCTGGACAAACATGCCTTTAGATCAAAACAAACATGGAAGATGACAGCAAGGCACAGACCTTTTACAATGTATTTTAGGATAAAGTGATTTTTATCCTTCCCGTTCAGCTCGGCTCTCATTGGTTAACAGTCTTTAGCGCATGATGTTAGCACAACATTTCACATGAGAGAATGGGCTTTGCCTGCACATGATTTTTAGTCTAAATCTATATCAGGCCAATCACAACTAGAGCATGAGTAGACTGGAGGGGTAACGACTGGATTATACACACCAAACACCGGAAAATCTGGATAGATAATCATATAAAACTAGCATGAAATCAGGGCACTTTTTTATGATTGTTGGGTTGAATTATCCAGTAGTGTGGCCAAACACAGGGTGGCTAACTAGCCAGTCTGTCTAGCTAGTCTTTTTTTGGTTTTAAACTCACTAAATATAAGAAGTGGATTAACCCTTGTGTGGTGTTCAGGTCTGTAGGATCCATTTTCAATGTTTAGCAAAATAAAAAATGATGTGATTTATTATTATTTCACCCTCAGATTTCTTGGCCTTTTCTCATTTTCTGTGAAGAACATAAAATAACCCATTTTCAGTGTCTTCACTCTGTTCACCCCCCACACATTTATATTACACATGTGGTGTTGGGTCAAACTGCGGGGAGTAAAAGTGTGGAGGTGCTGTGTCCTTCACTCTGTTCTCCTCCTACATGGCCTGCTGTTAGTGTCTGTGTGTGTGTGTGAGTGGACAACATGGACAGGCTGCTGACTGGCTACAGCTGCTAAAGGAGAACCCTACGCTGGCCACTTGTAATATTTTAAACATCTGGTATTTTTACATAAATTGTTATGGCTGTATTGATTGAAAACCATTAATGTGGTGGGTCCACCACTGAGCAACAACAACATTGCAAATGCTGAGTGAACTCAGGCCCATGCACACAAGTTTTTGGAGAGGGGAAGCAGGGAGGGTGCATTAAGTTTAACTCCTGTTCATAGGGAGAATAGGAATTAAACTTAATACAGTTTACTGTATATTACAGCCAGTTTTTATCAAGAGACAGTGAAATCGGTTTCAGCCAAAACACTGTTAGTACTTAGGCATGGATTTGAACCTTAACCACCAGCATGCAAAGCCATAGTGTTACTCACTACACTATTTAATTGCTGTCTAGGGTTTCGCTGTAACTGTCATTCAGAGCTCCACTGAGTTTCATATAAATCCTTGCATTTTACAACAATGAAAACATGGTGTAGAAAGATGTTAACTCTCCATATTGCTGACATCATGTTTTGGATGTTATTCAAAATTAGCACATTATGAAATGCGACACTTTAAAAGATTATCAGTGTTGTATTGCTGGTATTTCCAGTGCTGTGGTGATGCATGACAGGTCACAGTGACTAAGGACATCCACAGGCTGTGGTATTGCTCCAGTGGGGCCACTCAAGATGAATTCCAATCGAACTCAAGCTGACTTACGAGCTGTATTCTGGCCTCATCCATAATATATTATTAAACATATTACACGCTGAGCCTTTAATTTGTTTTATAACATATTAAATGCTGTTTTTTAGGCCAGAATGCCCCTTTATTAAGGCTAAATGTGTCGTCTAGGCTCGTCTTCCTAACAGCAACTCACTCTATACTCGCTACTTCAGACCAGACTCCACCACTGCCCTCGTCCAGCACGGTTTGGTTATTTTCCAGCTCAAACATGCTTGATTGAACTCTGCAGTTAATTACCAGGTTTAGCAGGTGAGCTTGAACAGGGAAATTACCAAACTGTGCTGGACTCCAGCCCTCCAGGACCTGCGTTTGGCCACTCTGAATGACCACAGCTAGACCATATTGAATGAGTGTTCATTTTGTGGCATCAAATGAACTTCAGCTTTTACTGACATCAAAATCCACAGCTAATCAAGTAACTTTTGCTGAAAAATATCAAAAATAGATCTCACTCATTGTCTCTCGTTGGAAAAATATCCTCTATAAAACTCTTTGATTAAACGTGTGAGCATGCTCTGATACAAAAACATTTCATACCATATTATCACAAAGTCAAAAGGCGTCACAAATGAGCAGATTAAGCCCAAAAAAGCTGAAAACCTAATGAATTCACTCTCCATGTACAGGCTCAGCAGTGCCAGTGTAAAATCCTTGATGCAGAAAGATTTAAAGGCTGGCTCTCGCTGCCATTCACTCTTCCTCCCGACGTGTGAACACTTCCACTAACAAGCCTCTGAAGGCCGCGCTGTCACAAACCTTCAGCAGCTGCAACCTCTGAATCATGGTACAATGCTGTTAACAGATCATTTACACTGCAAAGAGTAATTCATTTTCATTTCGCATGCAAACTGCGTGATGAGCGTTTTGTTTGTTTATGATTACATTCTGCTGCTTGGCAAAGAAAACAGAAGATTGATAAATGAATTACTTTAAAATCTGTGTGTTAAAACTGAATTTATCACAATATACACAGACGATTCTTTTCTAAAGTTAACTACCAGCCTAAAATTCTCCCAATATAGAACGGTTCAGTTTATGTTTCGGGAGGTAAAAATATATATAATGTATAATATATAGTTTATGTACAGGCAGGGCTTCACATAACAACCTTTTACCTATTCATCCCCACTAGCAACAAATAAACACATGAAAGGGAGACTGTATTGTTGTAGGTGATTTAGCCAGTTTGCTAACTGTGATGTTAGCTTCATGGCTAACCACAGTCGCACACATCACCCCAGGCCAGTTATCTGGTGTAGCACTATACTGTGGTGATTATATAGTTTTCTGATATAATTATGTTCACTTTTATGTTGTGACTGTTTATGATGGCTGAGTTAACCAGTTTGCTAACAGACATATTAGCTCCTTGGCTAACCGCAGCTGCACAAAAGTCATTGTTTTCTACATTTTTTACTGGGGGGGGGTGTGCTGCACTGTACTCCCACAAGTACAATTATCTGATTTAATTATGTTCACTTTTGTGTTATTACTGTTTATGGTTAGCAAGTTAACTAGACTGCCAACTGCACTGACATGGATGTTTTTATCGCCAAACGATCATGCGATATTTCAGAAAGTGACGAGAACTGCAAAAACGTAGTGTGACTGCGACTTCAGCTGTTTTAGATATACATGAGAAAGAATTTTGAAGGCAGCTAAGGTGAGTTTGGATAGTCGATTTTGTGAATGTTAGTGTCTTTTTGAAGGGGAATGTGTTTAATATAGCATACTGTGCACTGTACACTGCATACTGCATCAGTATATACTGTATACTGCATGCTACTGTTCGTAGTAGCATAATGTCCAGTAACCAGTATACGACAAAAGCTGTGTGCTGTACTACAGTGAAGGGGCGTGACTAGACTGCCATCATTAGGTGCTAAGCCAATCAGACTGATCTCAAGACCCGCCCTATTATCCTTTCCCTCTGATCACTACTTAGCAACTGCTGCTAGCTGCTTTTGCAGTGTGTACGTTTATAGTTTGGCCAAACGACGGGCCTGTGTGAGTTTTAAAAGACAGCCGCTTCTATGACAGAGGGCACAATGTTGTTTTCTGTCCAATTTTTTGGAATTTGCTTTAGATTCATCTCTACCGTAAACCTGTGTGGTTACCAAACACACCTATTTTCCTGTTTCACTTCATTTTCATTACTGTCATAGTTGGTAATATGAGCTAATTTGACTGAATCAAATATAAATACAGTCGATAAATCTAATATTTCTCCTGTTGAGATTGTTGTAAAGCTTAATTTAAGATTGTTTACCTTATTTCTAGACATTTTTGCTTGTTTTAAGTCATTTTATTAGGTAAAATTATTTCACTATACTGGAAAATCATTTTGCTTGTTTTAGTTGTTTATTCGTGCTTGAAACCAGCAAAATTATCTGCCAGTATAGTGAGATAATTTTACTTAATGAAATTATTTAAAACAAGTCAAAAGTGTCTTGAAATAAGATAGATAATCTTATAGTGAGTGCACAGTCATCTCGAAATGTGGACTAGTAGATATATCGACTAGATTTAAGATCGTTTCACTTGACAAAATGTCATTTTGTGCAGGGCAATAAGCAGCATGACTGCACACGTGATACTGAGCAGATCATTCGACTGAGACCAACTTAGTAAGTTATGTTTTTATGTTTTTACTTAAAAATTTATGTTTTTACCGGATTATCAATGCTGTGGGTTAACTTTATTAAATAAAGATAAAGTAAGCAAAACCACCTCAAGACCAGCAGAGAAACCTGGAGTCGCTTCAGCGTTGCACTGAGTACAGAAGGATTTGGACAAATGTCTGTATTTTGCGTTTATTAATGTATCGATCTGCTGAATACTGGGCTAAATATTCCGGCAGTTACATCAGTGGTTACGTTCTCCTCAATTCACCACATTGCATTTTGGGATGCAGTATATCATGACGATAGCTCTTCTAGCGAACTGAAATGTTTGGCCGGAGTAGTATGTGATCTGGGTATCTTTGGCTTACTGGGGAAATTCATGTTGGTCACATACTGCATACTATCCCCTACTTTTGAGTAGAATCGGTATGCGATGCATTATATAGTAGGTTATATCGAAAACAGCCAATGTCAGTCTTTGGGAACAGCTTTTGTCGGTAGGACACAGCTTTAACTGGTTGGTTTTAAGACTGGAAGGATGGAACAGTCAAAGTGGCCGTAGGGTTCACAAACGTAGAGAATGGTTTGGACATCATTAAGCTAAAACACACATAAAATCACCACGTATTGTTGATTTTTATTTATTATCCAACAAATAAATTCTCGCCTTCCAGAGAAATATGATTTCCTCAGATGGCCAAAGACATTTGCACAGCACCATATGTTCTTGTAAATGTGCGAAAGAGCTAATCTGGGATGATTTTGATCTGTCGTGGACTCATGAGTACCATAATATTAGCAGATTGTGATTCTATCAGTCCTCTTATTTAAACTGCTATCATATTGGATCAGATACATGGAGAAAATCCTACTTCACTTCACAGCTACAGATCATTGGTTGTTAAGCTCAGTGTTGTCTGCTCTTCACAATGCCTTTCAATCATTCCAAACGAAAGCATCTGATGAATATTGAGCTGCTGCGATACTCTGAGAAACAACAACGAAATGATTACTGTAATCTCTTCAGAAAATATTTGAATAGCCGAGTCCAGCTGAAGAAACAGAACTGTCTTTCCTGGCTTTGATTGCGCTGTAGCTTGACGCTGCAGTCGTCGTCCTCATTGTGCACCAGAGCACATCTCTGTGCCTTATTATGAAGCAGAGAGGCAGGAGAGACTGGCAGAGAACTGAATAAGTGACACAGTATCTCAGAAAATCTGATAAAGCACCAAAGCTTTTAACAGCCCTCCTCGGACTGCTGAAAAAGGGACAGGCCATTGTGTTCGCACGTATATTGAGAATTGGAGCAGTACTTTCAGCCCTCTATTCAACTGAATGGCCTTTTCAGATGGATGGCGAGAAACAACCCTGTATTACCTAAACATTTGGACCAGGATTGCAGTTTGTAGGGTAGAGAGCAGGGAAAATGACTGGGAGAGTGCTGGACGCTTCCGATTTTTGAAGTATAACAGTATTTTACCAGTGAGCTACTGTAGTGTATGATTTTCTTTCAAATGCAGATTGTACGGGGCCTCAACCCGAGGCAGAATGCACTGTCTTCAGGTCCCTTTATCTCTTTCAGTTTCCTCAACAACAGGCAGTTGAGCAGCTTTTTCAGAAAGCTGGAAGGCTTTTCTCCAAACTCTTTACATTTGACTGAAGTTCTCTCTCTTTGTCCGTTTGTGCTAAGAAATGGTCAGGATCAAAGTTTTAGAGAAGTCCATTTTGCAGGAAAGTGACTAAACTAACTGCTGTGTATGTGTACTATGCCAACTGTCCGTTTCCATTTTCTCCTTTTTCATGTGTCTAGAATTGTTATGTACCTTGTGTCTTTCATTTGATCCTTTCCCACACTGTTAACATTGAGAGGTCAGCTCAACCCAAAATGATGCAGTAACTGATTACATGGCTTTTCTTGAGTTGACTCAACTTGAGTTCACCCAACTCAAACTTAATTTTTTAGCTCTGCAAATAAAAAGAACTTTTTTATGCTCAACTTCCCCACTAACCAGGACTCTTTTCATCACCCAATCCTGCTAGACCACACTTACGGATGGCTGTGGCATCGCTGGGGCTCATACTCACAACCTCCTGTTGAAGTGACAGCTTAGTCCACTGCACCACTCAGGAACACATGAAGCAACTCTGATTTTGTGTCTATAAATGTTTAATACACTGGAGAAAATGTTTGTTGTTTTAACTTTAAAGCAGGGCGTCGTCTCATGTGGTGCAACTGTCTAATAATTTACCCCAACAGGAGGTTGTGAGTTTGAATCCCAGCATTGCCACAGCTGTCCGTGTCCAGAAGCCCAAGAGAAAAATATACATAGTGTTTTAAAATATATATATAGTGTTTATATACCTGAGATGCAGACCTAGAAACAGTAGCTGGGAGAATTTCTGACTCAACTAAGAAGTTTGAGTTTTGTGAAGTCTGGTGTCCTCAAGTTGAGTCAACTCAGGAAAAGCCATGAAATCAGTTACTATATCATTTTAAGTTGGGCAGACTTCTCATCCCTCCAGTCTTCCATAAACTGCTATTACTGTTCCATAAACTCCAATCACCCTGTTTAATTGTATTCAATTAATCATTCAACTATTTACTCACCCATTTGTTTTAAGCTGAAAACACACACTGAAACCTATATATACTAAATCAGTTGATAGTTACATTGAATTTATTTCATTTTGCTTTATCTGTCGTTCAGCTTCTGTCTCTTTGTCTCTCTTCCTTCTCTGTCCTCACTGATTACTGAAAAGCATACATTAAAAATACTAATAAGTGTGGCCCAGTCCCATTTCACCCCTTGCCTCTACCACTTAGCCCTTATCCCTACATTTTGCGCGTTCACATCTAGGAGTAGGGTGTCCCAAATTTTAGTTGAGATAGAGGGGTAGTGTTAGGGCTACAAGGCCATCCAAATGGAGGTTTTTCAGAGGCATACTCCAAACAGAGTGTTATGAATAAAAACGTAAAACTGGGAAGAATCTACCACCACTTGAATTGCTTGCAAGCTTCAGATGTTCTAGTCAGATCTGCCTTATGCATTAAATCCAGGCTAAAGCTCAATCGGCTCTGTACTACCTAAATAGTGTGCCAGGGAAGTTTTGAAATTCTAGCTTCTACAGCCAAATAGTGCCCTTTTTGGTCGAGTATGGATGTGGCTGAAAACCAAATGACTAATTTATTAGCTATATCAAGCAATATTGTGGTGCAGGAGCCAGTATTTAATGTCTTAGTACACTTTGTAGGGAGCAGGGAGCCATTTGAGATCCAGCCCCAGCATGGGAAGAGGGGCATTGTAAGCTTAGTGCTAAATAAGACTCGCGGTGGTAATTTGGTGACCAAAAAGTACTTATAAAGTGAAGGTTTTGTGTTAAAGAGTGCTGTGTTTTGACATGTTTATTATTATTATACATCATTAAAAGTATTACACAGTGATGAGCGACTGAACATTCTTCTACTCTGAACCCCCTTCCCCCTGTGATAAAACCACAGCAATGCACAGCCCCTCATGGCTTATTGCTTAATTATATGTCCATGGAAAATATTGCGTTGCATAGCAAGCATATGGCTGTATATGTGTGTATACGGTCATAAATAAAAACTATATTCTGTATGTTATACACAAGCCTTTGTTTACAAAGTGGCTCAGTCAAGCGTCAGCTCAGTAATGCATGTGACCACGCATTCAACAGTATGTCGCACGCAGTTTGAAGGACAGGCGTACTGGATATTTTTGAGGCTTTGAAAGTTGTGCTTGGACTTCGATACAGTTACCATACATTGTTTTGCACAACTTGTTGCTGTAGTATTTGTTATTATTTATTTCGGTTTTGTTAATAAGCATGTTCAGAGTCAATTAATTAATTTCTTTGTTTCATGAACCCCCCCTACCCCCCCCCATACATCTCCTAACCCTAGAAACTTTCCGTGCTGTAAGCACTGCTGACAGCAATGGGGAAGAGATATGTATGATTTCAGTACAACCCTTTTCAGTCGTGCTCCAGACATTTTGTATTCCTTCCGAATCCTTAACCTACTACAACCTCTCCTCATCTGTATACCGTAGAGCAGAGGTCAGACCCCCTCAGATACATACATATATCAGCTGCTGTGCATTTCAGTTCATTCGCGAGTGAAAGAATTTTTATAGGTCATGCCTATGGCCTTTAAAGCTATTGCCAGCGTTTCATATTCATGACTCTGAGCCTGGCTTTGCACGTTTCAGTTATATAAACGTGACCTTGTATGTAAATTTTGTTATCTGGCGGCCAGAAGGCAAAAGTTCCATACGGCATGGCGCTCCATTTCCCTCACAGAGCCTCAAAGAGGAGGGCATATTTATCCTCCTGCCCTTTTCCAGCTCGATTTGCACTGCATGTCTATTTGAGAGAGCTCTGCTATACGCTGTAGGACTGTTTTCTCTCCCATTTACACATTTTACAGTATTAGTGAAAGATTATTATGGCAGAATAACATGAAAGGAATGCAGAGAATGCTTCTATTATCTGGCAGGAGATTGGCTGAACAAATAAAAATGTGAGTCTACAGTCCAGCCAGACTAAAACCTTCCCAGCTGAGTGTACTGTTGAAGAAACAAGGCCAGCTTATGATATATTTGAAACTCTTCCAAAGCAGCCAGGTGAATCCTATAGCTAATTATCTACACCTTTATCTCATCTTTATATCGCATCGTCTAGACAGTTTCCCAGTTGTAAATACAACACCAACATCCCTGATGATATGATTTCCAAAAAGAATTTCAAATTTCAAATGAAATTTTTTCCAAAAAAGAATTTCATCTTTACTTCTGAAAGACTCTCTGAGATGCTTTTTTTTATACCCAATCATGTTACTGACCTGTTGCCAATTACCCACCAGGTGTTTTTTTAGCATTACAAAACTTTACCAGCCTTTTGTTCCCCCCGTCCCAACTTTTTTGGAATGCGATGTTGGCACCAAATTCAAAATGGGCAAAGATTTTTCAAAACACATAAAAATTTCTCAGTTTCAACATTTGATTTGTTGTCTTTGTACTATTTTCAATGAAACATGGGGTTTAATGATTTGCACATCATTGCATTTTGTTTTTATTTACATTTTGCACAGCATCCACACTTTTTTGGAAATGGGGCTGTACATAAATATAAAAGTTCCACGTAAAATCATTTAAATGTTTTCCTAGAAACTTAGAAACCTTTATTTATAAGCACGTAACAGTTTCTGGGGCTTGTATTAGGTAGTTCTAATTTTTGGAGGAGTGGCAACACCCGGTCTGGAGTCTACACTCATGAGACAGTTAAGTATAATCACTGTGAAGGAAAATGTGTGTGTGATTAATGGGGTGAGTGAATACAAGCCAGGTTCATGAGATGCTCCAAGGCAAAAGGCCAAGCATTCAAACATGCCAGAGCTTCAATGTGGTCTGTACAAACACCTTTACCTCAGCGTGATACAGTCAACAGTTTCATACATAGTTGCATAAAGAGCTCTGTTTCAAAGAACCTGAGCGTGTGGATGTTTTTGCTTTGTATTGCAAGATCTGATTCTGCTTGACCTTGAACAGGCCCGCTGAGGAAGACCAGGCCTCTGTGCTGCACTTTACACAACAGCAAATATCTGTAATCCTCTTTGTGTCGATGCAAAACTGCAAGAGAGTTGCACCTTCAGTCTCTGCTATCAAAAGCAAATGTTTGTCCTGATAGCGGGCCTACGCGAGGCTGTTGATTCAGGGCCCATTTAAAGCTGGAACATTTCTGCAAATTGAAGTTTGCCGTGAAGCCCATGGGAGCGCCACAAAACAAACCGCCATGCCTGAACGGAACCTAGCGGTCTAAGCCGCATCGCCCCCATGAGCATCATCCCACTTTCTTTGCTAACAACACGCAGAACAATTGAGTGAAATTTGCTTTTGCATCCTCTAAACATGCTAATTTAAGATGCAGTCTCCTCTCCCCCTGCCGAACAAAAGAGGCTCGACATGAATCGCTTATCAATCAATTCTGAACTAAGACTGTTTCAAGGGCGAAATGGTTTTCTCTTTTATTCGCAGGCCTCCGAGGAACGCTTTTGCATAGCAATGATCCCCAAGGTCCGGGCGAGTGTTTATTGAAGGCATTATTGTGAGCCGGCTGAGATTTTTGTACACACTGTTGTACGGAGCACTGATTTACATTCATTGACTGATTGATCTGTCGTCCTTGAAACAATATATTGCAGCAAGCATATTTGAGGTATTTTAAAGCCGTGCTATGCCTGATCAGCTTTGCACAATCAAAACAAACTCATGCCTGATATATCTAAATACTGTCATCTACGCTGCGCTGAGTAATAGATAATGAAAATATGTCAAAAATGCAGAGTAGAATATCCGAACTAAACCTCGTGTCTCCAAAATGGTAACTTTACAGAAGAAGGAAAAAACTTGCTTTACTTTTAATGTAAGTCTATGGAACCAGACGTCTTTCCAAGTCATTTTGGGCCGTTTCTGTTGGTCCATTTATCATGACATTTACACACAATGTAAAGGGCAACAGGCATTTTTAATTCATGTCAAAAACTGAAAAACAAGAAATGAGAATATTAGCTCTTAAGCGAATACAGGATCATTGCTCAGTGTCATACGGCCTTGACAGAAGTCACATAAATCTGAATTCTGACAGCTTTCCCATCCACAGTCTGGGTCATTCAGCCTAGGATATCATCTCAGAGGTCAAACGGGGCCGCCACATTTCAATCAGCTTTACGCACCACGACGGCAAGATCACATGGGCATTTCTGGAGGAGAGATATTGATATCTTTCGTACATCCCCCGCTTTCTCGCCCGCCGTAATCTCTCTCATCCCAGCAAAAACCCATCCTGACATTCTAAGCCTCTCAGAAAATTAAGTGAAATATTAAACTGGATCTTAAAGGGTATGGGGGGGGAGGGAGACGGGCGCCATGCTGTCATCCATATTCATGTGCTATTATGCAGAGCCAGATCACACCTCCAGCCTCAGTTTCACAACTCACACTCATCTCGTCTGATGGCAGGTTGGTGCGTGAGAAGTGCTTTTGCTGTGGGATGGTTTCATAATGCCATGGTGAAAAAAAAAGTGTTAAAGCCAAATGTGCAGTACACTCAGATTATCACCAGTGAGTTTACATGTACAAAATGATCTGGTTACTGCAAACAATCAGATTTTGGCAATAATTCTTTTTGTTAATGAATTATTCATGATGTAGTAATGGGCAACGATCTGGGTCTGTTTGAGTCAGACCTGTTGGTGATATGAACATCGAAATGTTTGAATAGTCCTGTATACAATTCTTTGTTGATTTTCTAAGTAAAAAAAAATAATGCATAATCTACAGCAGGGGTGTCAAACTCAACCAGTAAAAGGGCCATATTAAAAAATCTCAACCAATCCGTGGGCCGGAGAACACCTGTGTTTTTATTGCCAAAACCCGAGCTGACCACTTTTTATTCAAAATAGGCAAAAACTTCAACATTAAAATACAGAAACTTGTAGTAGACCCTGAAATATTACATTAATACTTAAAATATTCAAAATTTAAGTGTCCCCAGGTGCTCAGTCTTTTAAACCTACCTATTTGCTTGAACTAGACACCTGGCGTCCGTTCTTTGCTGCAGGTTCATTAATACTTGGGCTCAATTTCTGAGCTGCTGAGCTGACATTAAGTGTTTATTGTATATGGGTCATTCTACAGAAATGTCCATTTTTGTGTCCCTAGCGTTTACAGATATATTACACTTAAAAAAAACATGTTAGGGTTACAATTTATTTATATTTTTAAATAAAACAATAAGTTATTTTAACAATTACATCTTCTTGAGCCTCAATTTAGCAATATTGTTTTTAAATCAGTTATCTAGAATTCCAAGCACCACAGAAGAGCTCGTCCCCACAGTCATGTGTGAAGGCTGAGGCCATATTTTGAAGAAAAAAAAAACATTTTCTGCAATTTTAACTGCAATAATCTATACATGACTATGGAATATATAAATTAAATGACATTAAGAAAACAAAAGCCAAATAAATATTATAAAATATATAATGAAAGTTGTGGCCCCCAGGAATCGTGTCACTGGTGTTACTGCATAACAAAAAATCTCTTATTTTGAAATAAAAGTCACACTGATCACATCACTTGACTTCCTTTTACCTGTTTTCTGAGGATCTATGAAGAAAAGCCCATGGTGAGTCCACTGTGTCTTTCAGTTATCAGAGATTTTCTCATTTAGCTCATGATTTCATATAGGATTGTGTCCCACGGGCCTTGTGTTTGACACATTGGCCCTAAAGGGTACAAACTTGAAGATAGCATTTTTCTGCAAATTCTAGTGCACAATTTCTATTTATTATCTGAGTTTAACATATTGGGAAAAAATATAAAAAATAAAAAATTTAAATGTGCCATAACTTTTGCACAGGCCACATCTTATGTTTACTTTTTTTCCCCAGTATGTTAAATTCAGCAAATAAACAGTAATCATGCATTAAATGTGCAGAAGTGTGTTCTCTGTAGAGGAGTGTAACTCATTCTCACTTAGAAAATCAACAAAACGTTTAGAAAATCAACTGAATATTGTATATGACAGAATATTACACAGAAGCATCAACAGGTACGAATTATATCAACATTTCTCAGTGTTTAGTGTGTCCACACTTTGCCTTACAGCCTCCATTCTTTTTTTAGAGGTTCTTTCAGTTTTTCAAAGAAATCTGCAGGAATATTTTTCCACCCCTCCAAAGTTCAGTTTCAGAAGTTGGTTGCATTTTCCGCTTCTCACTATCCAAATAATCCCTTTGATAAGTTTAGACTCCTTGGCCTACAAATCCCTGCTTAGATGTCCAGTTTCAGTGCTCTAGTGCAAATTTTCTTCTTTTTTGTCTATTTCCTTTTCTCAGTAAGGGCTTCTTGGCAGCTACACATCTTTTGAGACTCATAGCATTGAGTTGTCGTCTCACAGTGGAAGGATGGACAGAAACATTTGTTGTTTTTTTTGTGTTCTTTGAAAAAGTACAAAAGAAAAACATTGTTTAAAAACATTTACATTGGTTTGGATAACTACAAATAATACTGGACTTCTTTGAGGAGAGGTTTGGAAATGGTTAAACAAACACAGTGACACACATAAAACCACTACCTATTGTGTTATTGTTATATGTATTTATCCTAATAGTGTTTTTGAATAAATAAACGTTTACTGCTCAGAAATATTTCTTTGAATTCTAATTTTCTCAGGCGCCTAAAAATTTTCCACAGCACTACATATTTCCTGAACTATATTTTGCAGGAATAGTTTAATGAAGTTATCATGTTGATCTGCTCTTCTCAATCCGGTTATGTTTGCGCATAAGCTCAGATACAGAAACACAAGAGATAACCAGATTAATGATATAAGCAGCTGATTATTGAGCTAAAACCCAGGTGTTTATTGGATTCCCTAAAATCTGACAAGGATCTTAATAAGACATTGTAGCAGGATGTTTACATGGCCACTTGAATCATCTGATAAATGGCAGCATCAGATAATGATCCTGTTGTTACTGTATATATAAACCCACTGATTGAGCCATTCTGCTAAACAGTCAGGCAAAGCCACTGTTACATTTTGGTCTGGCCTCCTCATTCCAAATATCCAGTAGACTGGACATTTTTCCCCAGGAAGCAAGGATTGTCATCATACTCGCTTTGTATTGGTTGATAATTTAATAGAATGTTTTTTTACCTTTAGCTCTGCTGGAGTCTACAAGATCTGCTTTCAACACCATTCATGACCTTCTAATAGATAAACTGTGGCAGCTCAGTGTCCCCCCATCTGTCCACTATTGGAGCCACAACTTCTTGTCTAACAGGAAACAGTACGTCAGGGTGGGTGACCACATTTCGGACCCTCTCTGCCTGAGCACTGATGCTCCACATGGCTGTGTGCTGCTCTCCACCCCGCTTTACTCTCTCTACACCAATGACTGTCTTCTAGCAGTGATTCTGTTACTCATTAAGTTTGCAGTCTCAACTCAAACAACAAAGAGTCCATGTACTGGGAGGAAGTAACACAGCTGGCGTCATGGTGCGGAGCTAACAACCTGGATCTAAACACAGAAAACACTGCAGAGATGACCACTGATTTCAGAAAGAAACCCACCCACTGCCTCCGCAGGAAACACACGGCTCCACAGTCAGCAGAGTCTTACAGTTTCATGGGCACCACTATCCAGCAGGATGGGACAGACAGAGCACTGCAGTTATACAGCGAACGATGCAATGCGTGGCTGTCAGCTCTCCACTTTGATCTTTAGTCATCCAGAATGAGGAAGAGGATGGGCAAATCATGGCTGGCCCCTCACACCCTGGTCATTCAGTATTCCAGTGGTTTCTATCGGAGACCATAAGTAAGAGCTCTAAAGACTCAGACCAGCTGCCACCTCCACATGTAAAGTACATAACCCCTGTATGTACCACGCTGTGATCCTTCTGAATAAGAGCCGTTCCTACTTTCCTCTAATGTAGTCAGACAGATGCACTTGTTTCAATATACATATTTTATAAACATGTTTACATTTATGTTGATACTTATATGTGCTGCTCGCTTCTCTTAGCTGTACACATTGTATATACATTACTCCAGTACTTGATTGAATCTGTTTGATCTGCCATCGCACATCCTTTTACTTGCAGTTTGTTTGTGTACTGTCCATTTTATGTTTTTATATAGTTTATCATTTTCTAGATTTATTTTATTGGATTACATTTTATGTTGACACCTGCACCAAGAGAAATTCCTACAAGTACACCAGTACTTAGTGAATAAAGCTTCTGATTCTGATTCTCATTGTTTCCGAATGATCCTGTATTTATGTAAAATGCATAATGTTACATACGCCGATCTCCTTGTTTCTGCACTCATTGTCCATTTCATCAGCTCCACTTACTATTTAGGTGCACTTTGTAGTTCTACAGTTACAGACTGTAGTCCATCTGTTTCTCTGCATACTTTGTTAGCCCCCTTTTACCCTGTTCTTTAAAGGTCAGGACCCCCATGGACCCTACAGAGCAGCTATTATTTGGGTGGTGGATCATTCTCAGCACTGCAGTAACACTGATGTGGTGGTGGTGTGTTAGTGTGTGTTGCGCTGGTCTGAGTGGATCAGACACAGCAGTGCTACTGGAGTTTTTAAACACCTCAGTGTCACTGCTGGACTGAGAATAGTCCACCAACCAAAAATATCCAGCCAACAGTGTCCTGTGGGCAGCGTCCTGTGACCACTGATGAAGGACTAGAGGATGACCAACACAAACTGTGCAGCAGCAGATGAGCTATCGTCTCTGACTTTACATCTACAAGGTGGACTGGCAGGGGAGGAGTGTCTAATAGAGTGGACAGTGCGTGGTACTCCAGCAGCACTGCTGTGTCTGATCCACTCATACCAGCACAACACACACTAACACACCACCACCACATCAGTGTTACTGCAGTGCTGAGAATGACCCACCACCCAAATAGTACCTGCTCTGTGAGGGTCCATGGGGGTCCTGACCACTGAAGAACAGGGTAAAAGGGGGCTAACAAAGTATGCAGAGAAACAGATGGACTACAGTCTGTAACTGTAGAACTACAAAGTGCACCTATATAGTAAGTGGAGCTGATAAAATGGACAAGGAGGTGGTCATAATGTTCTGCCTGATCGGTGTGTAAATCTGTGTTGTATGCAGTACAGCTTATGCAATGTTTTCTGACTTTTTTTCCCAACAACGACATCGATTTTTCAACCATTTGTTCATTGTAGGTATAGCAGTGCAAATCAGTGTATATGATTTATGATTTAAAAAGCTCTTGTTTATCATATTGATTTCAAAATTATTATGAAAAATATTTAATAATTTGGGAACCACTCATGCAGATGTCCAGCTGGTTCCAAGAGTTCAGAAACGTTTTCGTGCAATTGTACGTACAGTAAACACAGGAAAAGTTCAGTGCTTGCTTTATGCCTTTTGTTGGTGATGTTCATTTTCCAAAACTCTCACATTTCATGCGTCTAATTCCAAATGTTCAGTAAACTGGACGTGGAATATTATGGTTCCCGGTAAACAAACGACAAAAACCCTCACGTATCATGTTAATTAGTATGCAGCAGAGACCAGAGAACACGGCTGGTGCCATTTGCTGGTATCATCTTATCTGTTCTAGTTAATGAGTTATGGACCTGTGGATCTAATTAAGATCAGTTCTCTAAATTCCAACTTCATTTCTCTTACAGCTCTGTGGTCGGCATAGCTGAAGGCTCTGTGTCCACTTTGCATAACATACTTTCATGGACAAAACAAGCAAACGAGAAGTGAGTGGTTCATAAAAATGAAATGCAGTACAGTATCAGAGCTGACACAATGTATTAGAGTTACATTAGGATTTCAATGGTAGATTTCACTGTTTGCACTCCAAGTAATGTATAATGTATAAATAGGTTTTAGAGTCTAATTTTTGATACTCTTTGTTACTATAGAAATAATCAATACAAGACTGCATAGTGATAAACCCTGCTTATCTACCCCCCCACCTTAAAAGCAAAAGTGGTTTGATCCTCCAGCTCACATGTCTGTTGTTAGTGGCTGCCCAACAATTCTAATTCTAGTAAGCAATAAACGGGCAAACAACTTCTGACCATTTCTTTAGAAGAAGGCAAGGCAAGTATATTTATATAGTCATTCAAAGTTGTTAAAATAATAAATAAATAAATAAATAAATAAATAAACAAGAATACAGTTTTAAATTTAAAAACGATAGATTTGAAAGAGAAAATAATTAAATTAAAAATCAAATTAGAAATTAAATTAGAATAGTTAAAAAATGAAGTTAAAAAATTAATTGGTGAGCCTAAAGTGCCAAACAGTTAGTATGTTGCAGTGACATAAGCTAGCTGGCTAACTAGCGATTAGTCATAGATATACATACATAGATGCCATGTTGGGTTCAGCCAGGCACATCAATGGCGCCGCCAAGTTGTAATATTTACACTACATTTACTTCCCCTTCCTTTATTGTCATTGGACAAGGGAGTTGGGGCCTAGGCATATTGCTGTGCCTGGGGTCCAAAATTGGGTGCTACACACCTGACACAAATACACCGCATACCACAACAGAACCTGACTTTTTAACTTTATGCTGGTAACATTCTAGATAGTCCTTTTTCTCTTTGGCCCAGAGAACACTTCATCCATTACATCTGAGCTCAAGCCCAGGGAAGTCGGCAGTGTTTCTGAACGTTGTTGACATATGGCTTCCACTATGCTTAGTACAGCCTAAACTTGCATTTGTGAATACAGCAACAAACAGTGTTTTGACAATGACTTATTTAGAATATTTCCAAGCCAATGAAGTGATCCATCACAGAATCATGTCCAGTGCCATTTGAAGGATCAACAAACATTTAGTTGTGGTTTTTGGCTTTGCCTTTTATGCACTTTAAACACCTAAAATCCTTGCAATCACTTGTTGAGCAAAGGTGTTCTTAAACCATTGCAATATTATTGCATCACCTCTTTAAGATTAAGTTTTTTTTGTTGCAGTGTTCCAACTCTTTTGGAATGTGTTGCAGGCATCAATTTCTGATTGAGCATATATCCATAAAAACAATAAAGCTGATAAGGCAAAACGTTACAAGTATTGTCTTTGTACTGTCTGAGCTTAAACGCATGCCAACGTAGATTTACACATCACTGACTTCTGTTTTTATTTGCGTTTCACATACTGCCCCAAGTTTTTAGAACCAAGGTTTGTATTACCGGCAACTTCTATTTCCATAGCCTACAGCCCATGTGTCAAACACAAGGCCAGATCAGGCCCACTACACAATCCTATCCGGCCCTCAAATGTATTTTAATCTTCTATTAACATTAGCTCATTTCACAATGTGCTGCACTACAGTCCCCAGCATGCACTGCAATGTAACGTTCTCTGACTCTCCAACCCTATTATCAGTCTGTGGGACAGCAGCCACACTTCAGTTCCACACAATTCTACGCAAATCCACACCAGTCATATCACAAAAAATGCATTTGAGCTGCAGTTTAACCAACATAAACACTAAACATCGGCTCAGCAGCTCAGAAACTGAGCCCACATCTTAATGAACCTGAGGCCAGGAAAGGATGCCAGGAGTCTAGTTCAAGCAAATAGGTAGGTTTAGGAGACTGAGCTCCTGGGACGTTGAATTTTGAATATTATAAGTGTTCATGTAATATTTCAAGGTCTACTACAAGTGTCTGTGTTTTACTGTTGAAGTTTTTGCATATTTTGAATATACTGTGGCCAGTTTGGGTCACAGCACAACATGAATTAAAAATTAAATTTTAAACATTTTTTTTCTCTGGCCCACCTGGCTGTGCATTTCTTCCTGTGGAATAGTACAGAGCTTGAGCAGTTCGAGCATGATTGACTACTTTTAGATGCTCATGAAGTGCTTCGATTAAAAATAGTCCATCTTAAAGAAGAAATATCAGCTTGGTTTGTAACAACAGGGGTTGTTTTACTATATATGAGAACCATCTAGAAATGAACTGACTTTCAAGGACAAAGTAGATAAACTTTGATGTATTATGTTTTCTCATGTGATTGTTGTGGATTGATTTTTTTAGCTTGTTTTGCCTGAAAGGTGATGAATTACGATTTCTGCGTTCACTCATTTGTAATTTACAGTAACAGGCATTGTTATTTTATTCATTCTGTTTCACTCTTTTCTTTCCCTGCTTTGTGTTCTCACGTGCCGTCAGACAATGTGCTCCAACAGAGCAGCGCTGAATGGAACAAATATTGCTGTTTTAGTGCAGATCTTCAGTTATTACCGCGCAGTGCCTGTCAAAAATGATATTTGCCGCACAAAGGAGCGACGGAGGAAGAGGATGAACAAACACGCTCTGCACTCGGCTCTTTTTTTCTGCTGATTGACTTTTGGAGTCGACACACTTATGGCTCGGCAAGAAACATAATTATTTTTCCATTAAACTCGCGCAAGATAGGAATGTAATGATTTATGTCTGTCAGCTCTGCAGGGAATAACTGCAGATTGGAAAAAGGAACTCACCAGATGGAGAATTCAGGGGGATTTGCTAACCTGCAGAAAATACAGTGAGTAAGAAAAGGAACAAAGGAGAAAAGGAGGCAAAACGAAAGCCTGTGTTATCTGCATGAGAATGCAGGCAGCCTTGATTTCCACTCAATAGCCTGGACACACTACGCCCAACACTACTCCATCATAGCTGGAGCAAATACAAACACTGAATGCAGCACGAACGGCTTTTATTTGGCACCAAGTGCCTAAAACTAACAGCCATTTCTCAAGAAAAGACATACAAGGCTGCAGACCACTCTACCTCACCGGTAGCTCTAGCTCAATACCAAAGAGTCGTATTCAGGAGAGTCGGGAGAATCTGGGAATCTTAAAAAAAGATGGTTCTTCAAGGGTTCTCTAGTAAAGGCAATGGCTCTATATAAAACCACTTTAAATGTATATGGTTTTTTGGATATGCTGTATATGGTTTTATATAGCACCTTTTTGAAAATGGTTCTAGATGACCTCAAAACGGTTCTTCTGTTGTTATAAGACGACTTTGTTACAATAGCAGAACGATTAAGCATGATTTGATTTGATCTGATACACTAAACAACAATTCAGTTCAGCAATTCAAGCACTTTCAAGAACGATTATAATAAATTATTTTAGAAATGTTTATTACAGCAAACATGATTCCAAAGGAAAATGTTTTCAATAGGCTGAATTACCTGAACACAGACTGCTTACAATATAAACAAGACGTGTGTGTGTGTGTGTGTGTGTGTGTGTGTGTGTGTGTGTGTGTGTGTGTGCCAAATAAGTCTAAATGTTGACCAGGCATGCAAATTTGTCCTGACAAGTGGACAAGACCAGCATCAGGAGGCCATAGCCTACATACACTAATTCAAAAGTACAACCTCATTTCCAAAAAAGTTGGGACGCTGTGCAGAATGTAAATAAAAATAGAATGCAATAATATGCAAATCATGTAAACCACATTTTTTAAAGGAAAATACAACAAAGACAACAAATCAAATGTTGAAACTGGAAACATGTATTGTTTTTTAAAAAATATATGCACATTTTGAATTTGATGTCAACAACATGTTCCAAAAAAGTTGGGACGGGGGCCTGTTTACCGCTGTGTTTCATCACCTCTTCTTTTAACAGCACTCTGGAAGCGTTTGGGAACTGAGGAGACACTGCTGTAGTTTAGAAAGTGAAATGTTTTCTCGTTCTTGTTTGATACAGGATTTCAGCTGCTCATCAGTTCAGGGTCTCTTTTGTCATATTTTTGGTAACACTTTCTATGAATGTCACCTTTGTAAGCATCTATAAACACATTTATAACTTGTTATAATGCATTCATAAGGCATTATAAACATGGTTATAAACATTTATAAAAATGAATTACACTTTACAGCCATGCTTATTATACATTATGAATTGTTAATATAATGCATTATAAGTAGTGTCGATAACATGTTATACTGTCAGTGCCAAAGAAGTCAGTCCCAGCTTGGAGAGCATAAAGTAAAGACAAATACCAAGCTAACGGTGGTGAACATTACCTTTCCCACACTGGGTAAAACACTGATGGCAGCTCTAGTTTAAACTCTGACATTTGAAGCCTGTAATGTGCTTTATTGTGAATGTTTTAGTGTTTTAGTAAATCCTTCAGTAAATACTTCAACTTGAAGCCTCACTCTGAACACTGGAGGAGGCTTTAGTACAGTACACTTCACTTTACTTAGAACAGACAAATACCACTTATGAGCTCTTAGAATTTGTTATGATCAGTACTTAAAATGTATTATGTTAACAATTCATAATGCATGATAAGCATGGCTATAACGTATAATGCATTTTTATAAATATTTATAGCCATGTTTATAAAGCCTTATGAATGCATTATAACATGTTATGAATGTGTTTATAGATGCTTACAACGGTGACATTCATAGAAAGTGTTACCATATTTTTCATTTCATAATGTGCCAAATGTTTTCAGTGGTGACAGATCTGGACTGCAGGCAGGCCGGTTTAGCACCTGGACTATTTTAATACAGAGCAATGTTGTTGTAATACATGCAGAATGTGGTTTTACATCATCTTACTGAAATAATCAAGGCCTTTCCTGAAAAAGACATCATCTGGACGGCGGCATATGTTTCCAAAACATGTATATATCGTTCAGCATTAATGGTGCCTTCACAGATGTGCACACATATGTTTAAGAACGTATGTTTAAAAAGTACATACAGTGTATACCTCACACAGTACCATGCAAAAATCAGATATTGCCCTTTTATTTATTTGTCAGTCAAAATAGCTATTAAGTGGTAGATATTCATTTTCAGCATCAGAAAACAGCTAAATATCCAATGTTTCAGTGTCCACTCTTCACCTTTATAACAACTTCCAGTCTATTCAGGAGACTTGCTTTGAGGCAGTTGAATGCTTGTATGAACACACGCTCACTTACAAAACATTTCTCTGTCATTTCTGTCTCTGCTGGACAAAACCAACTCACTCAGGTCCTATTTGTGAAGAAAGATGGAGGTAAGCTGCAGTGAAACTCTGCAATGTATTCAAAAAGACACATTAAACATCTACTGTATGCGACATATTTTTTATTTTTATGCTGAGTCGTAAAATCCAAGCCTAGAACGCAACAAACCATAAATGACCTAAGGCTGAGACCACTGATTTCACTGTACATTACTGCAGTAATATAAAAGAGCTGTTCACTTTATTTTATACCCCATATAGATCCCCGGTGTGAGTGTCATGCACTAAACACTGTCAAAGACTAAAGGACGTTTCAGTTTTCACTAAACAAACCGCCCAGTCTTCAGCTCCAGTGTGTTCCAGTTCATGATCAGGTTTCCCATCTGACTTGGATGGTAACAGAACACATGCGACTTAGTCAGAACACAAAAGAGGTAACTGTATTATGTGACAGAAAAAGGCAGTGAGCAGATTGCAGAAACGTTATATGGATTATTACATGCAGGACAACCTAAATCTCTTGCATACCCAAAACTATTTTTCAGCTGGTGAAAATAAGACATCATTTTTGTTTGCTTACTGTTGAATTTTTGCAAAATTTCACATATTCTTCATAAAATATATAATACTTCCCATTATTTTTCAGAGTAATAAAAACAAACCTTACTTGATCTTTATGACTAATTTTTTTAATTATGTCTTTGTTTAAATTGAAGGTCACTTTGCCTGAACAGTCCATGTCACAATATCATAGCGCTGTTTTCAGAAGAAAACCTCATATCTCCAAAATGGTAACTTTACAGGAGAAGGAAAAAACCTACTTTACTTTTAATGTAAGTCAATGGAACCAGAATTTTTCCAAGTCATTCCGGGTCATTTCTTTTAGTCCATTCATCATGAAATTTACATACAATATAAAAGGTAACAAGTATTTTCAAATTATGTCAAAAACCGAAAAACAGTAAAAATGGAGATACGAGGTTTTCTTCCGACAGCAGCGATAGGCTTTACTATTTACTATTGCTTAGCAGCAGCTCGTGCTACAAGAATGATATAAGTGTCTGTTAGGAGTCAAATATGAAATGAGAGCAGAGGATATGATGTAGACCATATGATGTAGAGGGCTCAGTGCTGAAGTGCAAAAGAAAAGCATGTTCTAATGTTGAACTCCCTCGTTTAGTGCGGACCATCATGAAAATGCATTCTTACAAGCAGCAAACTGAACCAGGAATTACTTCAGACCAAGACCTGTGATTTCTGGAGGACCACGGTTCTGTCGCACTTAACTGTGCATAGCTCCGCCCACTAACTGTTGCCTCATGAGGCACAAGGTTTAAAAAGAGCAATCAAATAATGAAGTTGAGGCAAAACATGGCATGTATGTTCAGTGATGAAGAGACAGCAGTGTTAAATCCTTTTCCACCTAAATGCAAGTCTGGCATGCGATCTGCGTGCATGTATTGCAACTGCTTGCCTTGCATTTTCTAGTACATGTGCATCTGGTCCCGAGAGTCTAACACCTTAAAAAAAGCCGGGGCCACCAGTACGTCCACAGTGTTACTACACACTTCTTTAGCCAAAGAATAGCCCAACCAGTTTGAATTGAAGTCCCTGTAGTTACTGAATAATAGGCCTTGGTATGTAATAAACCTGGGATTTTAAGGGGTTAAACAGTGTCTTTCTGGTAGTGAACATTCTTTCAGCTCATGTTTGAAGCCTGTGCCTCTGTCTAAACATGGTGTCTGCTGCCATTGTTAGAGGAAGTCGCTCAACAACACTTCTGAGTCTTTTGAGACCCTAAAGCAACTTACCACTGCCTTTAAAAGGCAGAAGAAAACTGATGCAAAACCATCGCGGGTAGCTCATACTTCAGTAAATCGAGTGGAATATTTAAACAGCCGCACACAAAGTCAACAAGGACGGGAGTATTGCACATGAATTACAGTACAAGATACAATGACAATAAATAACAGCAAGGGCACCAAACAGAGTCACTGCTGTTAAATGATGCCTAACGTGTTGAAAAATAACGTCAACTGGCTTCGGCTAGAATTAGAATCTGGCTTGACCTAAATTTAATTGAAAGGACCTGACATGCTGTTCACATTTTCAGCTGAAGCACATGGATCAGACTGGACAGAAGTAGGGGTGATGGCTGCCCTGAGTGGGGTGGTGTCTTAGCGAAGCACTGACAAACGTCTGTTGACTAAAACGACTCCTTTGCCCTTTTTTTCTCTTTAGCACTGTTCGGCTAATACATTTTAATATCACACTTGCAATAGCTTGGCCTGCTTGGCCCTCTGACTCATTTGTGAGTCGTTAGCTTTCTCTTGTTGACCAGTCCACCCAAGTCTAAACTTTAGACAACTCTATCTTACCTAACGTCTCATCAGCTACACATTAAGAGACACAGGCTTTGTCCCCTTTAACTCATTATATTCAGCTCCTGGAGTAGTTGTAATGCATGCATGTCCATGTTGGCTACAGTTTTTAAGCTCAGTGTCACTGCTGGACTGAGAATAGTCCACCGACCAAAAATATCCAGCCAACAGCGTCCTGTGGGCAGCGTCCTGTGACCACTGATGAAGGACTAGAGGATGACCAACACAAACTGTGCAGCAGCAGATGAGCTATCGTCTCTGACTTTACATCTACGAGGTGGACTGACAAGGTAGGAGTGTTTAATGGAGTGGACAGTGAGTGGACACGGTGTTTAAAAACTCCAGCAGCACTGCTGTGTCTGATCCACTCGTACCAGCACAACACACACTAACACACCACCACCACGTCAGTGTTACTGCAGTGCTGAGAATGATTCAACACCCAAATAGTACCTGCTCTGTGAGGGTCCATGGGGGTCCTGACCTTTAAAGAACAGGGTAAAAGGGGGCTAACAAAGTATGCAGAGAAACAGATGGACTACAGTCTGTAACTGTAGAACTACAAAGTGCACCTATATAGTAAGTGGAGCTGATAAAATGGACAATGAGCATAGAAACAAGTAGGTGGTCATAATGTTATGGCTGATCGATGTACATCACAATACATTGGAAGGAAGAGTGGTTTTCTGCACAATCTTTAGTTATTTCATACTGTTTAGGTAGTTATACCATTTAGTCAAAATGAAAGTTTGTGACAAACAAGATAAAAATCAACAGATTTTCATTTATTGATATATTGTATACATATATACATCAAAATAAATTGTGCGATCAGTGTTTTGGCTAAGGTGTGTTCTGAATACTGCAACTGGAGTTTTGCACTGACAGGCATAGCTTACTGATTGAGTTACTGAAGACATCAGTGTCTTTCCACACCGCAGTCAGAGCAATGAGCCTGAATATTACAATGTTCTGGATTTGTCACGCTGCTGTGTTGTTCCGGAGGCGGAGCAGACCCTGTGATCTATCACTAGGCTCATTTCAGCAGCCACTCCTTTTCCATTCTGCATCCACACTTGGGTGGAAATGTGAGACGATGGCATTACTCTCAGAGATGATGGACGAGGGAGAAGAAAAAGGCAAGACTTCATGGAGTAATCAATCATAAAACTCCTTCCTTCAAATAATGCTTGCACTTGTCCACAGATTTGTGTGCTTTATTGGTATAAATGAATATGCCTGCCAATCACTTTACAAAGCAAATCCAACTGCTGATTATTACCTGACAATCAGTTTAACAGCGTTGTGCTTCATAAGCAGGATATGGAGAATCCTGGTGGTGGCAAAGGCAGAGGTGGGTGAAGGAGCCTAAAACAACACTCAAGAAGTGTTGTTACCTCCTTTAAATAATAGCTGTGATCCAAAGTCTACGCTGCATGTCTCGGCCGCTACGTCATAGAAGGCCGCTCCAAAGTGAAGCATCCTTTACAGCCTAGAAATGCAGCCTATGTTGTGGGAGATTTAAAGGATGCATCAGGTGTATCCTTCCCAGCCTTTGGTTACCCACAGTTCTCTGCGCATGAACGACACGAAAAACAGCAAAAATAGTGGAAAACAAAGCCGTTGGAGCAGAGCTTGTTTTAAAATGTAAATTGTTGCACATACTTGAATCCCTTTCGTTACCTTATGAAGTGTGAAAATGACTGATTAATTAAATAATTCGTCCATAGATCATATTTTATTTAGAAGTATTTGTAAATATGTCGTTTATTGTACTATATAGGAACATCTCCGTTTCTGAGAAGAAATAAAAAAGCAACAAACTCAATGCAACAGCCTCCATTTTCTCTCACAAGTTTTGCGCTACTCTGGTGACGTCACCATGCAGCCTCGTTAGGACTGTTCCACTTGTGTGACCAATAGGCCACTAAGGAGGAGTCTTCATAGGACAGTCCCACCGAGGACCCGCACTACCTCGGCTGCAGCCCAGGCTTTGGAATGCAGCTAATTACTTACTAGAAATAAAAGTAGCCACAAAAAACTACACAAGTACAAATGTCAAAGAAGACAAAGGTCAAAAAATTACTCAAGTAGAACTGCAGTGAAACCTCTGAGTACCTCCAGCTTCAGTCAGCATAGGAACTGATGTTTGTTGGGTGCTGCTCTTCTGTTTGCCTGAAATAAAAGGCTAAATAGGAGAAAGTAATCGTCAACAAAACTTTCTTGCTACATGCTGTGTGTTTCCCAGCTGCCACCCTCCAAGTGTTACCATGCCATCTGTGAGGCACACTCAGTTCTAGAGTTATGGTAATTGTAGTTCATCAGGTAGTTTGAACGCCACAGATCGAATTAAGAAATTAAACTTTACCATTTGCCAGTTGAATAAAGTTAGTCGGGCCTAAAATGATTTGGTGCACCCTCCGCTGTGCTAACTGCCTTTGTTATCTTTAGCCTGCATCCCCTACAAATTTAATAAAGTTGAATCTTGCCTTTAGGTAATAAACTATTTTGGATCCTGTTTTGTGGGTAATTGGGAGAGTTAGGAGAAGCCCCGGTGGGCCGGTAGCATTTTGGGCCAGCTACTGTGAACATATCTATAAACTCCTGCATGTAAGCACAACAACGATTCAGACAAACTATACCATTCCATCCAGGTGTAAATCTGTAGTCATTTAGCAGTTAATCAAACGACCCCCACCTCAAGCTGTACAGCCCTGGTTTGCTGATTGTAACTGAACCTTGTATTCATACTCACACTTCATACTCATACATATTCATACTGGATGGAGATTATATTCATTTCCCGTTCCACCTTTAATGATGACGAACATTCAGATGTCCGTATGGGGGCGAGTGTGTAACTGCTGCACTATTTAAGGTGGAACGGAAATTTGAATAAGAAGCTATTATCAGCCCTGACAGATTAGCATATCAAATCCAAGCGACATGAACCTGGTTCTGGGTGACACAACAGGCTTTACAGAGTTCATTACTTTCTTATGCATTACCAATATAGCAGTTTTCATCTGTGAATCATGTGAAGATGCACAGCAGCAGCATGAACTGCGAAACACCAAGGTAGCACTGAGAAGACAAGAGTTAATAAAGCTACTTAAGGATATTCAATCAAGAGGGCAGTGAGAAATACTGACCTTAACTTACATAGCTAGCGTTAGTTTGTAGCATATTGACTATCATGGTCATGTAGATAGATTGCAGTGTTTCAGTAGCAGGACATATAATTGCAGATAAATTTACACATACTATGCAGAAAAACAGAAAATAGAAATAAATCTGGACATAAGTTAAAGTACTAGAGGAATAAAATACAAGTCGCAGTTATTAAATTAAATGTCACATTTAAGCTAAAACTTTTTTCACTTCTTATTTTAACACTAGCTACCTTGGTTATCTCAGTGTAGCATGTATAAAAGTAAAGACTAAGAAATTAAAAGTTAGGCCATGCTGAGAGAGAGAGAGTTTGGGGTGGGGTGGTCTGCATCAAGTGACTACCGGACTAAAAACAAGTCCAACTCTGGCCCTGTACAGCAAGCATACACAAAATCCTTCTGGTGTGGGTTTCATCTCTTTTAGTGATGCACAAAAACACCGCCTGAGTGCTAATAGTGCCCCTTGTGGAGAATCTGACTTACCCTGGAGGAAATAAATTCTGAATATTTTACAAAATGAACATTCAGATTCAAACCCTTTACGTGCTCTTTCTGATGACATGACAAATGACATACTGTTCATCTAATAACAGGCACCTCAGTGCTGTATTCAGTTTAATTTGTGCTACAACACTTGCAACTTTCCTAGCACCATCACTACCTGCTCCAAAAATGTGTGCACAGCCTTGATTAGAGCTCAGAAGTCCTAAAAAAAGAATCTTTCTATGCAGGTAACTGACTGAAATGGAACATAAATGCTCTTTAACATTAATTATTGTTAGATATTACATTAGTAAATACTGTAATCTGGATAAAGTTTAGTGTACATTAGAGATGCTGGTTAATAGTCCTGACATTAACCTGGCATGGTCTTCTATATCGTTTAATCCAAACATTTTCAGATTTATAAATGAAATAAGAACAAAATGACTCTCCAGATGATCAGGATAGTGTGTCAGGCATCATACAGTCATATGCAAATGTTTGAACACCCCAGTCAAATGTTTTCACATGTTTTGTTGATTTTTGTAAATGAAAATGAGTTAACACATCCTTCACAGGGACTTAAACATTACATTTTCTACATCCTTTAGGGCTCAATTTCTATTAATGTGCTGAGTTTAACATACAGGAAAGAAATAAAATATAATATATTAACAACCTTTGTACAGACCACAATTTATTACTTTTGCCAATAACTTAAATTCAGCAAAAAAAGAACTGTAAATGTGCATTAAAACACACAGAAGTGTGTTCTCTGTAGATGATGTGTAACTTACTTTGAAAATCAGCAAAACATTTACATACAACCATACATTCCTCAGCAGCCCTTTTTCACATTTCTTAGCCTAATAATTTTGACTTATTGATTGTCAGTGCCGTTCTCACTGCAGGTTTGTTGTAAGAAGTTCAGTCAGAGTTATCCCACCAACACCATCTGCTCCAAAAATGTACAACCCCATTTTCAAAAAAGTTGGGATGCTGTGCAAAATGTAAATAAAACAAAATTCAATGATGTGAAAATCATTTAAACATTATATTTTATTGGAAATAGTACAACAGACATTTGTTGTACAGACAACAAATCAAATGTTGAAACTGAGAAATTTTATTGTTTTTTGGAAAATATATGCCTATTTTGAATTTAATGCCAACAATGCATATATCGTTCGGCATTAATGGTGCCTTCACAGATGTGCACGTCACCCATGCCATGTGCACTAATGCCCCCTATACCATCATGAATACTGGCTTTTGAACTGTGCACTGATAACAAGCTGAGTGGTCTTTAGCCCGGAGGTCACAGCGTCCATGATTTCCAAAAAGAATTTTGAATGTTGATTTGTCGGACCACAGGACACTTTTCAACTTCACCTCAGTCCATTTTGAATGAGCTCAGGCCCAGAGAAGATGGCAGCATTTCTGGATCCTGTTTATGTATGGTTTCTTCTTTGCATTTAAGAGTTTTAATTAGCATTTGTGGATGCAGCGATGAACTGTTTTCATAGACAGTGTTTTTCAGAAGTGTTTCTGAGCCCATGCAGTGATTTCCACTACAGAATCATGTCTGTTTTTAATGTAGTGCCGCCTGAGGGCCCAAAGATCACAGTCAGCAAATGCTGTTTTTTGGCCTTGTCCCTTACATACAGAGATTTCTCCAGATTCTCTGAATCTTTTAATGATATTATGTACCATAGATGATGAAAAGCAAAAGTTATTTGCTATCTAATGTTGAGAAACATGAATTGTTGCACTATTTTCCTGTGCAGTCTTTCACAGAGTGGTGAACCCCTCGTCATCTTTACTTCTGAAAGACTCCGCCTCTCTGAGATGCTCTTTGTACCCAATCATGTTACTAACCTGTTGCCAATTAACCAGCCGGTGTTTTTTTAAGCGTAACACAATTTTACCAGCCTTTTATTGCCCCCCGTCCCCACTTTTTTGGAATGTGTTGTTGGCATCAAATTCAAATTTGGCATATATTTTTCAAAAAAGAATAACATTTCTCAGTTTCAACATTTGATACGTTGTCTTTGAAGCATTTTCAATGAAATGTAGGGTTTAAATTATTTGCAAATCATTGCATTTTGTTTTTATTTATATTTTTCACAACATCCCAACTTTTTTGGAAATGGGGTTGTACATACAGCCCTGCTAAGACCTCAAAATGCAGAGAAAAAAAAGGTTCTTCACAAATATACTAGAGGAAAAGTGAAGGCAATACTTAGAGAGATACGAATCCATCAAAATTGTGCTTAAGTGACTGAAGTTACTTTCCACCACAAGACACAGAGAGAAGAGATAGACTACTGCTAGTGAGCTGCAGTACAGCTGGTCACTCCTCGCCTCTCTAAGCTTTGGTCTAATCAGCCTCTGACTCGAAGGATCATTAGCAAAATGTATCACTCAAGTAAAACAAATCCTTTAAGATGAAAGTGACTTTCTTCAGCACTGTTCTCTCAAACGTGAGAGCACTAAGCAAGCAGCGTGGCTTATTATCTGTTGTACCTTAAGAGCTCACAAGACCAGACCGCAACATCATAGACATGTATAATCAAGAACATCGGGAAGGTGCAGTGCATGAGAACAGGAATCAATGACAGAGTAAATTGAGCTCTCGGTACAAAAATGCAGGTTTAAATTAATTATACTGTCTTTGTGATAACCGGCCAAATTCATTTGTGCTCCATATGGTCGGCCTGTCTTAGTAAATCATCTGTAAATGAAATCAATAGACAGTAGAGACTCCTTTTCCGATTCATCAGCCGCAGCGCTTCGGTCTCCTTCATGTGTTTTAACTCTCATTTTCTGCCTAAAAGATTCTCTGATTACCCCCAGGACAGACTATTCATTCCCAAAACACATAGGCCCATTGATCTGGCTAAAGCCTCTGTCAATGTGCACCAATATCCTCACATTCAGTGCTTTAAATGGATAGCGCTGTTCCATTGAACCGTGTCTGGCACAGAGGAGCATCTGCTGAATCACTATATGCTGGGATCTCAAGAGGGCAAATTGAGTGTGAGATGGCGAGTGTTGGACGGAATGATTAAGTCGAAATGGCCTCTTTCAGAGCTCATGTTGTTAGAGACAAAATAGAGAAGAACCGAAAAAACAGGAAGGAGAGAAAAAAGAAGAAGAAGAATGGAAGGAGGATGAGAATGAGAAAAGAAGAAAAAAAGGAAGGATGAAGAAGAACTAGAAGTAGAAGAAGAGTGGATGACAATATAAGGAAGAAGAAGAATGGATGAAGGTGAAAGGAAGAAGAAGAAATAAAAGAAGAAGAAGAAGAAGAAGAAAAGTGGATGATGAAGAAGGGAAGATGAGAAAGAAATAGAAGAAGAAGATGGAAGAAAAAGTATGGATGAAAAAAGTTGACTGTGAAGAAGAAGGGAAGAAAAAGAAAGGAAGAAGAAAAAGAAGAAGGGGAGGGAGGAACAAATGGAAAAATAAGAAATTTAGAAGAAGAAGAAAGGAAGAAAAGAACAAAGGAAGAATGAGTAGGAGGAGGATAAGGAGATGATAAAGAATAAAAAGAAGAACTGAAGAAAAATGAAAGAAGAATATGAAGAAGGAGAAAAGAGAAAAAGAAAGGAAGACGATAAGAAGAAGAAGGGAAGATGCAGAAGAAGAAAAGGAGAAGGAGAATAAGAAGCAAGAAAAAGAAAGGAAGAAGAAGTGTGTGAAACAATGAGGAGGAGGGTAAAAAGATGAAGAAGAATAAAAAGAAGAACCGAAGAAAAGTGAAAAAAGAATATGAAGAAGAGAAGAAGAAGAAAGGAACACGATAAAGAAGTGGAGAATGTGGATAAGGAAAGGAAGAAGAAAGGGGGAAAGAATGAGCAGAAGGGTAAGAAGAAAGAAAGAAGAAGATGAAAAATAAAGAACTGAAGAAAAAGAAGAGGCAAAAGAAGAAGAAAGCAAGAAGACAAAGGAAAGAAGAAGGGAAGGTGCAGAAGAAGAAGTGGAGAAGGAGGATAAGAAGCAAGAAAAAGAAAGGAAGAAAAAAAGAAGAAAGGAAGAAGAAGGGGGAAACAGTGAGGAGGAGGGTAAAAAGATGAAGAAGAATAAAAAGAAGAACTGAAGAAAAATGAAAGAAGAATATAAAGAACGGGAAGAAGAAGAAAGAAACAAGATAAAGAAGTGGAGAAGGTGGATAAGAAGCAAGAAAAAGAAGGGAAGCAATAGAAAACTAAAGGAAGAAGAAGGGGGGAAAGAATGAGCGGGAGGGTAAGAAGATGAAGAAGAAAAATAAAGAACTAAAGAAAAAAGAAAGAAGAAGAAGAAGAAGAAGAAGAAAGGAAGAAGACAAAGAAAAGAAGAAGGGAAGGGAAGGTGCAGAAGAAGAAGGGACGGGGAGAAGGGGGATAAAAGGAGAGAAAAAGGAGGAAAGAAGATGGGAAGAAGAAGCATATAGGAAAAAGAAGAAGAGGAGTGAATGATGAAAAGAAGAAAAAGAAGAAATATTTGCTACTTTGTTGTGAGACGAGGTTCAGACTGTTTGCTGCTTCCCACAGACCTGATCTACAAATGAGGCGTTGACCTCGCGCTGCCCGGCGTGTCGAGATGCGCTTTTTGGTCACGGCACATGAAACACTTGATGCAGAACACGGTTAATTATCTGGCTCTTGGTTCCAGGACAGCATGCAAGGTTAAAACGTGTGGAGGGACACCTCATTAATCTGCACACACCGACCCAGCAGAACCTCAAGACCCTTTCCCGACTACAGGCTGCACCATGATGCATGCCCACCAATTCAGAATGTTTCTTCCAGAGTTTAGAACCTAACAAACTAAAAAATTAACATCACAATTGAAAACTGATAAGCACAGGAATATATTTGACATAGTGTTATTGAAAAATAATGAAAATAATGAAAAAATAATGGCTTTAGAAGATGTACAATTCATATGTATTTGAGAATTGACAAAATATGAATACAGGCCAATTTAAAGCAAAATATATGGAACTCAAGCTTACCTTAATTAAACCAGGGAAATCTTTTAGCCACTGGCTGCTGTGGGCTTCTTGACCTATTAAAGAACATCTGAGAATGATAACACTAGAGCTAACAAGGTAATCAGTGCATTATATGCTGTAGAGAGCCTGCTATGAAAATCAGCATCGACAAGAATATGTTGTGTTTTGGATGTTGGTATGCTGGTCATCCAGCATGACTATGCTGGGTGACTAGCTAAACCAGCACCAGACCATCACTAGACCAGCACAAACCAGCTTAGGCTGTGATGATACATTCCTCTTCAACACATCTTTACCATTTCTTTGTCTAGTAATTCTGACTCATTTACTGTCAGCATCGTTCTCACTGCAGGTTTGTTTTGAAGAGTTCTTTCCTCTCTTGACAGGGGAAGTAGCATTTTTACAGCAGGAGGAGTAGATATCTGGGGCAAACATCTGAAGGCCGTGATCTTCTCATTGATTTTCTCGCAGTATCAGACTGGTTTCTTTACCATGGTCAACTTTTCTACTTAACAGCTCAATCAGAATAGAATACGTCCATATAAACACCTTGGTCGGACTAGACTAGTCTGATTGAGGCCAGTCAGAATCCAGTTTCTATCTGATTGAACGAGGTGGGTAATCCTGTAAATAATCCGTTAAATAGAAGAATAATAGCCGTGTAAACGCCTGTATCTGATTACATTCCCTATCGGAAGGTTTAAGTCTGTTCTGATCATGTTCGTCACATCATAGTGAAAGTTTATACCGTTCAACATGGCAGAGCAGAAACTGGTCTGCAGAGGAGTCGAAGTTTATGCTCTGATCTTTAAAAGACGGCGGTGGGACGAACGTCCAGCTTGTGTGTCTCAGAGCACAACGTCTTCCTTTCAGCCTTCTTTAATAAGGACATGTGGAGTACGTTTTCCCGAGTCATGTACGGTGATAACAGCTGCTGAAAGAGATAAGAGCACAATAAGAAATTCAGTACAATTTCTCTTCTGGCTTCCATGTGAGAGCGCCTAGGCCCTCCCAGGCCCCCCAGTTGTTACATCCCTGCTGGAATGTTATTGAAGTTAGTGCTGACTTACATCTACTTTCTTCTTCTTCTGCTCGATAGTTTTGAATATTTCAAACTTTCTTTGCCTCTTCATCTTCACCACTGCATTCAGCCACTGCTTCTCAGAAGTTCTTACTCATAGCATAAGCACAGAAATGAGTGTAGCCCATGGATCCATGTATCAGTGTTGTAGTTTTCAACAAATCAGTCCTATCATCTGGATTACAACTGGGCAACAAGCACAGATCTACCCTATTTGACGAAATCCCTCACAACCTCTAACTAACTTTGAATTGGGAGGACATGCCCCACCCCCTCTCGCTTCCGCAGTGAAAACTATACCTATGTGTGACCAGCTTATCTCGGTAGGACTCTTTAGATCTGCAGCTCTGAAATCATGCTCCCGTCCCAATTTAACAGGTCATGCTGTGATATGATGTTTTGAGGTAAAAGCTATGTTTTTGCAGTCCACATCGACAGATTAGGCAGCACAGCAGGGCCGTGGACAGCTGGACGCAAACTGGAGGACTTACTTCAAAACTTGCTTGATGCTTCACAATGGTAGAGCAAATGAATAAGCATGAGGCATCATCCAAGCTTTGAACCTACTCGCCGCCCCCCCTATAATGCTTTAGCCCTTTCAAGAAGGTTCTGAGGCTTCTCACAGCCTGACTTGAACTTGAAGGAGAGAGAAAAGTCTCGCCTCAGGGAATTTCTCCTGTGAATCACGCTCCACAGCTGGCCAGACCATGCAGTTCAACAAAAACCCAGAGGCATCTTACGGTCCTTTGGAACTGAGGCCGTACGATTCCCCAGGCCACAAGGCCGCTCTTTTAGTAGCTGTGGAGTGCCCTTGGTGGAGTGTCACATTCATGGACTTTCTGCAGTGCGCTTTCAGCGGGCAATTCAGGCTGCCAATCACCTTCTCGAGTGTTTGAAAACAACATATCAGGGATTTTGCGCGAGAGGCAGGTAATGATTTCCATGTCCTTGAAATGGAAAACAACAGCTTGGGTAATATTGCTGAGGACTTATCATCCGCTGAGTTTTCTCTGGACGGGTTCCTTTGGAGACAAACATGCGCCGATGCATTCACTGCCAAACCATTTACAGCTGAGGATTTCTAGCCTAGGCTAAAGTTGGACCCAAGAGGGTTCCAATGCACATAAGCAAGTGTGTTTATAACACTAAAAGCAAAGTGCTTCCAACTCCAAGTAATTAAATTGACTTAACTGCTACCTTGTGTTTTAAATTGCAAAGACAGACTCACTAATATTGGCACTGGTACATTGAACTGATGACACTACAAGAGATTTAGGGACTTGAAATTAAATGTAAACATTTAAGACGGAACAAAGAACCTTTTATGGTAGGCAAAAGATTTTCTTGAAAAATATTATAGAGTGTTTTATTCTTAAATATGCTGGCATTTCCTTCCTAAAGTGAAAAGGTTTATACAGTTAGCTTTATGCTATGGAAATGGAATAAATATTTGGCGGGTCTGATGTTCTTAGTCGTAGTTTGGTGAAAAAAATCTAATTTAAATAGTTGCTCCAAATGTAGTCGATCAGATGTTTGATATGCAAAGTTCACTACTTTAGTTTTGCGCTAGAGCTTCGATGCTAATGGAGCTAACAAGAAATAGAGGCTTTGGATTTAATTCACCAGTGGGAAGTTGAAGCTTGAACTGATTTCTGAACTGAAAACCGGGGACATGTCCAGTGTGATGGTCAGTATATCATTAACACATCCAAGGTTTTTGTGTATGAAATAAAAAAGGGAGACAGGTCCAGTTTCATGCATTTTGACCATGGTGACTGTTGTACTGTAATAAACTATGGTGAAAGCCAGCTGATAAAAATGAGTCAGGGACATGTTTAGCACAAAAGATTCAGTGGGCCCATAATTCATATTCATATTTTGGCAGTAAAAAGAAACCCGTGACTACGGAAAGAGAGCCGTGGCTGTAGCCCAATAGCCACACCCTAAACACACCCCTGGGCCAGCTCCAGTTCTGGAGAGACAGAGACGACTGCTAGCAACATCTGCCATATATCATTCATGAAAAAGTGGCGCAAAAGTGGCTCAGTCCACGTCTGCTTTTAATCCCTGGGTCACCTCGTGTCCTGAAAAGACATTTGTGGTGATGCTGTGGACTCACTTGACATTTGCTAGCTTCTGGTCAGTTTTACACAACAGTGCTCTCTAAAACTATGCAAGCAAGTGGTAGAAGTGGTTAGTAGGTAGCAGCAGCCAGCCCCCTCTGCTGGCCAAAACAAGTACAACGTGAGACGTCTGCCCATCAGCTCTACTGCAGGTCTGTCTTAGGACTTTCTGGTGTGTTTCTAATTCACAGTTAAAAACAGGGACATTTCTGGGGACAGCTCCAGCCAAAAACAGGCTCTGTCTCTAGAAAATTGGGACATATGGTCACCCTAATAACAGCAAGTGTTGTGAGCAACAAGCTAGCCAGCTAATGTGAGTGATATGACTGATAACTTTACCTTTACAGCTCAACTTTATCAATTTTATGTTTAATGTTATAAAATTAACCAACTGTCTGTACATTGTTTGGTCTAAAGCAACTACTTTTTAATCTAAGAGAAGTGATATACCTGCTGATAAAAAACACAGAAACCATTAAAGGTATCTATAGGTTCCTGGTGGTCTCTAATAGCCTCTAGTGGTATTTTGTGTTTTCCTGATAGGTTGATATCACAGTGTAAATGATTTTAATGGTTTAACAGGTGTCCCGGGACTGATTCCAGATACATTTGATGGTTTCCTAATAGGACCTAAAGGTGTGCTTCAGGAAACTAGTGGCCTCTCATGGTGAACATTAAGCCAATTCCCATTAGAAAGCAGAACCATCAGGTTTTACCTGGTTCTTGTAGTGGTTCTTGTTCTTTTTTCACAGGGATGTTATTACTTTTTTGTGTTAGCAACTATGTTGATTTGACGATATGAGCTCAGAGTTGAGAACTGCACCCTGAATTTCTGAGGATGAATTCCCAGTTGATGGAGCGCTTTCTGTCAATTTTCATAGCCTGAGGTCAGAAATTCTGAGTTATGAACATCCATCAAATAGCATTAAATCCAGGGTCAAATTGTAAATTAAAATGAAATGCATATGGTGGGTTCAGGCAACAGAGTAAAAGAGTGGAGATACTCCAGTTACATCCATGACAACCTGGTGGGCAAATCTGAAATGTGGATGAGATTAAAATACATATAACGGACATCCTAATTCAATTAATGATAATTAATCTCATCACTTAACAACAGTAATCCACAGAGGAAGGAAAGTGGGACAGCAGTTTGGCAATGGGGTGATTTTTTTCACTTTTTTTAATGGGGGGACGGCATCCCATTGCACTCCTCCTCAGATCAAGCCCTAATTATATCAGATTAGCACTATGTAAACATGCCAGAATCATTACATCCTGGCTTAAAACCTCATAGAGTTGTTGAGCAATGCCATAAACTTGGTTGTGATTAAGTTTCTGACACTGTATGACCCTTTTCACTCTTGAAGGACCCAAATCTTACATTTTTCTTGTTTTGTTCCCTAGAGGTCCACTTGGTGGGGTTTCATGTATCAAAAGTAGTACATATAATGGTACCAAAATAAGCACTCAGAGGTGAAACACTGCTTAGAACTTCAGTGTGAATGGGCGGGGCTAGACTGCTGAAGGCTAAATAGACTTGGTGCTTGTGATCACAAAAACAACAAATTTACAACAGGCTGTTTTTACAGCAGAATTTCCATGTATAGTCCATATGGCCTGAGTAGCAAATGGCACATATTGAAGCCTAATATTTGTGAGCCCCTTTAAACTCGAGAGATTGCTTAGTTTCTTTAGCTTCAGAGGATGGAGCATCAAATATTTGATATTTGATTGAAGTGTACAGAACTTTAGGTGCTGACATTTGCTTGTAGTCTGTACCAGATGAAGCCCCTGAGCATTCTCTGTTGAAGCCCTTTAACCCCCCAGATTATCCAGTGGGTGTATCACACTTGCTGAGAGGGGACTTTTACATCAACCTTTTGGTCCACGACCTCAGGCTGAGCTTTCATCCCCTTCTGCTTGTCACAGTCCATCCAGCAGGTTTTGATTCTCTGCCCTGCAGCCTCATCTCCCTTTACGCCCAACGGCTCCAAACAAAGCCAGCAGAGGGAGAAGCACTAACACGTTTTGTCAGCTTCCTGACAAACACTTCCATGCAGCTCAGGTGCATCAGAGTCTCCTTCTTCCACGCAGTGTCTTTCTGTCCTATTTGGTCATTTCATCCTCCAGCTCATCCCGATTACTAATGCTCATCAACATCTGTTCCGCATTTCTGGACCCACTGTGCATGTAGTTTTTATATACTGTTAAATAATTAGTTTATAGCATGTATAGGATAAAGATTTGATTACAACTCTTTAGGATTCAGTGTTACATGAAATCTCAAATTTCACCATAAATTGATTGTTTTGATACAATTCAGACTTTTTTTAAATAAACTGAAAACACAAATGTAACCATTTACACAGTAGTGGAACATAGATATGTCTGTGGCATCACACCTAGGCTTCGGGACATCTCTATGTTGGGCCTAATGCTAACTTTTGTTAACGCTTCAAGGCATTTCTCATAGTATGATAGCACTAAGCTAAAGCTGGTGCATGTGAAAAGATCTTGGCCATTCTAAATTAAATTCTGACATCCGAAGCTTGTAACAGACATTAAAACATTTTACTCTATACGTTGCAGTTTTACTGTGACTTTCACAGGGCTGGCGAAACCACAAGGGTCAGTGGGCATTTGAAGAAGTTAAACTAGTACACAGACTGCTGACCAATAGACCCGAACAGAGAGATAGCCAAACTCATTGGCAGAGCCAATCAGAATGTCCATTTCAACAGGGGGGCAGGACATTTCCCAAACAGTAAAGCCTTCATAAGTTGCTGTTCAGTGAGAGGAGCCGCAGCTCAGATGCGGTAAAAGTAGTTTTACTGCAATACACAATGCACCGGGTCACAGTGGTAAATTAAGATCGCTCAGGTCTATTGAAGTTGGTGCCGACCTATTGAACCTATTGAGGGATGAGGCAAGAGCCTTGCATAATTTGCGGGGGTGCATAGTGAGCGTATAAGGGCCAGCTAGCTCTGAAAGTGATCACATTTATTCCACTCATTTGAAATGAAGATAGTTTAATTCAGATAAGGTCGTGGTTAATCTAACACTGATGGCCTTCAGTTCAGCTCCTGAAGGCCTAACTTTTCAGTTTTTAAACACCTCAGTGTCACTGCTGGACTGAGAATAGTCCAGCAACCAAAAATATCCACAGCGTCCTGTGACCACTGATGAAGGACTAGAGGATGACCAACACAAACTGTGCAGCAGCAGATGAGCTGTCGTCTCTGACTTTACATCTACAAGGTCTACTCACAAGGTAGAAGTGTCTAATAGAGTGGACAGTGAGTGGACACAGTGTTTAAAAACTCCAGCAGCACTGCTGTGTCTGATCCACTCTTACCAGCACAACACACACTAACACACCACCACTACGTCAGTGTTACTGCAGTGCTGAGAATGATCCACCACCCAAATAGTACCTGCTCTGTGAGGGTCCATGGGGGTTCTGACCACTGAAGAACAGGGTAAAAGGGGGCTAACAAAGTATCAGAGAAACAGATGGACTACAGTCTGTAACTGTGGAACTACAAAGTGCACCTATATAGTAAGTGGAGCTGATAAAATGGACAATGAGCATAGAAACAAGGTCATAATGTTATGCCTGATCGGTGTATATTCAGGTTTTGTAACAAATAAAACAATAGAAATGAATCTATTATGAGTAAATAAAACCTCTTTCTATTAATGTACAGCATAAAAAAAGGTTTTTCCTCCTCCTAAAAAGTTACCATTTTGAATACGAGAGATTTCATTGTAAACAGCGCCAAAACCTTTTATATACAGAACTGTAAAGTTGACTGTGTTTTCTTACTGCATTCATCTTCCTTATTTCTAAATTTCGGAGCTGTATGTTCTCTGTGTCTCTCTGTTTCTCATATGTTTGCTGTGCTTTTGGATAACGAGGATGGCCAAGCATTAACATTGCTTACTCATGTACTGACCTCTGCTGCATATAACAATGACAGATTTTGGATTTGCCCAAAAAATAACATACTCCACATGCATAATGCCTCTAGTTCATTACATCAGGGCGCACTGCCTCTGAGCATACAGGTGTACTTGGGACAGAGGTGGTCAGACTGTGAAAATGATTCATAATAATAATGGAAAACCACAGAAAAGTATCCATGCATGTGTGTGTAGGCTTAGTACCAGAAGACAAGCACTAGCTGTGCAGTCAGAATGCAAAAAACAAGGAAAATTTAGACGTCTACTCTGATTTCTAAAGCATTTCTCCACACTTTCCTCACAAATCCAGATCCTTAAACACATCCTAAAAAACATTATTCACAGGTGCCTGGGATTTATACAGATGCTCATTCCTGTCAGGTAGAGGAGAAAAACATCATCTGTTTTGGTTTCCCCTTTCTTTGTTTCTGGGAGCAGTATGTTAAAAATTTGACTTAGTATCTCAAAATAATGGCATACCATATCAAGATTATAACTTATTTACTCAACATTTTTACTTAGTATTTCAAATTAATGGCATATTATGTCAAAATAATAACTTAGTGACTCAAGCTTGAAATAATGACTTCTTTTCTCAAAATTCTAACTTTTTATTCTGAAATAGTTGCTTAATTTCTCAATATTTAAGTCATTATGTCATTATGGAATGCCATTTTTTCAACATATTAAGTCGGTATTTTGAGATACTAAGTCATTATTTTGAGATACAAAATCATTATTTTGACACAGCAAGTCAGTCTTTCAAGATACTAAGTCATTGTGTCAACATGGTATGCTATTATTTCAACATATTCAGTCATTATTTCAAGATAATAAGTCATTATTTTCAGATAGTCATCAATTTTACGTAGTAAGTCATTATTTTGAGATACTAAGTTATCATATTGACACAGCAAGTCAGTCTTTCGAGATACTAATTCATTATTTTGAAATATTAAGTCATTATTTTTAGATACAAAGTCATTATTTTGACACAAATCTGTCTTTTGAGATACTAAGTCATTATTTTGATGTAGTAAGTCATTATTTTGAGACACTAAGTCTATACTTTGACATAGTAAGTCATTATTTTGATGTAGTAAGTCATTATTTTGATGTAGTAAGTCATTATTTTGACATAGTATGTCATTATTTTGATACACTAAGTCACTACGTTGACATGGTAATCATTATTTTGCGATACAAAGTCATTATGTTGACACAGCAAGTCAGTCTTTTGAGATACTAAGTCTATACTTTGACATAGTAAGTCATTATTTTGATATAAGTCATTACTTTTACAAAGTATGTCATTATTTCAAGATACTAAGTCAGAATCTTGACATGCTGCTGCCAGAAACAGAGGAGGAGTAAAAAAAACATGTTTTTTTCCTCTACCTGGTGGGAATGAGCTTCCATAGAATGGCAATACATAAAGGAAGAATAAATGTTTTCCCTGATGTATCTGTCATTTCATTTTGCTACGGGTAAAAAAGAAAGGGTTTTTTTTTCCGGGTGTAACAACATAAATCCTGGAAGAAAAGGTACTCCCATCACTTTGAGGATACAAAGTACATTTTTCATAAATATCCTGAAAAATCACTTTAAATTCACCCTCCCCTGTACGCTGGAAATCTCTCAGCTGACAGGCCTGACACTTCATTCATAACAAGTCGCAAGGGAGCTCAGTATAAAGTTCCCAGCTTCTCCAGACAGAGAGAGATGCAAACCTTCGCAAGGGAGCACTTTCATACTTTATGGGAAAATTGCTGCTGTTGCTGCAGGTTTTTCATTTTCGTCCTAAAGTGTGCATGTGTGGGTTTTTTTTCCCTCCATCTCGGATGAATCATACACAATGTGATATTCTCACACGTTTGCTTTTCAGAGCTCGCCGCCTTTCAGGACCTGCATTCAAAAACCCACTTACTTCAATTTCACATTCTGACATTGACACGACTCCCAGTCTGGTCTCGGTAACCATTAGCTGGTGTTGTTGGCTTCAGACCGGCGCTACACACTGTTCAATTGAATAAGACAGAGACACAAAACAGCATGTCGCAGCTCACAAACACATCAGGAAAATGTCTCTTTGCGAACGCCGGGTCTTGTTCAGTTTTCATTTGAAGGCAACTTCAAAAACACAATCAAAAGCAAAATTCCTTCTTGAACAATCTGAGCTGCCTATAAAAAGGTTTTGCACTCCAAAACAATGATATATTGGCAACTGAAAACAACTTAACGTCAATATATCTAGTTTGCTCATTATTAGACTGTCGTAAAAACATATGATTATTCGACCCACAGTGAGGGGAAATTTTCAGACATTTTTGTTTTTGTTGTTTAACATATTTCCCATCCATATATTCACTTCAAATGCACTCACACATTGGGCCAGATTCAAAAACCACGGCAGTAACAGAGGACTGTCCTGAAAGATGCACTATACTGTAAGTAAGACTTCACTATGGCAGGGATTAGTGAACCAGTTTTTTTTTAAGATGCAGTATTTTTTCACCGAATTATAACATCTTAAAATTTGACTTTTAGTAGTAGGAATTATTATTATATACAATTATCTCAGCATGTAAGATTTCATTTTATCAAGAATTCAAGACTTCTTCTGATTATCAGCAACAACAAAAGATCTAATAGCTGGTACACAGCCAATTTATCATCTTGGTTGTCATGCCAACACCAGAGACGGCCGTGATTGGTCAGTGAGTTAAGGTTGCGAGTGAAATTAACAAAAGTTGAACAGAGCGTGCAATAAAATAATGCTGCATTTTCTGCATCCGAAAAGTGGATATCATCTGTTATAGACATGCTAGAATTAGTTTTGTTGTCTGAAGAAATCTCACAGATAAATCACACTCAGTGTGTAAAGGCCTTTATGCAGCAATTCAGCTCATGATTGAGAAGGAAAGTCCCCTTCTACAAATCTACACACACAAAAAAATCTAGCTAGAATCGTGTTTTTCGTATTTATTTATTGAAATTTTCATGGTTATGATCTAAACAAAGTCTCAGAGTGGTTTTATGTGAAATGCTCCATTCTGGAGAAGCTTACTGAGTCTGAATTGTTCACAGTGGTGGTGATAGGAACCAGACGTCCATCTCTAAAAGCTCCCTCACAGAAAGATACAACATGAAATAGTTATAAATATGCTGCCTGATGCCTGAGACATTAAGTTTTGAAAAGATTTTGGCCTATACAATTTTTTTAAATCTCTTCAAGGTGGAGGGGTGTATGCAGGGTGCTGTGAAGTAAAACAGCCCCAAAAGTTTTTTTTCCCACAAATTTTCTACTATTTTCCATATTTTTCATCAACACTATGTATAAAAACTCAGAAGACACGTGTAGGTGCACTTGTGGTTTGTATAGTAGATAAAATGGCTATATGTGTATTGTAGACATTGTGACCCCTTCACATCAAACCACTCTGAATGACTGTTCACATCTCAACCACTGAATTATGTGAATTGTTTCGAAAAGTCACTGGAATTGACCTTTAATGGTGAAGAGTTGGTGAAATAGCTGCATTTTTATTGATCTTAAAGGGTTAAAAAGTCCTCTTGCTGGGGTCTATGCATGACTCAGCAACCTTCGCTTTGTATTCTTTCCGCAGAGACGAGCGCTCCAGAATCAATAGCAGCGGTTATAGGGGTCGGCTATAAAATGCGGTCTGCGGCCAATATCGATCAAACACTGCTTGACAGCCCAATATTGGCTTCTGATGACAAGAACTGATACATTTATCTAGGACTTAGCTTGTGCGCTAAGGCTGGGGTCTTTTGTGAGTGCTGAAATGAACTGAAATGTGATGAGCACAGGATTTTTCTACCTGTACTCAGATGAAACAGTGATGTCAAAAACTGATGTGCCAACAGGAGCACAGATCTAAAATAAAATCCACTGAAGACTGCAAATCTGACCATTCTGACATAATCACATTTTTGCAGTCCTATTTTTGGACAAAGATTTCTAATATTTTTCTTGTCTCTTACGAATAAAGGTGCCAACGAAGGTTGTAGCCATAGAGGAACTACTTTTGGTTCCCTAAAGAACCTTTCAATCGGTGGTTCAAAAGGGCCCACAGCCTATATTGTTTCCACATATGACCCTGGTGTGGTTTTATGTGCCAAAAATAATTTAATAATAATGCATTTTTACATGATAATTTTCCAAACTCTCTTTATCCCTCAGAATCAAACAGGCTGTTTTTGTTACTGTGCGTCTAAGATTTACACCGATCAGGCATAACATTATGATCCTTGTTTCTACGCTCATTGTCCATTTTATCAGCTCCACTTACTATATAGGTGCACTTTGTAGTTCTACAGTTACAGACTGTAGTCCATCTGTTTCTCTGCATACTTTCTTAGCCCCCTTTTACCCTGTTCTTCAGTGGTCAGGACCCCCGTGGACCCCCACAGAGCAGGTACTATTTGGGTGGTGGATCATTCTTAGCACTGCAGTAACACTGACATGGTGGTGGTGTGTTAGTGTGTGTTGTGCTGGTACGAGTGGATTAGACACAGCAGTGCTGCTGGAGTTTTTAAACACCTCAGTGTCACTGCTGGACTGAGAATAGTCCACCAACCAAAAATTTCCAGCCAACAGTGTCCTGTGGGCATTGTCTTGTGACCACTGATGAAGGACTAGTGGATGACCAACACAAACTGTGCAGCAGCAGATGATCTACAAGGTGGACTGACAAGGTAGGAGTGTCTAATAGAGTGGACAGAGAGTGGACAGTGTTTAAAAACTCCAGCAGCACTGCTGCGTCTGATCCACTCAGACCAGCACAACACACACTAACACACCACCACCACATCAGTGTTACTGCAGTGCTGAGAATGATCCACCACCCAAATAGTACCTGCTCTGTGAGGGTCCATGGGGGTCCTGACCACTGAAGAACAGGGTAAAAGGGGGCTAAGAAAGTATGCAGAGAAACAGATGGACTACAGTCTGTAACTGTAGAACTACAAAGTGCACCTATATAGTAAGTGGAGCTGATAAAATGGACAATGAGCGTAGGAACAAGGATCATAATGTTATGCCTGATCGGTGTAAAAATGTAAATGACCTCTCTTCTGATTGGCTGCCCTGCATTGTCTCTCATTCAAAAAGCAAGCCAAGCTGTCTCCTGTCACCTTATAACTTCATTATAAGTGTGAATGGGGCGGGGCTAAACTGCTGTAGGCTGAATGGCAGTAATACATAACTGTGTTTGTTTTTGTGACATCACAAAAACAGTCATTACTAAGCAGGCTGTTTTTGCAATTTAATTTCCATATACAGACTGGGACGTTTTGAAACTTTTGCAATGTTTACAATCTGCATCAAATTTAATATTACATTCTACATCCAATTTTACATGATAAGTAATGTATACCAGTTTAGTTTTCTTCTAGAACCGTATGGCCAAGACAAGCACCATTTAGCCTTTATTTTTAAGAGTTATGGCATAAAGTGTGGCATTCTTTTGCAGAAGCAATTTAAAGATATATATATATTGTTAAGCTCATAAAATTGCGCTCACAATTTCTCCTATTACCCATTTGTAAGGTCATCTTCACTAGAGTCCCTGTAGAATGTGCACATCAACCAGCTGTGGCCACTGCCGGGGCTTTAATCAGAGTGTAATGGTCTCGCTGAGAGAAGCGAATGAAACAAATTGCTCTCATTCCTCTGCTGTGACAGGAAAGTTGCCCTACATGCCAAAGAAATTTGCACTGCCACAGTGACAAGCTTTTATTTCTCTACAGCTGGTGGATCCACCGAACACCTAAAACTGAACAACACTGAGGAAGAAAACCTTGTTTTTAAGTCAGTACTTCACAGATTACAAGGCATTTGCTAGTTGCTTACATGTTTGGCAAGACGTTTCAAATGTACTGTAGCTTTACATGCTAACCATGCTAGCACTGAAGATACTGCTATCTGCCCTGACTATTAGAGCTAGGTCTTTAGTGTGCAGTGGTGGACGAAGTACACAAACCATGTGCTTGAGTTAAAGTAGAGATACCCAAGGTAAAATATTACTCCAGTAAAAGTAGAAGTTCCTCCCTTTAGACCTCCACTTGAGTAAAAGTACAAAAGTATTTGCCTTCAAATGTACTTAAGTATCAAAAGTGAAAGTACTAAAAGATTAATTATGGCTCTGATGTCCTATTATCATTTTTGTAACAAAACTCTTGCTTTATCAACTCATTTTAGGTGAAAATACACCAATGTCACTCTTGGTTAACCAGTCTTTTAATAGACTGTCATTAATTAGTGACGCTGATGTCTATTAATATTATCAAAAGCACAAAACACTGATGACAAACAGTTTCCATCAGGTAGAACTGAGTGGCTCTGAAATAACTTTTTGCAAACAAGCAAAGTTTCAGTTTAAGATTTATTTGCAACTTAGTTACAAGTTTAAGTTTAATAAAAACTTGCTTTAATCACAGGTTTACAAATGAGTTTTCCTTTACTATATTGCAGCTGTAGGTCTCTGTTCATAAACAATGAAATAATGTTTGTTTAAATTCAGAAAAAAGAAACATGATACCCTGATTGGTGTTCTCGCTTTGCGCTTCCTTTATTTTGAAGTTACGTTTTTATGCACACTTTAGCCAAAAGGAACGACAAACATCGCATAATGTAGTGGAGTAAGATATTTGACTTTGAAATGTAGTGGAGTGAAAGTAAAAAGTCACCCAAGATGGAAATACTCCAGTAAAGTACAGATACACGAAAAAACTACTAAAGTACATTTATGAATTACATTACTGTCCACCACTGTTAGTTTGAACCAGAGTCATAGCCACGAGTTAGCCCACTCAAACTGATCACAGGCCTACCCTAATAAATGGGGACTATATTTATTATAGTGCTGCCGTTGTATTATAGTGAGTCAAATCATTATGCTCTATGCTAAGCTCCCCCTTCTTTTCCTGAGCCCTCCAACCACTGCTGTACGCCATCGCCTTAAGCCTTCAGTTTGTTATTTGCATGTAAGTGGTTGAATTAGAAGCTGCAGTCAAAAGATGTGCCTGAGGGACACAACAGTGAAATGCCACCCAGTAGAGTATGTTGTTTTCGACATAATTCCAAAGTCTAAAACACATTTTAAAACTGGTACTTACCATGTTCTTATACTACAAAAGCTCAAATGGGTTCTGTCACAGGAAATGTCTACTTCAGTGCATTTCAATGCAAAGATAAGACACATTTGTCATGCTAGCTGTGGCAGTACGCTTTAGCCTAAAATAGTAAGGTTTAGGTTTTTAAGCCTGCTGTGTTTTTTTCCCCTCATCTTTGTACATCTCAGTTGATTTTAATTTGATTATGTCGTCTTCATTGGGCAAAGGTTGTGCATGTGGTAAGAGGACGCATGCTTTATAATTGAAGGTGTTGCAGTGTTGGCTGTGTCTGGGTGAATTCAGTATTCTGGTTGATATGTATGCAGTCTTGTTGTTGTGTTAGAAATAAAGGTTCTGTGCAGGTACATTTTTCTTTAATCAAGGTATAAACAATGTAAATGTACCCTCAAAGGCACAACAGTGCTTTTAAGGTCCAATTGTGTACCTTATGTATGTTTCTCCCAGTGGAAATGTACATTTCCGAACCTTTTCATAACCGAATGTTTTTAAACACAACAATAAAACAAAAGCCTGGAGACGAGATGGGGTGTGTGGAGTCAGTGAAACTTAGAAAATATCATTTCAGTGGATTATGGTACAGTTATGTTCCCTGACTAAAAGTACTGAGATGTACCTTTGAGGGTACCACCTCAGTGACAAGCGGGGGACTGCCCCTGTGACAGTTTCATGCCTTTTTTTCTGAGAGTGCAGGGTAGAGGTAGTATAATAGGTAGGGTGACGACTGCACTGCTGTCAGGAATAGGCAAATCCTGATGCTATGACATTGTGGGATATAGCATGTTTGGAAATTGTATGTACCAGGTTGGTCTACCTACTTTTTCACAGTCCTGCCCAGAAAGTTATTTCTGTCTGCACCACTGGTTTGAGCCAGAAATGTCAAAACTTGTTTGAAAACACCTCTACAATAATGCTAATTTCTATTTCTCTGAAGGCCTAGAAAGCCTTGAAGATCCCCACTGTTGACCATCCACTTAGAAATTAGAAACACCTACCTTGTACTTCCACTCACTTCATAAGATCCATCTGCCTTATAGGTCTGGGCATCTGTTGTCATGCAAATTTTTGGTTAGCCATTGGTCAGTTTCTCATCACAAGGTTGCTATTGATACTGCCAGGTCAAGAGTGGCTCAGAAAGCAGAAATATCCAGTCAATCCGATCAAAAATTGCTTTGTGGTCAGATAATGACTGATGAAGAGCTACAGGATGGCTAACACAAACTGTGCATGACTACAGATGGGCTACAGCCAGCAAGGTGTACATACAAGGTAGATTTCTAATGAAGTGGACAATTAGTGTGCTGAATACGGCTCTATTGGCAAAGGCAGTCATCTCAATTGAAAGAGAATTAATATTATTTGACAAAGTGTGGGATTTACTTTCTCACCCACATAGCTTAAGATAATTATTCATATTAGTGAACATTCGAAGTGAGTCTAATTCGTGCTAACAGCTGTGCGTACAGCTGATTATCTTTGCACAGGAAAGTAATGGGAGGTTAAATAGATCATTTTGCTCCTGATTTCTCCACATAGACACTCAACTGGATTTACACTCCTCACTCCTCGACTGTGACACAAAACCAATAAGCATCCTTGTACCTAATTGTATTTATGGGCCTGTAATAACCAAGAACCCGGAACAAGAGTGAGCGTCACTAACGTTATTGACAGCCCATTACAGGTATAACACATGACCCATCTCTGCTAATGACAGCCGTCCATCAATCATGCGAGCTTCTTAAGGCCACGGGAGGAAGCGCAAAAGTCCTCTCAAGCCCAAACAACCACGTTATTTCACCCTCCACCAGAACCAGTTATCTGTACAGTGGTCCCTTAAAGCGAGAAACTGGAGAAAATGAAGTTTACGCAATTTTCCCCCTTACTGTAGTCAGTCAGCCAAGACAAGTGTGCTTCTGTAGTTTTGCACTGGAGCTCTACTCATAACTGCCAATGGAATTGTGCAAACTGCAAGGCAAAATCTTCACCCTTCGCCTCAAACCACTTATTTATTAATCAAAGTTGACTTATTTATGTGGTTTCTGACACTATATGGCACACTGCTATCTATAAAAAATAGACAAAAGTATGCAGCATAGCACAAAAAAGTAGTAGCAGCCACCAAGTCTGAGTTCTGCCTGTACTTCTGCTCATTTTTATACTGAACATCTCTGCAAGGATTGAGGCAACTGTGTGGTGATTTTAGGCATGGCTTTAGGCATTTGCACAGTGCTAATTGGTGGGTATAACCCTCCACTACTTGTTAGTGGCATCAGCCTCACAAATCCAGTGCAAAACTAAAGAAGCAAACATCAAACATTAAATCTGCTTTGGATGACTGGCTACATTCGAGGTGAGAATTATTTCTTTAAATGAAACCAGAACAACAATGCATGTTAAATACAACCCTATTTCCAAAAAAGTTGGGACGCTGTGTAGAATGTAAATAAAAATACAATGCAATGATGTGCAAATCATGTAAACCATATTTATGAAGGAAAATACAGGCATAAAGACAACATATCAATTGTTGAAACTGAGAAATTTCATGTTTTTTTTAAAATACATGCCCATTTGGAATTTGATGCCAACAACATGTTCCAAAAAAGTTGGGACGGGGGCCTGTTTACCACTGTGTTTCATCACCTCTTCTTTTAATAACACTCTGTAAGTGTTCGGGAACTGAGGAGACACTGCTGTCGTTTTAAAAGTGAAATGTTTTCTAGTTCTTGTTTGATTTTCAGCTGCTCATCAGTTCGGGGTCTCTTTTGTCACATTTTTCATTTCATAATGCGCCAAATGTTATCAGTGGTGACAGATCTGGACTGCAGGCAGGTCAGTTTAGCACCCAAACCCTTTTAATACAGAGCTATGCTGTTGTAATACATGCAGAATGTGGTTTGTCATTGTCTTGCTGAAATAATCAAGGCCTTCCCTGAAAAAGACGTTGTCTGGATGGCAGCATATGTTGCCAAAACATGTATATATCATTCAGCATTAATGGTGCCTTCACAGATGTGCACATCACCCATGCCATGTGCACTAATGCACCCCTATACCGTCATGAATACTGGCTTTTGAACTGTGCACTGATAACAAGCCGAGTGGTCTTTATCCTGGAGGACACAGTGTCCATGACTTCCAAAAAGAATTTCAAATGTTAATTCGTCGGACCACAGGACACTTTTCCACTTCACCCTCAGTCCATTTTAAATGAGCTCAGGCCCAGAGAAGGTGGCAGCGTTCCTGAATCCTGTCTATATTTGGTTTCTTCTTTGTGTTTTAGAGTTTTAACTTGCATTTGTGGATGCAGTGATGAACTGTTTTCACAGACAGTGTTTCTGAGCCCATACAGTGATTTACACCACAGAATCATATCTGTTTTTAATGCAGTGCCGTCTCAGGGCCCAAAGATCACAACCAGCAAATACTAGTTTTTGGCCTTGTCCCTTACATACAGAGATTTCTCCAGATTCTCTGAATCTTTTAATGATATCATGTACCAAAGATGATGAAAAGCAAAAGTTCTTTGCTATTTTACATTGAGAAACGTTATTCCTGAATTGTTGCACTATTTGATCGTGCAGTCTTTCACAGAGTGCTGAACCCCTCCTCATCTTTACTTCTGAAAGCCTCTCTGAGATGCTCATTTTATCCCAAATCATGTTATTGACCTGTTGCCAATTAACCATCAGGTGTTTTTTTAGCATTGCACAACTTTACCAGCCTTTTGTTCCCCCCATCCTAACTTTTTTGGAACGTGTTGTTGGCATCAAATTCAAATTCGGCATATATTTTTCAAAAAAGAATAACATTTCTCAGTTTCAACATTTGATACGTTGTCTTTGAAGCATTTTCAATGAAATGTAGGGTTTAAATTATTTGCAAATCATTGCATTTTGTTTTTATTTATATTTTTCACAACATCCCAACTTTTTTGGAAATGGGGTTGCAATATCATAAGCAAGGTTTTGAACATCAGTGGAAACTAATGTGGCTGTAAATAAACGTGATTAAGTGAGTTTTACTAAATGCAGACTGTTTGGAATTTTACATTGTGGAAGAAGAGGTAGGCTGGCTTTGACTCAACACTCGCACAGATTCATGCCGTGTTAGAGGTAGAAAAATGGTAGTCTTTGTATTACCGACTCCATCTGCTGGTAAATAATGATACTGAACAGGATTTAAGGCTTAATTTCTATGCTGACTCAAGACACAAAAACAGAACATTGACTCACTGTACAATCTCTGTAAAATTTCAGCAATGAAGGAACAGCCAGAAATGATTATATTCTTTTACCAGCAGGGCTGTTTATGAGTTTGGGGGGGGCTTAAGTGACATCCTGCTTGGGCCACCCCCCAAGTGTGTGTGTGTATTGGAAGGCCCAGTATTACAATTAATGCAATAATATTAATACAAATAGTAGCGATTTTATGTATGTCAATGTTTTTGCTTTAACCATTTCCAAACCTTTCCCTAATGGCTTATGGCAGCCAGGTATTATTTGTCAATGTCATCCAGTCCCTGGTTTGGCTAATCAGAGCTTCGTTAGGTTAAATCAAGTGTCCAGGAGAAATCCAGAACCAAACTTAGTAGCTCACAAGATATAATTACAAGTAAAAATGGTTACTTTTTACTGTATTTGTGTTTATTTCCATTTACTCTAATGGTTTGTGGCATTTTTACAAGCACAAGCGCACTTAGTGTAAGATTAATGGTTTTAAATATAGTATTATATATACTGTATAGGGCACAGTAATCACATAAACAGCACAGTAACTGTGTAGCTGATTGGATGTCGTCCCATTATGACATCGGCTGCTTCCCAAACCATGCACTTTTTTTTACATACTACACTAATGAATGCACTTCTAATGGTGGTGCACTATTTTTACATACTGTCTAGTGCTGTGTTATCCTGTTTGGGACACAGTCATCGTCTTAGTTTATTCATTTATTCATGAGAATTAGAAATTCTGAGGAAGACCCACCGCCCTTGGTTACTGTTGCTATGCCCCTCAAACTTTCAGTTCAGGCTACCTGTTACCTCTGAAACATTTTCCTTTCAAAAATAAAACAGCATTACAAGATGTTCAGTGCAGACACATATATTTGAGTACTGGCTAAACATAATAGGCATGGTTTGGTTTGTCCATCTGAATTTACATGACCAAATCGTAAGACAAATTATTCAGTAACTGCATGAAATAAATGTACATTTTTATTTTATTTATTTTTTTTTTTTTAAAAAGCTCCCCTCAAATTAACAGAATGTGTTTTATGATCACACATATTGCTATATGCTTACAATTTACTGCTGAAAGCCAAAAATCTTAGACACTCTTTGTATTTTTTTTATAAAAATAAATTTTCAAGAGCAGATCACAGAAGAGACGCCATCTGTTTATAGTTTATAGCCCAGATCTGTGGAAAAATGTGTCGACTTTCAGTAGATAAAAAAAATTGTGAGTTCAGCTTCTTTTATTATAAGGTTTTAAAATTACATCACTCATCTATTTGACTGGAAAGAAGAAGTTACAGCTCTCATACGACCCCCACCTTTTGAATGTAGCTTATGAAATATGAAAGTTATAAAGAATATGACGAAGTGCGTTTTGGAACCACCGGTGGTCTCAAGGAGTTGAAAACATTAAAGAAACAATAATTAATATTTATCTGTGCACAAATCAGTGCTGTACAGTCCTGTTTAATCTCACTGATTTATCACACTGTTGGCTAAATTGAAAAAAGCTAACTAGTTAGCCGACTATCCTTAACATTTTTAACTAAGGTTATTTATAGCTAGTTATCATAGCAACCCAGATAAAATTCAGCCTAGTATCAGTCTGCGTGTTTATAGTGTTGCCATTGAGCTGTCAGTGGATCTCCATGTAGTTCTGAAACCTTTTCCTCTTCAGAAATAAAACAAAATCATCCCCAGACTCCAGGTGATCAGTATAACATGTCAGGCATTATACATTCCTCAGAAATACCTTTTCACATTTCTTAGTCTTATAATTTTGACTAATTTACCGCCAAAATCATTCTCACTGGTTTGTTTCGAGGAGTTCCTCTACGACTGACAGAGGAAAGAACATTTAGAAATGATTGTGATCAACCTGTTGTTTAGTTTTTCCTCCTGTTTCTTCTAAAGTAGCTTATTTTTGCAAATGTTGAATTAAAAAAGCATTGCACTCAGTTTTTCATAGTTTTTAAAAGTGACTACTGTTTTGCTGGTGGGTTTTTTTCGGTTCCAACTTGTTCGCAAACTTCAGAAACAATGTCTTCAAGCATTGTGATGTTTTTGCCACATTTTTTCTGCTCCATACATTTTTAACAGACCTCCTAGCTGGACATTAATGTTCAGAGACATGGTCTGGAGCTGTAGTGTTGGAGCAGATGGGGTTTGAATGCATTGCTTAAGGGCACCATAACAGAAGGCTGAGCAAAACAGTACGAGCGAGTTGTCCACACCTCATTCACACCTGTCTCTAGCACAGGGCATTGGCCTGGAGCTTTGTGTGTCTGTCTGTCATGAGTGGTTGGGTTTAAACCTCTTCATGAACCTCCAGGGTGTAAAACTGGAGTTTGCAGCTCCAACCACTACAGTATGAGCAAGCTGTCAAGCAGCTAGTTCTGGTATTTGACACTAGTCCCACTTAGTTTTCCTGAAAATTGACTATTTGTTAAAAATATTGCCAACAGTGAAATATGTAATGTGGTTTGGTTATTGTTAAATAAATAGCACCATTGATTATGTTCACCGTATAGCTGTAGGCCATCTTATTTGCACTCAGCAGTAAGCAGTGGAGTAACAGGTTAATACCCAACATGCTTGAAAACACAGAAAGATAAACAGAGAAATAACCTGTTTTAAAAAACGGACATTTCTTACAGTGTAGCTGCTTTTTGACCATGAAAAATTCAAACGTTTTGTTAATAAGATGAAAATGTTAGGTAGAGTATAAACTCAGACATGTGGCTCCAGCAATGAACTTTACCTGAACATAGAAAAATTAAAGTAGCTGTTAAGTTAGCAAACAAGCTAGCATAAGATTAGCCTTATTTATATTTGGATTCTTTTCCTGTGACTTTTTACAGCAATGTTAACTACCTTTATCTGTCAGCAGGCACTACAATTTCCCAGAAATGTTAATGCTCTGCCAATGAACAAGGCATGAAAGGTGTTTAGGTGTATGACAGCCAGCTAGCTAAGCTAGCTAATGTTGATTCACAGTAGCCAGTTAGCCTCACTGATAAACACGTAGCATCTCCTGGTAAAGGAGAAGAATGTTTTATAAAACATGGTAGATATATAGGGGCAAATGCTGAAATCAGTTTTATCTTTCATTTGTAATGGTGGAGATTTTACCTCAGATACTCTGTTTAGAATGTATCACTGAGGACAGGGTTACTAGTACAGGGTTTTAGTTTCTCTTAATTAACAATTATTTTCTTATTTTTCATCGGTTCTCTTCATAGTTAAGTTTTTTTTGTTTTTGTTTTGTTCACCTTGGTGGTGTTTTGAGTTCAAATTCATCAGTACAGCTTGTCCTGCTCTGATAAAAGTAAACAGGTGGTGACTTTAAGCTTAGCAGTTGCTAACTGGGCTCTCAGTGGGCAAACTTGTAAGGTTTTGCTCTATTTTCAGGGTATCACATGTTTAAACCCTGCCAGTGCAACAGCCCCAAAAAATGCCAGTGATTATAGACATATTATCACAATACCGTTGATATCACTAAAGCTGCAGGTTGTCAATACCAGCCAACCGATATATTGATTAGGTTTTAGTGGAGGATATAAGAGATTTTTCTTTTTTTGAGTTTTTTGCTGCTGGAGTTTTTAAACACCTTAGTGTCACTGCTGGACTGAGAATAGTCCACCAACCAAAAATATCCAGCCAACAGGGGCAATTTAGCATGTCCAATTGGACTGACTGCCTGTCTTTGGACTGTGGGAGGAAACCCACACAGACACGGGGAGAACTCCACACAGAAAGGATGCCCAGCTGGGGAATCAAACCCAGGCCCTTTTTGCTGTGACCGCCAGTCAGAGGCCTTATTGTTATTCCAGCTATACACAACATTCCTCCAGGATCAAAACTGGAACACAAGTGCGAGACAATACAATATACACAGTGCAGACAATACAGTACAATAAATAAATACAAAAGACTTATAATAAATACAAGCAGGACACGGTACTGAGAGTATGTAGAGCTGTGCAAAGGAGGATGGAACATACTATGACATATTAGCAGATAGCCTAGCATATTTGAACATTGTAGTCACTGAGGTAGCAACCAGAACAACAGCAACGGAATACAGTATTTGGTCGATACCATACAAGTAGTCAGACATTGTTAAGGAAATAAAAAGTGCAAGTAAATGATTTGAAAAAATGATTGAAAGATAGAGAAAATGGGACCATATAAGAGTTGGTGGACCACCAAAACTGTCACCATCAGACAAACAGTACTGAAAGCTTTCATCCGCTCAACACTATGAGTCTGAAAGGATGTGTAGCTGTCAAGAAGCCCTTACTGAGAAAAGAGAATAGACAAAATAAAAAGAAATTGTGCAAATTAAACAAAGAAGCTGCTGGTGTTCTCAGAACAATAGACTGACCACCCCAGAGTCCAGACCTCAACCTCATTACTGTATGTGTTTGGATTAACTGGATTGTGAGAAGCGGAAAATCCGACCAACTTCTAAGACTGAACTTTGGAGGTGTGGAAAAATGTCATTGCAGATTTCTGTGAAAAACTGAAAACAATGGACGCTGTAATAAGGGCAAAGAGTGGACACACTGGTTTAGTTGTTGAGGTATTCTGTGTAATTTTCTGTTAAATATGTTTTGTGCTTTTTTTTTCCTTTACACTGAGAAATGAATAACTTGCACTCAATGTCCATATTGACAGGATATGAAATAAATGAAGGGTGGTCTCTGACTTTTGCACAGGATTGTAGACAAGCAAATAAATATAATGACTATAAGTTATAAGATAATATTATAATAATTATGTTATGGTGAATATAACATCCTGAACACCTCATATTTGAACAGTAGTGATCAGATCTTGAATAACTTGACAAAAAATGACTGTACATAGATCATTACAGTATTGTATGAGTTATTACTGTATATAAATCAGCACAGATTATTAATATATCAAGTGATTCCAACCTTTTGGATGGTAATGTGTATTAAAGTCGAACCCTGTATTGAACCAGTTTTTGTGTGTGCAGTATGGAGAGCGGCACTAGTCCTATTGAACACTGGACTCTTATATTAATAAGTATTCTGCATTATAATAGCGCTTTCAATAGAAGTGAAATGAAAAGCTCAGCAGATCAGCTCTGCGGTGATGTCAAGCAAGGTCTGTCGGTAAGGAACTAATCCTTGGACAATCTCTGACTAAACTCATTTCATTTTCCTGGGGCTTCCTGTGCGCTGCCAAGGTCTTCCAGTCTACAGTAAATTTCCGCCACTTCATATCAGCGCAATTTATTACTTTCTGTGATCACCTTCAACAGACGCCGCCGTTCAGCTGAGGCACAGGCAAAAGTATGATCTAATTAAATGTGGATGAGAACCGAAATCCTCCCTACTCTTATCTCTCCATGAGGTGCCTGGTGGATTTAAAACCATCAACTGATCTAATCTGAATTAAACTCTTAAAAAAGATGGTTCTTCAAGGGTTCTTAGAACCACAAGTTTTATATAGAACCGTTTCATGCTTAAAAACTTCTTTGCATGGTAAAATGTTCATCAGATTGATGAAGAATGTGTCGTATAGGGTTCTATACAGCACCAAAAGGGGTTCTTTTGATGTTACAACCTTGACATCATAACAGTAGAAGAACCCTTTTTGATGCTACTTAGAACCGTTCTCAGAAAGGTCCTATATATAAGCACATACAACACATTCTCCTTCAAGCTGAAGAGCCATTTTAATATGCAAAGAACTATTTAAACATGAAGTGGTTCTAAATAGAACCACTGCCTTTACTAAAGAACCCTTGAGGAACCATATTTTTAAAGAGTGTACCGCTGGAATACAAATACAGCTACATTTGCCCAGAAAACAACTGAATTTCTGAAAACAAGACTTTTTTCAGAAGACCCAAACAAAATGGGAGAAAGGAATGGTGCCATTTTGCTGGCAGGCCTCTTTGTACTCTCTGTGTCTCGCACCATATCGAGACACCCAAAGGCCGCAGGCATGACTGAGCTGAGTGAGAAACAAGTGATGACGGTGTCTGACACAAAAAGAGTTCCAGGAACCCCTTTCGAAATAGTGCCTCAGTAGAGAAGTAAATACCCCTCCCTCTCCAGGGATTGTGAAATCACCAGCTGTGTGTAGTTGCCCACACTAAGAGCAGGATTATGGTCCAGTCTGTACTGTAAACTAAGGCTGTTTTCACTGAAGTGGTTTTACTTCTGCAGTTGATCAAAATTCACAGACTGGGCCTGGAGATAATGGGCCACGGTCTCCCATTGTGCCATGTTTAAACATTAAAATCCCTCCCGCAACCTGGCATTAGAAAGGCTGATCTCTACTGCCCTCTAGTGGTCATCACACAAAACTCCTTAAACTCCTTAGAACATTGCCTTAAACAGTGATTTTATGGGGCATTCAAGCTTTTGCCCACAACTGTGTACATGTATGTACACTCACCAAGCACTTTATTAGGAACAACTACCTTGTTTCTACGCTCGTTGTCCATTTTATCAGCTCCACTTATCATATAGGTGTACTTTGTAGTTGTACAGTTACAGACTGTAGTTCATCTGTTTCTCTGCTTACTTTGTTAGCCCCTTTCACTTTGTTCTACACCAATCAGGACCCCCCACAGGACCACCACAGATCATTCTCAGCACTGCAGTGACACTGACGTGTTAGTGTGTGTTGTGCTGGTACGAGTGGCTCAGACACAGCAGTGCTGCTGGAGTTTTTAAACACTGTGTCCACTCACTGTCCACTCTATTACACACTCCTACCTTGTCAGTCCACCTTGTAGATGTAAAGTCAGAGACGATAGCTCATCGGCTGCTGCACAGTTTGTGTTGGTCATCCTCTAGTCCTTCATCAGTGGTCACAGGACGCTGCCCACAGGATGCTGTTGGCTGGATATTTTTGGGTGGTGGACTATTCTCAGTCCAGCAGTGACACTGAGGTGTTTAAAAACTCCAGCAGCACTGCTGTGTCTGATCCACTCGTACCAGCGCAACACACACTAACACACCACCACCACGTTAGTGCGACTACAGTGTTGACCATTGACACTGAAGAACAAACTATGCAGAGCAACAGATGGACTACAGTCTGTAATTGTTGTATATATATATATATATATATATATATATATATATATATATATATATATACATATGCTGTGTTAAAGTAAACAGTTATTGTGCTCAACTATAATAGATACTGGATGTACTCAGTAGTTTCATTTTTTGGGTTTTTTTTTGTTTTGTTTTTTTTGACCTGCTACTTTTATACTTTTATACTATAAGTGTGCCTATATATATATATATATATATATATATATATTATGATATATATATATATTATATATATATATATATATAGAATAACCTTAAAATGGAATTTCAAAGACTTTTCAAAATGTCTGCATAACTCAGTCGTTAAGTCACTCGATTAACCGCTACTGTACCATCATTAACATTACCCTACATATCAAAACTCAGAAGACATAATGATCAGTTTGGATAGCAAATAAAATGGCTATATTTGCGTTGTAGGCATCGCGACCCCTGGTTTCCGGGACCACCACTGTGAAGAAATCTGACTTGCTAGGATTCTCTGCAGTGCACCATCTCACATCAAACATCGGTGACTTTGTTTACATCTCAACGATTTCATTACGAAGAGAATGCGAAAAATCGGTGGGATGTCCCTTTAAGAGGTAGCTGAACTGGAAACCCGACCCACCTGCGGCTACGACCCACGCTGTCATCGTGACGTTGCAGCCAGCAGGGTTGGTCGGTCTGGCGAATAAAGTCGCGCCTGTCGCTGACGTCAGGCTTCAGACTCTCTCAGCGCTCTGCTCCGAACCGGTGAACACAGCTTAGCTTAGCATAGCCTAGCCTAGCATCGCCTCCAGGCGTACTGCTCTTCAACAAGACACTTAGCAGGCGCTCTCCCACAAATTCACCCTCTATTCCTCATTTTTATTTTCTTTCTCTTTTGGTAACCGAAACACAACAAAGCTGAAGGTCTTTTAGAAAAGGTAAGGTGTTTTTTCTGTTACTTTGAACTCTTAAATTGTGTGTTTTATCCTGTGCGGTACTGTGTGAAGCGTTTTAACGCTGGGGCCGTTATAAAATGGCCCCGCTCGTTGCTAACTGGCTCCTGCTGCTCGGGAGAGGAGCCGGCTTTGTGATTTCCAGCCGGCGCCGTTGCCGTTTTCGGTGCCCGTTTAGAGGCCGGGTCTCTCCGTGTGGTTCTGTACCGTTTGAGTCCGTTTTCTTGCCAGCTTCGCGATGGTTCCACCAGAAAATGGCGTCTGGCGAGCTGGCTAAGCCTTAGCAGGCTAACATTACCGGATCAGCTGTGGGCTCACGCTGCGCAGCTGCCGGCGAACAGGAAAATTCAAGTGTAAACTAGATAACAACGCTGTCAGATAGTTTATCAAGTAGAGTCCGGTTTGCACAGCTTTGCTCTGACGTGTAACAACTTGCTTTTAACGTCAAATGGTTCCCAAGTTGATTATTTTTCTCCCCGAAAATGTTTAGCCGACCAGCTAGCCCGGTTAGCTAGCTTTTCCGCCGGGACAATAAAGTGTTTGGAAGCGAGCTGTTCAGAAACCAACCGTTTTGGACAAGATATTTGTTTGTGTTTGGCTATACGTTATTTTTATGGGGGGAAAATCTACTGAACACCCCTTATTGTGATCGTGCTGCTCCGCTGTACGTCGTGTTCTTTCCTCTATCATCGAAGGGAACAACATGGCAGAAGCCTTTTGTCCGACTCTCTAGGCACCGCGGACCTACAGGCCACACAGTGGTCCAGCTGTGCCTTAACGTTAGATAGTAAGTAATTCAGTATACATCACCCGCCAATAACCATCTTGCCCGAGTGCTAAATCCTAAAAAAATCAGCATCTATGAATATTTCTGCGTTTGTTTAGAAGGGCTAGGTTCCCCTCCCCCCCTGGGCTCTGTCTTCAGTAGGCCTGGGCCATTTACTGAAACGTTCAGCCTCCTTTTAACAATTCTTCCTGTGCTTTCTCCCCCAGGTCGTTTTCTCCACCCCCACCCTTTCTATATTATTCTTTTTGGGTATCATTCGTTGTCAAGCCGCCAAAGTGGAGAGTGTGATTGCAGAGGGGGGTGCTTCTCGTTTCAGGTGAGTTGTATTAGATTTTTCGTACGCTTTCCTTTGTCTTTCGGGACTTTGTTTTTGAACTGAATAGCCTTGAGGTATATTTCCATTTTTAGCTAGTCCACTGCTTGTTTAGTCTAGGGGATGTGAACCACGCAGGCACTATCGTACAGTTATGAAGTCCCTTCTTGTGAAACGCACATCTTCACCTACATTCAGTTTAGAAATGACTGGATTCTACCTGTTATATTTCTTTCCTCTTGCAGTGCTTCTTCGGGCGGAGGAGGAGGTAGGGGTGCACCTCAGCACTATCCCAAGACTGTCGGCAACAGGTACGGTTAATCTGTGTTGGCATGCTTTTCTGGTTGTTCTTTAGTTTAGTGTAGGAGCTCTGGTTTTTGTTCCAGTGTTCAGGGCTGCATGTCCAGAATAGAGTAACGTTGTGTTGCTTTCATTAAGCTGCTCTTTGTTTTTCCTCCACAGCGAGTTCCTGGGGAAAACCCCAGGGCCTAGCGTTCAGAGATGGGTTCCTTCACGAAGCACTAGACGAGAGGTCAGCTCCTCCAATGAAAAAGAACGACACGATGCAATCTTCAGGAAAGTGAGAGGGTAGGGTCCACGTTCTGAGTTATTTTCACTGTTCAGGATGTGTAGTTCACTTGTGCTGTTTTAGAGAACATTTGTTTATTGCTATTTTTTTTTTTTGTCCTCAGCATACTTAATAAACTGACCCCTGAGAAGTTTGACAAGCTATGCCTTGAGCTTCTGAATGTGGGCGTGGATTCAAAGCTCGTCCTCAAAGGAATCATCTTGCTGGTGAGAATCATAGTCACACTCTTCGCCCACTTTTTCTCAGTAGCCGTTCTAAACGGGTGTTAAGAGGAGTTTTCTGTTTGGGTTTTATTTTCTGGGCTAGAGATCCTTCATGCTTTATCTACCATTCCATTTCCAATAGATTGTAGACAAAGCCCTCGAAGAGCCCAAGTATAGCTCGCTATATGCTCAGCTATGTCTGCGTTTGGCAGAGGATGCACCAAACTTTGACAACCAATCACCTGAGATCCAGTCATCACAAAAGCAGAGCACTGTAAGTATTTGGAAGAAACACTCACTGGTGTTGTGCTTAACTCTTGATTGTTTGACGTTTTGAGAGATTAATTAGCTTGTCTACTGTTGTTTGCAGACATTCAGGAGACTTCTGATATCAAAGCTTCAAGATGAATTTGAAAACCGCACCAGAAATGTTGAAAGTGAGTTAACGGTCAAAAACAGCTTATGTTGTGTTTTTCTCTTATGGTTAATATACAGAAATTTATGATGACTGCTTTTCTTTCTTTTACAGTCTACGACAAAAACGATGGCCCTCTTACCTCTGAAGAAGAGGAGCAGCGTGCCATTGCCAAGATCAAAATGCTGGGCAACATCAAATTCATTGGAGAGCTTGGCAAACTTGATCTCATTCATGAGTCTATCCTTCATAAGTGCATCAAAACAGTAAGTTGAAAACTTCATTTTCTTTTTTTGTGTGTATATGTGTGTGTGTGTGTGTGTGTGTGTGTGTGTGTGTGTATATATGTATGTATAATTTATTTTATTCAAAGTGCTTATCAAACTTGTTTGTTTCAGCTTCTGGAAAAGAAGAAAAGAATCCAACTTAAAGATATGGGGGAGGATTTGGAGTGCCTCTGTCAGATAATGAGAACTGTGGGGCCTAGACTTGATCACGAGAAAGCCAAGGTGATTTTTGATTGTTATGTAAGGTGTGGTTAAAAACAGCCTGTAGTTTTCTCCCTTCCTTTACTCAACTGCACACTTGGTTTATTTAAACACCACTTATTTTCCCTTGCAGTCTTTAATGGATCAGTACTTTGGCCGCATGCGATCCTTAATGAACAACAAGGACTTGCCTGCAAGGATTCGTTTCCTGCTGCAGGATACTGTAGAGCTGCGAGAGAACAACTGGGTGCCTAGGAAAGCTTTTATTGATAATGGACCTAAGACTATCAACCAGATCCGCCAGGACGCAGTAAAGGCTAGTGTTCTCTTCCTATTTCTGTCTATCTGTCTGTTTTTTTTTTTCCTGTTAAATCTATGCATTGTTTTACTGTTATTATATATATATTTTTTTATTTATTTAATTTTTTTTTGCTTTCTTTCAGGATTTGGGTGTGTTTATTCCAGCGATGACCTCAGGAATGAGGACTGACTTCTTTCAAGATAACCCCTTCATGCCAACAAGGATGAGCAGAGAGACCCTTGGAGGGTTAGCTGATATGTTCGGACAAATGCCGGGTACGTCCTGACCTTAGTGTCCCTCTCACTGGTGTTTTCTCTGTAGTTTAAGAGGCAGAATATTTATTGCATGAAAAATTGAAGTGTTTCTTATTACCTGATATTAGGTAGCGGGATTGGAACTGGACCTGGGGTTATACAAGACAGGTATTCCCCCACCATGGGCCGTCACCGTGTAAACCCGCTCTTCAACGGCCATGGCGGCCACATAGCTCCTGCTTCCCAGTCTCAGTTCGACAAGCCTTTCATGAAACCCAACCAGGTAACTGGCTGACCTTTTATTGACATGGGTGTGCATGCAAACGTTCATATCTGTAAACCCAGTATGTGTGTTGGTGTCTGATTTGCCCTTTTGTTTCCAAAGGGGCAGAATCTGCTTTTCCAGAACCAAGCTCAACAGCAAGCTCAGTCCAAGGATATGCCACCACGATTCACCAAGAAAGGACAGTTGAATGCTGATGAGGTTTGTTTGTATTTTGGTCTAAATTTCAGGGCAGAGGATGCAGTTATTTTGTAAAGAGTTGACTAATCCTTCTACTTTTCCCTTGCAGATTAGCCTGAGACCTGCTCAGTCATTTCTTCTGAACAAAACCCAAGTGCCAAAGCTGCAGCCGCAGATACCCACCATGATTCCTCCCAGTGCTCAACCCCCACGCACATCCACTCCTCCGCTTGGACAGGTAAAACTGTTCATATAACTTCTTGTACACATGGCATTGCTGACTTTTTGTGCTGCTTTTAAAGCTGTTCCCTTGCTTACTGTAGCCACCACAGCTTGGCCTGAAAACCAATCCTCCTCCCATTCAGGAGAAGCCTCAGAAGACAAACAAAAAACCACCTCCTGCCAAAGAGGAGCTGCTTAAGATGACTGTATGCATATTTTCCTAATTTATATTCAAAGCGTAAAATACTGCATGTCTAAATGAGTAGACTAAAGGTTTAAACACTTACTTTTCAGGAGACAGTTATGAACGACTATCTGAATAGCAAGAACATCAGTGATGCTGTGAATGGAGTGAGGGAGATGAAGGCTCCCAAACACTTCCTGCCAGAGATGTTGAGCAAGATCATTGTCTGCTCGCTGGACTGTCCAGATGACGATAAAGAGCACGTCAGCAGTCTGATCCATGCACTCCGTAGTGAGGGGCTGATTACAGGGGAGAACTTCATGCAGGTGTGTGAGGCGCCAACTTTGTTTCAGAGTCACTTTTTAGTGGTTCTTGTTTTAAAACAAGCTATCTTGTGTGTTCGCAGGCATTCCTTAACGTTTTGGACCAGTGTCCTAAGCTTGAGGGTGACATTCCCCTGGTGAAGTCCTATCTGGCACAGTTTGCTGCCCGTGCAATCATTGCTGAGCTCATGAGCATTGCGGACTTGGCCCACCCTCTGGAGAACGGCACCCACTTTCCTCTTTTCTTGCTCTGTCTTCAGCAAACAGCTAAGCTGAGGGATAAGGAGTGGCTGACCGATCTGTTTCAGCAGAGCAAGGTCAACATGCAGAAGATGCTGCCAGGTACATGTTCATCTCTGCTTTGTTATGCATGCACACAAGTATTCAGAACGTAGTTTATTGTGGAGCCACTTTTCTGTGGTCTTAATGTATTTATTTAATTTATGAATGAATATTTTATTTGAAGGGTTGCACCAGACCTTTTTCTCCCTTGTTCCCATGATGTGGTGTTGGTAGTGAGATTTACACATACCAAATAATGCTGTTTTATGATTAACACCACCTTTTATTAAAGAAAAAAAAAACACCTTCATTAGCTGTTCTTTTCAAAAACTTGTATCACTAATTGCTAAAATGGGCGTATGGTGTTTTGGAATGAAACTCGCGTTGACCATGTCTTCTGTTCACAGAAATAGACCAAAACAAAGACCGCATGTTGGAAATTTTGGAGGGGAAGGGCCTGAGCTTCTTGTTCCCCCTCATGAAATTGGAGAAGGAGCTTCTGAAGCAGATCAAAGCTGATCCAGCTCCCCAGTCCATCTACAAGTGGATCAAGGACAACATTTCTCCCAAGCTTCACACCGACAAAGGTTTTGTCAACATTCTGATGACGAGGTATGATGCTGATACGTAACCTATTCATTCATTACTATTTATAGTCACTTGCACTATCCACTCATTTTACTCTCTCTGCTTCAGCTTTTTGCAGTACATATTCCACGAGATGTATTCCAACGACGGAGACGACCAGTTATCAGCACCTTCTAAAGAACAGCTTGACCAGGAGAAGCAGCTGCTACTTGCCTTCAAACCGGTGATGCAAAAATTCCTGCATGATCACGTGGACCTGCAAGTCAGTGCTCTGTATGCGCTGCAAGTGCACTGCAATACCAAGGCTTTTCCCAAAGGTATATGCTTGAATGCAGCTTTAATACTGTGGTCTGTGGGGATATTATTATTATTATTATTATTATTATTTTATTATTATTATTATTTTTTTTTGTGTGTGTGTGGGGGCCTTGTATCTTTAGGCTAATTGGATAACAATGTGTTTCTCTTCCAGGAATGTTACTGCGCTACTTTGTCAACTTTTATGATATGGAGATAATTGAAGAAGAAGCCTTCCTTGCATGGAAAGAAGATATTACCCAAGAGTTTCCTGGCAAAGGAAAAGCATTGTTCCAGGTACTCTTGGTGCATGTTGTAATTTGAATACATACAGGGAGATTCACTCGAAAGAGGCCCCGAATATTCTGTTGTAACTCCCGTTAGGATGAAGCAATCCGAACCAAAAAAATACACTACGTACCTTGACGTATGTGTAATCGATTGCATTACATGCAGTGCTGGGAGTGATCTCCATTTTCTGCCAGACACATTCCGATGTGGCACTCCATGTTCCTGCATGTATCGACAAGCATTAGAGAGGTTAAACATGGCGATGGCGCCTACCTCATCACTCCGACGCAGGGGCATCCCAGCTCATTCGAAGCTCCATATACCGAGGAGCACATTGCACAATGGTTTTGTTCCGATTGCTTCATCCTAGCGAGAGTTATTACAGGATATTCAGGGCTCTTTCGAGTGAATCTCCCTGTATTTATGACCAGTCTCTGTATGTTAGACACCTAAACCTATTCTGACTTGTTCTCATTTAGGTGAACCAGTGGCTTACCTGGTTGGAAACAGCTGAAGAAGAGGAGTCTGAGGAGGAGGCTGACTAAGAAACCAGCCAAAGCCTTACGGTGCAAAGATGTAATTGTGTTTTTTTTTTTTTTGTTTTTTTTTCTCTTAACCTACTGTGTGTTCACCCTCTTCCCTCCACACCTTCTCCTTTTTGTTGTACAACAATGCTTCAATGACCTGCATTCTCGATTACTGAACTTCAGTCTGCAGTACTGTTGTTGGTTGTTTTGTTTTTTGTTTTTTTTGGTGCCTTTTTTGGTGCGCCCCCCCCGCTTTCATCATAAGGCATGTAATGGTTTACTGATTATGAACCACCTACGAAATGGTATTAGCAGCTTGAAACTACTTATTTTTGGCCTTTTAAAAACCATGTATTTGCAAGAACCTTTCCAGCTGCTGTTCACTCTATAACACAACTGTAGAAATGCACTATGTGCTAAGTGTCATGAGTTGTTGCAATACGCTCCCATGATTGTTACAAAGGATCCATAACTGTAATCAGTGGAAACCATACGTTTTAAGTCGGTTTGTTTCTACCTCTTTAGTAATGGGTTTAGTCTGCTGGGTTGAATTTAATCCCTCCTCAAATGGAGGAAAATACTCTCCAAGCCTGTGATAGAAAAATCATGGTTTATTTTTATTTGCTACAATCTGATTAAGGTGGCTCCCCACTCCCCCACCCCAAACCCCTTTAATGGAAAGCCATGTGGGAGAAATGGTTATACGATTTTAAATCAACCCATGTTTGTCCCCTCCATTACTTGTCAAACTTTTGATACTTGAAAATCTTTTCTTTACAGCATGTTCAGGGATTACCAGACATGGCCTGTTCAGATGCAACAACTTTTGAAACAGCAATGTGTAAACATGAATTTTTAGATTGAAGACTTTTAATTGGTGAAATAAAGTTAAAGAAATGAGTATTGACATCTGAAATTTGGAATTGCCAACCATTTACTTTGTGAACCTAACAATGTTTTGCCATAATATCTAATACCTATTTATTGAACCTTATGAAAGAATCAATTGATGCTTTATCTCTAGGTAGAACAATAAAACTTGATGCATACATCTGTACAATGAATTACCTGCTATTTAAAGTGTTACTGTAAGATGTAAAAGCTCAGAATGTTCTGTGTACCACTATTGCTTAACTTTCAATAAAGTTACACACCAGGATTCAGTGGGCTTTTGTATGTGTGGTCATAGATTAAGTCTATGTGAATAGAAAGGTCAAGAGAGCTTTGGTCACCCTTCTGTGATGAAAAAGCTTACAATAGCAGGCCGTTAGGCCAATATCTGATGTTTGGCTGTAAGACATAAACATCCCTGTTCCTGCTGTAGATACTTGAGCTAAAAGCAGTTTGTTGGAGTAAATAGAGGGTATAAAAATAATGAAAAGCCTTAGCAACATGGAAACATTATGGTGTTTGGCTCCCGTTGTTTCCAGAGTACCTTTTCTTTCGAAAGAACAGGCCCACTATGTGGGACAGCTGGGAGCCAGCCAAGTGGAGGTTTCTTTGTGTTCCTCAAAAGGTGCAGAAACCAAAATACAAGGTGACTCACTGGACCCTGATAGTTTCTTCCACAGTTCTAAGAGTTCAGTACCTGGTCATAAATCTTATCTAACACCAATGAAACACAGATCTTGTTGGGGCAACTATTGACAACAGGTCTTCCTTCCAGAAGGTTTCCTTGTTTAAAATATTCTGCCACAGCTTTGGACTCAACACAAACTTTGTCTCTGTTAGAAGCAAACCTGGCACGTCCTCCTTCACTACGTATTAGTTATTTCACTCTGCTGTTCGGTAGAAACTACCAGTGCTGTTTGGTGACATTAGCCATACAATTCGAGATGTAAACAAAGGCAGAGAGGTTTGATGTGAATTGGTTCAGTGCAAAGAAACAGGATTTTTCACAATAGAGGTGATGGGAACCGAGCATCACCATCTCTGCCATGCAAATATAGCCATATATTATCAAAAATGGCTTTTAAACCAAACACATCTGAGTTTTTATATCACTGCTGTCGGAACAAAACCTCATATTTCCAAAATAGTAACTTTACAGGAGAAGCAAAAAACAAGCTTTACTTTTAATGTCTTTTAAAGTCACTTTTAAAGTCAATGGAACCAGAATTATGTCCAAGTCGTTTTGGGCCATTTCTTTTTGTCCATTCATTGTGAAATTTACACACAAAGTGAAGGGCAACAGGCTTTTTCTGATTATGGCAAAAACTGAAAAATTGGAGAAACAAGGTTTTGTTCTGACAGCAGCGATATGCAACGTTGATCATTTTCTAGGTACTACTGTGCCTTACTGTGCTCTGAGTATCTTTCCGCCACCTCAAAACTACTGTGAAAGAAAGTCTCAAGCAACAGACTCTTCAGATGTCCGGTTCCCATCACCACTGGGAACAATCCTGATTTAGAAATTTGACCTAGAAAGGCACATTTCATATCAAAACACTCTGAAAGACCTGTGCACTACAAACATACCAACTTTACAGTCACACTCTGACCTTCCACCTCTATACAGACTCAAGAACAAAATCTTGCAATGATGTCAAAAACTATTATCACTTCATTTGAAAATACAATGTGAAAGCATTTGACATCATTAAGTACACTTTATACGGTTAGTTCCGGCCACGCAAGCTTATTGATTAAGAAGCGTTCTAATCACTATCACTTGGCTGAGATGCCGTTGCTAAGCAACGACTTTGACAGCTGTAGGAGACGCTCAAACCGTTTGAACGTTTTCACTTCTTACTTTGCCACAAACAGAAAATGGACACTCTCAAGATCACATTTGACCGACAGCCGATTTGGTCAGACTCTGAAGATGAGACGACACTAAATTCCCAAACTGTCATCACCACTGAGCAGCTTTTCAGTCGGCAGCTGAGACAGAAGAACAGCTAAACAACCTGGAATCAGCCAGAAATGAACCCAACACCATTCGCCAAACTAAATGGGCTGTAAGATGCTTTACAGACTGGCTGGAACAAAACAACATTAATACTGATCTGGCAAAAACTGACAAAACTGAGCTGAACTTGATATTGCAGCAGTGTTATGGCTCAGTCTGATTTGGTCAGACTCTAAAGATCAGACTACACGTTCGGTTAATTTCTGGTTGACTCCAGGTTGTTTAGCTGTTCTTCTGTCACAGCTGTCGACTGAAAACCTGCTTGTTAAGGAACTATTCAGGAACTAATTTGGCGGAAGGAACTGCGAACATTAAAACATATTAAACGCCGCGTTCACGGCCCAGTTTATTAATTTATTACTTTATTTATTTAACTGTTGTATAAAAGCGATAGAACACTCGAGGGTGTGTGTTATCGCCTTCGGCTCGTGCCTGCGGCCAAATCACAGCCGTGATGTTATTTTACGATAACACACTCCCTTCATGTTCTATTGCTTAAATAATGCATAATCTGTTTTACTAAGTGTATGATAAGTACAGAAAGAGTGAGAGCTTCTGAAAAATGTATTTTTTTCTTTATTATTCCAACACAGTTTATAAATGTACATCTTGTACTGGATTCTTTATTCCAAATATTTGTGCACCAACCTGGTTTACTTCGATATATGCACCAAGTGATGAGAAGCACAACTGGGATTGTTCTGTAGGTTTTGCAGTTTTACTCAAAACAAAGTGATTCTTTCTCCCCCCACCAAAATAATAAATGACCAGCTACTCTGAAGAAAAGTCACTAAAGCATCAAATTGCGTCAAAAACAAAGAGAAGACAGTCATAACAGCTAAGGTGGTAGAGGTGAAAAAAAAATGACAATGACTCACTCACATGGGACTATTTAACAAAGGAAGATTTTCTCCGTTAGCCAGAAAAATTAAGCCCAAAATCAAGCAACCAATAGGAGTGGAGATGAGGGATGTTTCTACTGGGCAACTCTTGCTTAAATGATCCAGCTAACTGTGAAACCCTGCTTTGAGAAACACCTCCAGGACTCACGTCACGGACCAACGCGCATTTATTTCTTCTGTATCAACAAACTTAGTCACTTTCATCATCAGAGCCTCGATTGGAGGCCTCGTTGTTGGATCCCTCAGGTTCGGACTCGTTGTCTGACCGCTGCGGTGATCCCTCGTTGTCCGAGCCCTGATCCGACACTGCTGCTGGAGACGCAGGCCGAGACTCGTCCTCTGATCCCTCTGACCGGCTCCTCTTGCTCTCGTTGTCCGACTGCTCCGAGTCTGACTGCGGCCGTGGTCTCTTCCTCTTCACTGGCCGCTCGCTGCCGGACTCGTCTTCATCAGAGTTTGCAGAGCGCCGGGGGCTGCCGCCCTCGCTGCCCGAACGGTTTCGCTCTCCGTCCGACTCGCTGTCGGAAGCGATGCGCTTCCGGTGGCCTCCGTCGTCCGAGCCGGAACCACTGTCCTGTGGGTTCCTGAGGCAGAAAGCAACCCGGAGTTAAGACTATAAACGAGCTCGTTGCAAAGACGTGATCAACTGATCAATTGGAATCTCTCGGTCTAATCTGAAAGATTAGTATCGTAACTGAGGCATTATATGGTGGATCAGCATTGGTGTTATTAAGCCGATCCAATTTTAGGGATAGGAATTTCAACATATTTGACGTTCAGATCTGTAAAGCATTATGTGAAACCTAAATCACATTTATCTAAATAACATTGTGTTATAGATGCAATTTTACAACACTGTTGGGTATTTATGCCTACGGCTGTCATAATGAAAATTAGCTGTATTTTAATTGTCATGAATAATTGTGATCGATATTTTTTTGGTTCACTGTTCGCAACAATTACATTACAAGCCTAAAAGTGCAGCATTTAAGGTGGAACAGGAGCTGGCGAGCGAGAAATTGACAGCTTTGAGACTTTAGTGTTTGATAGTTTCAAGTTGCAGATTAAACGTATCAGGAAACCAGCTGGAGTAATAATAATAATAATAATAATAATAATAATAATGTCCATTTGTCTCCAAATTGATTTTGTTAGCTTTAGCTAGGGCTGGGTGATAAAACGATAAACAATAATTATCGCGATACAACTTCCCTTGATAGAACTATAAGAAATGTTCAATACATTTTCAGTATAACAGAGCATTCTCACAGTTCCACGTTCTGGCGACAGCCGTGGTGGCGTTTTCTACTGCAAGGAAAGCGACACTACTCTGCTGTCGCCACGAGAGGGCGCACTTACGAATTTTACAACATGATTAGAGAGGGAGGAGCGACTAAAAAGAGTCGCCAAATATAAAGAAAATCTTTTGACATTTATCGCGATATTGACTCATATGAAATTTTTTATCGTGATAACCTTTTTGGCCATATCACCCAGCTCCAGATGACTGAAATGTAGCAACTGTGGAAAAGGACTGACATCAGCTTAAATAATTGCAATTAGCCAATTATGGAACACTTGTGACAGGCCTATTTATGCAGCTCTCATTGAGGTAACAAACAGCTATAATTCACAATTTGCAGCAGTGAGGCACATTTTTAGAAGTTAACAAGCTGTATGAATGTTTATATTGAGAAACTATTTTAAAGTGTAAATTGAAACACCTCAAAAGCCATTTGAAACCCCTGCAATGCTTGCAATGTTTTAAATGCAGTTAAGCTACCCTTTCGTCAAAACAGTTAAACCAAGGGTATGTAAATTACACACTTAGTAGTAAAGTACTTTTAAAGTACTTTACAAGTACTTTTTAAATACTTTTAAAGTAAATTACACACGGACTAACTTTAATGTGCCGTGCGGCTGTATTATACGCAAAATATACTGAAGCAGGAATGAGTATCAGCAGATATTCAATATTAAAACTTCACAAAAGATCGAAACATCCCGAATGATCAAAACAATTAATACAACACCTACCTATCCTCTGCGATTTTCAGGCCATCCTCATCAGACGAGGACTCCGAGGAGGAAATAATAGCTTTAGATTTGATCTTCCCTTTAAGAGACGGTGGCATGCGCTCAGGTTTGGGCTACGAGGAGAAAAGCATAGTTAGCACTGGGTCCTAATTTAGAATATTCACACAGAATAACCACAGTCACTATGTGGAATGAGGTCTGTACCTTCTCAATCCTCTTGCGCTCTCTGGGTTTACGCTGTTTCTTAGGTCTTGAGCCTCCTTCCTCATCACTCTCCTCATCTCCACCCTTAGCTGGTCTACAGATACAGTAACAGAAGCATGGTCAACATAGAGTTCTAACCAAATGAATACAAACATACACACATACACACGTCTCCCAAGAGTCCTCACCTCCTCCTTTTCTTGCGTGGTTTCTTCTCACCCTCTTCGCCTTCTTCCTCCTGTTCGCTGCCACTGCGAGGCTTCTTCTTTTTCTTCTTCTTCACAGGCAGATCTTCATCAGAGTCATCGTTAACAAAGTCATCATAGTCTGCTCCTTTCTTGCGCTGAAAAATACAAACAACGTTTACAGGACCGTTCCATCCTCTAAATACAATCCACACAAGACACTCCGAGGACCCTACAGACACTCACCCGCCCACCGCCTCCCTTCTTCTTCTCTTTTGCAGACTCTTTTACTTCTTCAGTGAAGGAGAGGAGGTTCTTGGTCTTCTCCACAAACTGAGCTCTCTGCTCCTGCAGCTTCTTCTGCTCCTCGGCCTCTTTGACCTTCTTCTCCTCCTGTTCACGCTGCATCTGCTGCCTCAGTAATTCCCGCTCCTGGTCCTGCTTTGCCCGCAGCTCCTTCTCTTCCTCGTCCTGCTTACGGGCCCGAGCCACATGGTACTGTGCCTGGCTTAGCAAGTCAGAGCACTGCCTGGAAGGGCAATACATGCATCATGTCAAGTTTGCTCTAAGAAGTTGGGGTTAAGTGCTTTGATCAAGGACATAACCGTAATATCAATGAGCTGGAACAAACCTGTCTTCCTAAAGCAATAGTTTAATATCACCATTTATCCTAGCTAGTAGCTAATGAAATGCAAACAGAAGGATATAAGATATAAGAAAGATTTAAGTTAAACGCCAACAATTTGGAGACGAATGGACTTATTATTATTATAATCATCCCAGCTGGTTTTCTGATATGCTTAATCTGCAACTTGAAACCCTCAAACACTAAAAAGTCGCAAAGCTGTCAATTTCTCGTTCGCCAGCTTCTAACTTGAATTCTCCCGTTCCACCTGTAATGCTGCAACAGTTACATTCCAGTGCGTCAGGTGGCATTTAAGGTGGAACGGGAAAATTTGAACAAGAAGCTGGCGAATAAGAAGCAACTTCAGCCTCATGAAAATCAAACGTTGAGAGACATTTTACAAGAAACTACTCCATTCTTGCGGAAATGGTTCCTGCCGGAGATGTGAGAAAAGCAGCTATAGATGAGCTAAAGCTTAAAGCAGAGCAAAGGAAGTCTGCATTTTCGTTTATATTTTTAGCCTATACCAGCACCTTATCACATACTGAGACAAATTTACAGCCAAGATGGTGAAATGGACATAAAATGTTGTGGCTCCCAAGGTGGTTTGATTTTTAACAAAAGGACAAAATGGCTCTTCTTAACACTCGGGTTGCCCAAATGCTATATAGCTACGCAAAATAATTCTGACTATGCTAATTGGTGGTCATAAGCTTTCTTTATTTGCTTACTTGTTGCAAAAGCTAACTGACTACAATACAGTAAACCAATGAGGGGTAGGTAGATTTCAAATAGAGTATGTAACTTCATAACATTTCATATGTAACTTCAACATTTACTAAATTCCATGTTTTGTTGATGTTAACAAATCCTCTACAAGTATGAAACTTAAATATGCCATTTTCTGCAAATGTTTGTGCACAATTTCAATTTTTAACAGTTTAACACAATTAATGTGTACCCTAACTCTTGCACAGGCCACATTTTAGTTTTTTTTTTTCTTTCAGTAAATTAAATTCAACAAATAAACAGTAATGCACTAAAATATGTGTTCTTGGTATAGAGTGTGTTAACTTTTCTTTCACATAGGGGAAAATCAACAAATCATTTCACCAGGGGTGCCCAAACTTTTGTACACAACACTATTTATACTCTAAAAACGTTTGTTCTCTCATGGTAAGCAATGGGGCAGAGTTGGGGAAACTTTCTTGAGAGCCAAATCAAATGGCCTCACAGGCCCACTTTGGCCAGCAGGCCTCATTTTGGGAAGCTCTGATTTAAACTAAAGCCAGGTCAAGAAAACTGAGCTACATACAACTACTAAACCATAATGACTACATCATGTGAACCCACCTTGCTTCACTCGATGCAAGTGCTAGGTCGAACCTCATCTTGTCTCCTGCCTTACTGAGATAGCTGAAGTACCTGTGTGAGCAGAGAGGGACATGTTAGAATTATGGAAGTGTCCTAAATAAGTCTACAACGGACGTGTTGCAGACACTTGGGGTGAGCTAAGCAGCCAACCCACCTGTGGGCCAGCTCCAGCTCCTTCACCGCACTCAGCACAGCTTTCAGGTTGCTCTTCTCATCCTTCAACACCAGTGTGGCCAACCTCTGCAGCACTAGAGCCACGTTGAACATCAACACCGTGTCGCTGGGGGCCACATGGCGAGCCTGGTGACCCACAGTGAAGAGGAAAGGAGATTACAAAAAGTGGAAAAAGACTTCACAGATGTTCAATCATAGTTTTCCACATGACTCTGACCAATTTGTTTACCCACCCTCAGCAACATCTGTTTACACTCCTGCAGCTTTCCACACTTAAAGAGCGCTCGCGCGAGATAAAGTAACACTTCTGTGTTCTGGTACTTATAGAACTTCTTCAGGCAGTTCTCGTACTGAAAACACAAAAACAACAAGTCATGAGGACAGACAGGAGCAGCTGTAGGCTTTCTTATCCTCATCAATACAGTCGTATTTGTTTTCTCAGACTCTCACCATCTGCACAGCACTGATGTACTGTTTCTGCTCCACGTAAATGTGTGCCAAGTTCAGCCAGACATCACTGATATCAGCAGTTGCCTCCCTGACTTGGGCGAATACATCACGTGCCTCACGGAAATAGCCCTTGTGGGCCAAAACAGCCCCTGTGTTAAAAATAGTAAACATTAAGTATCAGTTCTGAAAAAGAGGAAAAGGAGAAAGACTGTAATGAGAGAAAAAAATATGTTTAAAACTCCTAAAGTTCTCATGAAATCTCCTCAAGGACAACAGAATCACTGGGCAACTGAAGAAAATGTTTGTAGCATTTACTGTCACCTTATTTATGAACATACTGAACATAAACTTGCCGCATACCTATGCCATTGGCAGCATATAGATTCTTGGAATCATTCCTCAGGACCTGCTTATAAATCGCTAGAGCTCTATCCTGATGTCTCTTTTCCTGTCACATGGAAAAGACATGGATGAGTTGGTAAGATTGGAATGTCATTTTGACAAGGCTGGAAGTTACATTCACTAAATTAACAGAAAAAAAAAAATAAATAAATAAATCATCAAGCACCTTTTCCCGATCCCTTGTGGGCTGGTGCAGCGTCTGAAGCCAAACATTGCCCAGCGCCAGCATGGAATAGGTATCGTTCTGAGTGGACGGCTGCTTCAGGATGCGTTCAAACTTCTTCTGGCCTGGACCCCACTCCTGCTTGGCCAAGTGGAGATTTCCAATCAGGGACCAAGCATCCGGGTGATCCTGCAAAACATAATTGTGTGATCGAAGCTCTCAAAGAACAAAAATTACAAGAAAGTAATAATTACAAAAACAGTAACTACCTGGTTGATCTGAAGAGCTTCTTTGAACCAGTCTGAGGCTTCATAGAAGTTGCCTTTGTCACGGGCCATGGCTCCAAGACGCAAGTAACCTATTAAACATGACAAAATAAGTATTTCACTAAATCTTTCATATTAAAAGAAAGTGTTATCTTTGAAGTGTACAGTTTATTAGCTTCCTTACAGTCCACGTAGTTAGGATGTTCCCTCAGGATGTTCTTATATAGCTTCTCAGCCTCGTGGAACTCACACATTGCCTCATAGAGTCGGGCCAGGTTGTAAGATGTGGTGACGGAAATGGCATTATAGTAGTGCTCGTCATGTTCGCCCTCAGCTTTGGCCCTCTCCAGAGAAGCCAAGAAGTATTTCTATAATGAACAATTGGAAAGTGCCGAGTTATCCGATGATCCCAGCCTTGCAGCCCTGTTAGTATCAGGTCTTTATAAAGTAAAAAGCTGTCATGTTTAATCAGTCGTCAGTTTTACCTTTGCTTCCCCAAGATTCCCCAGTCTGAAGTGCAAAGCCCCCAGATTGTTGAGGATCTCAGGAGGCACATCAGCTTGCACCTTCTCCTGGAGGATTCTTGTGGCTGTGCCATATGCAGACAGAGCACCCTGGAAGGGGGAGGAGAATTAGGATCAGAAGATATTTGTAACAGAAATAGCAAACCAAGCAAATTATAAGCCCCAAATAAATACACCGATCAGGCATAACATTATGACCACGTTGTTTCTACGCTCATTGTCCATTTTATCAGCTCCACTTATTATATAGGTGCACTTTGTAGTTCTACAGTTACAGACTGTAGTCCATCTGTTTCTCTGCATACTTTGTTAGCCCCCTTTTACCCTGTTCTTCAGTGGTCAGGACCCCCATGGACCCTCACAGAGCAGGTACTATTTGGGTGGTAGATCATTCTTAGCACTGCAGTGACACTGATATGATGGTGGTGTGTTAGTGTGTGCTGTGCTGGTGCAAGTGGATCAGACACAGCAGCACTGCTGGAGTATGCAGAGAAACAGATGGACTACAGTCTGTAACTGTAGAACTACAAAGTGCACCTATACAGTAAGTGGAGCTGATAAAATGGACAATGAGTGTAGAAACAAGGTCATAATGTTATGCCTGATCAGTGTATACTACAATTTAAAATGCAACTGCTGTTCAAAAGTGCTCATATGCTTGTCCTGTGCAATTTAAATAATTATTAAGACACATTATAGAAATTGTAGATGAAGAATGAAGTCGCTAAGATGAACGATGATAAATGCAGCCAAAGAAGATTTTAAATGACTGATAAAGCTGTTTAATAAAATTTAAAAGTTTAATATATTTTAAAAATTAACATCCAGAATTCATGATAAAGCAAACAACTTGACAAAAAGCACATATCTTGTGCTTTTTTAATCACATAGCACATATCTTTTTTTCCATCTCAGGAAAAACTGACAGCACAACTCTACTGACAACTAAAATGTCAGCCTGTATGGACAGTATTTGCAGAACCTAGAAAAAGCATCCTGTGGCCTTACTGTTGACATTCTGAAGTGGCCATAATGTTGTCTGAGGTGATAATTTATCTTTATAAACTGATAAGTTATCGTCACGATTATGCGTTATTGCCCATAATAACAAAACCAGACATCTATAATTACCATAAATGCTGTATCAACATTCACATCACAGGAGCTAAAGACATATAAATCACTAGATTATCTTTTTTTTATTAATTATTTCCTTATTTTGTGGAAGGGTCAGCAATAAAAAGTCTTTCTTACCATCAACTACAACAGTGAACACTGTTGAGATCGTGAACATAATTAATAGCTACATAACTATGCTTGATGGGTTAACTTGACATTAGCTTAAGTGAGCACTGCTAATTATTATTCTGGCATTAACTGCATTCATTGCTTGTCCTGTGCAATTTAAACATAATTCTTAAGACACATTAAGCAATTTTAGATGAAGAATGAAGCCGCAAAGATGAACGATGATAAATGGAGCGAAACAGAATCGGCTAAACAGAATTCATCCCTTATCTAACAGTCTACTTGTGACAAAGTGATGAGTGTAGACTTTGGTATGGGAAGCTGAAAGTTTCTCCTGTTTATTCTCACTACCCACTGAATTCTCCTTCTCTGGCTCAGCTCTTCTGTCTCCTATCCCTCATAACGTCAAACAGCCTGATACTATAAAAGCTTAGCCTACATTATCTTATTTTTCTTGCTGTTGTTCCTACGACTATGAATTACGCAAGACATCATGGCTATATTTTATCTGTCAGTGATGCTTAATTGACTAACACCGTACAAGCAGTTGCTCTATGAGAGCCGCTGTTTTCTCTGTGTAAAGCAGTGGTGTGTCAACAACACGGCAGCAGCGAAATGTGTGACATCAACTGAACACTGTATTCATGGGAAATTTTTTCACATTAGTGTTCCAAAAAAAATTTCAATCAATACCCTGGAGGTGTTAAAGGATGCTAAGATAAAACAAATAATGAAAAAACCGACAAGCGACTCTCCCAAGTGGAAGACAAACCTAGAGCACTGAGGTTTACTCACCAAACACTAAGAAAGGTTAGTTAAACTTTTAATAAGTTCTTGCTCACAGAATTCTTTACAAATTTAATAAAACATCTAAAATAGGGTTAAGTTTGTGACATTTAAAGTGAAATTATTATTAAACATCAAATAAAAATTGTTAATATTGCTTCCAGACTTTTGCATGATTGTGAACACCCATCTTACCTGAATGTCTGTCTGTTCAAGAATCTGTGCGAGCTCAATCCAAGCTTCTACATCATCAGGATACTGCTCAGTGACTTTCTTCAGATGGCCCTAAAATATTCAAAAATACAAAAAAGGGAATGTGTAATTGATTTGCTTCATTTTAAGATAAAAAGTGAACAACATATTACCCGTAGACACCAAGACATACTTTGGCAATGTCTCTTTTCTCCTGATCATCTGAGGCGGCATAAAGGGACCCGAGGATTTTCATGGTTTCGTAGTTATTGGGGTAAGCCTTCAAGACCTTCTCAAAGCACTGAGCTGCGTTTTCTTTGTCTCTGCGATACACATACATCTGGCCCAGGCCGAAGAATGGCAAGACGAAGGTGGAAGAGGCAAACTGGGTGGCCTGGTAGTAGTACTGAAAAGCCTGGTCGTAGTCCTCCTGTAGTGAAGGTGCAAAAGGTTTAATCACCAAGAAATTTAAACCAAACATGTTCTGCTTTGAATATATGGGAACTCTGCTCTTACCTGAACATGGAAAGAGCGGGCTAACTGATAACAGCTTTCTGCTTGCATGGCCTCTACCTCAGTGTTGTGAAATGCATGAAGAGCCAAGTGCTGTACTTTGCTATAGTCCTGAAAGAACACAGAATGTAGGTGAAGTCTAAAGTCTCCAGAATGAAAAAACATACATGAAAATTAACCATGGCTATTATATCTTTACCTTTTTGAAGAAAAAGTGGTTTGCAAGGTGATTGAGCACCATGGGGTTGCTGGGGTCAATGGTGTATGCTCTAGAGAGCAGCTGCACTCCATTCTTGATGGAGTCAGCCTCTTTGTTGTTGAGCTCTAGGACAGCCAGACCCACCAGAGCCCCCACACACTTCGAGTTGAGCTCTAGGGCACGGCTGAAAGCCAGACGAGCTTTCTCCAGTTTGTTGAGCTTCACAAAGCAGTGGCCCATTCCAAGCCTCACTTCAGCTACAGGAAAGAATTAGAGAACATTAACCTCGAGACAGTATAAGAAAACAAAATGCATACGTTGGGATGTAATTCACCGAGCTCACCTGGACAACCTGGGTTTGTGCGTAGCGCTTTTTTATAGTAGGCCAAAGCTCCTCTGTAATCTTTTTTGTTGAAGGAAATGCAAGCCTTACCTGCAAAGGTAAAATGCAATAATTATTATCAAATGGAAATATGAACCAACCTATCATTCACAAACATGTTATGTATGTCAGTGTGTTCTCTTAGCCACTTCCAAAACTCTCCCTGCGGCACCCAGTATTAATTCCTCCAATACTTAGTTTGGCTCATGAATCCTTCGTTAAATCAAAGCACCACCTCATGAAGCACGTTCAGCTTACACAAAGTCTCTGATGGAGTTTCAGTTTTACAATGACAGTTAACAACCTTTTCTGTTAACCTAAGTTTAGATACGTAAACCATGATTAGTCACAGTGTGAGTGCATATGAAAGCATGACATTTCAGACGTCATGCTTACACCAACTGCACAAAACAGAGTCAAGTGGCCTGTTTTTCAACAAAGAAAAAAAGACAGAAAACACACTACATAAATATGTAGAAATAAAGCATTTATAACTGCAAAAAAGGTTTCTGTATTAGCATTTAATGGAGCAACTGGTATATGCTTAATATCCATGAAGTATGATTTGTGTTCTCCACTGAAAAGCATTCTTTTATATGATTGATGCTACAAAAAAAAAAGACCCAAAATCTGTTTATGATCCAAAATCCCAACCACAACTGGTCCTGGAGCAGGGTAGGAAGGCAGCATAAGTTGCCATGGTAATGAAGTTTGGTAAAAACTGATTCAATATTAAAAGACTGAAAATCCAGTGTGAGATCGAACTACGGTAAAGTTAGCTGGCTAAGCAAGAATACAAGCCCCAGGTGTGCTGGCGGTGGACTTGAGCAAATGCATTCAATGGCTGGGGCAATGAAAAAAGGTCAGAACCCAAACACTGTTCTTCTAACCAGCTCAAAATGTCTTAATTGCATTTTGGAAAATAAGAAATCCTTGTTACTTTTTACTGCGTTTATTATTATTCTAATGTTTTTAAAGGCATTTATTGTCCAAATAAATGGGTTTAGAAGAGTTTTTCTTACACCAATCAGGCATAACATTATGACCACCTCCTTGTTTCTACACTCACTGTCCATTTTATCAGCTTCACTTACTATATAGGTGCACTTTGTAGTTCTACAGTTACAGACTGTAGTCCATCTGTTTCTCTGCATACTTTGTCAGCCCCCTTTTACCCTGTTCTTCAGTGGTCAGGACCCCCATGGACCCTCACAGAGCAGGTACTATTTGGGTGGTGGATCATTCTCAGCACTGCAGTAACACTGACCTCATCCTCTAGTCCTTCATCAGTGGTCAATGGACAATGAGCGTAGAAACAAGGAGGTGGTCATAATGTTATGCCTGATCGGTGTATGTGCCTAATACTTCTGCACAGTACTGTATACTGTAAAATCATAACAAAACCTGGTAACCCTGAAATGAATGAAGCTTTATAGGAGAAGAAAAAAATATTTTTATTTTAATGCATGTTAATGTAAAAGATTTAATTCTAAGTAATTTGGGGTCATTTCTATTGGTCCATTCATGTAAAATGCATCTCGCTTTTCTAAAATAGCGTAATTTTTTTTTAAAAAAGTTGTGAGTTAGGAGGTTCTGATATGACTTTCAAACAATGTGTGATGTCAACCCAGCTTTACTAACCCAACAGTGCAGGGATGTTGTTTGTGGACTGGTTCAAGACAAAATGAAACTGGGCATCTGCCTGATCCATTTTATCCCCTTCTAACAGGCAAAAGCAGGCTCTCCCCAGCAAGTGGTTCTGAAACAAACAGAAACACATATTGTCTTCAACCTCTGCTGAAAGTGAACACTAACCACGCCTCTATCAGCAATGCTCAGTGTTGAAATAGACATGTGTAAAACACTGTTTTTACCTGATCATACATGATGATCTTGTCTGCCATGGTGTACAGAAGGGTGGACTGGTTGATGAGGTCCTTCTTTGCATCTTTGTTCTTCTCTTTGCGTGCCTGTTGCACATAGTAAGCGGCTAAAGTGTCCAGACAGGTCATCTGGTCTTTCTCATGGTCTCTGTAGTCGAGGTTTCCGTCGATGCGAGCTGCTTCCAGCAGCTTCACGAAGTCCTCCGTCTTCCCCTGTTTGTAGTACTCCAGCTGTGAAAGGTCACAGTCAGTTTAAAGCAATGGCACTGTTTCAACTATGGTACAAACAATGGCTTTAAAAAGAAAAAGAAAGAGAAGAAGGCAGCAGCAGAACTTACAGCAAGTGCAATCCATATGTGCAACTGTGTGTGCTCCTGTTTAAGGATACTGATGACTTCATCTCCTTCAGGAAGCTGATCAAAATCAAGCTCAATAACCTAAAAGACAAATGTTAGATCAATGACAGTCAGCTCAATGAATGTTACAGTGGACCTGACAGCAGAGCCCAGATAATGAAGTAAACCTGAAGTTCAACTCATGTTAATTCTTAACAGCTAACCCTTGAACAAAAAATGACTTCAGTCTGATTTCTTCAGCTAATACATAGTAATACTTCATACTCAACTGAAGGAGCAACTTAAAGGAATATTCCGGCACACATCTAGCATAAACAGGGAGATTCACTTGAAAGAGGCCCCGAATATTCTGTAATAACTCTCGCTAGAATGAAGCAATCTGAACGAAACAACGTGCAATGTGCTCCTCAGTATATTGAGCTTCGATAAAGCTGGGATGCCCCTGCATCGGAGCGATGAGGTAGGCACCGGACAGCCTTCACGACGTTTAACCTTCGTTTGCAACTTCTGGGTGTATAGCCCCCTTACCCCTTCAAGTGTCTGGCAGAAAATGGAGATCACTTCCAGCATCGCATGTAATGCAATCGATTACACATACGTCAAGGTATGTGGTGTAGTTATTTTGGTTCAGATTGCTTCATCCTAACGGGAGTTACAGAGGAACATTCGGGGCCTCTTTCGAGTGAATCTCCCTGTAGTATTTTATCTGTCATGTTACATAGCATTCTGTAGCATGCGGCATTGGACCCCTCAGCCTCAGTAGTCTGTTAGCATTCAGGGTTTTGTATCTTGTTCTGTTTTTTGTCCATCAGCATGCTCCACCTATAATACCCAACATGCATTACACAACTACACAACATAAGCTGGCATAGGTGATATACCACTATCTTTAGCAGTTCATCAAATTTTTCTTTTTGTAAAAAAAAAGTTTTTCCAGAAAGCCAAAAAATATTCAAACAGCCCACCCCCAAATATAAACCCTTTAAAGGAGAACTCCACCAATTAAAAAAAAAAAACTGATTTGATTTGATGTGAAATCTGTTCTAGAGAAACTCGCCGAGTCAGAATTGTTCACAGTGGTGGTGATAGGAACTTTGAAAGATCTTGGGAGTTTAATGCCTCTGAAAGCTTCCTCACAGAAAGTTATTACATAATGATTGGATATGCGCTGTCTGATGTCTGACACTTTGTTTTAGGATAGTTTTGTGATAGGGTTTTGGCTTAAACTGTATTTTAATCCATTTATATTGGAGAGACACATCTAGGGTACTGTAAGGCAAAATAGTCCTCAAAGAAAAGTTACCTTTTAGGACTTTCTACCATCATTAACACTACATATAAAACCTCAGAAGACAAACGTAGCGTTATGTTAGTAAATAAAACGGATACTGACTAAAATTGCCATATTTGTGTTGTAGATAGATATTGTGACCGCCACTGTAGAGAAATCTGTCATTTTCTCTACAATGAACCACTTCACGTCAAACCACTCTGAATGCCTCTGTTCATATCTCGGTGCCTGAGTTATGAAAATTTTTGAAAACTTGGTGGAGTGTCCCTTTAAGTTAGCTACCTTGGCAGGTCAACAAGCCAGTTACTACCGTCTTATGTGGAAGACATAACTATGTAACTAGTCAATATGTGGTCGTTAGCCTGGATAGAGTTAGTAAAACAGATAATGTGTCCCAAAAAATCAGACAAACACGAATTAAATGAAATTTAAGCGAACTTTTCACAGCGGCGCGAATGCTAACGAGCTAACCTAGCGAACGTGGCTAACGTTAACGACAGAGGGTCAGTTAGCCGCCGCGCGCTCTGCTACACGAACAGCTGTGAAAAAAGACAAAACGTGAAGATGTGAAGTGTCTACGTACCTCATCCGTGTCCCTCAGGGGGATTTCGATGGATCCCCGAGACATGGTGACACTTTAAACCCCGATATTCGGCTCAGCAGAGGCTTCTTCTGTTCTGCCTTCCTCCTCTCACGGTTCTCCACAGCCTCAGGACAACAACGGCTATCAGTTCCCGTGCCAGGATTGAAGAGGGCAAAATAAAAGTCCTCACAAAATGAGCAAAATCTCTCCGTTTTCCGTAAAAGAATCGATTCGGTGCCATACAAATGGTTAAAAACTAAATGTATTTTTTTTTTTTGCTTTAGTGTTCTTCAGTCACTGAAAGGACTGAAGAACACTAAAGCAAAAAAAAACAAAAACAAAAAAAAACGCTAGAATATTGTAAAGTCCTGAATGTTTGCAAAACCTTGAATGCTTTTCATCTTCTTTTTCCCCTCGACTCTCTTTCTTCCTTTTTGCATTAATGCATTCAATGGCTGGGGCCATGAAAAGAAGTCAGAACCCATACACTGTTCTTCTAACCAGCTCAAAATGTCTTAATTGCATTTTGGAAAATAAGAAATCCTTGTTACTTTTTACTGCGTTTATTATTATTCTAATGTTTTTAAAGGCATTTATTGTCCAAATAAATGGGTTTAGAAGCGTTTGCTTACACCAATCAGGCATAACATTATGACCACCTCCTTGTTTCTACGCTCAATGTCCATTTTATCAGCTCCACTTACTATATAGGTGCACTTTGTAGTTCTACAGTTACAGACTGTAGTCCATCTGTTTCTCTGCATACTTTGTTAGCCCCCTTTTACCCTGTTCTTCAGTGGTCAGGACCCCCATGGACCCTCACAGAGCAGGTACTCTTTGGGTGGTGGATCATTCTCAGCACTGCAGTAACACTGACCTCAGTGACTGAAGAACACTAAAGCAAAACACGCTAGAATATTGTAAAATCCTGAATGTTTGCAAAACCTTAAATGCTCTTAGTCTTCTTTTTTCCCCTCATCTCTCTTTCTTCCTTTTTTGTTTATATATAATACAGTGTGTCCCCCCAAAAAAATGACGTAATTTCGTAGTCTAATAACGTAGCCAGTTCTCCCTCAAATGATCTCAAATTTTAGCAAAATGTGTAAAAACTAACCAAGTTTAATTTTTAATGTGTTTTTTCAGGTTGAAGAATGGCCTTCTCAAGAAATGAAAAGGCATGTTGTGTGTTAGAATATGCTCGAACACAGTCAAACAAGAATGTGCAGCAGCATTTTCGAGAAAATTCAATAAAAATGCACCAACTGGAAAGGAGATTTGGACATGGCACAAAAAATTCAAAGAGGAAGGCTGTCTGTGCAGTGCAAAGGGATCTGGACGACCACCAGTATCGGAAGATATTACATTTGTGAAGCTGTGAAATCAGTTATAAAATCTATATCCCTTTGAATTTCTTGTTCAAATTTAGATAAATAAATCTTGTATTGTTCAACATGAAGCCTATTTAATTTCTTTTGAAATGTAGTTACTCAGTTACTCAGATATTCACATCTCAAATGATGTCCATTTTTTTAGGACACCCTGTATATATTATACATTTTTCCTTTTCCAGCCCTGAAGGCTGTATTGTAACAGTATGTACCTGTGCAATTTATGGGCAAAATAAAGTGATAAAAGTCTCTTAGAAGAGCATTTTGTCGTTTGTCTAATATTAGACTTATCTAACATCTCATGCTTGAAACATCCTTTTTCAGGCGTCCCTTGACTTTGCTGAGTCAACTCTGTTAACTGAACACGTTCAGCTCTATAAAGTGTCTGGAATATTCCACAGATGTTGAACAAGATGTTGCATCATCTGAATTTCCTGAAGATCATGGCAGGAAGAAAATAAAAGATTTTCTTTTTTTTCTAACCATCTTGCATATTTCTATCCTAAAAACTCAACCGCATTACTCATTTTAGGCACTGCCAGCAAAGAAACTTGTTAACACATGGTTAATGGTTAAATAACACGTTTTCTCAGGTTGTATGTGGAAAAATATTTTTAGGGCTGTCTGGCAACCCAGTTGTAGAATCTTCCACAAGGCTGCTTGACTACTGTTGTTGTGAGGGCCTTTTCAGGTCTACATTAAGAAGACCCAGGATATTTTCTTCTTAGGTCCAGACATACGTATATCTCGACTGATCATTACTGCGAGTGATTTGTGTGATTATTCAATCTAATTTGAAATGAACACAGACTGCAAATTGAAAACATTTTGATTAAGGTACATTTAGAAATGTGTTTTTTTGATACAATGAGTCTCTACAACGACAGTGCAGAGTCGGTACTGATCTCCTGCTGTCTGAACTGTGCTAAACCACATCACTATATTTCCTCTCCTGTTAATACTCACTGTGCAATATAGCATAACCTGCTGTAATGACTCTTTCACTATGCACTTTACATTGTAATACTGCTGCAACTCCTAGTTGTGTATCTATCTATCTATCTATCTATCTATCTATCTATCTATCTATCTATCTATCTATCTAACAACAGCAAGAAAAAAGAAGAAAAAGAAAAATACATTCAAAAACAGCAATTGGCTATTACTAATACTTATGATAATAATAAATAATAATAATAATAATAATAATAATTTTAGTTATTAGAAACAGCCTTATAATACTACCAACATTTAATAAAAAACAAACATGGCAACAACAACAACAACAATAATAATAATGATGATGATGATGATGATGATGAAAGAATGAATGAATGAGTAATGAGCCTGTACAGTCAATGAAATTCTGACTAGCCTTGTAAAAATTCTTTGGAGTTTGGTTATGCCTTTGAGGCAAAAGAGATGAGGGAATTGAATGGGAGGCTCGATTAGTGTGGAGCATCGGCGTAGCTGAATCATTTGATATGGAAAACTGCAGAATGTTAATTAAAACAGTCCATTACAACATTGTGTCCTGTTACGAGCACACAGGCAGTGAAATAAGTGGGCTGGGGGGGTTGGGGGGCAGCCATGTCAGCTGGATTTGATGTGTGTACTGAGATGAAAACAGACAAAGCCTTTCTCAAGATTAGCTTTGAAGGGGTTTCTATTTGAACAGCACAGTCAGCTATGGACAACAGGACGCTGCTTACACTTTACTTACACAACAGTGCAGCTTTCAGCCTTCGGTGAGAACATGCTTCCTGTGCTGAGAGTCTAACCACCGTAGCCACCGTGTTGACAGAATGGAGGTTTCAGGAGGAAAGTAGTCAACTGAAAGGTATGTTTCTGTGGATCTTTTCTTCTTTTTCAGATATAATAGATATAATAGTGGCCTGAGGGTGAGTTAGTGAGTTAGTGAGTCATATTCTTACAGCATATATCTGTCAATAGTGGCCTGAGGGTGAGTTAGTGAGTTAGTGAGTCATATTCTTACAGCATATATCTGTCAGTATTTCTGAATGTGATATTTTGATATATACATACATCTATAAAGAGTGATTTCAAAAAATGCACTTATGTGCCTTTTGCATAGACTTTTGCATATATCTATATAAATATATATGTACACACCATACATACATCTTCTATAGCGGTTGCTCCCAACCCGTGGTCCTGGAGCCCCCCCTTCTTGCACCTTAGTTTATTCTCTCTGCTCCAAACACACCTGGTCCGACAAATCAACTCATTAACAAGCCATTCATGTCTTGAAGTGGGTGTGCTGTGAGCAAGAAACCAGTAAAATGTGCAAAAAATGTATTTATTTTAAGTTTAAAATTGGAAAAATTTAATATGTGCCTTAACTTTTACACAGGCCACGGTGAATGTTTTAGACAAGTTTCACAGAAGTGTGCCTACATATATATATATATGTATATATATGTGTGTGTGTGTGTGTGTGTGTATATATATATACATATATATATATATATATATAAATATATATATATATATATATATATATATATATATATATATATATATATATGTAGGCACACTTCTGTGAAACTTGTCTAAAACATTCAATGTGGCCTGTGTAAAAGTTAAGGCACATGTTAAATTTTTCCAATTTTAAACTTAAAATAAATACATTTTTTGCACATTTTACTGGTTTCTTGCTCATCTGTCTATCTATCTATCTATCTATCTATGTATCTATCTATCTATCTATCTGTGTAAAATTCTACCAAACTGATTCAAAGTTAGAGTTCAAAACATATTTCCGACTTTTAACTGACTTGGACTTTACACTGAAATCCTTTTGTTTTTTTGAGTGACCCCTTTACATTTAATTTTGTCACTAACAAAGCAATCATAACACTACTGAAACCAAATCCCAAATTTTCAGTAATGACTATTTTTCGTAGTAACAGTTTTTGCTAATTTTGAGCAGAATTCACATGACTAGCAAACACAGCTTTGAACAGCTGTACACACATAAAATCGACATTAAAACGCAAAAAATGTAGTAAATTGCTGACAATATGTGTTTCTGTAGCGACACGTCTGATTTCACACATTTGCTTCAAAACAGTGAGACACAACTGTTCACCATGTGGCCATGACGGACAGGGATGCAGTCTCACTTCCTGCTCTACAATGCAGGGGTCAAACACAGCTCCCCCTCTGGACTAAAACTAAAATTTAAACTAATGATCAAACTAAATCTTTCAGCTTCACTTTGAGAAAAATGTCTTATTTTCACAAGTGTAGTTTTAGGGGTTAGGGTTTGGGACAGACACCTCCCAATAGAAAGTACTATCAATGATAATTTTGTATATATTTAGCTTATTAATATCACAGATAATGCCTTGGGCTTAACCAGATCATAGCATAATCCATAAATATGTAAGGTCTGAGTACTTCCCTTTACCGGCGGACTGCAGTATAAACTATTTCTGTGGAATAATTATTATTACTATTATGGTTTATGGTCAAGATATATAGTTAACAATATAGTCCTCTTTCATTCTAAGCTGCAAGTGCATGAAGTCAATATCATGATCAATATCATGGCAACTTGGCAGAGCAAATTTGGCACAGTGATCTACACTGATAGTGCTACGTTGTTTTCTTTCCCCAGCGGCGATGGCCTCAGTAAACTTTAATGGGGGCCAAAGTTTTTCTGGGGATTTTGCTGAGGACAGTGAGCCCACCTCTCTGTCTCACCAGTCCAAGGCACAAAAAAGTGACCACCATGGCTACAGCGCTCCTAGTCTGTCCATCGACTCTGGAACCTGCTCCCTTGAGCCTTGCCAGATGTATGACCTCAGTGAAAGTAAGTCTTTTTTGATGGACAGAGCTTTTATGTGGTCATTTGCATTTACAGACGTGATTACAATGACGAGCCCACCGCTTTTTCATTGTTTCAGCCTTCAGGCCTGACAACAGGGATTTGTGCGAACTTGACATGAATGGCTTTTCAGAAGAAGAGCTGCTGAATATTACTTTCGAGGCATGCGATACTACAGGCCAAGGTAGAGTCTCCTCTTTCAGTGATGAAAGGAATGAGCCGTTAGCTGTTCTACAGAGCTCAGAGATGTCTCTCACCAACAGGAGAGGTCCTGGCCTCCACTGTGGTGCAGTATCTACAGGCCATGACGGGCCACAGCCACGGCCAGGACAAGCTGACCGCTCTACAGCGTATGCTGGACCCTGAGGACCAGGATGCCCTCGTCAGCAGAGACGCCTTCCACACCACCATGAGGAAGTGGATCGCTCAGTGTAGCCAAGACAGGTAAGGGGTGCTAACAAACAAACTTGTAGGCCTATATGTCTTCAATTTGTGCTTTCTTCTTTGAACCAAATGTGCCAGGGGTGATGGAATGGACACAGTTTTTTCCTTATCCCAAAGCGGCTAGTGGTTGAGCGGCTAAGACATGTTCGGTGTCCAAAGTCTGCTTCTGTAGTTTTGCAGTGGAGCTACGAGGCTGATATAATAGAAGTCTCTTGGCCGACCAGACAAACATCAACAAACTTAAAGGTGCAGTGTGTAAGACTTAGTGGCATCTAACAGTGAGGTTGCAGATTGTTGCAGAGAGTGGTAGAACCTACAGTGGCCATCATGTTTTCCCTTCTTTGACGAAGAGGATTTACCCTCCCTTGCTTTTACTTGTTCTAAGTATTAAGTCTGATCCTCCATTTGTCAAAATGTAGGTTCTCAAACTTCTCACAACACAAAATGGTCAGCCAGCACAAGCAGCACACTGATTCTTCTTCTTTCTACGTCTTACAACCGGTGCTGTTGCGCCAACAAAATTCAAGCTGCTGCTTCAACATAAAAACGCGAAAGGCAGTCTTTAGAGCCAGGGCTTGGCTTGTCCATTCTGGGCTACTGTAGAAACATGGCGGCGCAACATGACAACCTCTGTTGGAAGAGGACCTGCTCCCTATGTAGATATGAAAGCTCATTCTAAGCTAACAAAACTACAACAATTTGTAGTTATAGGTGATTATACACTTCAAACATGGGTTTGTATTCTGATGTGGTGGTGGTGTGTTAGTGTGTGTTGCGCTGGTCTGAGTGGATCAGACACAGCAGAGCTGCTGGAGTTTTTAAACACCTCAGTGTCACTGCTGGACTGAGAATAGTCCATCAACCAAAAATATCCAGCCAACAGCGTCCTGTGGGCAGCGCCCTATGACCACTGATGAAGGACTACAGGATGACCAACACAAACTGTGCAGCAGCAGATGAGCTATCGTCTCTGACTTTACATCTACAAGGTGGACCAACAGGGTAGGAGTGTCTAACAGAGTGGACAGTGAGTGGACACAGTGTTTAAAAACTCCAGCAGCACTGCTGTGTCTGATCCACTCAGGCCAGCACAACACACACTAACACACCACCACCACGTCAGTGTTACTGCAGAAATCCGATTATGAATGGATTATTAAGTGCATGTAAACACACACTTTGTTTTGAAGTAAATGCGTTCCAAAGTCTGAAAATTAATATGTAGCATAAAGAACTGTCAGTACCGGAACACACATTTTCTGCAATTAAATATACGTTTTTGTGTTTTAATAAAAATATTATAATTTTATGTATGTACAACTATTCACAGCTGTATTTACTAGTTATGTACCTGCTAGTGTTTTTTAACTTTTGCTGAAAATGAGCTAAAATTGTCACAAAACAGTCACTACTGAAACATTTGGTAAAGTTTCAGTAGTTTTTTTTATCACTTTGGTGTTTTCAGCTCTGACTTTGAATCAGTTCAGTAGAATAATCCATATAAGTCTCATATTCTATAGTCTGGACTTTGTTGCGTTTGACCAGATGTTGCTGTTTACTTATAGGTTATCTGACGACAACTACCAGGCGTCAGGATCAGATCTGTGCAAAGCAGCTGGGAGTGGTGAGTATCAGATCATCCTAATACATAGGATTTGGTTTTAGACCATATTAATGTTCTCGCTGTTCATTCACAGGGACTGAATACTCTTCTTTACTCACTGAAACCACTTTCACAGACCGAGCTGAATGTCATTGGTCAGTAGAGTCATTTCATTTCTTCAGGCTTTACAGTTTGACAAGTTGTAAAGCAAGATGAATGTTAGCTATACCTGTGTTGCACTGAGGCTGTTCTTGTTCTTGGCTCCAGTGAATCGAGCGATTTATTGGGCCTGGTGGCGGAGCTGAAGCACGCTCAGAACAGGCTGAGTGGGCAGAACAGCAGCCTGTTGAAGACGGTGTCTCAGTGTGAGGAAGCGAACCTTCAGCTGAGTCTGGAGGTGTCAGAGCTGCGCAGCAAACTGGCCAGGTGTGCTGTCGTTGTCCGAGATGTACTTAACTGACATTCTAAAATGCTTAGTAAAGAAGTGGCATAATGTACTCAAACAGCTATCTAGAACCACCAATTTTCTCTCACATATTGCTTGTCACAAGGACCCTCTAGAGCTGAAAGAATGAATATGTAATCTAAATGTAATCATTTTTACATTAAGCTTTTTTGAAACCCATTTACTACAAGGTTAACATGGCTCACTGTACTAAGAAAATAATCTAGGAATAGCACATTTAACATAGACTCTACTGTATTGCTGAGTGTTTAAGTACACACTACTATAAAAAAGACAAGCCTGTAATCTAAAAATAAAGCAATCATTTTTCAAGTATAGTTTTTTTCCATAGAAACATGTAAGGCAAGAGCTTAACATGGCCTAACAAGCTAAACCAATTGTTTCAGTACATTAAGCTGTGTGAGGTTTTTTCCTTATAATGGGTTTAAACACAAAGGAAAAAGCTGAACATAAAAAATTAAAACTTTTACAATGCAGGTTCTTCTTTTGGTAGTAGAAGGCAATCATGTCCAGTATGTAACAGAAATGATGACTTTCTGCTTAGATTGACTTCATCTTTTGGCATAAGAGAGCCTCTGACCAGTAAAATGGGAGAGAAATTTTGTGTTCCTTGGTCACTGTTTTAGTGCATGAAGTCATGTTAAGGTTTGTTCATGTTAAGCGTTTTAGCACGTCCCATTAACGGGCCATTATTGAAAAAAGGTCAGAAAAAATGACATGCAAATACACGCAGATTAATAAAATATAATGACTATTTTTAGGCAATATATTTATATGTTAAAAAAGGTATTATAATGCTGTGTTTCTTATTCATATTTCATTTAATTCAATATTCTAAATGAGATCTCCTCTTGGTCTCAGGTTCTTCTCCTAGACACAGTTAAGTCCAGTTTAAAATCCGAGTGAGACTTAAGTTATTTTCTCTGAGTAGATCAGACACAGCAGTGCTGCTGGAGTTTCTAAACACCTCAGTGTCACTGCTGGACTGAGAATAGTCCATCAACCAAAAATATCCAGCCCACAGCGTCCTGTGGGCAGCATCCTGTGACTACTGATGAAGGTCTAGAGGATGACCAACACAAACTATTCTGACACACATGAGCTGCTGTCTCTGACTTTACATCTACAAGGTAGACCAACAAGATAATAGAGTGGACAGTGAGTGGACACGGTGTTTAAAAACTCTAGCAGCACTGCTGTGTCTGATCCACTCAGGCCAGCACAACACACACTAACACACCACCACCACGTCAGTGTTACTGCAGTGCTGAGAATGACCCACCACCCAAATAGTACCTTCTCTGTGAGGGTCCATGGGGGTCCTGACCACTGAAGAACAGGGTAAAGGGGGCTGACAAAGTATGCAGAGAAACAGATGGACTACAGTCTGTAACTGTAGAACTACAAAGTGCACCTATATAGTAAGTGGAGTTGATAAAATGGACAATGAGTGTAGAAACAAGGAGGTGGTCATAATGTTATGCCTTATCAGTGTACATAGACTGTAAAATGTCAGAGACTCACCTTTGTGAGTGTGTGTGTGTGTGTGAGTGTGTGCGTGTGTGTGTGTGTGTGTGTGTGTGTGTGTGTGTGTGAGTGTGTGTGTGTGTGTGTGTGAATGTGTGTGAGTGTGTGAGTGTGTGTGTGTGTGTGTGTGTGTGTGTGAGTGTGTGTGTGTATGTGTGTGTGTGTGTGTGTGTGAGTGTGTGTGAATTTGTAAACTGATTTTTCTGCACCACCATCATCAACACACCAGCTGAGGGAACGTTTTTGGAAGACTGGTGTTCCGTTCCTCCAGTACAGTTCCAGAGTCTGGGTGTAACTTGCAGAACCCTTGTATGTAGACAGTACATCCTGAAAGACGTTAGTGTTTAGCATGTATTTTGGAACGATGCCTAACGTATTTGAAATGTTTAATAAATAACCGCACTGGTGTCTGTGTGTTTAATATCACCAGTGCTCAGCTGTGTGTAGTGCGAGCGCGCTCTCTGTCTGAGGAGCTGGATGAAGCCAGGAGAGCGCTGAGAGAAAGCCAAGACAGAGCCACCAAAGCTCAGACCAACAGCCATGCACTGGTCAGTCGCACTCCTAAACAAGAGTTCTTAAAGCTTTATTTATTGCTTCTGGAACTGCTTACTGCTCCTTGGAGGTCATTACAGTCTGACGAATTACTTATACAATGTTATACAAGAGTTCTATGCATAAATGATGTATAATATAGAAGATAGGATGCCTTAATAATACAAGGTAGAGAAGAGTTTAAAGAGCCCATATTCTATATTTTTATGCATTTTTGGTAACAAAAATCTATTAAAAACAGCTTTTATGTGCTCTTTCTTTGTCCCTTAGAATTAAACAGGCTGGTTTTGTTACTGCGACTGATACAGTCATATGCAAAAGTCTGAACACACCGGTCGGATTACATGTTTTGTTTATTTGTAAGTGAAAGTAAGTCACCACATCCTCTACAGAGAACACACTTAGCCATGGCATGTATCTGGAAATTCTAGTTTCTATGTATTAGCTGAATTTAACATATTGGAAAAACAAAACAAAATAGGATGTGCCAAAACTTTTGCACAAGCCACATTATGTTTTTTTGTTTTTTTTTCAAATTCAACTAATAGACAGTAATAGTGTATTAAAATGAGCAGAAGTGTGTTCTCTGCAGAGGATGTGTTAACTCGTTTTCACTTTTGCACACGACAGTGTATGCAAATGAGCTCTGTTCTGATGGGCTGCCATGTATTGCGCCTCAATCAGAAAGCAGTACAGGCTGAAACCCTAATTATAGCTTCTGTGTGAATGGGTGGAGCTAAAATGCTGCATGTGTCGGACACAGTCAGTTTGAAACAGGCTGTTTTAGCAGCTTAATGTCCATATATGGACTGTATGAACTGAAGTAAATGGTATGTTACCATCATATGTCAAACACTATTATTTAAAAAAAATGTGAAAAAAGTGAGGAAAAAGAAGAATTGTTCTTTGGAAATAGGTTCTATGAAAGGGTTCTATCTGTCCCCCCCCTCCCCAAATAAACTCCACAGCACTGATAAGCTGGTGAACTCAAAATGATTAACTTTCACTGCAAAAAATAGCATCTTGTCAAGTTAAATTATTTTAATTCTAGTCTATCTAATATTTCTTATTTTGAGATGGTTGTGCACTGATTATAAGATTATTTAGCTTATTTCCAGACATTTATTATGTGTTTTGACCCTTGTGTGGTGTTGATGTGTTTGTTACTCAGTGGTCTGGTGGAACCACATTACTGGTTTTTAAATCAATACAGCCATAACAATTTATGTAAATGCCAGATGTTTAAAATATTACGTGTCCAGCGTAGGGTTCTCCTTTAGCAGCTGTAGCCAGTCAGCAGCCTGTCCATGTTGTCCACCCTCACAGACACACACACACACAGACACACACACACACACACACACACACACACACTAACAGCAGGCCATGTAGGAGGAGAACAGAGTGAAGGACACAGCACTTCCACACTTTTATTCCCCACAGGGTTCACCCAACACCACATGTGTAATATAAATGTGTGGGGGGTGAACAGAGTGAAGAAACTGAAAATGGGTTATTTTATATGTTCTTCACAGAAAATGAGCAAAGGACATGGAATCTGGGGTTGAAATAATAATAAATAGCATAATTCTTTATTTTGGTAAACATTGAAAATGGGCCCCACAGACCTGAACACCACAAAAGGGTTAAGTAATAATTTAGCTTATTTCAAGCACATTTCTTAAAACAAGCAAAATTATCTGCCAATATATTGAGATAATTTTACTTAATAAAATTACTTAAAACATGTAAAAAATGGAAATAAGTTCTTAAATTAAGCTTACAACAATATCAACAGGAGAACTATTGAATATATATATATACTAGATTTAAGATCATTTGACTTAACAAGATACTATTTTGGCAGTGTTGAGAGTTTTCTTTGAAAAGCACAGCTGTCGATCAGTAATGATGTCAGCCAATATAACATATGCAGTGTAATGGACTGTACCAGCACTGATTTGATTGATTGTGATCTTTACATTATGAGGTGTTTCATATTTTAGATGAAGGAGAGTGAACACCTGAAGGCCCGTATCAAAGCAATCGAAGAAAAGGTAACTTTTCACAAATCAGCACTTATTTTGAAGATAACTGCGTCGCACTTTTCCCACCGATGCTTTTCTCCCAACAGAATGAAAAGCTGATGTTTGAGCGGAGCTGTGCTGAGGACCGGATGAACAAACTGAAAAGAGCCAACACAGACATCAGGGTGAGAGTGCTCCCCTGAGATCAACACACTGTTTATTTGTGGTGGATGTGATCTGTAATTGCAATATCTGTAATATTGGTCTCTAACTGTGTGCAGGAAGAACTGGAGGAGACTCGTGTGTTACTGGCAGTGAAAGAGAGGGAAATTACCAAGGTGAGACACATCTGTATCACACTGTATTCAAAAGCTTTCACTGTTTCTGCTGAAAAAATGGCCGAATTCCATTAATAAGTTTCCTCAGTAGACAGTTTCATAGTTTATCACTTCATATTTCATCTTTTATCCAGAAGCGTAGACTGAAATAGTAATTTAACTTAAAAAGGAAATGTGCTTTAAAGGGGAAGTCCACTGATTTTTTTTAAAATTGCATAAATTAATGGTTAAGATGTGAATAAAGTTATTCAGAGTAGTTTGATGTGAAATGCTCCATTATAGAGAAACTTACAGAGTCAGAATTGTTTACAGTGGTGGTGATGGGAACCAGACATCTGAAGCATTTTAATGCCTCCAAAACTGACATCACAAAATGTTATTTCACTCAATTGTTTGGAACGCACTGCCTGATATCTGCGGCATTCAGTGTGTTTACATGCACTTAATAATCCGATAACTGCAGAAAATCAGATTTTAATCAGAAAACCCGATCAATGCGTTTACATGCTCTTGAGTAATCAGATAATGAGGAAACTCCAGGTCTTCATGAGTCAGACAGTAATCAGATATCCAATAAACTCACAGAAGAGGACGTGACGTAAATGCAACGTAACGTAAACTTCATGCTGCAGCTTTTTTTTAAACATCGCTCCACTTTCCCTGAAAATATGAAAACACATCATCTAGAAGATGAAGAATATTTAAATCCCTTAATTCGTGGTTGGTTTCAGTGCAGCTCCAAAAGTGTTTTGCTGCGTCTCGCAACATCCACCGTCTGTTCTCGTGCATGCGCAGACTGAGAAATAGAAAGAAATCAGAGTAAGAGTTCACATGCACTGAGAAATCCTATTAATGAGCTAAAACCCAGCCTCTTTATCGGATTTCTAAATCGGCTTTCTAGATCAGAATATGGTGTTTACATGACCATTTGAATAATCTGATAACTGCAGAAATCCGATTATGATCGAATTCTTGAGCGCATGTATATGCATTCATTATTTTATGATAGTTTTGAGTTGGAGTCGTGGCTCAAAATGTATTTTTAAAATCGATTCATGGTGGAGAGACACATGAAGGGCTTTGCAGGGTAAAAGTCCCCAAAGAAAACATGTTTTTTTTTTGTCAGATTTACCACTATTTTCCCACTACAGATTGATGTGAAATGCATCATTTTAGAGAATTACTGAGTTGTCTACAGTGGTGCTGATAGGAACCAAACTTCTGAAGCATTTAATGCGTCTAAGAGCTACACTGCAGAGAGTTAATACATGAAATGGTGGGAAACACACTGCATGATGTCTGAGGCATTTATTTACGATAGTTTTGGGGCCTCCAAGAGTCACTGTCTCTTACTGAGTCACTGACTGATCAAAACAGAAAGAATTCAGTAATCGGTGATCCAATAATACAATATTGTAATATACAGTAATATGCAGAAGAACTGATCAAATTAATGTTTTGTTGATCTTCTACATGAAAATAAGTCAACACATCCTCTACAGCAGAGGTGTCCAAACTTTTTTTCAAAGGGGGCCAGAATGGACATGATCAAAATACCTGAGGGCCGGTCAATCTTTGCCAAGATGTTACTCCTGAATCATTTTAAATATTCTGCACTCAAAATATAAAAAACACAAACATATAGAACAAGTAATAATCGCTGTACAAACTACTGAATTTGTTCTGATAAAAAGCTGCTTTCGTTTATTGCCCTTCTTTTCCCCTGAACATTAATTGTACTGTCCATGCTGGGTTTCGTCATGTATTGTAATATTAAATTCAGTACAGTCTCTTGACATATGAGGCACATATTTGTTATGGCTCTGGATGAATAAGTAGAAATTGCCGGTTGTCCCGTCAGCTGTGCTGTTTGTATGTAGTCACGACTAAGTCATTCAAATTATCTTGCAGATTAATTGTAAATTAATTGTAAATTGTAAACTGCTGCCACTGTCAAGTGAAAGGAACAGCAGGAACATATAGGTGAGAGGGCCGATTAAAATCAACCTGCAGGCCGTATTTGGCCCTGGGGCCGGACGTTGGACACCCCTGCTCTACAGATAACACAATTTAATGTTTATCTACTGTTACTGTTTCTGTTTATTTGCTGAATTTAACATGCTGGGGGAAAAAATAAAACAAAGTCTGGCCCGTGCAAAGGTTACAGCATACTTTATGTGTTTCTAACATGTTAAATTCAGCAAATAAATAGAAATTGTGCACTAAAATGTTCAGGAGAATGCCATGTTCACTGTAGAGGATGTGTCAACTCATTTTTTCCCCTAGAAAATCAACAGCCAGGGGTGTCCAAACTTTTGCATACAACTGTGTTTATTTTCTACTGAGAAAAAGGAAAGTAGATCTTAAGAAAGTCACCACAATTTGGGTTTTTGATTACTCCTAAGTCATTCTCATTTTATCTCTTTCACAGAAAAACATTGCACTGCAGAAGCTGAAGGACACTTATCTTGAGCACCACAAAATCATCGAGGTACTACATTCTCTGCATTCATATTGCACATTCATAATACAATGTTCGGCCCACGCCACTGTGTGTGCATTGGACCTGCACTGAAAACTCAGAGACAGTTTGTTGGTCATTTATAAACATTTCCGAATCACTTTTTTCTCTTCTGCCACTGAAGAGTCTGCAATCTGACTTGATGAGGTTACAAGAGCACTCACAGCAAGCACTCTTGAGGTAAATGGCAGCGATTTGCCAGTTTTAATAGCCTGTTCAGGATGAATGTCTGGACCCTACATGACTAAATTCAGGCGGTTTGTTGCTTTGTGGCAGGTTTGACAAATGTGCTTTGAGTCCTCCTGGAGTGAAGAGAGGCGCTATCCCTAACCATTACTCACTACACCATGAGATAATGGAGGCTCAGCCGGTAATGCATTAAACATGTGCATACATAATACCTAAAACTGTCCAAAAGTGCCCAAACACCCCTTCTGATTTATGCTCTGTTAAATATGAGAGGTCAGCTCAGCTCAAAATGATATAGTAACTAATTACATGGCTGTTCTTGAGTTGACTCAACTTCAGGACACAAATTGAGTTCACACAACTCAAACTTCTTAGTTGAGTCAAAAGTTCTTTTAATTTTTTTAGTTCTGCATCTCGGTTAGGTAAATAAAATGAACTCGTTTTTTATACTCAACTTCCCCACTAGCCAGGACTCTTTCCATCACACATTGCTGCTAGACAGTTTTCCTCTTGGGTTCACACTTACTGATGGCTGTGGCATCACTAGGGCTCAAACTCACAACCACCTTTTGGAGTGACGGCTTAGTCCACTGCACCACTCAAGAACACATGAAGCAACTCAGATTTTGTGTCTACAGATGTTTAATACACTGGAGAAAATATCTGCTGTTTTAACTTCAAAGCATGTTTGGTGTGGTCTAGTGGGTAACACCTCTGCCTTCTATGCTGTAGACTGGAGTTCAATCCCCACCTGGGCAAACACCCTACACTATACCAATAAGAGTCCTTGGGCAAGACTCCTAACACCACCTTCGCCTACCTGTGTAAAATGATCACACTGTAAGTCGCTCTGGATAAGAACGTCTGCCAAATGCCATAAATGTGAATGCATGGCAACATCTCATGTGGTGCATCTGACTGAACATTCATCCCAACGTCAGGAGGTTGTGAGTTTGAATCCCAGCAATACCACAGCTGTCCACATGTGGAAGCCCAAGAGGAAAATATGCCAGATGGGACTGTATGATAGAAGGAGCGCCAGCTAGTGGGGAAACTGAGTAAAAAAAAAAAAAACACAAATTCAATTTTGTTTATCTAACTGAGATGCAGAGCTATAAACAGTAGCTGGGAGAACGTCTGACTCAACTAAGAAGTTTGAGTTGGGTGAACTCTGATGTCTTCAAGTTTAGTCAACTCAAGAAAAGCCAGTAATCAGTTACTATGTCATTTTAAGTTGAGCTGACTTCTCATTTTTTTACGGTGTGAAATTAAGTGTCACTGGTGCACCCATTGCTAACACAGCTGTTCAAGTGAGCACACAGCTTGTATAATCTCCTTAGAAAAGCATTGCTAATAGAATAAGCCATGCCCAATGCTAATGGCTAGAAGCCCCTCAGCATTGGGCTGTGGAGCAGTGGAGCTGTGTTCTCTGGAGTGGTGTTTGTGCTACAGAGCAGACTATCCAACATCAGTACCTGACCTCATTGATGCTGTTGTGGCTGAATGCAATCAAATCCTCACAGCAATGTTCCAATATCTTGTGTAAAGCCTTCTCAGAAGAGTAGAGGCTGTTACTGCAGCAAAAGGGTCACAAACTCCCTATTAATACCCTTATAATACCGGATAAGCTGGTGTCTACAAACTTTTGGACAAACTTTTAGACAGTGTACTAAATTGTTTTAAACCTGAGGGACATTTTGGTCAGGATGCAGGAAGAGTCCAAAGTGGCCTAAGCTGCGGTTCTCTCTTCTAGCAGAGGACAGTTATGGAGGAGACGTGTGGCTCCATGCCTGAGATCCTGCCTCCTCCCTCTCCAAGAGGAGACATCCAGAACATCATCCACAAGATCAAGTCTGCAGACCTCAAACAGCTGCTCCAAGTACATGTCTCAGAGAGGGTGAGAGGGGAGGAGCCTAAAAACAACAACATGTACATGCTTATCACATAATTACAGATGTTTGTCTCACTCACTTAAAGGAATACCCTGACCAAACATGCTAATGTGGCTAACAATGAACAGAAGGCAGCATTTCTGATAGCACCCCTATGGGATTTCTAATGACATGTTAGTACTAAGCTAATGAACGTGAACATTTTTGGCTCTTCTGGATTGTGAAAGATGTTGCATAGGTTTTATTTGAAGCTGGTAGCCATTAATAAATATTTTACCTTATATGTTGCAGTTTTACAGTGACTCTTTCAGTAAAAAGTCCTGGCAAACAGCTGCTGCCACTGTTTTCTGCTTCTAAAAATCCACTGAAATCTGGTTAGATTGTGGCTGGTATTTATAGACAGTGACTTTGAAAAGGCCTACAGCACGAATGTCCAAACTTTTCTCAAACAGGGCCAGATTGTACCATGTCAAAATACTTAAGGGCCAAAAAATTATTCACAAATGATTCAAAATATTAAGTTTTCAAAATATCAGAACATTTTATCAGAGTTTTCTGTGTGCTACCATGTTCTTATTCACGTGTTTATTGGTTCAAAAATATCATTTCTGAGCCTAAACAAAAACCTACACATTTTTGGTTTTTTTAAAAATGTTCTTTACATGTAAAATAAATGCAGCAACTACATTCAGAAATCACGTTCTTAAACAAGAAGAGCAGATTAAACAGCATAAATAGCCAAGTTTTTTTTTTTTTATCTTAAAGGGTTAATATTTACTTAGCTACCTAAACTGCTCTGATATAGTGCTGCTGCCACCATCAGGTGAAACGAAAAACTGCAATATACTGGGCCACTTATACACACAATCTTAAACAGAAGCCAAGGCCACTTAAAATCTGTCCAAGGTTTGGAATTTGGCCCTGGGGCCAGACTTCGGACACCCTTGGCCTAGAGTGACGTTTTGTCATGAATTTGGTCCCACCGTTTTTGAAAATGTGATTGGTTGTGATCAAAATGTGATTAGTTGATTCCATTGTCACTTCCTAATTATTTTTTTAGTTGCAGCTTGTCTTAAAGTCCACATTTGCGGGTTTGTGGGTTTGCGTAGGTGCACACTTGCGTGACGTATTTCCAAAAAGCTCTCATTAAGACCATAAATGTGCAGATATGTATCGTATCTTTGTGGGACATGCAGTTGCTGACATTTTTGTGATGTGAATGTTCTTCCCTGAATTTTTCCCAAAAAATGTGTAACAAAATCACCAACACTGTGGGAAATATGCTTAGCTCAATACCGTTTTGATGCACTGTTCAGGAAATGATGCATTCAGAGTGTTTTGTCTGGTCTTGCACACTGTGCTTTGGCACATTTAAGAAATGGGACTTGAACGTGCACAACAGTACACAAAACCACAAGTGTGAACTTTGGGACAGACTGTCCAGCTCCTGAAGGCCTAACCAACAGAGAAGCTTGCTTGGCTGTATCTACAGAGATGTCATGAGAAAAAAAATACTGACTGGACCATTTTTAGTTGGGAGGTTAAGAACTTTTGTTTCTAACAATAAAATAAGTGTATTACTAATTGTATAACTACAGATTTTAAAAACAAGAATAATGATTTCTTCCAGTTAACAAAGCTAAAAAATGTAAACTTGCTGGTTCCCAAAAATCATTAGGCCTTTAAACAAAATTGGCTAAAAGTTTGTATTTGTTAGTTCATAGAAATTATTAGACGTTCTCTGAAGGCCCAATCGCTTTCATCAGATTGTGGCGACCTTAGCCTTTTTTGATTGTACTATACTTTTAATGGGAGCTCATTAGACTGACGTTCTTAACATTCCTAACAAAATGTCTTTGTTCTTTTTGTGTTTCACTCAATAATTACTGCACTGTAACACTCATTTGTTTGATTAACTGCATTTCAGGATGCTGTATGCGGTCCTACAGCTGAAACTTTAGAGAGAGCTTACTTACAAGACCAGCAACAGCAGGCAAGCTCAAAACAACACTTTCTGACAATGTAAGGAATTTTTACCATGTCACAGAAAAATCTACGGTCAAGACATGTTCGATTCTTTAGTTTTGCACTGGAGCTACTAGGCTAATGTAGCTAGCAATTAAAGGAAGACGCTGACAACCAATTAGCCTTGTGCATAAATCATCACAATCACATTGAGCTTTTAATTAATCCCAAATAGACTCGCTGATGTGGGCTTTGTAGTATAATATACCTTTATCTATAAAAATAGACAAATTTGTGGCTTCATGACGGCTGCTACTGCTTTTCAGCTATGTGACGTAGCTATGTCCATTCTTATAGATAACAGTGTGTCATACAGGGTGAAAAACCACATAAGTAAAAGTAAAGAAGCAAATTTAGGTCACCAAACATGTCTTGGCTGATCGACTACATATGGGATTTCATGACACAATGCCATACATTAGCAGTATGTATTCTCTGCCGTGGCTGTGGCTGCAGTGTGAAGGAGCTGGAGCTGCTGCGGGCTCCGTGGGAGGAGCAGGAGCGCAGGCTAGCTGACGCTAAGCGGCAGGCGCAGGAGGCGCGCAGGGCGGCAGCCGTCACCTGGTGGAGAGCTCTGAGACTGGAGGGCGAGAGGAGCCGGGCAGCGCGGGAGGCCCAGGAGGCTGCTGGGGAAATGCAGGAGAGGATTAGCAACCTGGAGGGCCAACTGAAGGCCGCCCGTCTGGAGGTGATGAATTAAATCTGATTACATCCAGTGGTCATCAATTCTCAGAGTCTCATTTCTTTGTCCTATTATGAGTATGATTTTATGCAGGTTGTTTGAAACGTGTGTAGTTCCCATTTCAAGTGATCCCATCAAACAACCTTGTCAGAGTAACTCAGGGTGTGTGCTAACTCAGCTACAGCACCCTTCAGAATTATTAGAACTTCATATTTATACTGAAGGTGCGTATGAATAATTAAGGCTCAGGTTAGCTTAGAAAGGTTATGAATGGGGTGACATGAATGGGAATACGTGAGATTTTGCTTGTAAGAATATTTACAGGTGCCAAGAACTGTGACACACGTTTCTGAGAAAGAAAATTTAAATCATTTTTGATCATTTTACCTCATTGAAAGGTCAGATTTGTCCAGTATTTTTCAGTTTGAGATGATAAACAAAGGCTATGATCCTATTAGAAGTCCAATTCCTTTACATTATGATTTTGCCACTGATCTGATTTTTTCAAAGAAGTGTGAATGCAAATATCAGACCTTTTCAAATCAGATCTAAGCTGCTTTTATATGTGGTTCTAGAGTTAATACATTCAGTCATATGCAAAAGTTTGAACACCCCTAGTCAAATTCCAAATCGTCTTGATTTTCTAAGTGAGAATAAGTTCTACATGGAATAAACTTAAATATGACTTCAAATTAGAACTAATTTGATGGGGGGGTGGTCTCTGTATCTGGCGTCTTGAGCACTTAGTTCCTATTTATAACAATACTGATGTCATAAGGTTAAGGTGAAACTAAAATTGTAAGAACGGAAGTAATATGTACTTAAAGGCTTCAGTGCGCTTAAGGTAAAATGTCGCTGGAAATATATTGTCACTGTCTCATCAAAGCCTCATAACAAAACTTTTTTCAGGTTTTTATATTTTAAATCCTTCTTGAAAACATCAGCTGTCCTTCACAGTCTGTGAACATGGTGAATGGATGGAAAGAAATGGTCCAAAATAGCAATAAAATAGTAAAATCTTATAACACTTTGAAAGTGTACATTGAAAAATTCTTTCCTATAAAATTACTGAAATGCAATGTTTCATAATATGTCTCACATTTTATTGGCAAGAATTATGAGGTGTTTTTGACAAACATTTTTCTTTGCTTCATTTTCTCAGAAACAGCAGGAGAGGAGGAAACTCAGAGATGCCCAGAGCCAGACTGAGACTGAGAAGAAAGACATAGGTGTGGAGACAGAGCAAACAGGAGATGTGAGTGGAGAAAAGGCTGAGATCTGCCGTGTGGCTGGAGAGAAGCTGCTGGAGTTGATCAGGCGGGTGGAGGCGGTGGCAGGCAGTGCACTTCAGGCCGCTCAGCTGCTCACTGAAGGGCAGATGAGGGTGAAGGAGAGACTGGAGACCATCAGCCACAGAGTGGAGGATGCACTCAGCAGAGCCGCACTTACCCAGAGCCAGCTCAGCGCACTGGAGGCCCGAGTGTCCAGCACACCGGTATGTTCTTATACCTGCTGCTTTAGTGGTCAATCTCTGCGATTAAAATATATATCAACATTTCTTATTTTATATTATTTTAAAGAGGGAGTCCAATTCCTCTATCTTTCTGCAGAATTCAGTCACTAAATCAAATTATTAGAGTGTTTTGATATGAAATGGTGCAAAATAGCCAAATTGGCGACTGAGACTCTACAGTACATAGGAACTAGGACTGGATTTACACTCCAAAATGACCAGTGAACCTACATGTGTCTTTTGAGTTTTATATGTGATACTGATAATGGTTATCTGTTTCCTTTGGGCCGACTAAAAGGGTTCTTTGCACAATGCGTTAGATATGCTAAGTGTTAGGGCTGTGAGATAAATCATATTTTTATCATTATATGAGTTTTCATGATAAACACATCTTTAAGAGCTGTGATGAAAGAACAGATCTAACTACCTCGTACACGCAGCGCCGGAGAGACTTCATTGGCACGAACCATTAGAAGAAATGTGCTTGCAGTTCTGATGTAAGAAGCTGTTAGTATTTTATTTCTTCTTTGCATGATAGTAATTGGTGCTTTTGTAATTTTGCATATTGGTATTTGCTTAAAAGAGGTTAGTTAGATTTCTGTTTACACATCCGAAAAAAAAGGTCTGTGCTCGCATCACATCCATAATAATTTATCGCTTCTCATATCATCATCGTGATATCTGACAGCTTTATTAAACATTGCATTTCATGTACATGTACATATGATGCAGCCCTAGAATGTATAAAGAACGTTTTGAAAGTTCTAAGCCCTCCACATAATGTAAACGTTCTGAAAAAAATCCTTAAATTAGTATAGAACCTTTAGGTATACAACCCTGTTTCCATAATAAAAGTTGAGACCCTGTGCAAAATGTAAATAAAACAGAATACAATGATGTGAAAATCATATAACCATAAATTTAACTCATAGTAGTACAAAGACAACATATCAAGTGTTGAAGAAATTTTATTGTTTTTTGAAAAATATATGCCCATTTTGAGTTCGATGCCAGCAACACGTTTCAAAAAAGTTGGGACGAGGGCAACAAAAGACTAATTAAGTCATGTGATGCTAAAAAAAAAACATCTGGTGGAACATCTCACAACTAATTAGGTTAATTGGCAACTGGTCAGTAACATGACTGGGTATTAAAAAAACAAAGAGCATCTCAAAACTCTACCATGCAAGAAAGAAACCATACATAAAAAGGACCCAGAAATGCTGCCGCCTTCTCTGGGCCCAAGCTCATTTATAATGGACTGAGATGAAGTGGAAAAGTGTCCTGTGGTCTGACGAATCAGAATTTGAAATTCTATTTGAAAATCATGGACCCCACGTCCTTCTGGCTGAAGAGGAGAGGGACCATCAGTGAACAGTTCAAAAGCCAGTATTCATGATGGTATAGGGGTGCATTAGTGTACATAGCATGGGTGAATTTCACATCTGTGAAGGCACCATTAATGCTGAAGTTGTGGAGCAACATATGCTGCCATCCAGATGATGTCTTTTTCAGGGAAGACCTTGCTTATTTCAGCAAGATGATGACAAACCATATTCTGCAGCATGGCTTCGTAGTAAAAGAGTCTGGAGGCTAAACTGCCCTGCCACCAGTCCAGACCTGTCACCACTGATAACATTTGGTGCATTATGAAATGAAAAATATGACAAAGGCCCTGAACTGATGAGCAACTAAAATCCTATATTAAGCAAGAACAAGAAAACATTTTACTTTCAGAACTACAGCAGTGTCTCCTCAGTTCCCAAACACTTACAGAGTGTTGTTAAAAGAAGAGGTGATGAAACACAGTGGTAAACAGGCCCCCGTCCCAACTTTTCTGGAATGTGTTGCTGGCATCAAATTCAAAATGGACCTTTTTTTCAAAAAACTATTAAATTTCATAGTTTCAACATTTAATAACTTGCCTTTGTACTATTTTCAATTAAATATAGTTCGAAATTTTCACATAATTGCATTCAGCTTTTATTTACATTGTACACAGCGTCCCAACTTCCTTGGAAATGGGATTGTAGAAACTGAAAGTTCTTTGAACCTTTAAAATATTCTTCACGCTCACATATCTCTCTTTCAAATGGTTCTTTCTGTAATCAAAAGTGCTTTTTCTATAGTGCGCTCAAAGGACCACTTGTGGTGTACACCCTGCAAGTACCTCTGTGCCATGAATGTGTTTTTAGAAATACGTTTTAGGCCAAAATCTTATCTCAAAATTATTGTAAAACAAAGTCTCAGACATTAGATGTTTGTATTTATTCTGTGCAATTACCCTCTCTGAGGAATTAAATGCCTTGGATGTCTGGTTCCTATCACCACCACTGTGAATGATTCTGACTCAGTAAGTATCTCTAGAACGGAGCATTTCACATCAAACAACTCTGAATGACTTTGTTTATATATTAACTATTTAATCATGCATAAATTTTGAAAAATCACTAGAATTCACCTTTAACTCATAGAGGTCTGGAGTGGTCATTTTGCTACACAGTCAAATACAAAATACACCGATCAGGCATAACATTATGACCACCTCCTTGTTTCTATGCTCATTGTCCATTTTATCAGCTCCACTTACTATATAGGTGCACTTTGTAGTTCTACAGTTACAGACTGTAGTCCATCTGTTTCTCTGCATACTTTGTTAGCCCCCTTTTACCCTGTTCTTCAGTGGTCAGGACCCCCATGGACCCTCACAGAGCAGGTACTATTTGGGTGGTGGGTCATTCTCAGCACTGCAGTAACACTGACGTGGTGGTGGTGTTTTAGTATGTGTTGTGCTGGTCTGAGTGGATCAGACACAGCAGTGCTGCTGGAGTTTTCAAACACTGTGTCCACTCACTGTCCACTCTATTAGACACTCCTACCTTGTCAGTCCACCTTGTAGATGTAAAGTCAGAGACGATAGCTCATCTGCTGCTGCACAGTTTGTGTTGGTCATCCTCTAGTCCTTCATCAGTGGTCACAGGACGCTGCCCACAGGACGCTGTTGGCTGGATATTTTTGGTTGGACTGTTCTCAGTCCAACAGTGACAATGAAATGTTAAAAACTCCAGCAGCTCTGCTGTGTCTGATCCACTCAGACCAGCGCAACACACACTAACACACCACCACCACATCAGTGTTACTGCAGTGCTGAGAATGATCCACCACCCAAATAGTACCTGCTCTGTGAGGGTCCATGGGGGTCCTGACCACTGAAGAACAGGGTAAAAGGGGGCTAACAAAGTATGCAGAGAAACAGATGGACTACAGTCTGTAACTGTAGAACTACAAAGTGCACCTATATAGTAAGTGGAGCTGATAAAATGGACAACGAGCGTAGAAACAAGGAGGTGGTCATAATGTAATACCTGATCAGTGAATGTGTAATTACACAATAATATCAGGACACAATACATTAAATTCTACAAATTACATTCTTTACAACAGCAGCTTTGCATTTGCACTTTGTCTTTTTTTGTCTCTGTGCTATAATATAACTTTCAGACACAACTGAAGTAACTGATATTTGGACGAAAAGCCAATCACAGTTTTTGCTGCTTAACATTTCTTCCAGATCTCTGTTGACTTCTAGCCCTGAAATCTACAGTCTTAAAAATGAAAGCTCATTTGGAACAGTGCCATAGAAGAACCACGTTTGTTTCCTTATAGCACCTTTCAGTGGATGTTCCTTTAAAGAACCATTGTTGTAAATGAGACATGTGAGTGTGAAGAACCTTTCTGAAGTTTGAAGAACCCCACAAATCACTCCAACCGTACACTGAAGATGTTAGCATAGAGTGTGGGAACGAGATCGTGATGAGTGGCCACAACTTTGTAAAGTGTGGGAATGAGATAATTAAGTCGTGGCCATGACTTAGTAAGGCCTTATTAAGCTGTGGTCAAGGCTTAACTATCTCATTCTCTTACTAAGTCATGGTCATGCATTAGGATCTTGTCCCCACGCCTTAGTAAGTCGTGGCTCCGTACGCTACAATTTCTGGTTAAAATATTTGTCAAATGTATTCTCAAGTCCTCAGATACGTCCGTGTGCTCTGATGTGACCCCAGCAGATGTCGGCAATCTAGCGGTTTGCAGCAGAAGCGCCATCACCTACTCTGAACTGGAGACTGCCTCTCAGCCCAGCAGCCTGAACCTGTCCTCTCCAACAAATGGTACTGATTGATTTCCTTCCATATTTTTAAAATTTGGGTCATTTTTATTATAAAAAGAGTGTCTTATGTCGTCACTTCTGGAAAAAACTTGTATCTCCATTTCTGCTGTTTTTTATGTTGTTACATCATTTGAAAATGCCAGCTGCCCTTTATATCCCGTAAAACATTTCATGATGAATGGATCAATGAAATGGCCCAAAATTATTTCTAATTAATTAATTAACTAAATTAATTAACTGCAATTTTATGAACTCACATCAAAAGTTACGAACATTTCTTCCTTTGTGTAACGTTACTAGTTTGTAAATAGGAGGTTTTGCTCAGACAGCGACTACGTGCTAATTTAAACGTTGTCTTTGTGTGGGTGGTGAAGCTGTTTCTTGGTTTCTGCTTTTTCCTGCCGGACCCTCAGGGGGGGCTTGTGTGGCTTTGTCCCTAGCCCCCATTCTTTATCTGGGAAAACACATTGGGTAGAAAACCCCACTTATATGGTATAAGTTGCTGTGAGACCAGCAATCAGTTCACACGATTATAATGGGAAAAGGCCTTTTTTGCATCATCCAGAATGAGAAAAGGCTGTAATCCTATATCAGTGGAAAACACTGGGGCTGCTATGGTGTTTAGTTAGGGTCAAACTGATAGCAGATTCATTTACTTTTGCAATAAACCTACTAATAAAACACCAACATTGCTTTTAAATTGGTTATTTTATATCACAATAAACACACAAATGACTCATTTTTAACCTTTACAGAGACTAAGGTAGTCACTCCTGTCACTATAAAAGGCTGAACACAAAACACCACCACGGCCAGCCAGGTTTACTATGAACCAGGGATGTGTGTGTCTGCGGTCTTATTTACTTCTGTCAGTAATTTTCCATCACAGACATTTCATCCCCTTTGAGTCTTCCAGAAACATTTCCGTTGTGTTGTGACTGGCTTTCTGAAGCTGCCTGTGCTGCCTTTATTTGCGGTGTAGTCATGTTCATGAAAATGTTTTCTGTATTTGGGTCATTCTACAGAAACGTCCACTTTTCTATCTGTCCATAGGAGTCACTGGTGTTACCAATCCTCATTAGTGTTACACATAATAAAGGTAACACTAGAGACACTTTTAATGAAAAACGCATTTTACAAAATGGCTACGGAGCATCAAACCACATGTTGTCAATCATGGAATATCCACTAAAATATGTAATTTAAATTTAATTTTTTTCACAATTACCTCAGAATAAAGTCGGTCACACCAGTGACTTCAGCTAAAAGCTTCATATGAAATCATGAGCTAAATGAGAAAATCTCTGATAACTGAAAGACACAGTGGACTCACCATGGGCTTTTCTTCATAGATCCTCAGAAAACAGGTAAGAGGAAGTCAAGTGATGTCATCAGTGTGATTTTTATTTCAAAATAAGAGATTTTTTGTTGTGCAGTAACACCAGTGACACGACTCCTGAGGACCACAACTATATATTTTATTATATTTATTTGCCATTTGTTTTCTTTATGTCATTTAATTGATATATTCCATAGTCATGTATAGATTATTGTAGTTAAAATTGCAGAAAAACATGTTTTTTTCTTTAAAATATGTCCTCAGCCTTCACACATGATTGTGGGGACAAGCACGTCTGTGGTGTTTGGAATTCTAGATAATTGATTTAAAAACCAGTATTGCTAAATTGAGGCTCAAGAAGGTGTAATAGTTAAAATGACATATTGTTTTATTTAAAAATATGAATAAATTGCAACCCTAACATGTTTTTAAGTGTAATATGTCTGTAAAATCTAGGGACACAAAAATGGACGTTTCTGCAGAATGACCCATTTGCAGCACATTTGCAGAATGTAGTTCAGGTGTAGCCATTTCGAGGAAAGTGTTTTCTGTGTTTACAGCTCATTTATGAGTTTGCAACATGTTTTTAACTGTACTGTGAATAGGCTCTTGCCAGCCACTGTAACTTTGTCTGTTCCAGCTTATTAAATGTAAGAAAAGCTAAATATTATGATGCGTATTGTGTATCGTAAAAATGTCTTGAAGTATTGATATAATAGTTTTGCCATATAAGCCGTTCCTACTTCAACTCCAACATACACTATATGGACAAAAATATTGGGACACCTACACAATACATCTACAGGAGCTTTTATGAATCCCATTCTAAATCCATAGGCATTAATGTGGAGTTGGTCCCCCTTTTGCAGCTATAACAGCTTCCACTCTTCTGGGAAGTTTTCCACAAGATTTGGAATTTTTGTCCATTCATCCAGAAGAGCATTTGTGAGGTCAGACACTGATGTTGGACGAGAGGGTCTGGCTCACAATCTCCGTTCTAGTTTATCCCAAAGGTGTTCGATGGGGTTGAGGTCAGGGCTCTGTGAGGGTCAGTCAAGTTCTTCCACACCGAACTCACCCAGCCATGACTTTATGGAGCTGCTTTGTGCGCTGGGGCTCAGTCATGCTGGAACAGAAAAGGCTCTTCCCCAAACTGTTCCCACAAAGTTGGAAGCATAGAACTGTCCAAAGTGTCTTGGTCTGCTGAGGCAGTAAGATTTCCTTTCACTCACTTTCCTTCACCATGGAAACCCATTCTATGAAGCTCCTGATGTGCAGTTCTTATCCTGATGTTGCTTCCAGTGGCAATTTGGAACACTTTAGTAAGTGATTCAACAGAGGCACTGTGCGGACCCCCCTCTGTGAGTTTGCGTGGTCTACCATTTGTGGCTAGGCTGTTGTTGCTCCTAGTTGCTTCCATTTCACAATAATAGCACTTACAGTTGACAGGGGTCAGATTTAGCAGGACAGAAGTTTCACAAACTGACTTGTGGCAGAGGTGGCATCCTATGACAGTGCCATGTTTAAAGTCACTGAGCTCTTCAGTACGACCCTCTACTGCCAGTGTTTGTCTATCGAGACTGCAAGGCTATGTGCTTGATTTAATCCACCTGTTAGCAATGGGTGAGGCTGAAACACCTGGACTCAATAATTAGGAGGGTTGTCCCAATACTTTTGTCCACATAGTGTATTCAGTAAGCTGTTTGGTAAATTAGTGCTCTCCAGTTCGCCTCTCTAGTTCTCTGTCAGTTTCCCAACACAGTGATCATCGCCTTTATGCATCTTCATAGGGTTACTTGTCAATCATTGGTGATATCTGATTATATCTCTATCACTCAGGCCTACCAGCCACCCAGAGAGAGCAAGGCCAGCTGTGCAGTCTTGGGTTGTCAGCCATGGATGGCTGTAGCATCACAGCTGACCATAAAAATTTCTAATACTATTATTTTACTACTATTCGACTATTAGTTATGGGACTTTTTAGCTCCTTAACCCTGTATTGCACGATGTTGCCTCAGGGCAACAAATTCATTCTCCTCACTTTGCAATAACATTAAACATATTTAAAGACAATGACAATGTTAACAATAAAGGGAAGAGTTTGAGTAAGTCAATAAAAAGCATGTACTTGGTTGTACTATCTCGTAGTGGGCATATTTAAACCTCTTTTCTAACATTCAGTATCAATTTATTTTGAGAATCTGCAGAAATATGTTTGTTGCCTAGAAGCAACGTTGTGTGACAGTGGAATAGATTTAGCCAGTCACAAGCCAGGTCTCACCACTTCAGGTAACACGGCTCTATATCATTTCTTTCCATTGTCGCACAATGTTACCTCAAGGCAACATACTCTAAAAGGTCCCCAGCACATATTATTACTATGAGTTTTTTTATGTTTTTGAATTTAATAAACAGGTCCGAAAAAATTAATCAAGGACCATTTTATGCAAGAAAAGTGAACTGAATATTTTTTTTTTTAAATTGCTCTCATAATGTGTGCAGTGGAGGGTTAAAAGTATCAGTCCTAGTATCAGATATAAAATTTGACATCAGTTGGGCCTGTTATCATATGAGGGTCTGTATGGGTGGGTGAGTGATGTAAAAAATGCAACAGCAAAGATGTAATCTTCATCCTGTGTGTCAGCACTCATCTTTGGGCCTCTTATCATGTCATTATTGTTTTTCCTTCTTCAGCATGCAGTATTTAACAGTATCTCATTTGCTTGGCAAATGAGCAGGTAAATGAGGGGCACATGGAGGTTGTGTAATGTGGCAGCTGTGTGCGCTGCGAGCTGCTTTAGATGGCCTGTTTGTGTTGGCTCACCGCACATGTTCATTGAGTAACATCAGTATTTCACAGAAATAGCTTTTAGGACTTTCGTTCCTGTGGGAGTTGATTTGGGTTTATTCACTGTTTTTCTTTGGGGTTGCTAGAGAAGAACAAAGGGATTTTTCATTTATTAAATGTTATTCTGTTTATTATAATATTATTATAGTTTCTCAGACAGATAAAATGAGCTGCATGCGGAATATTTACCCCTTAAGTGTATAAGTACAATAAGATCTTCATAAATTAACTGCTAACTGTACAACAAATAAACCGCAGTGTCTCAGCAACTGATACAGACTTTGTAAGTAATATCTCCAGTTTTTGTTTATATTTGCATGTACGCTGCTGGTGTACGGACACCGTGGCCTGTTTTTTTTGCACAGTTTGTGTTAGCCATCCTCCAGCTCTTCATTAGAGGTCAGTTATTGGCCACAGAGCTGCTCTTGCATATTTATGAATGGTGGGCTTTTCTCACTCTTGCAGTGACATGTAAAAACCCCAGCAGCACCACTGCTATGTCACTGTCACTGCTGTGTTATGATTGGTCCACCACCCAAAAAATATCTGGTCAACAGCAGTCCTGTGGTCAGAAACTGACCAGTGATGAATGTGGTAGGGGTTGGCTGACGAACAGGTGGGCTACAGGCAGGGCCGGTGGCAGCTACTGGTGAAGCAGGCATTTGCCTAGGGCCTCCGCATTGCTGAGGGCCTCCACATCATTGCTTTGCATGGACAAAAAAGAGAAAGCGAGTGTTCATTTTCTCATTCGATATGTTGTCACTGGTCATAAAGCCAGTCAATAAGGTGGGCTCCACCCTGTTAATGTAGGAAATGTCTGATAGGCCCATGTAGGCTCTGTTACGATGCCCCCCTGCACATGCTACAGGTACGCTAATTAATTTGTCAAATTGTGTTTTAGTTTTTCTGCAACGTTTGCCATTCGCTGACTTTTGAGGATTGTTTTTCCTCAAATCAACTGCAGAGTACTCAGGCTGTTAAATCACTAAATTAAATATTGTTGCTGTGAAAAGTAAAACAATTATCTCCGAAATGATGACTCTACAGGAGAAGGCAAAGACATTATTCACTTTTAATGTAAGTTAAGATAAAAAGACATGTGAAGTACTTTTGGGGCATTTCTGATGGTTCATTCATCATGAAACGTTCACCACACGGAAAGCTGCTGAGCTCAAATGATGTAGAAAAATGATCCACTGTGTCACTATGTTCTATTTGCATTTACAGTATATCCATCTGGCTGTTGTTAAGTAATCAGGTCAAGCACTGAATAAGGTTGGCACACATGTCATTAAACAAACTCGGCTGCTGAGTACAAAGGTACAAAGGTCAGACAACCTTCACCAGAGCTTTCCCAGAATAAGACAGTAAAGAGCGGTCAATTCATCTAAGACACTGTTATCCTTTTTCAAGTAATCACAAAAAACAGTGATCAAACAATAATCTTTTCTTATTAGTGCTCAGCTGCAGTGTCGTCCACACTGTACACATTTTGTGTAATTCCTACAGTAATGTACTGTGTTGAAACCAGTAAGACTCATTAAATGTGATTTACAGTTTTATTCAGCATCCTTTGTTGAATTCTGGGAAGTCATTTACAGTACAGGCAGATTATACTGTAAATAAAAGGCAGGTTTTTCTAGCAGGGCACTTAGATTATCATCGTAAAAATACTGTAATACATAAACAGTATCATAAGCTTTACTGTAAAACCAGGCACCAAAAAGGTGCTTTTCTGCAAAGGGTCAACATCGTCACTTCGATTTTGACTTATTTTTCCTAAGCCTAAATGTTAAAACTGCTAGCTGCATTAATATCTGTGAACCAGGGTAAACACAACAAGTTTATACTTAACGAGTGGTAAAGTCAGTTAACATAAGCCTAGCTCGCTATCTAATAGCATACTAGCTTACCCAGCACAACCTGTACCAACATAAAATAAAACAGGTAATATTGAAGTGAGCTCACTTTTTTGTCATAAACATCATCATATAGCATTAACTAATGTAGAAACTTTCACTTTGTCTTTTTTTCTTTGTTTACCTGATTACCACTGCTAATGGTAACACTCTATTTGGATGGTCCACTGTAGATTCTTGGTTAATGTTTAGTATATCTTTAAGCAACATTCAACTAAATATACATTAAATGCAACCGAGTGTGAAGTTGAGTGTTACTTGGATGGTCCACTGTAGGTGTTTTGTAAATGTTCAATCGGCCTTTAAGTAACATTCAACTAAATATCCATTAAACTTCAAGTTCAGTGTGAAAGTGTTTATTAAATCTATCCCTAAACCTAAACCTAACCCTAACCTGAAGCTCAAGGCAAAACCTACACCTACTTCCAACCCTAACCCGAAACCAAACTGTTGTTGATAATCAACTGAACATCACCAGAAAGCATGTTAATGATTTAAGTATCTGTAGAGCATCTATAGGGGACCATTCAAATAAAGTGTGACCCAGCTAACTATGGGTTTTGTTAGCACCAAACTAACAGGGAGTGTACGTTCGCTTTTCCACACTGAGTTTAATATTATACAGCTCTGGCTTTTGGAGCTTTAAATGCATTTAACATTTTTTTACTTTGTATATTGCAGTTTTTCAGTGAATCCTTTAGCAAATACTTCAACCTAAAGCCCAACTGTAAGTGTTATTAGATGAGCCTGCTAGCCTGTTAGCAGGGTTGGGTAGTGACAGAATAAATGTAAAAGTGTTACATAATCAGTATAGAGAAAAACTTAACTGTACTCTGCTACAGTTACAGTAAAAAAGGTAGTAATAAGAGATCATATGTAATGAATATGTAGGATTACACATACAGTATAAAAATAGGGTGATTAGCAGGGTTAGTTTCAAAACACATACATGCAATCTTGTTGCCTTTTGCTGAAATTCCCTGTTTTCTGTTATGTCACATGAATCGTGTGGATTTGAAATGTTTTTAATTTGGGGAAGGAGTAGTTCACAGTGTTTTATTCAGCCAACCCCTAGAATTTTTTATCAAGTATTTTATTTTCAAGGGTCCCCCTGCAATCTCCCACTGCCTATACAGCACTGCACCGCTCCCCCACACTGGACCTTGCGGGTGGTGGGCCCACATGGTCTCTCCACGTTGCCTCTTCGGGCTGAGCCCGGCCGGGTTATGTGGGCCGCCTGGCCACCAGGCACTCGCTGAGGGATGCTACCCCCAGGCCTGGCTCCAGGGGTAGGTCCCGGTGACCCTCTCCCGGGCAGGGTACACGATCGTCTGTGTCTGTCTTTCATGGAGGACTTTGGGATCGAGTTAGTCTGGGTCTTCACTCCAGACCTGTTCGCCCTGGGAGACCCTACCAGGAGCATATTGCTCCCGACGACTTAGCTCTGAAGATCCCTAGACCACACAAGCCCTTCCGCCATGACAAGGCCCCGATCCAGGAAGGGCTTGTGTGGTCTAGGGATCTTCAGAGCTAAGTCGTAGCAGAGTACAGTTAAGTTTTTCTCTATACTGATTATGTAACACTTTTACATAAGTGAGAAGCTCGGCCATCCGGGAGGAGCTCGGAGTAGAGCCGCTACTCCTCCGCATTGAAAGGAGCCAACTGAGGTGGTTCGGGCATCTGATCCGGATGCCCCCTGGACGCCTCCCGGTAGAGGTCTACCAGGCACGGCCTACCGGGACAAGACCCCAGGGTCGTCCTAGGACCTGCTGGAGGGATTATATCTCCAAGTTGGCCTGGGAGCGGCTTGGGGTCCCCGGGAATGAGCTGGAGGAAGTTGCGGGGGACAGGGTCGTCTGGGATTCTCTGCTCTCCCAACTGCTACCGCGACCCTATCTGGACTAAGCGGTTAACGATGATGATGATGATGATTTTATTTTCATTGTCAGAACTGAGATCTGCAGCATTTTCCCGAAGATATTCGAATCAGACGTTTACTCTGGATTTACATAACGAATGATTCCACAGCATGAAAGCATATCAGTATCAAAATGAAAATGAAAATGTAATATGCAAAATGGCTAAGTTTGAGTTTAAATTTCCCGCTCATACATGCAAGTTTTCCATTTGCCGTTTGGTAGACTACTATTGATATTTCATTTACACAGGGATTTGGATGCTTCAGGAGTTTGAATTAAATGTATTTCCCAAAGTGGATTAAGAAATAATGGTTTCAAAATGATTCACCTACTATGCGTTTGTACTCAGTAGCGATGTGTTTGAAATTTGATTATCAGACTCACCGCCGCGCTGGAAAGACGGCGAAAAAACAGCACCTCTCCTCTTTGCAATATCATACTCTCTCCTATCATGCTCATTCTGAGGCAGAATGCCTTTGAAAATGCATTTGACTCGAGTTTTTAAACACTGTGTCCACTCACTGTCCACTCTATTAGACACTCCTACCTTGTCAGTCCACCTTGTAGATGTAAAGTCAGAGACGATAGCTCATCTGCTGCTGCACAGTTTGTGTTGGTCATCCTCTAGTCCTTCATCAGTGGTCACAGGACGCTGCCCACAGGACGCTGTTGGCTGGATATTTTTGGTTGGTGGACTATTCTCAGTCCAGCAGTGACACTGAGGTGTTTAAAAACTCCAGCAGCACTGCTGTGTTTGATCCACTCAGACCAGCACAGCACACACTAACACACCACCACTACCCAAATAGTACCTGCTCTGTGAGGGTCCATGGGGGTCCTGACCACTGAAGAACAGGGTAAAAGGGGGCTAACAAAGTATGCAGAGAAACAGATGGACTACAGTCTGTAACTGTAGAACTACAAAGTGCACCTATATAGTAAGTGGAGCTGATAAAATGGACAATGAGCATAGAAACAAGGAGGTGGTCATGCCTGATCGGTGTATATATATATATATATATATATATATATTTGCTTACATATATATATATATATATATATATATATATATATGTAAGCAAACATGACAGTATGAATGCTGTAAATATTCATTACTGCAACTACCTGGCAGCTCGACTGCTAGTACATTACTGTAAATTTGCAGTAATTTTGCACCTAATATTTATCCTCCAGAACATTTCAGACCCAAATGCACTTTATCATGTAAATCAATGAGAAAACACAATGTACAGTGTATATCCAAAATTTTGTCATTATCTGCTCATCCAGTGTTTCTTTTGAAATCAAGAGTATTAATAGGCAGTTTGTCCCTCTTTGCTGCTGTAAGAGCCTCTACTCTTCTGGGAAGGCTTTACACTAGATTTTGGAAATGTTGGAAGATTGCTGTGAGGATTTGGTTGCATTTAGCCACAAAAGCATTAGTGAGGTCACTAATGTTGGATGATTAGCTCTGGAACACAAACGCCACTCCAGCTTGTCCCAAAGGTATTGGATGGAGCTCCATCACTCCAGAGAACACAGTTCCACTGCTCCACAGCCCAATACTGGGTCGGTTTATACCCCTGTAGCCGACTCTTGGCACTGGGAATGGTGACCTTAGGTCCATGTGTGACTGCCCCAGAGTGTCCCATTCTATTAGCTGTACTTTTCTATAAAGATTGTTCAAGCTGTGTGTGAAAATTTTAGCAGTAGCTGAATTGGCTGAAATTTATTATTATTATACTGTTATAATTATTTGTTATTAAATTTGTTTCACTTCGAATTGTACTCTATACTTTCTTGTAATATGGATATAACATAACATATTTTCTCATTTCTGTGCTGGGTACTGATTGGTTGGTGAGCTGATCAGCTCATTGGCTGAGAATAAAATGTCGAACGTATGAACGTATATGAGGCAGAAGTCCTCTAACTGGAGTTAAAAAAGCTTTAAATACACTTAACAGCAGTTTTGAAACAGTAAACTACTCATGTGTTGGGAAGAAAAAGCATAAACCTTTCACAAATCACAATTTGTAATTCAAATTAGTCTAATTATAATAATGTACAATTTTAATTACAAATGTAATTACAAAAAATTATAATTTTGAAACGTGTAGCTGGCATCAAATTCAAGATAGGCATACATTTTTCAAAAAACAAAAAATTTTCTCAGTTTCAAAATTAGATTTTTGGTCTTTGTACTATTTTCAATGAAATATAGGGTTTAAATGATTTGCACATCATTGAATTTTGTTTTTATTTACATTTTGCACAGCGTCCCAACTTTTTTGGAAATAGGGTTGTAATTCAATTAGCTAAAAGGCTGGAAATTAGATGAAGGGCTGGATAGTTTTGAGTGTGAGTCAGGAATGGTGACATTTACTTGAGAATTTTTTTGTTTTCTTTTTCTTTTTTTTCTTGATCAACAACAGAGGCATTTTGTCATGGCCTTGTCTTTACCAAGAGTGTTCATTCTGGAGGGCACTAAATGGCAACAGTTTAATGGTTGTTTCAGTTCCTTCCTCATGACGATACAGCATCATAATGTACGCCGAGAAGGTCATTGCTGTTCCAGTCTCACACAGCGGCTAATTCTAGGGGTTGACCTTAAAGAAACATGATACTCTTAATACAGAGCTTTTCCAGCTTTTTCTTTAGAGCCTACATTTCCGGCACAGGCAGCAGGCTGAATGTCAGTTGGTAGCGATTTATGAAGCTGAAGAGCTCTCCTTAACGCACTTCAGATAAAACAACACATCTCGCAGTGCTGTTCTACAGTGTGTTTTGTCTCTTCTGAAGCACAAAAGGATGCTTTTCTGTGATCTTGCCGATGAATGACACAGAGCTGTCTGCCTTGCTCGCATAACCGCACTTTGACCCTCGCCTGAATTATGAAGCAGACGATTATTGTTCACTTCTTGGAGATTTTTTACTGAAATACTCTCAAAAACATGAACCATGGGGGTCGTTTAACTGTCAAACTGAAAAGATGTTGACACTAATAGATGCCATTATCCACGTAAATGCTCGCTCTGCTCTGACTGAATTTAAATGTTCTGACTGTTTTAAATGTTCTTTTTTTTGGAGTGTATCAGTGATGCTACAGTGAAATACTGACCTACAGAGTTACAGCAGTGTTTCTGAGTTGCAGAGCGGTCACTTTTCCTGCTCGGCTCCATTGGAAGTAACACAATGAGGCCAGTGTGGGCCGCACGCTCTCAGCCACAGGATCAAGCGCTTCATGTAAATGGTTGCCAGGTTATTGTTGCCCATAGATATGGAGACAGGGTGAGAGAGAGAGAGAGAGAGAGAGAGAGAGAGAAGGAGGGAGAGAGAAGAGCTGAAAAGAAGTGTGGAAAAGCTCACCTGCCAATCAGTCGCCTGAACCTCCCTCCTCCAGTGCGTCACAAGTGCAGGGAAGGCCGGCTATTTTGGTGCTTTTTAACACTTGGTCATTTGCATGACAGGCCAGTGAGATGCAAATGAACCCGTGTGCCTCTTTGTAACTGCTTCTCTTCAAACAGGTGGCTCGCTTCTGCGCGCTGGAGCTGAGGATAATAGCCACAAGGTAAGAGCTCCCTTCTTTTACGTTATTTTGTCCGGCGGTGGACGTGTAGATGGTCGTAGCTTACACTTTCGGCTGTGCAGTGGTGTGAAGTCAACTGCTGTTTCAAATGTGTCAGAGATGCTTGGAAATAACTCACAGGTGATGGCAGTTACGGGGCAGAGGCAGCGGTGAGACTCCTGACAGAGCAGCGCTCTGAATCCAGCCGTTTCTGTTTGATCGTACTAGATAACTCAAGGAGAATCACTGGAATTTTTTCCACAGACGTTTCTCGTCCGCGCTAATCCTATCTGGGCATCAAGCGCCCTCAAGCAAAGTGAACAATTATCCTCCTGCCCCAAAGTGACCTGTCAGCCCATAACGGGGAATAATGCTGTGTTGGATATTTCAGGTTGGAGCATGTGTTACTCCAAACGTGGCCCCTCAACCTCTAAAACTACAGGCTTATTACTCAGTTATTAACATTATGACTTACTTTTCAGCTTCCCAGAATAAAGACTCCTCAGTGGTTCTTGGTTTTGGATGTACAGTGTTCCAGGAAACACTTTTCATTTGGTATGCAGTCTTTACATCAGGTTCTTCATGCTTTAAAAAGGGTTCTTCACACTTACGCCTCTCATTTTAAAAAGTGGTTCTTCAGCCTTGAACTCCTTAAAGTCTTTTATCACATCCTTAACGAGTTATTAATTAATAAATACATGGAAAGCAATCCAGTCTGGCTGAGTTCTTCTTAAATTACAGTCGTATGCAAAAGTTAATGTTTTGGCACTTGTTTTGTTTTTATTTTTTTCCAATATTTCAAACCAAGAAAAAACAAAAACGAAAGTTGTGCACCAAATTTAGCAGAAAAATGCCATATTTAAGTTTGTTAGTTTATTTTCGCATAGAAAATCAACAAAGTATGTCATTTAACCAGGGGTAGTCAAACATTTGCATGCAACTATATATGAGTGAGGAACGCCCAGAACTGCACATGGTTACGTGCAGTTTTAGAGATTAAGGACCCATCCATTTAAAGGTTCTTCATAGACAACCAAAAGTGTTTTTTCTCCGAAAAGCATTTTTGCCAGTGTACGATGCATTATTCTGAATCTCCTAATATACTATCACACTAATATCGCTGTTTTCGGAAGAAAACCTCGTATCTCCAAAATGGTAACTTTACAGGAGAAGGAAAAAACATACTTTACTTTTAATGTAAGTCAATGGAACCAGACATTTTTCCAAGTCATTTTGGGCCATTTCTTTTAGTCCAATCATCATGAAATTTACACACAGTGTAAAGGACAACAGGCATTTTCAAATTATGTCAAAAAACAAAAATGGAGATATGAGGTTTTCTTCCAACAGCAGCGAAGTATGTTATCTATGTTACATAGTTACAGGTGAAGAACTGCGAATAAAGGCTTGAATAGGTTGTTCTTCACTCCATTCTATCTAATCAGACTCCCATTTGCTCCCATTCAACTTTATCGAAAAGTTATCGATTGTGTGCGAACAAAATATTTTATATATCAAACAGCACTGCTTGAAAGGCGATGCAGCTTTGGTACATATTGCAGAAGTTTAGCCAAAAATACCAAGCGTGCCTTTCTCTGCATGGGTAGTCAGGCATTACTATTTACCAAAAGCCTTCTTCACTTCCCCTAGAGTGACATGTTTGTGAGTTGGGGGATGTACATATGGAGAGGATTTAGGGGACGGCTGGATATCACTGTTCTGTGACTCGAGGGCTTTTGAGATAGTAGAATGAAGGCTGCTGTGCCACAGTGAGGATCAAAACAGGCAGGCAGGGCAGGGTACCACTCGCTGTGGTACAGAGAGGACACAGCCATTCTTCAGCTGCAGCTCGCTGGAGCGTCGGGAGAGAGAGCACAGCGCAGCAGTAGCTGCCCAGAGAAGCCTTCTCCTTAAATGGTCAAAGCTCCCAGGAGTCAAAGAGAGGCTGGTGTAGAGAGAGAAAAAAAGTTAGGGAGAGGAAAAGAGAGAGAGCGCTGAGGACTGGGGAGCTGAAAAAAAACAACAACTGAGAGCTGGAACGAGATGAGAGTTGTAGGAGAGTAGAGACGTGGGGAAGGAGCGTTGGAGATCCTTGCTGGACCTTCAGGTATAGATGTATATCTGAACATATATAGATATATAGATATATATATATATATATTTTTTTTTGCTTATTCAATGTTTGTATGAATTGATGGGGGAGGATTTGTGCACTGCTGAGCGTTTAGAACAGCTGTACATGACGGCTGCATGGTATTTTTGAAGGTTGTCATATTTGTCTGGAACTGGAATTGAACTTATCTTAGAACATGATTATTGCAAGTGATGTTTTTGGGCTCTCACATGAACATGCAACTCCAGAATAGTGCTGCTAAAGTGTAAACTGACCTAAAGGTACACACTTTAAAAGGGTTCTTTAAAAAGGCATTGGTTCTATTTTGAACCATGAGTTCTAGATAGTACCGTTTCATGCTTAAATGGTTGTTTGCATGGTGAAATGGTTCTTCAGATAGATGGAGAATGCGTTGTATATTGTTCTACATAGAACCTACCTTTGTTGAAAATGGTTTAGTATAGCACCAAAAAGGGTTCTGCTATTGTTATGATGTCAAACTTTAAACAATAGAGGAACCCAATCTAAAGAACCATCCTTTTTAAGTGTGTGCATGGCTGCATCGTGACAGCTGTAGCCTGTTTGAACGCGTGACTGTGAGAAGCTTTCGGTTTCTGCGTTTCAGAGCTGCTCGCTGGTCCATGCCGTGCAGCAGATTACATGTAAATTTTTACAGCAGGTCAGTACAGTGCCCATGTTTGAGCAGCTTCTCTTTGCCGGTTATTTATTTATGGCACGATGAGCTGTAGGCGCCGAAGGGTGCCACTCACCTGCCTGACCTTTGGCTCTTCAGCTCGGCTCCCCTCTTTTCTCTCACGTCCCTGCCTTTTCTGTTATCTCCCTCACTTCCTCGTTGGGCTGAGAACTGGCTGTGCTTCGCCCAACCAAATTTTAAACAAATCTGGCGAGCTAGGCTGGCTTACATAATTGACAGGGAAAGAGAGAGAGGGACAGAGAGAGAGAGAGAGAGAGAGAGAGAGAGAGAGGGGGCCAAGCACTGACTTTCTCATGCAGCCCCGGCGAGGGCTTCACCGCGAAGTGACCCTGAGGCCGCCGGGTCCCTTGGGCTTGACCCGCCGCGTCCTCGCCAGATTTATTTTTTTTCACAAAGCCAGCCCTCTCAGGCCAGGGATTGAGAACGTCTGCTAAAAATAGCTCCGGTCAATGAGAAGACCATACAGACCAGAGAAAAAAAGAATGAGCGGGAAAAAGGGCGAAGGAGCCCGTGTGGAGCACAGATTCGGCAGGAAATAATCAGAGTGATTCGATTACACTGCAATATTCATCTGTGTCACTCTCAGCAGGGGAACATGCTGCGAGAGTCCTGCCGGCGGCTCGCTCCACCACCAAAGTGTTGTTTTGAAGGCCAGTGCAAAACCAATACCACCAAGCAGGCATTTTTCTAGGTGCCACTGCAAATTTGTGCAGTTTTGCTTGAGGTTTGAGGGATTTTAGGCTTAAGAACTGCAAATTTGGTCAGTTTTGCTTGTGGCTTTAATACTTTAAGGCTTAAGAACTGTACATTTTTGCAGTTTTGCTTGAGGTTTGAAGGATTTAAGGCTTAACAATAAAATAAGACATTTACATCTGATGGATGTAACAGCAACAGATGAGATGAGATACGCTTGATGGGCCAAAATGATTCTTGTAGAATGACTTTGTGTAGGCACTAACAAAATCATTTTTTAGGTTTGTTTGTCTATAACCAGAAGGCTGCTGGTCACATGGCAGACTGCATGACATGCTTCAACATCAGAGTAGGAAGCAACAGCTTCAGTTATTCTTTATTCTTTATCTGCTACACTCTCAGAATTAAAGGTGCTAAACCATCACTGGGGCAGTTCCCCTCTTGTCGCTGGTGTGGGACCCTCTAGGGTACATCTCAGTGCCTTTAGTCAGGGAACATAACTGTACTAAATCCATTGAAATGATATTTTCTAAGCTGTACTGACTCCACACACCCCGTCTCGTCTCCAGGCTTTTATTTTATTGATCTGTTTTAAAATATTCGGTTATGAAAAGGTATAAATACAAACTTTTCACCTGGAAAAACTTATTTAAGTAGCACAGCTGGACCTTAAAACCGCTGTCGCGCCTTTGAGGGAACATTTACATTGTTTGTACCTTGATAAATTAGAAATGTGCCAACACAGTACCTTTATTTCTAACTTTGTACCAAGAAATATTCCATACACCAATGTTGAATAGAAGAAAAAACGGTAACACTTTACTGTAGGGTGCTGTTCATAAGGCTATATGACACCTGCATAAGCTTGTCATTACAACTGACATAACCCTACATAGCTGTTTATAAATGCTTATTACAACACGCATCATCTGTCATAAAGGCTACTTTAGCTGACCTTGATCAAAATTGGCAAATGTAACCTTTATAGCGAATGACAATCATTGGAACAAGCATTTATAAACAGTTATGTAGGGTTATGTCAGTTGTCATGACAACCTTATGTAGGTGTCATGTTGCCTTATGTATAGAGCAGAATGTGTCATATGCTGAAACTGTGCTATTGCACCAGACAGAAAAGACATGATCTGTAGATTATCTGGACTATTTTCTTTTGGGAACAGCTGTGAAGCTTGAAGAAGAGCTTCAGCTTTGATTTCATATCTCTTTTTGAAAAGAAGACTTTTTGTGCTGATGCTGTGTCTCCAAGTGCTCCTATGAGACAGCACTCACAGTCGCCCTTTCCGGCTAGTGTCAGGAAAACACACAAACCCCGAACTGTGTTTTATGGCTTTTTGAATGTCAGCGTAGATCTGGTCCAATAGTAGATCAGCAACCATTCAGCAAAGGGCCAAGGGGGAAGAGAAGCAATGCTTTATGGTCTGTTTTGAAGATCACCATGGTAATACTGCATCTCCGTTTCAGGGCTGCAGCAACCAGGAAGCATCCCAGGACACAGATGACTCTACTGACTCATCTGATGCGTGGGTGAACTGCACCAGAACTGACATCTCACAGGCTTCTTCTACAGGTACTGGCCATTAGTCACATTTTCAGAAACTACTATATTTAGCCATTAAATTGATGTTTTAATGGCTTCTTCATTCTTGGCATCAGTTGTACAGCCAGAACTTTTACAATGGGGTGGCAAGGTTGGACTTCAACCCAACATGTATAGTAAAAGTAGCTTATTTATGAAAAGAATGGGCCTCATTCACAACATCTTCCCTGGTTTTTTCTTAAATTTATTCATGAGAAAGACCATAAGAAAAAATCAGATTCATGACGTCTTCTGAAAGCGAAGAACTGCTCTCACCTTTGTGATCTTGGGTGTGTGTAGATTCTGTTCTTACCTAAGAACAAACCCCAGATAAGAAAACACCGGTGACTGTCAGAATCTTAATAAAACATGCATAACGCTGCTCTCAGAACAAAACCTCTCCAAAATGACAATTTTACAAGAGAAGGAAAAAACATACTTCACTTTTAATGTAGGTAAGAAAACCTCGTATCTTCAAAATGGTAACTTTACAGGAGAAGGAAAAGCCTACTTTACTTTTAATGTAAGTCAATGGAACCAGAATGTTTTCCAAATAATTTTTCTTTTGGTCCATTCATTATGAAATTTACACACAATGTAAAGGGCAACAGGCATTTTCAAATTATGTCAAAAACTGAAAAACGACAAAAATGGAGATTTCGTTCCGACAGCAGTGATATGTGGGTTTTAAGAGGAAATTTCTTCTTAAGAACAATTGGTGAACGAGGCCCAAAGACTTCAGCCCATTTGGTAAAAACTGTGATTTTCTTAATATACCACATTTACTCTGCATGTTCCTGGCAGGTGAACTATCATAAATTCATGGTTAAACTCTGGAAAATCTTGCCCGATTATATATTTGTGATTAGTCATCCATTTCTTTGTTTAAAGCTGATTTGAAAACAGCATCACTCATCTCAACCTCATATTTTTTAGATGTTGTCGTTTTATTTTTGTTCTGATCATCTTATCTAATTTCAGTTTGTGTAGTCGTTGTCTTCGTATTGCCTCTTTGTGCTTTTTCCTGCTTGTTCTGTTTATTTTGTTTTTGTTAATGCTCTACATCAGTGGTCACCAACCCCCACCAACCCTGGTGGCAGAGATCGACCTGCCTGTGGAGTCTAGATCCAACCACACTTTACTACACCTGCTTTAGCTTATTAACTTCTTCAGAAGTCCGTGATTGGCTGGATCAGCATTAGTGCAGAGATCTTCAAATTTAACCTGCAGCTGACATGCTGCCCCCCCCCCACCTTACACTTATCATTAGTGTCAGGTAAGTGGGCAGGGCAGTGTGTGAGTTGCGGGTTAGAAGCTAGACTCCACAGGAAAGTAGGTCTTCAGGAGGAGGGTTGGTGACCATTGCTCCACTTCTTTGTTTGGTTTTGCTTTGGCTTCTATTTGCTTGTTTTTCTTACGGTGGCCTATTTTTGGATGCTCTGTAAAGGGACCTTAAGTGATCTTAAAGGCCATATTATTATTAGTTTTACTATGCTGACACTTGTTTGGATAATGAGCTAAAAAATGTCTTTTATTTCACAAAACAAACAAACTTAAATTAACATGACACTGGCTGGGTTTCCATTCAAACTTTTCACAAATGATTCATGCATAAATTTCAGCAGATAAAAAAGCGAATTAAGTTTCCATTCACCACAGTTATGCAAAGAAACTTTCAACGATGTAAGCTACCATGATTAGAGGGCTGCACTGAAACAAGCAAAATGGAGAGATTTATCTTTACAACCATTGGGCATGTTTTTATGGCCATGTTATCTGCATAGATGCTGGGCAGGATGGGAAATTGCCCACCTAAAAAGGGCTGAAATCTCATTTGCAACCCCAAAGACATCCAGCTTACATATGGGAACGCAAGCGCACCAGACAATTCCGAGAGCTCACTGTGCAGAACGATTTTTTTCAAACCAGCTTTGGATTAGGCATTTCAGAATGTCGAAAGCAACCTTCGGAAAGCTTTGCGCCACAATCAGACCGTCTGTAGGAATCATGGACTCATCACCGTTTATTTAAAAAACGCTTTTCCATCACTTTTTTTTATTTTGGTTTTAGCAACTTTTTTTCACCTCGTCCCACTTTTTTTGAGATATTTGGGTTTTTTAAATTCTTTATCCATTCAGGTTTTAAAACCTGCTATTTAATATAATCTCAGAACATGAGAACATGGTGGCTAAATGTGGTTCCATAAAATGACCAAAACAATGATCAGTGAGGCCAACTAGCTGCTAATAATGTTAACTAATGAAGTGTTTGCTAAGAGAATGCCTAGTTGTGTGAGCTGCTAGCATTAGTAAAATGAATAGCATAATCTGACAATGTTTAATCCTTTTCCTATTTTTGATTTGTTTACAATATGTTGCTTTCTCTTAAACTCACAGTTGTTTCTACACAGAGCTCGTAGCAGTGAGCTTTAGGTAACTCAGAGTAGGCCTGGCTTCTTTGCTGTAGAGTCATATGTCAACACACTTCATTGGTTAGTAACTACTGACTGGAGAGTCTCTGTGTAAAAACTAGCCTAATCATTTTCACAGTTTCATTGACTGCACCAGTTTGCATCACTGGCCTCGTCTCACTTCAGGGTGGCATTGGCCACCCCTTGACTCCACCTTGGGTAGCATGCTTTGACAAAACGTCATGGCGTCTGCAGGGACGTCCATTTTTTTTAACAATGTTGGTTCCTCTCTGTCAGATCGTCTTCTTGTGGGACTGATTAGCAAACAGAGCCCACCAGAACAGAACACCTGTGAGAGAGAGTCTGCTGCCGCTCACAGCCCTTTACCGGAAACTTCCCCTCTCTTGGGCCCTGCCTGCGAGGAGCTCACGCACAGTCACACATGGGAGAATGTAGCCGGGTCAGTGTTTACATTCTTCCAGTTCTTACAGGACGAGTCGCGTATGTGTTTATGTAAAATCCTCGGCCCAAGAGAGCCAATGCTAGGTGAGACTGTGCAGAAACAGCAGAGTTTACATTGTCACCCACCAAAGCTCCAATTAATTACTGTTGCTCTCTACTAGTTCCTGCAAAAATCCACAGAGAGCTTTTAGTTTAGAATGAAAGGCCCATCTGTCACTTTGAACAAAGACACATTTTTCTTAGGTAATGCAACAGGATACGGCTCTGCTGACTGTTATGTTGATTACGCACGGTGACAAATTGCTTCTAATATGACCTGTTTAGTACTTACATAGGCGGCTGCTTTCCAAACGCATCTTCTCTGGAAATCACCACTCTTTGTTCTACTTCAGGTCAGAGGAGCCAGACTGTGGTGAAGGCTTTCTATCAAAGTCCGAAGAAAGTAAGAGCAGCGCAGTTGTACTAGAGGAAGGTGACAGTGGCCAAACCGCCAGCCCTGAGGGGAACGAATGTCCCAGACATAAGCAGGAGGACAGTGGAAGGAGCCAAGAAGAGTCAGCAAGTTCTGGAAGCTCAGAATTAGAGCTTAGTGGAGGGAGTAGAATCTCGGAGCATGTGGAAAAAGGACAACTTTCAGAAAAAGAGCAACGTGCTTTTGATACAACTGACCTAAGTTTGAGTGAAGGTGCTTCAAAGTGCAGTGGAAGCAGCAAGGAGGAACCAGAAGCCAGTGGGAGGAGGCAAGAAGACACAAGAAACAACGAGATCTTAAAGGCACCACAGAAAAGCTGGACTTGTCAAGCCGCAGAGTTAGGATCTGAAAAGGAGCAAAGTTCTGAGGCACCAGAGACTGATTCTGTCCAAGCCTGTCAACCACAGACTGCGGATTCTACTGGAACACTAAAGGTCAGTATTTGGTGTCTTTAGGAAAGCATTATTTAAGCTTAATTAAAGCTGCACTGTGTAATTTTTTTGGTTGAAATTGATAGAAGTAGCATTACTGAGTCAGAAAAAGAGAGTCAGATGCATCAGGCTGGATTTTGTGGGAGTTTTTCGGACCACATCATGCATCTTTACGCATTAACATCACATGCCCAGCTTAAAAAGAGGGTCTGACTCGATGTTTAGGACTCAAAAATTAGCCTTAAGCTGATGATGGTACAATAAAATTGGCAAGCATTTCACTTTAAACATCCCTGGAAGACACATGCCTCCCCAAATTTTGACTGAGTTCTCTTTGAATTCTCTTCCAAAGTGCTTGCAATCATCAGATTCACCAACACAGGGAGTGGTTCCGAAGCACAACCCATGCTACAAAATGTTGTTCAGCACATTGCATGCAATTACACATTTCCACCAGAGAGGTCTCCAAATCCCCAAATCTCACATACCACAGCTTTAATGAACAAATACTAATTTTAAAAGCTAATCTTAAAGTAAAAACTGTGCATATTTCACTTAGTTTGCATGCATTTTCTATTCAAAAGTTGCTTACTTCATTGCTGTTTCTCCTTGTGTTTGACACCCCACATTATATTTCATGTTAAAAATGATGAACACTTTAAAACCTTCTACCAAGGCTGTGAGAGCCTGCAGAATAAGACCGACCCACCAAAAGCTCTGTGGCTTCCGGTCAGTCTTCTATCTGTCATCAGACAAACAACAACCCTGCTGCACAGCAGCTTAGCTGCCTTCTTAATTAGCTTTGCGATTGACCGGAAATTATGTGCACACAGCAGATGAACTCAAGCTCCGCTGCGATAAGAAGCCTTAACAGAGATGCTTCACGTTCCTCACCAAATCCTGATTTCAGGCCTTTGGTAATTATTAATATCTTTGTTTGAAAAGGGGACTTAATGGTATGATGCCCCCCACCCAGGCTGGATATGCCTATATCTCATTGAGTCTGCAGAGAATGTGTTCTGAAGTGCAGCTTCTCCTTTTAAGGGATGTATTTCAGCTAGGCTTCAGGTTTCACCCCAGACCCCTAGTTGAGGAAAGTGAAGGAGTATGAGCCCACTTGGATGATGGATGGAAAAGAACAGAGAGGGTCAGTGAGGAGCAAAGCAGGGGAAAGTTAGGCATTGCAGCAATAGTGATGATGACTTCAGGTCAGAAAATACAGCACTGTCTCTGCCCGCTGTCCTCTCATCGGTAGCTTGTCTAACATTATTATCTTTGGCTCAGGCACTGATGTAGTGATATCTTTCCAGTCCATCACTCTTTGTTGATTCAGCTCAAAGGAAATAGGAACGTTACTCGCTGGTCTGTCATTTCCAAACATTTTAGATGTACATTTTGATTTCCTGGCGTTATGATTGTGTCATTGCTGACCTTTCATTCACTCACAGTATTTTGCATTGTACAGTTATGAATCGTGAAGCCTGGACTGATATTTAAGTCAGTCATCACAAGACGTTTCTCTCTTACAGGAAATTCATTTACTTTCTCTCTTTGTCTCTCTCTCTGTGTCTCTCGCTCACTGTTTTTTTATCATTCTGTCCATCTATTTTGATCCCTAAGAACACAGAAACAGTGTCTCCTGCTTTGTTTGGGTTAACATGAAGCCAAAGATAGCTTCTTGTAGAACTCGGACGAAATGAGAATAGATTTAATGGAATTAGGAATGCATTCCTCAGGGAGCATGAAGCAGTCTCCCAACTTGGCCTTGCTCTTTCATCCCCCAACTCCAAGAAAGCCGTACTGTTGCCTAACTTTTACAGACAGATGGGTTTCTCAGCTGAAACAGCCATATTTTAATGAAGTTGTTGATGCATGAGTGAGATGAACGACATTATAACTGCAGCTTTATGATCATTCTGCTCGCCTCCCTCTTGTAGCTCTTGTTTATGGGTTTTTAAATCTTCTTCAGGATTCACTGACCCTGTCATGATGAAGATCAGTTGAATGATGATGTTTGTAGGCTTTTTTAAATCCCATGCACATAAACACCAGTGGTGGACAGTAACGAAATTCGTTACTGTACTTAAGTAGTTTTTTTGTGTATCTGTACTTTCACTGAAGTATTTCTATTTTGGGTGACTTTTTACTTTTACTCCGCTACATTATGAGAAATCTGTCATTCCTTGTGGTTTATGTGTGCATAAAAACATAACATGTCAAAACGAAAGAAGCGCAAAGTAAGAACACCAATCAGGGCACAGCGGTCACTTTGTTTTGAGCTTGTTTTGACCTGTTGGTCAACCGACCCAGTGCAAGCATACAGTTCAACATCAGTGCAGCAGCGTAAAAGTCTAGAGGAAAGTCTGCGGAGAGTCTATTCAACATAAATGGTGGAAGAAACTCCTGATTCTAACCTAACTTTGTTCAAATAGACCACAATATAGAAATATGTACACATATGCAGTTGTGACTGACGTGTCTTTTTCCTGAATTTATACAAACAATATTTCATTTTATAGTAAATTTGTTTTTGCTAGTTTATGTTTATGAACAGAGACCTACAGATGCAGTTTAGTAAAGGAAACTCATTTGTGAACCTGAGTTTAAAGTTTTTATTAAACTTAAACTTGTAACTAAGTTGGAAATAAATCTAATGGAAACTGTCTGCCTTCAGTGTTTTCTGCTTTTGATAATTTGAATAGACATCAGCGTCACTAATTAATGACATTCTATTAAAATATTGGTGTCACAAGAGTGACACTAGAATATTTTCACCTAAAATGAGTGGATTAATTAGAGCCATAATTCATCTTTTGGTACTTTCACTTTCGATACTTAGGTACATTTGAAGGCAAATACTTTAGTACGTTTACTCAAGTGGAGGTCTAAAGGGAGGAACTTCTACTTTTACTGCAGTAACATTTTACCTTGGGTATCTCTACTTTAACTCAAGTACATGGTTTGTGTACTTCGTCCACCACTGGTAAACGCTCACTCAGTTTTTTAACGTACAGCCAGTATCTGAAATGTAATCGGTATTTGCTGAAGGGAGATGAAAAACATTTCCTCTCAGGCCCCTCTGGTAGATACAGGGAGATGGATCTCGGCGATAAAAGAAAAAATGCAAAGGGGTGGCAGCGGACAAGACCTGTGATGGACACATTGCCCTCAGCGACCATCTGTAGGCAAATCTCATACCACACACAATCTTGATTAAGCTTGATCCTGCTGAGTGATTTCCTGACATGTTGCGTATGTGCAGGCATTTAGTTCTCTGTGACGATGAACTGTCCCCAAGATGAGGGACAACACGAACATTTTGACATTGTGGGGACATACAACTGGTCTCCGTGATGAAAAATGTTTTTTTGCTTTTTCTCTCTCCCTCTTTTTGGGGGGGTTGTTGAGGTTAGATGTGTCCAATACCTGGAGGACCTTATCCTTGCATGGTTTGGTCATTTACTTGCTCAAACATACCTGATTCAACTCAGCTGTTGCAGCAGGTGGAGAGCAGGAAAATCACCAGGCTGAAGTCACCATGTACTGTATTAATTTCAATGGAATTCATAATAAGCTGTGAATAAATGCTGTGTGCAAAACTTTGCATCAGGTTTAAATTTCTGACACATTAATTTGCATCCTTGACCAGCAGCACAGCTGTTCTGGCTGTGTTGACCTCTAAAGTGGCGGTCCTTCGTATAGCAACACTGAAGATCCAAATTTTGGCACTGCCATTTATACACCGATCAGGCATCACATTCTGACCACCTCCTTGTTTCTACACTCATTGTCCATTTTATCAGCTCCACTTACTATATAGGTGCACTTTGTAGTTCTACAGTTACAGACTGTAGTCCATCTGTTTCTCTGATACTTTGTTAGCCCCCTTTTACCCTGTTCTTCAGTGGTCAGGACCCCCATGGACCCTCACAGAGCAGGTACTATTTGGATGGTGGATCATTCTCAGCACTGCAGTAACACTGACGTGGTGGTGGTGTGTTAGTGTGTGTTGCGCTGGTCTGAGTGGATCAGACACAGCAGTGCTGCTGGAGTTTTAAACACCTCAGTGTCGCTGCTGGACTGAGAATAGTCCACCAACCAAAAATATCCAGCCAACAGCGTCCTGTGGGCAGCGTCCTGTGACCACTGATGAAGGACTAGAGGATGACCAACACAAACTGTGCAGCAGCAGATGAGCTATCGTCTCTGACTTTACATCTACATGGTGGACTGACAAGGTAGGAGTGTCTAATAGAGTGGACAGTGAGTGGACACAGTGTTTAAAAACTCCAGCAGCACTGCTTTGTCTGATCACCACCCAAATAGTACCTGCTCTGTGTGGGTCCATGGGGGTCTTGACCACTGAAGAACAGGGTAAAAGGGGGCTAACAAAGTATGCAGAGAAACAGATGGACTACAGTCTGTAACTGTAGAACTACAAAGTGCACCTATACAGTAAGTGGAGCTGAGAAAATGGACAATGAGTGTAGAAACAAGGAGGTGGTCATAGTGTTATGCCTGAACGGTGTATATTTCTTATTGATTGGCTACAAATAAACGTAAACGAGAGGCTTTAAATAGATCAAAGACCTGAATACCTAATTGACAAAAGCAGCCTTTATGACAGACAATGCAATATTGGAGTAAGCATTTATAAGTGCTTATGTAGGTCTATGGCAGTTGTCCTGAAAGGCCTACACAGGTGTCATGCAGCCTTATGAACACTGCCCTACGATAGGTCCTCAAAGTATTATAGAAACAGTAATATTAACTCGTGTATGTGTGTTTGATGTTGTCTTGCAGTCGGGGCAGGATATCTCAGCTGTATGTGGTTCTTCAGGGTCTGCGGCTAAGCGAGCTTCTCCCAGCGTTCATCACCTTGTTGTGCCCAGAGTCCCACACACCGTTTATCTTCCCTCACACCCGCTCTCGCCCTTCGGCCACCCCCGCCATGCCCACCCTGCCTGAAGAGGAGGAGGACTCTCCGGAAGAGATGGACAGCTCCTCCAGCTCGCCCTCCACCGTGAGTGAGCCTCCCTCTCTCTCTACACCTGTTTCCTCATGTAGGGATGTAGTAATCCTGACGAGTTGGAACACTTTCTACCATCCACTTTCTCCCTCTGCTCCTTATCACACACAAATGCAGTGCTCATGGTAGGAAGAAAGTGAAGCATCCTTTTTTGATTACTTTATATTATTACACTATAAACCGTCACTGTCATATCTCCAAATGATAACTTTAATGGAGAAGCAAAAAACAAGTTTTTGATGTTCAATAATGTTCTTTTTATCTCAAGAGTATTATTTTGGACCATATCATCATGAAATTAAATTCATGTAATCATGAAATGTATGATGATGTCATATCAAAATCACATAACCTTTGTTTTTTTTTTAAAACGCCTGCCGTCTTTTACATTGTGAGAACATTTCCTGATGAATGAACTGACAGAAATGGTCCAAAATCACTTGGAATAAAACCTTTTGTATTTTGTGTCTTTCTCCTGTAAAGCGACCATTTTGGAGTTTTGCTACAACAACAGTGATGCACATTAAAGACCAGGGTTGCCAGGTGTCCAATTTTGGACCAGACAGTCCAGAAAGATCGCTATCCAGTCTTAAAATGTCTAGTAGAATCTCACTTTAAACGCATCCCCTGAATTGAACTAAATAACGTGCTGTTCTAGTCCTGTCATTACACCTCTCTCTCTCTCTGAAGCACTCGCTCACTCTCTCTGTTGCTTGCAGTCTTGCACGGGGACGTGTGCACAGAGATTTTCAGGCTCAGGTGCGTTCTGCGGCTGCATTTCAATGTACATGTACTGTATTGATTAGCACATCAAATTAGTGCACCATCAATGGTGCCATTACTATTTTTATCAGGGTGATTCAAAAAGATTCATCCGATTTCAAAGTGCCATGTTTTTAGAACCGTGAAGCGCCTAGGAACCAATCACAATCCAATTAAAAGAGGGGGTCATAGAGTTTCTGACCCCTGAGCAGAAAGCGTTCTGCGTTCTCCACTTCAATAAGAGTGAATCCGTCATAACTGTGCAGTGTGATTTTAATCGGCAGAGAACCTCCAACAGCTCAGAGCGTTCGTCGTTGGTTCCACAACACTGGATGATCTGAAATCGCACTGAAAGAGCCGTGAGTGACATCTGACATGCTCAATCGAGTATGGGATGAATTTGTTTATTTGTTTATTTGTTTATTATTGGTGTTGATGTTGTCCGTACAGCTGGAGGAGGTTCATACTGAGACCTTGTAAAATTACATAATAAACTTTATGCTCATTTAAACCATTTACAGTTCACTGCATTGTTCTGTAATGATTTACAAGTGAAATACATCATTTTGAAATCGGATGAATCTTCTTGAACCACCTTGTATTTAGTACAGTTACGCTGGGTGTTGGTGCGGTTCAGGATAAACCTCTTATTTCTCAGTTTCCAAAAGTTGTTAAATAGGCGTCTTAATCTTATGCATCAGTTAACTTACAGAGGACAGAGTGAATAAACAGATTGTTCACCTCAAAGTTTTCAATGGCAGAACAAATAGTTGACTGGAAAATTTATTTGTACAGCATCTAACGAGTTTAATATATAATGTATATGTGTGTTTTCTTCAAGTATGATAAAAAATGCAAAAACAAGTCAGATAACTATCAAAGTGTTTTCAAATAGGACAAAAACTAAAGACAAAAACATGGTAAGACATCATTTTGCCACTGTACCCTTCCTGCATCTACAGCTGTCAGGTTTTGACACGCTGAAATCTGGCAACTCATAGCTACTTATGTTAGCTTTGCTGATTTCCCGTTGCTGCTAGAGTAGCACTAGGATCTGCATCTTGCTGTACAGCAAAAATAACTTATGATTAATCTTTCAAGCTTGATTTGAAGCTGTTTTCACTGTGAGTCACGTTCATCACCAGTGAGTGTTGCTGTAAGGAAAGAGTTTGTTCCTTTTCCAGTAACTTCTTGTTCCTGCTAGTTCATTGAGAGTGCTTGTTGGTACTTATAGGGTTCTTACATTGTATTTTTAGCCATTAGCTCACCTGGACTCCTTAACCAAAGAGTCTAGCTGTTTTGGTTTGAGCTCTGAAGGACTTTTTATTAGGCCCTATAATGTCCGCTTTCCTATTTGAGTAGCTGTCTCTGTCATATAGTCTCAGTGACTAAAACCATAGCACTGTCTGAAGAGGCCCAGGAAAAAGACAGGATTGACTGTTCTGTTTCTTTTTTGGAAACCAAGGATTGTTGGGACATCAAAGCCTGCTACGCTCTGCTGTTTCATTAAAGCAACTGCGATACTCTGCTGAGAGAGCAGAGACGTCCCACACAGACACTCATAAAGTTCAGGGCCCAGATAAGACTCTGCCGCAGGACCATATTAAACTCTGAAAATCTAATCCCAGAGTGCAGGCCAAGCAAATAAAAGCAACTCTTACTGCTGCATTACAGCAGCGTTATGCTATTTGCTGTGACGTATCATTTAAATATGTACTGTATTACACTGTAGATCTTTAGCAATGATGGCCAGTTCATAGAGAACTGAAAATATAGCAGACGTTTTAGAGGACAGTGCTCATATATGGAAACCAAGTTATTTAAATTTATTGCTTTTTCGATGTCACCAAAACCAACGCATTTACATACATCTGCCTGATCCAGAGGTCAGCAATCCAAATGTTGACAAGAGCCATTTTGTCTTTTCAACAAAAATCAAACCACCTTGGGAGCCACAGCATTTTATGTCCATTTTACCGTCTTGGCTGTAAATATGTCTCAGTATGCGCTGATGTGCTAGTAAAGGCTAAAAATTATAAATGAAAACGAAGACTTACTTTGCTTTAAGCTTTAGGCCACCTATAGCTGATTTTCTCGCATCTCCGGCAGGAAACTTTTCTTCAAAAGTGTAATAATTTCTTCTAAAAAGTCTCTTAACATTCAGCTTTTTACGAGGCTGAATTCAGCTTCTCATTCCCCACCTTCTGGTTCGCATTTTCTCGTTACACCTTAAACGGTGACTGAGGTGCTGGAATGTAACTGCTGCTTCGTTTAATGTGGAACGAGACAAATTCAAATGAGAAGCTGACTTCAGCCTCACGCCTGTTTAGAGTTTGACAGTTTCTCATTGCAGATTAAACGTATCAGGAAACCAGCTGAGTGATTACGAATGCAAATAAGTCCATTTGTCTCTATATTATCGATGTTCATCTTAAATCTTTATCTTTGCCTTTTCAGTAGCCACTAGCTTGGTATTGTTGTCTGTTATTTGCTAAGTCTGTGCACCAACCTTCAGGGTTAAAGGGTGAATTAGCAGTTCGACATTAACTCCAGCGTTTAAGACGAGGATTATTTTATTCTTACCAACAAATCTAATTCTGCTGTGGAGCCGCAACAGGGCAGTAAAAGAGCTGCAAGTTGCCGACCCCTGACCTAATCTGTCTTTAGCAGTTTAGCCCCACCCTTTCAAGGAGTGCTTCAGCCTGGACTGCTTTTTGAATGAGACGTAATATAGGGCAGCCAATCAGAACAGAGATCATTTACGTATATCAGTCTAAAAGGCACAGAAACAGCCTGTTTTATTCTAAAGGATATAGAAAGGTTGGAAATGATGTTGTAAAAATAAATTGACAGGTTTTTTTAGTACATAAAACCACACAAATGTTTCAACTGTACCTTAGGGAGCAAAATAAGTACAATATGGGTTTTATCATGAAGAAGCAGTTGCTATGAGTTCAGTGAAGCAGAAGGAAACGACTATGGACTGTTACAAAGACTAATCTCATGATGGGAGCAGGATGTGATTACAGACGGGCTGTTTTCCCGTGGGACGAGCCCGTGTGTATGTTGTGCAGCGGCTCTCAGGAGACCAAGTTTTAGAGCATTCTGTGGAAGTTCTGGAGACGTTCGAGCAAAGCCTGTTGCAGATGGAAAATCTCCCTGCGGCTGATGGACCACCTTCTGAAACCGGCCATGTTCTGATGCTTCCTGAAATAACCACCAAGCTTCTGTTTTTTTTTTTTGTTTTTTTTTTCCCATAAATTCTTTGAACGTTTTGGACATTTGTTATGTTCCCCGCTCAGCTGTAACCATGGAGAGCTCTCAGTGCTGTGGTTTTCCACTGAAAACACGGATGCACGGATAATTTTCATCCTTTGCTGTGTGCATGTTCTAATCAAGACGGTGATGCATGACGTGCCAGCCACATAAACCACATTAGAAAGATGAGCCCGAGATGGGCAATGGCCTTCTTTGTTGGACAGTAGAAGTGTGTCATTTGCCTCCCATCCTTCTAGGAAATATTAAAAACGGTCCATATCATGGAAAACTGAATTTTCCTAAAGTTTTTTTTTTTAAATAAAATGTTGATGTACTATTTTATTTCATATTATACTTACATTGCTGAAATTTTTAAACATTATGAGGTGATTTACATATATTACATATAATATACATATATTCAAAAGCATTTACATATATTTGCCTATTCAACCTACAGACGTTTAGCCTCACCCATTCATGTGGAAGTTACAAGGAGTGTTTCATCCTGGACTGCTTTTCAAATGAGACATGTTCGAAAACAGGGCAGCCAATCAGAATAGAGATCATTTACATGTATCAGTCTTAAAGGCACAATAATGGAAAGAGCCTGCTTAATTCTAAAGGACAAAGAGAGGCTGGAAAATGGTGGTATAAAAGTGATTTGACAATTTTTTTTGGTACGTAAAACCACAAAAAAACAGAATATGGGTTCTTTAACCTTTAGCTAAATATTCTGGTGCCTGAAGAATAAAGCATTGTATATGTAATCCGGGCTTTAGGCTTCTGTTGCTTGTAAGCTTCAAAAGCCTTGTAGCCCCAGTGCAAAACTAAAGAGGCAAACTTTGGACACTGTACATATCTTGGTTTATCATCTACTTTTGGGGTAATGAGAGAATTGTGCAATTTTGCTATCTCTTTAAGTCTGTTTCTGTGTTTTTCAGTACATCCCTGTTGAAACTAAGCTAGTGAATGTGACTATTGCTCCCCCTGCAATTGTACTGCCAAGACAAACCAGCAAACAAGAGCCACGTCCACTGGAGAAAACCAGGTTTGTTTGTCTTTCAAATTTGTGCTTGATTCCAGTAAAGAACATTGTTTTCAACAAATCATTGCTTTCACAAGTAGTGCAACATTTATTCAGCCGATGTCCAGTGGGAATGACAAGGGTATCAGGGCATGAGCCTTCCTGGGTTCACATACGCAGTACTGTCCAAAAGTCAGAGACCCCCCTTCATTTATTCCAGTTAAAAATGCATTAATTTTTCAGGAGATATTTCTGAGGAGGTTAGATGTAGAATAATCCACGTGCATAAAGAAGAGTATGGGGCCCTTGCTGGTGACGTCCTGTATAAAGATGCATGGCCACGACCTAGTAAGGTGTGAGAATGAGATAATTAATATGTGACCACAGCTTTGAGATTAAGAGACCCTTATTAGTCCCACAACGGGGAAATTTCACCTCTGCATTTAAGCCATCTGTGCAGTGAAACACCACATACACACTAGTGAACACACACACTAGGGGGCAGTAAGCATACTTGCCCAGAGCGGCCCTATCCAAGGTGCCCGGGGAGCAGTTGGGGGTTAGGTGTCTTGCTCAAGGGCACTATTGTCACGAACTGTCATCTCAGGAGATTAAACCGGCGACCTTCTGGTCACAAGGCTGATTCCCCAACCTCCAGCCCAGAACTGCCCCCTTAATAAGGCATGATCTCACACCTTAATAAGTTGTGGCCACACTTTAGGATCTTATTCCCGTACATTAATACGTTGTGGCCATGCATTGCTTTTATTTATACGCAATGTCACCAGCAAGGCTCCACAGAAGAGGAAGGAAAATAAGTGAATACGGAGAAAATAGGACTCCTACCAACCGCGAAAGACCTAGTAGACCACCAAAACTGTCCCCTGTCCCCTTCAGATTAACAGCATTTAAAGCTTTCATCTTTGAGACAGAAAAGGAAGTCAAACAAACAAAGAAGCTGCTGGTGTTCTCAGAACAATGGACTGAGCACTCAAGAGTCCAGACCTCAGCATCACCGAATGTGTTTGGAATTCTTAGATTGTGAAAAGCAGAAAACCAACCAACTTGTAAGACTGTGGAAAAATATCCCTGTAGATTTTAAGTCTCCTGAAAAGCATGGAAGATGTACGAAAGGCAGAGGGTGAACACTGAATACTGAAAAAGGGATATTTAGTCGTTGAGATCTAATGTATTAAGGTGTTTTCTGCTTTTCACCTGACGCTGAAAAATGAATAGCTTGTATGTGAGGGACATTTTGACTGCATTTGACTGAAGTGCTCTCTGACTTTTGCACAATACTCTACACAGATAATGTGTTAATCTGTGTTTTTTATCTTGCTGTCTCAGGCCGCACAGTCCTAGACCTCGGCTGTCAAGGAACGCTGGTTCTTCAGGGCCCATCACTACAGTAGGTATGTTACTCAAGCTTAGCCCCAGAGTTTGCCATGTGTTGACATGCAGAATATGTAGTTTTGTGTGCTGTATTTTACGATCAGTTTAGCGAAGCACACACAAGGCCTTTTAGGTTTGTCAATGAAATCCTCTTTGATTTATGACTTCAGCACGCACTATTTTGTACCAGGGTCTTGTAAATGTCTAAATTTGGTCATTATAGAGCTCAGAAACATGGGGGTCTACTTGTGAGGCTATTTTGGAACGCAAAATTTGAGGGACTGAGACAATTTTGCTTTGATTACAGTTTATTTTGGCATAATGCCCTGTGCTGAGCTAAGAAAAGAGGATATAGATTACATCTGTGTGTGTGTGTGTGTGTGTGTGTGGGATTTCTGTATCCATGTGTGTGTGTGTGTGTGTGTGTGTGTGTGTGCTTCTCAGATAATGATGGCCACGTGATTGACCTGGTGAAGGATCAGCTCCCGGAGATACAGCTGTCGGAGGAGGACCGGCAGAAAAACCTGGAGCTGCTGGAGGAGGCAAAGAAAGTGAGTGATCGGTTCCTGACCCGTAGGGGGCGACGATCAACCTGCAGCCTCACAGAGTCACCCACAGGTAACTCCAGCTCTAAATGGACTTCTAAACTTACAGGCCTCCAGCTCTTCCTCTAAACTCTAAACTCAGCTCAAACTTACAGGCCTCCAGTGTTTTCTTTGGGGCACCTGGAGCACTAAGTCAAAAGATTCAGGAGTCGCAGTAAAAATCAGAGAAATAAGAAAAACTGAACGATGCAGAAACATGCAGCGCAAATTGAGGCAGAATTTTGAAAGTGTGCATTTCAAAGGTCACTACTGTGACCTGACATTGCCAAATGCTGCTGTCATTGCACACACATTTTCACACTTTCTTGGTTGACTGATGGTGTCGTGAACAGTCACATGCAAAAACCCCCAGTCAAATTACATTTTGTGGATTTTCTATATGAAAATAACACATCCTCTATAGGAAAACAAACTTAAATATAGCAATTTCCTGCACATTTTAGTGCACAATTACTATTTTTTTTTGCTGAGTTTAGCATATTGGAAAAAATATATAAAATAAAATTAATTGTTCAGACATTTAAAACTTCTGCATTTCACAGTTTATGTTTTATTTTTTCCCAACATGTTAAATTCAGCAAAGAAACAGTATTTGTGTATTAAAATGTGCAGACGTGTCTCTGTAGAGGATGTTTAACTTAGTTTTGTTTAGAAAATCAACAACACATGTAATTTGACCAAAGGCACCCAAACCTTTGCACACTATTTTATGAGATGTAAGTGCACATTATTCACACCGCTAAGTAATTTTAAACATGTGCCCTGCAGCTTTGCCCAGCTTTGAATTTACATGTAGGTTTTAGAGTTTCCACTTCAGCCCCATTAAATTCCTGGACACTCAATCAGTGGCTTCATTTTTACTGCATTCAGCAGGTGGACAGCTGTGCCCACTACACAGTGTAAGGTGATTAGATGTCAGTTCAGCTGGAGATCCTAATCTTCTGTTACCCTGCCGCAGTGCTGTCTAGTGCCTAAACATGTCGCCAGCAGTGCACCTCTCCCAAAAAGCTGTCTTTATCCAGAGTGCAATCTGAGCTAATCAGACCCATTCTTTGTATACAAATGGTTTGCCTGGATAGAAACAAGCAGTTTAATCATAATGAGAAATATGAAAATGCGTGGATTCCTGAACATTGTGTGTGCGTGAATGGAATTAACTTTTCCTGGAGAGCCACCAAAAACCTGGACTTTTCAGGGTGGCAACCCAAGTAGTTTATATTCCTTCAGCAGAAGCTCTTATTGAGGCCAACTTGCAAAATGTGCGATGAGTTGGAGCTGTTTGGGGTGTAAAGATTCACAATGCTGGGTTCACCTTTCAGACTTGAGCAAAATTCAAATGAAGAAAAATGACTTTATTTATGTTGTTGCAAAGAACACTTGAGCTGGGAGACAGGAGGAGGGCCAGGGCTCATCTTTGCACTAGGCAAAGATAGGAAGCCACCCAGGGCCCCCATGAAGACATAGATTAGATATACTGTACGTCTTGATGTTAAATAACCTCTTCTGAAATGTGTATATATATATATATATATATATATATATATATATATATATATATATATCAGAAATAGCTGTTACTTGCTGCTGTTTTAATTATTATTTTTGATATTATTATTATTATAGTAATTTTGTTAAGTGAAATTCTCACGATATTGGCAGATAATTTTGCATATTTATTAAAACAAGCTCAATTATCCACTAATATAATGAGATAATTTCACATAATAAAATTACTTGAAACAAGTAAAAAATATTTAGATATAAGTCAGGGAAACCAAACTTTTCCTTTTTTTTTAAACAAAATAGATTTATTTAGTATGTAGACAAAACCTAAGCTGCAAAAACAGCCCATTTTTAAATCATTGTTTTTGTGATGTCATTAAAAACCCAACTCATTTACATTTACATGTATCTGCCCATGTAGCCAACAGCTGTTTAGCCCCACCCAGTCACGCTGAAGTTGTAAGGAGTGTTTCAGCCCAGTGAATAAGACGCAATACAGGGCAGCCAATCAGAACAGAATTTACATATATCAATCTTAAAGGCACAGTCAACAGGTTTATTAAACCTCTTATGCTCGTGGGTATATTTCGGTTTTCCATCTGAATTTACAGGCCCAAATCGAAGGGCAAATTATTCAGTAACTGCATGAAATAAATGTAAATTTTAGGTATTTGTTTTTGTACAAGCTCCCCTTCAAATGAACAGAACATGTGTTTTATGATCATACACATATTGCTATATGCTCACAATTTACTGCTGAAAGCCAAAAATCTTAGACGCTCTTTGTATTATTTTATAAAAATAATTTTTACAGAGCAGATCACTGAAGAGACGCCATCTGAGATCCAGTTTGTAGCTCAGATTTGTGGAAAAATGGGTCGACTTTCAGTAGAAAAAAAAATTTTGAGTTCAGCTTCTTTTATTATAAGGGTTTAAAATTACATCACCCATCTATTTGACTGGAAAGAAGACAGTTACAGCTCCCATATGACACCCAGCTTTTGAATGAAGCTTATGAAATATGAAAGTTATGAAGTAAAGAATATGACAAAGTGTGTTTTGGAACCACCGGAGGTCTCAAGGAGTTAAAAGGTTCATTCTAATGGATAAAGAGAGGCTGGAAAATGGCCAGTCAAATATAAAAGTACTGTTGTGGGACAAAAACCCACAGAAATGAACTAATTTAAAAATATGCATCCCGGGGACCCCATTCCTGTCTTTTCCCTAGGGCCCCCTGAGGAGTGCTGGAGTAAGGCTCTGATTGGTGTCTAAACAATGCAGGTGCATTCAATACCATAATTAACAGAATGTCGATTCTCCATGATGCACATGGTCTCATATCACAATGTCACTATGCATTTTTACACCCTAAAACTGATACAAAATACCCAGAGGATTTGCAGGGATTCATGACCTAAAAGACAAAAGCCTTATTATGGCTTACTTCAATGTAATCTACTACAAAGATAATCAAAGTCCCTGAATCCAACCATAAACACAAACGTTAAGTGCAGAAAACCCAAGTGCATAAAACTAAAGTGCAGATAATATCAGAGTGTGCTGCCCTAAGTATTGTTTGAAGAGGTAAGTCTTTTGTTCATGGTGGAAAGAACAGAGAGACTGGTACTGTAAACTTAAAAAGAAAGCCCGTTTCACCACTGAGGGGCAAGAACGTGAAAGCAGAGGCCATACTTTATGGTCCAGCCTAGACGTCAGAGAAGGACATGCCAAGCAACCAGAAGTTAAAGCTGCAATATGTTACATTTTTTTGTTAAATTTGCCAAAGAAAAGTAGCGCTACTGAGTCAGGAGTGAAAACACGCTAAAACATGGTGCCTGCCAGTCTCCCTGTACAGCACGAAATAAACATTTTAAAGCCAGCAGTGTCAGATTGGATTTCACAGGTGTTTTCTGGGCCACATCATACATCCCTATTTATTATTATACATCAGTTAGTTCCAGCCACACAAGCTGATTGGTTGAGAAGCGCTCTAACCGCGCTGTTATTTCACCATAACATCACAGTATTTCACAAACACTGTATCACTCCACTGAGAGACTAAGCAACGACTTTGACAGCTGTAGGAGACGCTCAAGCCATTTGAACCTTTTTACTTCTTACTTTGCCACAAACAGAAAATGGACACTTTTAAGATCACATTTGACCGACAGCCGATTTGGTCAGACTCTGAAGATGAGACGACACTAAATTCCCAAACGGTCAGTTGGTCTGTGTGGAGCTGGAGAACGAACTGCCGGCTGTGCAGCGAGTGAGCAGAGTTTGTTACTCTGACGTAGCAGCAAGCTTCTTGTTAAGGAACTATAATTTGGTGGAAGGAACTGCGAACATTAAAACATATTAAACGCCGCGTTCACGGCCCAGTTTATTAATGTATTACTTTATTTATTTAACTGTTGTATAAAATATGGATGATCTACGGTACTTACCTTCGGCTTGTGCCTGTGACCAAATCACAGCCGTGATGTTATTTCACGATAACACACTCCCTCTGGTGTTCTATAACTTAAATATCACAGAATCAAGAAGAATGTCCAGCTCAGTGTTTACATCGCAAATGCAAAGTCAACATTATACTGATGAAAATACGATGACAAGAGTAGATAATTCATTCACCACCGTGTCGTTCACCAGTTTTGACTGAGTTCTTTGAATACTCCTTCAGCGTGCTCTCAGTCATCAGACTCATCCGCTCAGGGAAGCGGTCTGAAGCACAATCGGTGTTACAAAATGTTCTGCACGTTGCATGCAGTTACACGTTTCCACCAGAGAGGTCTCCAAATCCCCAAATGCACATAGTGTAGCTTTAAAATCACTGTGAATCAGACATCATAATGCATTTTACGTCCGTGCTGTGGTGTATTTCAGAGTGAAATGCAGCATTAGGAAGAGGCTCTGAGCTGGCTGACTATTTCTCTTGGTGAGAGATGGGGGTAGTTATTATTTCATGCCCACTGGAGTACAGGGGCATAATTAAAACTCAGAAGGTGTGGGGCAGAAGAGGTGTGCAAAAGTCTCTACACTTATTTCAAAGATTACACGAGTTTTGTCATTTAAATTGCATGGTATGATGAATCATGTTCAATATGACCAGGATTGATTTGAGGTTGTCTTACATGTTTCTGCTGAACTCTGACTCTCCACTCTGCTTTCAGTTCTAACATTATAGGCCTCAGTGAAATTAAATCAGAATCACGTTTCATTTCCATTATGAACAGCAAACATTCACCCAAACGTGCATTCCTTCCTTTATTTAGATGTTTTTTTTTCTTTCTGTTTATTATTATGTGATGAAGCATGTGCAAACCCAAACGTGGTTAACACAAGTGTGTTTGGATTTCAGCTCTCTCACCCAACCCGACTCCCGGCTCTTCTCCCGCACCCTCACGCAGCAGCTCCACCTCTGCTCCCCCACAAACAGGTACAACCTTACAGTTACACGCCTTCACTGACCATCACTGGTGTGGAAGTTCATCACTGGCGTGACCTACGACCTACAGAATAATGATCTTCTTTTTCTGTTTTGTGGTTTGCAGCTGGTTTAACTATAGAGGTCACACCAAGCCCCCCTACAAGCTCAAGTACAAGTCAGGTGAGTTATCTGTGATTGGTAATGTCACTTTATGCAATATTTATCTCTTCTTAGTGATTATTAGTGACTAATATGGACTACAGCAATTCTCTCATTGCTCCAACATTGTTATGTATACCTCTTATATGGTCAGCGACTGGAGGTGCCTGCTGTGCGTGAGCATGGAGAAGTAAATAAAGCGGACCAGGAGGTCAGTCAATTATATTTTGCCAGTCTCTGTCACTCTTTCTATTACTGTTTGTTTATTAACCCTTAGAAGTCTTGGGTTATACTGTCACTTTGCTTTGCTATTTTAAAGTAATGATGTATTTTAATACATAATGACATAGTTGAGTTAAATTTCCATTCAGTTTGAGTCTGCACTACTGACTTTGGTTTGTTTTGATGTGAACAAAACAACAAAAACATGGGAAAAAATAACAGACCTTGTTCTTTAAACAAGTCGTGACTACGCACGCATCAGTTTTTCTTTATATTCAAATGATAATAAGATTCACAGACGAATGTGGTGTTGATCGCACTTTCGACAGCACATCTTTGCTTGTTTCAATGAACAAACTGAGAAATAATAAGAGGGTTTCATGGCATTTACAGTTGTACACAACAGTTTAAACACTCCTTGTCAAATTACATGTTCTGTTGACTTTCTAATTGAAAATTAATTAACTTTCTAACTGAAAATTAATTAACCGTCTTCTACAGGGAACACTCCTCAATATGACTTTTTCAGCAACTTTTATTGGGGCACAATATGTTAAATTCCACAAATAAACAGTGATTGTGAATTAAAATGTGCAGGAGTCTTCTCGGTAGAGAATTATTATTTTATTATTATTATTATTATTATTTATGTGTATTTACTTATTTTCACTTAGAAAATCAACAAAACTTAATTTGCATATGACTATACACCAATGGCAACCGAGATTAATTAAATTGTTCAAAAACGTCAGTAATTTATCACTGCTTTCACAACAAAACCTCATATCTCTAATTTTGTCGTTTTTTTGTTTTTGACATAATATGAAAATGCTTGTTGAACTTTACATTGTTTGTAAATTTCATGAAGAATGGACCAAAAGAAATGGCCCAAAATGACTTGGAAAAAAGTCTGGTTCCATTGACTTACATTAAAAGTAAAGTTGTTTTTTTCTTCTCCTGTAAAGTTACCATTTGGAGATTGAGGTTTTGTTCCCACAGCAGCGCTGTGCAGTAACTAAGTGTCAAAAGACAGTTGTAAAGTATGTGTTCAGTAACATTAAACTTTCCCCTTCACTCCCATGTAGAGTCTAAAGAGACTTGTGGACTGGAAGCCACCTGAGAAGCGTAAGGTTTCCTCTGGCACTCTGACTCCTCGCCATGCCGCTCCTGCCACAGCTAGAGAGCCCATCACAGCTCAGAAGGACAGCACAGAACCCGGCCAGGGAAAGAAGCCTGGCCCACCTTCAGTGAAACCAGACAGTCAGACCCCAGCCACCGGAGTGGCCAAACCCGTCCCGCGGCCGCCCACCCAGCAAGCGCCGTGCACGGCCGAGATCAAAACCATTGGAGCCTTCCCACCCCTTATGAGGGCCGTCTCCTGGGATGCTGTGGGCTCCGTAAGGAACGGTGCGCCCAAAGGAGATGAGGATGGTCCTTTCCCGGAACTAAAATCTTCTGGCTACAAGGACTTCCCGGTGCCTCCAGTCCAGAAACTGTCCAAGCTGAGAGAGGTAATCAGTTCAATTCAGTTCATTTATATGGGGCTTTAAACCGCATTGTCATTAATCTGCATCACATAAATCCAGGTCTAGACCCCCAGTGAGCAAACGCTGAGAGTAACTATGACTTAAAAAGGATTTCACTGATTTTTCTAAATTTCCAGATAGCTTAATCATCAAAATTATTATATTATTTTTATATAATTATATTAAAGTTATTATATTATTCAAAGTGGTTTGATGGGCATCGATGCATCGCAGAGGAAATTACTAGCTCAAAATGATTTTCAATGGTTGTGACAGGAACCTGGGGTCATGATGTCTAGTACAACCATAGTGAACCTAAATGTCTTCTGAATTTCTACACCTAATGTTGGTAAAGGTTAAATAGTGGTGTATGAGAAAGAAATAACTTTTCTTTGGTTAATATTTTGCCTTAGCATGCCCTTCATGTACCTCTCTACCATGATTCGATTTAAAAAAGTATCATACAACAATGTGTTTGGCATCAGGCAATGTATCTGTGACCACTTCATGTAATAACTTTCTGTGAGGGAGTTTTTAGGGGCATTAAACTTTGTCGAACGTCTGGTTCCTGTCACCACCACTGTGAACAATTCTGACTCAGTAAGTTTCTCCAGAATGGATCCTTTCACATCACAGCACTTACATGACTTTGTTTACATCTTTTTAAAATATTTCATTATGCAGAAATGTTGAAAAATCAGCAAAAATCCTTTTTAAAGGGGGAAACTATCCTCCACTGGGCCATACTGGATAGTGGAATGACAACAAAAGTTCAAGACAGCTTAACAGGAGAACTCAGCCAAAACAGAACATTTACATGTAGTGAATAAAATAAAATAAAATAAAATAAATATAAAATAAAATAGAATAGAATAAAATACAATAAAATAAAATAAAATAGAATACAAAAAAATAAAATAAACATGCATTCCTACCATCACTCACTCATACACACACACACACAGTCATGCCTGTAACCTTTACATCGTGCGAAGTATGCGTCTAAAGTTAAAGTGCTGAGTGCAGCAGCAGTTAAAGGGTGTGTAGTGGCAAAGTAAGGGATCAGTGAGGTGACAGTCAGATAAGTGGGGTAATAAGGCAGGTAACTATTGCATCTGTAGGCCTCTGTTGATAAACATAAACTAGCCAAAACAAATTTACTATAAAATGAAATAGTGTTTGTATAAATTCAGAAAAAAGAAACACGCCAGTCACAACTGCATATGTGTACATATTTCTATATTGTGGTCTATTTACACAAAGTTAAGTTAGAGTCAGGAGTTTCTTCCATCATTTATGTTGAATAGACACTCCCAAAGTTTTACACTGTTGCACTGTATGTTTGCATTGGGTCGGTATGACCAACAGGTCAAAACAAGCTCAAAACAAAGTGTATGCTGTGCTCTGATTGGTGTTCTTGCTTTGCGCTTCTTTCGTTTTAACATATTACGTTTTCATGCACACATAAACCAAAAGGAACAACAGATTTCGTATAATGTAATGGAGTGAAAGTAAAAAGTCACTCAAAATGGAAATACTTCAGTAAAGTACAGATACACGAAAAAACTACTTAAGTACAGAAACGAATTACATTTACTTTCTTACTGTCAATCACTGCCAAAAACTGCATTTAAATGGCAGTTATAGAAATGTCACACCTGGCCTCCCTGGAATTATCTAAGATAAATCACCATCATCCTCTGTTAAACTCTGCTGTGTTATAATTTGTAATTAGCTACACATTAGCTTGAATCATTGCCTCACCAAAAAAAAAATCAGTGAAAAAAAAATGTCCCCTTACTCTAAACTTAGTCAATCAAACAAGGCATGTTTGGTGTCTGAACTTGGCTTTAATTTTGCACTGGAGCTATGAGGCTAATGTGGCTAAAACAGACTTCCATTACATTAGCCTTGCAACTTTAGCATGGAACTTTTTCCATTTCTTGGCTGATCAACTAAATTTGGGATAAGAAAACCAATCACAACATAGCAGGAGTTTAAAAGGGAGGTGATCACTGTCCATCTGTGGTAATTCTGGGGCAGCCAGGTGCATCAAGAGAGTGGATGGTACAAACAACGGGCTAATCTTAGGCTCTCTTGATGATTCAATTATTATTATTATTATTATTATTATTATTATTTTAATTTGATGTTACAACCTTTGTGTGACTCTTGTAGCTCACAGGGTTTTAGGACCCTTGGGGCAAGGTATGATGCAAGAAGTAACAGAGTTCAGTACTGTCTGTTCCTGTGATGGTCTAATGTGGTCAGATGACTATAGAAAGAAAACAATTCCAAGCTTATCTGAATCATGTGAGCTTGTTTGTCCTCTTTCAGGAACATAAGCTGATGAGGAACCAGAGCATCTCTGGGTCAAAGCTGCCGGACCTGAGTGAGACGGCTGAACAGGAGAGAGGTGCGACCCCAGCTGGCATTCATTCAGACCCTGTCTTTACATGAACCTGATGACCTTTTCTTCCAATGGAACTGTCTAAACATGTTATTACATACACACACCAGAAGATGGCAATAAACTTGTCATTATTAGTTTACAGGCCAACTGTAGATATCTTGTCAGAGAAGGTCAACAAGTGTGGACATTCTAAGCAGCACTAGTATGTACTAATTAGACTACTGTTTCTCAGTCCTGGTTGTGGAGAGCCCTGCCCTGCATGGATATGGATATAGTTAGATATAGACAGATTGGAAAACACTGTAAACAGACCAACATCTCACTTTGCTCTCTCATTCTCAGGTCCCTCCTCTCCTACAAGTAGCTCCCCAGCAGATGAGGAGTCGAAAGAGAAAGCAGATGCCATGCCCAACATATCAGACATCATGCTGCGCAAGCTCAAACTACACCGAGGCTTACCAGGCTGGTCAGCACACACTGCATTCACCATGTCATAAGCCCTCTACTGCATATCATATCGCTGCTGTCGGAACAAAACCTCGTATCTCCATTTTTGTCGTTTTCCAGTTTTTTTACATAATTTGAAAAAACCTTTTGTCCTTTATATTGTATCAAACTTTCATGATGAATGGGCCAAAAGAAACGGCCCAAAATTGCTTAGAAATATGTCTGGTTCCATTGACTTACATTAAAAGTAAAGAAGGTTTTGTTCTGACAACAGTGATATACAAACCTCAATTCCAAAAAATCTGTGAGTTTATATAAATATGATCATAAAAACGAAAAGCAGTGATTAGTAAACTCTGTTGGGCCTATATTAAATAAAAAAGGAGAAAAAACACAACATTTGATGTTTGAGCTTATAAACCGTTTAATATACCTTCATTACAAATTTGAGGCCTACAGCACATTCCAAAAAAGTTGGGACAGGAGCATGTTTACCTCTGTGTTACCTTTCCTTTTACCAACACTTAATTGTTCGGGGACTGGAGACATCAATTCATCCAGTTTTGAAAGTGCAGTTATTTGCCATCAGTCACACAACCTTCATATTCATATTTTTATAATGCACCATATGTTTTTTAATGGGAGACAGGTCTGGACTGCAGGGAGGCCAGTCTCAGACTTTCTGATTACACAACTATGCTGGTGGAGAGCGTGGAGAATGTGGCTTGGTGTTGTCATGTTAAAATGAACATGGACATCCCTGAAAAGTGTTGTTATATAGAATGCAGTGTATTTTTGTTCCACATTTCAGCCTTAATGGTGCCTTCACAGATGTGCAGGTTACCAATGTAATGGGCACTAATACACCCCTAGACCATGACAAAACCTGACTTTTGAACTTTATACTGGTAACAATCTGGATGGTTCTTTTCTTACCTGGCCTGGAGAACACAACATCCACTATTTCCATAAACAATCTGATGTGGTGATATACATAACGCGTATATCGTTGCTGTCCAGTGAAAAACATGTATCTCCTTTTTTTTGCGATTTTTTTTTCTGAATCATTTGAGCTCAACAGCTGTGTGAAAATTTGATGATGACTGGACCAATAGAAATGCTCCAAAATTTCTTAGAATAATTTTTTTTTCATTAATTTACATTGAAAGTAAAGAACATTTTTGCCCTCTCCTTTAAAGTTACTATTTTAGAGACACTTGTTTTTCATTGGACAACAACAAAATGCAGGTTTTTCGTGTAGTGCTATCTGACAGATTGAAGGTCACGGAGCATTCATCTGTGGCTTTTGGTCTTGCGCTTTACGCTTTATGCAAGGCTGTAATACCTAAAATCCTTGCATTCACTCATTGATGAAAGCTGTTCTCAAACCGCTAGATTTTTCGCTGACGCATTTTTTCCAAAATGGCAGTCTCAACTCATCCTTTCTCATAAAAGACCAGGGCCTTTATATCCAAACATGATTGCATCACCTGTTTGGGATGAACACCTGTTTTCAACATTTCACAATGTTCCAATTCTTAAATTGTCCCTGTCTCAACTTTTTGGGAACATGTTTATTTACAATAAGGTAAAACATCAAATATCTCATCTTTATACTGTTTTCTACTTTGCACTGTTTCCGCAGCAAATCACTGCTTTCTGTGTTTCTGTGTTTATTCGCATTTCACATACTATTCCAACTTCCTGGGAATTGAGGTTTGTAATACAGCATGCAGTACAGTTGAGCTATGTTATGTCAATAACTGAACCTTTGTGTTCTTTGTTCCAGCGCACCTCCTCTCACAGAGAAAGAAGTCGAGGTGGGTGTTTATCACCTTGTTTCAAACACTTTAACGTGTTGTGACTGTTATATCAGCGTGTGTTCTCCACTCAGCCTCTCTGGTGTGTGTCAGAGCAGCAAAGGAGGACAGATCAGCCCACCAGGGAGGGAGAGAGCGTTCATTAAACAAACGGTGATAGAGGAGGGATTATGAGGATGATTAGGAGGATCGTTTTTTATTAGACAACAATGAGTCATAGAGGTCATAACAGCACTAGTTGCCAGTTACAGTGCAACTGGCAGCTGCGCTGGCCGACGGTACACTGTGTCCCTGACTGAGGCTGTTTTGAAGGCACTGATGTATGGAAAGTCCATGGCATTCTGTCTGCACTCCCAAGCCTGGCTTAGGACGAGGCAATTTTGATGGGCCTTAGTGGTTTCCTGTCCCCTGTGAGGAAGCGCAAACATGCCTCTGTGGATACGATCTGCTCCCAGGATGACGCTAGCGAGCTGGACAGGGTCAAGGCCCAGGCTTCTGCTCTCTGTGTCTTCCCCTTAGACGCTCTGGCTCTGCTGTTTTCTACACTGCGCTTTGATCGCACAAGGGGCTTTCAGGTCATTTCTGCATTCCTCTCCATCGCCAGCTCTGCTTTGATCTTGCGCTTAATGGGCTGAATGCTACAGTGGGCATAACAGACAGGCGTTGCTGAAATCCTTGCCAATTTGTAGGGTTTCGTAGGAGGTATAGAGTTCATCAAATGCAAAACATCTTTTGTCTTGGCTTCCTCATATGGCATTCCAGCCATGTCAGTGGAACTTTTTATTACCTTTTTATGAGTTTCTGAGTATACTGCTGCTTTCATGTAAAGCCTTTCTGCATCTTTGTCATTTTTTACATGTTTGCATAATTTAACCTTTACCTTGTGTTAAAATTTTGAAATTAATAGAACAATAAAATGGCCTAAAATTACTTTTAAAAAATTGGCTACGTTTACTTTCATTATAAGTTAAGAAAGATTTTCCTTCCCCTGTAAATTTACCATTTTGGACATACAAGGTTTTGTTCTGACAGTGAGGATACATCAAATTAAATCAAATCAAATCACGTTTATTGTCACATCACATTTATACAGGTGCGAAGGTGAGTAAAAATCTTAGGTGCGTAGCTCCCTTGTAGAATTTAAATACAATAAAATATATATAAGAAAAAACAGATAAATATAAACACATTAGACTCTAAATATATACCCATATAAACCAGTATTGCACTGTTTCCAATGTACATTGTTTCCTGTTGGACTACTGTCTCCACACCTGGTTTCCTTGCATGCATATTAGGCCAGAAACATACCTCATGCTAGTATGCAAATGCAAAAACAACGCAAACACAACACTTCCATGTTGTTGCATTCTAAACTCTGTCAATGCAATTCATAAAGCAGCACAAGCGCAACCTGTAACAGTGCACATTGAGTCATTGGTCCATCGCTGCCGTTCTCATTTGCGTAGCTGCATCCTTACGGTACATTTCTGGATTTAGTGTCTCTTTTGTTGTTCTCAGAAATGACCCCCTCTCTCCCGCAGAATGCCTTTGTGCAACTGTCCCTTGCATTCCGCAATGACAACTACACGCTGGAGACCCGGCTGAAGCAGGCAGAGAGAGAGCGCAACCTCACAGAGGACAACACGGAGAAGGAACTGGAAGAGTTTAAAAACATGCTGAAGGTCAGCTACAGGAGATAAGAGGGGTGGTGGGGTGCACAATATATCATTTGTTACAGTGCTTTGAAAACATGCCAGTAAACCTCTGATGGTAAACACTGATATGAGCGAGGGTCTCATTTACCATGAATCTCATATCAGTTAAATTTGGTTCATGTGTTGTGTGAGTAACTAGGAGGGCGATTACTTTTTCACAGGGGTAATCCGTTCATTAGATTTCTATCCTTCTTAAAGAAATTATATATTTTTTAAAAACATGTTTCATAAAGTCCTTTTTGTCTAATATTACAGATCTAAAATCATTCACTGTAACAAATATGTAGTAATAGTGAAAATCATTACTGTAATATCAGCCTTTATAAGACTCTTATTATAAAACTTATTATAAGGCTATTTCACCAGGCTGCAAAATGACTCCTCTAACTAATCACAGCTCAACTATGAGCTGGGAGCATCAATGAACCTCAGTTGTAGTTGTGCCGAAGAGTGTTTAGTGTGAGTTTTAACAAATCAGTGATTTGATATGTGATATGATCCGATATCATATTCATTACGTACAGAGCTTTGTTTCGACACTCATTGTCCATTTTATCAGCTCCATTTATTATATAGGTGCACTTTGTAGTTCTACAGTTACAGACTGTAGTCCATCTGTTTCTCTGCATACTTTGTTAGCCCCCTTTTACCCTGTTCTTCAATGGTCAGGACCCACACAGGACCACCACAGAGCAGGTACTATTTGGCTGGTGGGTCATTCTCAGCACTGTAGTAGCACTGAAATGCTGGTGGTGTGTTAGTGTGTGTTGCGCTGGTCTGAGTGGATCAGACACAGCAGTGCTGCTGGAGTTTTAAAACACAACAGTGTCACTGCTGGACTGAGAATAGTCCACTAACCAAAAATATCCAGCCAACACTGTGGGCAGCATCCTGTGACCACTGATGAAGGACTAGAGGATGACTAATACAAACTGTGCAGCAGCAGATGAGCTATCGTCTCTGACTTTACATCTGCAAGGTGGACTGACAAGGCAGGAGTGTCTAATAGAGTGGACAGTGAATGGACACATGTTTAAAAACTGCTGTGTCTCTGATCCACTCAGACCAGCACAACACACAAACACACCACCACCACGTCAGTGTCACTGCAGTGCTGAGAATGATCCACCACCCAAATAATACCTGCTCTACTATAGTGGTCCTGACCTTTAAACAACAGGGTAAAAGGGGGCTAACAAAGTATGCAGAGAAACAGATGGACTACAGTCTGTAACTGTAGAACTACAAAGTGCACCTGTATAGTAAGTGGAGCTATTTTGTCTATATTGTGCAACCACAGTCAATGTATGGGGAATGGGACCCCTAAGAAGTGGCAAAACTCCCCAAGCCAAGATCACAGTTGTTGTCATAGTGTTATTTTTGTTGTTTTCCATTGCAGGGCACAGTGTCATTGTGGCAGAATGCCGAGCAGAGGGAGTCCTACCAGCGCCTCGTCGAGACTGTGGCTGTGCTGCACCGCTTGGCCAACCGTCTATCCAGCCGAGCCGAGATGGTGGGAGCAGTGCGGCAGGTGAGACTTGGCTAGTCCTCCGTTTGCTGGACCCCTGCTGCAAATCTCAGCGAGGAAGTTTCTGACACGCGCGAGTGTTCGTCCTTGTTTTCATGAGGGAAATGGGCCTCTCTTCGAGGGGCTTAAGGGGGCACAGGAATGTGTCTTTTTCCAACCGATATGTTTGTGAGAGATTTAGCCCAATGTTATGCTTGCCCTTAGGTTAATGTGCAAGCCAAAGTAAACTATGTGAATGGAGAGGTACTCAGTGGTATGTCTGTCGCCAGTGGCAACACTTTTAATGTTAGACTCTGCATGCCTCGGGGCCCGGCTGCGAGCATCTTTACCTCCATTAAACCGCTTTTTTCTAACTTATATTAGTACAGTTCTAATCAAATATGTCTACGAGAACGACTCCCTTTGAGAAGATATCAGTCATTCGGTTATCTTCTTTTCTGATTATACAACAGTTAGTTCCGGCCACGCAACCTGATTGGTTGAGAAGCGTTATTTCGCCATAACATCACACAAACACTGTATCACTCCACTGAGACGCCGTTGCTAAGCAACGACTTTGACAGCTGTAGGAGACGCTCAAGCCATTTGAACCTTTTTACTTCTTACTTTGCCACAAACAGAAAATGGACACTTTAAGATCACATTTGACCGACAGCCGATTTGGTCAGACTCTGAAGATGAGACGACACTAAATTCCCAAACTGTCATCACCACTGAGCAGCTTTTCAGTCGGCAGCTGTGACAGAAGAACAGCTAAACAACCTGGAATCAGCCAGAAATGAACCCAACACCATTCACCAAACGTGTAGTCTGATCTTCAGAGTCTGACCAAATCGGACTGAGCCATAAAACTGACCCAATAAACAACAAAAAGCTGCTCAGTGGTGACAGTTTGGTAATTCAGTGTAAGGAGATGGAGAAGGAACTGCTGGCTGTGCAGCGAGTGGGCGGAGCTCGTTACTCTGACGTAGCAACAAGCTGCTTGTTAAGGAACTATAATTTGGTGAAGGAACTGCGAACATTAAAACATATTAAACGCCGCGTTCACGGCCCAGTTTATTAATTTATTACTTTATTTATTTAACTGTTGTATAAAAGCCATAGGACACTCAAGGAGTGTGTTATCGCGAATAACATCACAGCTGTGATGATCTACGGTGACCAAATCACAGCCGTGATGTTATTCCGCCATAACACACTCCCTCTCGTGTTCCACTGCTTAATTATAGCACAACAGGAATCAGGAAGTCCTCACTGAGACCCAGCATGATTACAGCGCCACTTGATCTCTGATAAAGAAACCATCTCTGAAAACCCTTTCATGTGGAAAGATAAGAATGATTATGGGGCCTCAGACATATAGAGGATCTGCAGTTGTGAGGAAAAGAGCTAGCAAAAGGTACATGGGCAGACAAAGCAATGGAGACAGATAATAAGGGAAAATTCCACCGATTTATTTAGAAATTTCTGCATAATTAAAGATGAAGACAGTCAGTCAGAGTGTTGTGATCAGAAATGGTGATGACCAGGGGTCACAATGTCTACAATATATATACAGCCATTTTATTTGCTAACCAAAACGACTATTGAACTTGTTTTTGAGTTTTTTATATGTAACGTTGATTATGGTAAAATAATGATAAATGCAATTTCTGCATGTATCTCTCCACCATGAATATATGTTTAAAAAACATTTTATGCCCAAACAGTGTTTCAGGCACCAGCCAACATATTTGGGAGAATTTTGTGTAAAAACATACCGTGAGTTAGCATTCAGAACAATTCTGACTGGGAGGTTTAAGTTTTTAAACATGTGTCTATTCACTGTCCACTCTATTAGACACTCCTACCTTGTCAGTCCACCTTGTAGATGTAAAGTCAGAGACGATAGCTCATCTGCTGCTGCACAGTTTGTGTTGGTCATCCTCTAGTCCTTCATCAGTGGTCACAGGACGCTGTTGGCTGGATATTTTTGGTTTGGTGGACTATTCTCAGTCCAGCAGTGACACTGAGGTGTTTAAAAACTCCAGCAGCACTGCTGTGTCTGATCCACTCAGACCAGCGCAACACACACTAACACACCACCACCACGTCAGTGTTACTGTAGTGCTGAGAATGATCCACCACCCAAATAGTACCTGCTCTGTGAGGGTCCACGGGGGTCCTGACCACTGAAGAACAGGGTAAAAGGGGGCTAACAAAGTATGCAGAGAAACAGATGGACTACAGTCTGTAACTGTAGAACTACAAAGTGCACCTATATAGTAAGTGGAGCTGATAAAATGGACAATGAGCGTAGAAACAAGGAGGTGGTCATAATGTTATGCCTGATCGGTGTATAAAGTAACTGTGCATTAGCTTTTGCAGAAAAAAAGTTATTTGTTAAAATAGTTTGCTGCAGAGATTCTTTAATTTTTTGACAAAATATGTACAAATATGTACAAAATGTCATCAACACAATATGAAATTTGGCTAGGAGGGCCCTAAACGTTTGCACACAACTGTAGTATAAATCATAGTGCTAACATATCTACTGAATGCTGAGAAATAAAAGTTAGAAAGTCAGAAATAAAACAGGATAAAATCAACTCAAAACAAAACACGTTGAATGTCAGTTGTAACACATCCCCAAGTGTTGCCTTTGATAGCAATAAAGACATCAGTGAGTCTCGTTATTAATTCATTGCATTGGTGTTACAGGAGAAACGAATGAACAAGGCAACAGAAGTGATGCTGCAGTACGTGGAGAACCTAAAGAGGACATATGAGAAGGACCATGCAGAGCTGATGGAGTTTAAGAAACTAGCCAATCAGAACTCCAACCGCTGTTATGGTGGCTCCTTGGAAAGTGGAGGTGAGTGTTACAGTCGAAAAGTAAAATGTTCAAAAACTGAAAAGCAATTTCTGGTAACTGGTACTTCTACCTGTTTTATGAAAGCACACACTTCCATTGGTTGTTTTTTTTTGTCAGTTCAATGGAAAACCATGGACCGTATTACAGAAACTTCTAAATTCTGAAATCTTATCTGCTCAGTCACCATGACAACTTCAGTTAGGACTGAATTTAGGACAGAAGCTATTACAGTTCATAATCTTATCCTAACTCATAAGCATACAGGATTACACAAACATCCTAACTAGACAGAATTTCCTAAAGTCTGTCCCAACTTTCAGATAAACCCCAGAGTGTCCTAACTTCTTTTTTAACCACGTTTCTATTGTTTTATGCAGAGACAGACAGCAAAATTCACTGTAACTAACATAATGATGTTATATTTATCTACACTGAAAACGGTGCTGTGATTTAGGAGGGTTTTTTTTCTAACAGCGTTTTAAACATGTCTGACATTGCAGAGACAATCTCCACCATCTCCTCGTATTACCTTATTAACCTCTTAATGTTAATAAAAACTTGTCAGATAAAATATTACAGTGATGGTGGAGACAGAGCTGAATGCATTGTTGTTTTTCAGTAGGAATAATGTTAGCGCGGTTTGGGAAACTGAAACTGAAACTGGGGAGCGGCTATGCTCTGATGAACAGCACTAAGCGCTGACACAATCTTCTTAAAGTATTTCAGGCTTGAGTTTTGTTTGACCTTTTCTACATCAGTTACCACCACCCAAATAGTACCTGCTCTGTGAGGGTCCATGGGGGTCCTGACCACTGAAGAACAGGGTAAAAGGGGGCTAACAAAGTATGCAGAGGAACAGATGGACTACAGTCTGTAACTGTAGAACTACAAAGTGCACCTATATAGTAAGTGGAGCTGATAAAATGGACAGTGAGTTTAGAAACAAGGAGGTGGTCATAATGTTATGCCTGATCGGTCTATAACATGCTTGAATGCTTCCTGTTTTGTGGCACATTCTGAAAGCTACATGTTTTTATGCGTCTTTTATCTAGATGATGGAGTTCCACGTGCGTCGAGATCCATGTCTCTGACAATGGGAAAGGTATTGTGCCTTTGGTAGATGGTTCTTGTTTAAGTAAATGAAAGGTTGGAGAAATATTACATGGTTTGATTGTAATAAAGAAACAGTTTGTGTTTTGCCCCTCTAGGCGTTACCTAGAAGACGAGTCAGTGTGGCTGTGGTTCCGAAGTTCAATCTCCTGGTCCCTGGTCAGACCCCAACTACAACAGGCACTAGCCTTGGCCCTGGCCCCATCACTGGCCCGGGTGCACTTCCTGTACTGGTAGGCTCTCTTTCGACTGGCTCTTCCCATCTGTCACAACACTGTAGCCTTTGTGTCTACGTGTGTCAGGTGATTGATGATGCTTTATCAAAGTTGCTCTCACATGAGTAACTTCTAACGTCAGCACATCAATTAGAACCACTCGTCATTTGTCAAGATGCTGCAGTTTAAGCTGATTTTGTGGTGCCAAGGTTTGTGATTTTGTTCGTGTTTCTTATTTCGGTAACACTTTACTGTAGGGTGCTGTTCATAAGGCTACATGACACCTACATAAGCTTGTCATTACAACTGACATAACCCTACATAACTGTTTATAAATGCTTATTATAACAGGCGTCATCTGTCATAAAGGTTACTTTAGCTGACTTTGATCAAAATTGGCAAATGTAACCTTTATAGCAAATGACGATTATTGGAGCAAGCATTTATAAACAGTTATGTAGGGCTATGTCAGTTGTCATGACAACCTTATGTAGGTGTCATGTTGCCTTATGAACAGCACCCTACAGTAAAGTGTTACCCTTATTTCTCTATTTAGTGTGAGACAAACAGTGTGAAGAGCGATGCCGCTTCAGAACCAGCACAACAAGCTGCAGGAGAGTGAGTAAACAAATGAACTCTATATACTGTTGCTTTCATATCAAAATCTTGTAACTTGTCATTTTTGGTCCCTTTCACTTTTACCCCATTTGGACCAATAGAAATGTTTCAAAATTAAAGATTCTGTTACATTAAAGTATGTTAAAGTGAAGAACTTTATTTCTTTTCTCCTGAGAAATATCCAGTACCAGTGCAAAAAAGCACACCCTCGAATGTCCAGCTCTGCAAAAATGTTCAAGACCAAGGTCATTTACTGTTGTTTCAAAACAATGTGATGGCTGCAGTCTCGGACACTATGTACATGGAGTTCCTTTATCAAGATATCTTGCTGCGCTGCAGGATATTTTGTTTGTTTGTCTGGCCTTCAGGAAGCCTATCTGAAGGAGTGGGTCAGTAAATGATTTAGAACAGGAAGCGTGGGCCTTATAAAGGACTGCAAATTATGCAACTCCCCCCAAAAATTTTTTAGCAGGTTCAAAATAGTACCAGAGCATTCCGCGAAAGCCCCAGCTGCAGCTGGTTTTACATGCTATTCTGAGATTTAATCTAAACATTTGGGCTGGAGCGTTTGACAAAGTCCAGGCTTCGGGCCTGGCGCCCACTCTTGTTAATAAGGTGAGACTAAAAGGCCCCTTATGCCATGTACATCCATGCCAAAGGCCTTAGCTATGAAAGAGAATAACAACTACTTTGAAGTGCGTGTCTTTTAAAGCAAGGGACATTTTTAACACTCCCTGTGTACAGCTTATGACTTCAACATTGTTTTTTGGACATTTAGCCTCCCAAGTGTGTGCCACTTTAACCCGTGTCCCAGCTGCTTCATTAAAGTGAGGGCCAAAGGGTTTAGTGTCATTTTGCGCAACGGTCTGCGTAATGGCTTATGTTTATAGCTCCAATGCTAACTCCTCTTTACTCTTCCAAAACAATGCAGTGGAAAAGTTCCGAGCGAGCAGGAAGGTGAGGCAGCCGCACCGCTCAAAGTTTCCTGCAGCCTGGAGGAGATCAGAGCGGAGATCAAGGCCAAGATCGAGGAGGAAGCCTACAAAAAAGGGTAACACCTATAAGGTTGATTCCACCCAAATACACACATGAATATGAATCTTGGCAAGATGCATCCATCACAGTCTGACAGTCCAACCACTGCAGCTCAAAATAACTGGCTAATACTGGCAAATCTACATTAATGTAGAATGATAAATGTAGTTCCACAAATGTAACCACACACACCCATCAGGCATAACATTATGTTTCTACACTCATTGTCCATTTTATCAGCACCACTTACTACATAGGTGCACTTTGTAGTTCTACAGTTACAGACTGTAGTCCATCTGTTTCTCTGCATACTTTGTTAGCCCTCCTTTACCCTGTTCTTCAGTGGTCAGGACCCCCATGGACCCTCACAGAGAAAGTACTATTTGGGTGGTGGATCATTCTCAGCACTGCAGTAACACTGACGTGGTGGTGGTGTGTTAGTGTGTGTTGCGCTGGTCTGAGTGGATCAGACACAGCAGTGCTGCTGGAGTTTTAAACA